>NC_060217.1:12791904-13489880 GCF_907164935.1 Osmia bicornis bicornis | reverse complement strand
TTCATCTTCTATTTTTTCCTTTTTTGTTTAGGGGAAGTATGGAGATTTAGATGCATCTCTTATTTCTTATGGTCCATGCCAAACACCAACACTAGGGTTTTGTGTGCAGAGGCATGATGAAATTCAAACTTTCAAGCCAGATCCATACTGGGTTCTGCAGGTATAGTGTTTTATTATTTAAATGGTAAAATAGAATACTTTAATGATTGAGTATGAAAAAAAAAGATATCTTCAAGGTTACAGTTAAATCTTCTGAAGGACAAGATATTATCCTAAGTTGGAGTCGTGTACGGTCGTTTGATAAGGAAATAGCAAATATGTTCTTAAGTCATGTTAAAGAATATGAACAAGCAACGTAAGTGCTAGCAATACTTGTAGTTAATGAAACAGCAATGCATAAAATAATATTTATTATCTTTGATAATATAGCGTTATAAGTATAGAAAGTACAGAAAAAACGAAATCACGACCTATAGCTTTAAACACAGTGGAATTGATGAGAGTAGCTAGTTCAGGTTTAGGAATGGGTCCGCATCATGCTATGCAAATTGCAGAACGTCTTTATACACAGGGTTACATAAGTTATCCTCGAACTGAAACAACATTATACCCGGAGAATTTCGATTTACCGTAAGATGAATAAAATGTTAATTGCCCTCATATTTTTATTTCGTCTGAAATAAATGCAGTAATATTTGCAATTCAGCGCGGCGTTGAAACAACAGCAAAACAATCCTGATTGGGGAGATCAAGTTCGTAAAATACTGATGACTGGTATCAATAGACCAAAGAAAGGACACGATGTTGGAGATCATCCTCCTATTACACCCATGAAACACGCTACGCGCAGTGAGCTCGATGGAGATTCGTGGAGATTATACGATTATATAACTCGACATTTTATCGCTACAGTAAATACAGCTGATTTAATGTATTAAAAGATTCATTGGCGTTGAAAAATTTATATGTTTTATACTTTATAGTTGGCTCCTGACTGTAGGTACTTAAGTACAACAGTTAAATTTGAAATAGGAATGGAAATTTTTACCGCAAATGGTCACAGTTTAATAGATCCTGGTTATACCAGTATACTTACCTGGCAAGCACTTGGAAGTAACGATACGTTACCGAAATTTACAGTCAACGAGAAAGTTAATATACAAGAGGTTGTAAACATAAAATTCGTATTGATCTTATGGATTAATTGATTTGTAACGATTTATTTTTTCACTAATACTACAGACAAAGTTATTGGAATGCTATACGCAACCTCCAGATTATTTAACCGAAGCTGAATTGATATCTCTTATGGAAAAGCACGGGATTGGAACGGATGCCTCTATTCCAGTACATATAAATAATATATGTACGCGAAACTATGTAAATGTTGCAGCTGGTAGGAAATTAGTTCCTACATCACTAGGAATTGTGCTGGTTCATGGATATCAAAAGGTATATATTCATCTTACAAGTATAAAATTCATGTATTAATTTTTCATTCGACATTAGATAGATCCCGAGTTAGTTTTACCTACAATGAGGTCTGCAGTAGAGGAACAGTTGAATCTAATAGCTCAGGGTCGAGCAGACTTTCACGCAGTGCTGCTGCATACCGTGGAAATTTTCAAACAAAAATTTCATTATTTTGTAAAGAGTATAGAAGCAATGGATCAGTTGTTTGAAGTTTCCTTTTCTCCCCTTTCTGCGTCAGGAAAAGCGCATTCCAGGTAATGAAGTACTTACAATACACAGTTAGATATTTTATCTTGTATTTTTTTCTAATACTGTTCAACATTTAGATGCGGGAAATGTCGGCGTTATATGAAATATATCCAAACAAAACCGTCGAGGATGCATTGCGCTCATTGCAATGAAACGTATAACCTTCCGCAAAATGGTAACATTCGAATTTACAAAGAACTTAAATGTCCATTGGACGATTTCGAATTACTTTCGTGGTCTACCGGGGCACGAGGTAAAAGCTACACGTTTTGTCCATATTGTTACAACAATCCGCCATTTAGGTAATTTTTTTTTTACATTCGAACCTTCTAAAGACAATATTAAATTATAATTACAATTCATGGATGCATTGGTAAATATCAGGGATATGAAGAAAGGAACGAGCGGTTGTAATTCGTGCACACATCCTACGTGCCCGCACGGTATGAATTCCAATGGTATATCCAGTTGTCTGGAATGTGACACGGGTATACTTGTACTGGATCCTTCGGCTGCACCGAAATGGAAACTTGGATGCAATCGTTGTGACGTTATTATTCATTTATTCGAAAATGCTCACAAGGTAACGGTTGATACCGATGTCTGTGACTGTGGAGCTCAATTAGTAACTGTAGAATATAAACAGGTAAAGTAATGAATCTTGGGTGTCACATTAAAAGGAAAAATTATTCGTATTTAGATGATTCCATTAATTGACATACAAGTACACTAGTATGAATATTTTTTAAGTATTAAAACTGTAATTTTTTCTCAATTGCAGGAAAAAAGTAAACTTCCTAACGAAGCCACGGAAATGACTGGCTGCGTTTTTTGCACACCAGCTTTTATGCCTCTCGTAGAGAAGCATCGTGCCGTCGCTTCGAAACCGGTTACGACTCGTGGTCGTGGCCATGCTAAAGGTCGCAGCCGGGGTAAACCACGTCCTCCAAAAGATAAGATGGCCCAACTGGCTGCATATTTTGTATAATGATCATTTGTAGATGAATCACATAGCTGTTCCAATTTCCTTACTTACAGTTTAACACGGACACGAGCATATAATCATGAAAATAAATATGAATATATTCCTTAACTCAACAATTCGTATATACTAATCATATTAATTTTTTTAACTTTTAATTATTTTTGGATTAAAAAATATCCGATGCATTTTATAATAACGACAGTCTCCTCGGAAATGTAAGGTTACCGGTTGCTATTTTTGAATGTTTTAGTGCATAGCCTAGAGATGGCGCAGTATCTTATTTATACGAAATTTAAACGGCAGGACATCGGCACCCAAGTTGCTAAATTGAAAAGATAAAGTTTATTATTTCGTATATTTACTAAATAAATATTTGTTGTTAATTAATTTTCCTTAACAAATATTTAGTTCATTTTTAGGTCATAGTTACTTTGTCGGAACGTTCCGGTTGGACACGGTCCACACAATATTTTTTGGTACATCACCCCAGGAACCCCCCATTTCCTTATGTTAGAAGAGTTAAAAAACACTCTGTATACGGGAGAATACGGTCGCGAAGTGCCGATCATCGCGAGTTTCTATTACAGATGGTATCGGTAGCGTTCCGCGGAGAAAGTTGATTGGCTCGAGGCGGTAATTGCGAGAGTGGTGGGGGAAGGGGTGCGAAGTAGCGTAGCTACGCACGTAGGCGAGCAGCGTCAGTCGGTAACCGTTGCTCGTAGCGTGTTGATCTGTCGGTCGAAACGAGTCGAAGGGGGGCAAGTGCGCGCGCGTTGCCTGATTCGCGAGCTTTGTAAGCTCTAACACGCCGCGTTCTTTCTATGCCGTGTTGTGTACACGTCTTCTCGCTCGTCGAGGGAACACGCGTCTCGAAGTGCGATTGATAAATATAATGCGGTGAAGGTAAAACGTGTCCTGGGCGCGGCGACTCCGGCTGAAGGAAGGAAGGAAGAAAAGCTACCAAGGTGGCCGGCATGTGCACGCAGTCCTGTCGCGGCACCGCTGCTGCTGTCATTCTGACAATGTTCCTTTGCCGGATTTGCTCCGCCGAGGAGCAGCCGGGATCCTTGAACGGACCGGTCGTCCTGGAAACCTGCAACGTCACTGCCGATGGACGAGAGGTCACCTGTCGCGGTGCTGGCTTCCTGTCCATCCTGGAACCTCTCGATGTCACCGTACTCCCATCCAGTGTCAACCTTACAAGACTGTGAGTACACGTTCACGATATACGCATGTGTTCTCACGGGCGTCTTATTGCGACGGATTTTCGCTTCACTTCAGGTGCATCAGAGATTAACGATGCACGCAAGATCGTGTTACTTTTCTTCATTTTTTTTAAATCTTATTGTCATTTAAGCCTTGTATCGAACGATACTCGAATCGATCTAGAACGTTTTAAAAACTGAACAATATTCGAATGCGTAGCACGAATTCAGAAAGAATTGAAACCGCGAATATTTTCAAATTTGAAATTTAACCGCCATTAATATTTCTTTTATATGTATAGGTTATGCGCTTCTCTCGCTTACTTAGTATCAGATTTCAAAACAAGGAATTTTATTCATGAATTAACATTAATAAATTAGTATTTAAATTTTATTCTAAAGAGTATTGCATGCATATCTATATGTTACAAAGTTCTATCATATATATATACGAAACGAAAGCGAGATGAAAGAGATTCCATGGTCGAAGAGCAAAAGGTATAACCATGTTGATCGTGCGAAATCTTTCGGCCAGTTTGAAAACGGCAAGAAAAAACGAACGACACGCGATTCAAGCTTTTTCCTGGCCTGAATTCCATCCGAAAGTATTCTTCGAAACAACTTAACCGTAGTTTTCTCGCAGAGTGAGGCAGAGTCCCGGCTGTCCTCGTCTGACTTGCTACGGTGCATACTACTACGCGAGTCTATTTCCGTTTTGTTTCTTTTATCGTTATTATCGTTATTTCTCCTTAGCTCTCCTTAGAAATGTATATGTTTAAAAAAATAATAATCAACATGCAGAGTAAGAGATATAATTATAGGAAATAAATGTCGCGTCGAAGGGAGAGATATTTTTATAACAATTGTCCTTCCGGAAACGTGGTTGGGGCTACAATTGTGCCGCGAAATAAGGAAAACAAAAAGGAAAATTAAGTTTAGCGAAAAGGTCTGGTTTAGAGAAGTTGACTTTGAAATTCTTAGCATAGAATCACTACACCCCCGTAATCCGTAAAAGGGTTAAATAGGATACGTAAGAAATTACGCTCGATGACGAACGTTTCCAAGAATAAAGGAACGAGCCTTTACGCGTAGAAGGAAGATTTTCTAAAGGCAAAAGCATAATCCCGTACAAGTAGAGTGACGTCGCGACCTACATAGCTAGAGGTTGATCCTTCTTCACTGGAAGACAGTCGATATTTTATAGAATACCGTTTAGGATCAAGGAAACAACGAGAAATTTATGTAGCCGTTCGCGTACTGATTTCTTCTTCTTGAATCTTCAAAGTATCCTGATGATCGAGTAGAGACACGGATACCTTTCAACGTCTCTCAAAGAGCTTTCGTTCTGGTCGAGTTTTCTGAGAGAAGGTCGATTTGAAAAAAGTAGTAAGATCGCGTGAAAGCCGAGAGGAGGAGGACACTTGAAAAGAGGAGTAATTTATCTTCCGCTCCGGTGAATCGGCTGATTAATCGATGCTGCTCGTCGAGATTAATTCGCGGACTGCTTAGTAGACTGGAAATTGGAATCGCTGGAAATTATTAGCTGTTATCGCTTTTCACAGCGGTTGGTAAATCGACCAAGAAACAGTACCTACCCTCGTGATTTCTTTCGTCATTATTTAACGGCTTAAATTTTTTCAAATTAAACTTATAATTAGAAATTTTAACGGTGGCGTCGACGTTAAAGGATGAATGAAAAGTTTCGGCCGCGATCTCTGTTCCTTTCCAGCCGAGAGCGAGCACGGTTTTCTATAAATATTTTCGATGTTGCGGCGTGCAGCAACGCAACTTGCCGCTGCGCTTTTAAAACGGTCCTGATTTATTTTTCGGCGAGCGGGAAATTAATCGGCCCCTAACGCGGCGAGATATCGGTCGCTGAAAGGGCAGATGTAGAGCTGTCTTTATGTAATAAATGGAGCAACTGTTGATCGCGGAACGATTGCCAGAAACTGGATTTCCTTCGAGAAAAATTTATGTTATGCTACTTACGTTTTTCGCGCTTCCTTGGCCGTTATTCCCCCGATAAATTTCATTCTTTACGCTTCAACCTGACGACTCATCCTCTCGTATTTTGCCTTATCCGTTTAGTACAAATCCGTGGTAAGGAAATCGATATTATCAATTAACGTAGATTAATTAATTCGTTATACGTATAGAATCAAGATGTACGGTGTTAGAGGGAAAAAGTTTATCGATGTTCTAACGACCTATGGTAGTTATCCTGCTCGCGTGGCGCGTAATTACGCTAAAACATCATTGTCAGGCTCGATAAGTTTCCTTAAAGCTTACTGTCGCTCGTAATTACGAAGTTGATCGTAGGATGCTTTAGAAGCCATTTCGATTTCAATTAGAGCACGTCTCGTTATCGTATACCTGCTAATAGTGTGCGAATAACATTTATATTGAAGAAGTATGATAAAAATTTCTAATACTTTTTGTATTAGACAAAAAAATTTTAATCGTCTTAACGCGATCATTGCTAGTTAAGCCATTTAATTTCGTATAATCACAGATATGAAATATCTATAAGGTGTAAAGTCTACCTAAAGTATATTTTATCATTTAATAAAATTTCCATTGATATCACAAGATACGGACTCGGATTTTGTATTTTAAGTTACTTAAATTTGCATTTTTGAGAAAATTCCTAGTGTCAGTTACCGATGACCTCCGCGACAGAGAACACGTTATAATGAATGAAGAATCGCGTGGAAGAAAAATTTCTGAAAATCAAGCATTCCGTGCCAGATTCCATCCGAGTGACGAGTCGCGATATGGGTCAGGATAAACTATCCAGATTCCTGGAGATCGGGTGAAAAGTTGAAAAATCCAGGGAAACGTAGACGGGCGTGACACGTTCGGAGTGTCATCTCGATGAAAGGCGCTCATAAATGAAAAAACAAAGAATCACGTCTTGGCGATATCAATTCGAGCGTCGTGAAAGAATCTCGAGCAGACTTAAGCCGATCGAGCCGGCAATCCGGAAATATTCGTGTCACATCTGTACCGGATACATCACTTTTCTTAGGCCACGCTCAGGCTGCGCTCGAAAACGAGTTCATCGCGAGCACACGTGCCTTTTCAATGATTCTCCGTCACTCTGAATCGCGACATTTCTTGCAAATTATTTTTTCCTGAAAACCCTCTTAACGCGGATGGGTGCAGCTTCAATTTCTATAGGAAAGTTAATTTTAATTTTGATAATAATCTACAAAAATTTCCCTTACTCATCAACGATTTCATTCGTTAGTTCTCGTACTATACTACGTGATCATTAGTTCGTTAATCACTACGCAGACTTTCACTTTGTTGCTTTTAAGATAATTCTTACTTCTTGCCAAGCAAAATTTTCTAATTATTTCAGAGTTACGACAATACTACCTGTTATCAGGTGTTTCTTGGTTTTTTTTTTTCTTGAAGGAAATTGAATGAAAATGCTCGAGGCTTAAATATTTTCAAACGAGCATGCTCGAAAGCCGGATCATATGGGATAATAATCAAATTTCGAAATATTCCTTTTCCGTGCAGGCAAATGGGTCGAATTTGGCAATGGTCAGTGGAATTACTTTCACAATAACGTCATGTACACGCGATTCACGTCACGAACGTGACCAACATGATTAATAGCTTTCTTCGGGCCTTCTAGATGTTTATGTTACTCTATCAGATATCAAACCCATAATACCTTGCAGCAAAACCTTAATTATGGAAAACTATTAAACAGCTTTCTGATAATAAAAACATCACCAGCCGTATATTTTAAGCATGGTAAAAATTTATAGCTTCCATATGTTTTTAACACTTTAACACTTTGTATTTCCGTTTCATGGACATTGGACCGGAAACACAATCGCGTAGAATGTAATTTTTATACTGACAATAAGTCATTGAAAAGAGGTTTCGTCGTAACAAAAATTTATCGATACCAAGTGTAATAAAAAGATAGCAATAATAAAAATTTGAAAATAGTTTGTGTTCATAGCGAAACCAGGGTCACTTTGAGTTCTTTAAATGAAACCACATATATCTTTCTTTTCCATTATATTTTAGACGACACTCAAACGAATTATCGCGTGTATTCAATCATCGGTAGTTCTACCTTCGATGTTTAATTCATGATAATCAAGTTCAAGTTGTATATCATCGAGGTGACATAATTGTTGCATAACGAGGCGAAAATTTCTACTCGACAAGATCATAGAGAAGGATTTATTTCCTCTCGAATGGCAATGAAAGTTTCAATATTTTGCTTGGAAAGAAAGTCCAGGAGTCTATCTCAGACTCGACGACTTACTTTTCCATGGGATTCAGAAAAGAAAAGCTCCATTGAATCATGACGCGTATCAAGAGCAGATCGAGGACAAAGGAAAGCTTTCGTAGTAACTTTAGTCCTGGTCTCGCATAGGAAGAATCGATAGCATAGTGTACTTTGTACGTGTACTGATCCAAAGAAAATACGTATGTGTATTTAAGTAGCAGCTTCCTAGATGCGTTTTTAGTGTCGCTAAACGCTCTCTGCTTTTACCACCAAAAACACAGAACATAGGAAACATTGTTTGGCTCTCTAATAAAAAATCGTCTACAAGTATCCAGGAAGAAAACATGTTTTGATTCTTGGGTAATGGCATGAAATACCCTGACAGATGGATCTTTTCAATTATTCTTAAACCGCAACCAAGAAGCAATTGAAGTTCAAGTTCGACGTATAAATCCTTAAAGCTCTTTAAATAATCCAGGTATACACGTTCTACCTTTATTGATTCTCTTTCTTTTTAGAAGCAAATGTTGATTTTCATCGCCTTCGCATTATTCTTTTACGGCAGCACAAACTTGATATTAATTCAGAAAGATTAAGAATTTATCCTGTCGACAAGATTAGAAGAGGGCGAGGGATATTATTAATGCGAAACTCGTTCGTTTTGCGTGTCGATCGGAATCTATTAAGGAAGGTTATCACCAAGGTGGTCGGTAACATTAAAAAAGTATCTTTTCTTTCATAACTATAGAAACGGGATGCGCGTGCGTAAGCCGGCTCGATCGATGTGTGGAAATGTGCAGAGAACACAGAAACCACATAGAAACAATGAGATTCTATGGAAGAATCCCGCTGTTCTTTAAGAAGCAAAATTTCTCGAAATTCTTTCAAATTTTAGAGTTTGTCCTTTGGTAATTATTAAGCTTTTTATTAGAAAACTGAAAACCAATTGGAAAATTTCCAATTTCATTATCAGAAATTCCCCTCGCTATTAAGAGAAATGTAATCACCGCGTTGCTTCCCTCTAAACGACCCCCATAATCTTATCGTCAGAATCAATTTTTCTTCCTTCGATGACTAATAGCCGGAACAGTGCGTTTATGAATTTCAAAAGAAGCGATTCCATGGCGTCCACTTCCGTTACCAAAAGCAATCGATCATTCTGACCTGCGCTATTAATTTTTCCCTTCGCTCCTTCCTTATACGAACTGCACCGTATCTTACTGACAAGTAAACATCGATCCATTTCATGTAAGATGAAGAATTCATCAAAATACAGGATTTATTGATTTTTCGGTAAAAAATAAGCCGAGTCTTCCTCGTTTCATCATGACTTTCTTCCTTGGTGGTCTGAGGTAGATACTTCGCTTAGGAAATTTGATCAATCTCTTCTTTCTCTGATATAAGACTTTTAGATTCTTCGACTGAATTGACCCTTAAATTTTCCTATTCGATGCTTCCTGGACGTTTGTCTCGTATCAGCGAGACCTTGAGAAGCTTTTCGCAAGATCTTCCGGAAGCTAACAATTCCCGACAGTCGATCAACTTTGTTCAAGTTTTCCTGACCCCTCGAATCGTGTTTAACCGGTTAAGATGGTATCGATCGACGCACAGGGATCCGTAAAAGCATGGAAACGAGCAAAGATCTGTCATTTCATCGAACGGATCCTGTCTCGAATAAGACATCCGCCTTGTCTCTCTGCATTTCATCGCAATACCTCCTTTTTCTACCATCTCATTCAGCAAATACGAGAGACGATAAAAAAATATACCCGTACTATTTCTCTTAAAAGCGAACGTTGTTAACAGGTCGCCGATGATTATGTAAAATTGGAATTCACAAATTTTCAAGTTTGAAATGTTTGTTGAAGAAGGAATTCTGTTTTTATAGGAGAAGAAGGAATTATAGCGAATTGGAATTAATACCCAGGAAGATATAGCAAATAAACAAAGGAACTATCCGAGATTAATGGGGCAAATCTAGGAAGGTGTAAGTTTAGAACAACTTCACGTATATCGTTTTGTGTCTGGTTTAGCTAACGGTAAAGATTAATGCTGCAGCAAGAATTGGGGCGTTAGTTTAGAAATAAAAAGAAAACTTCAGGTTCAGTATCGTAACTATATACATATACTGTAAAGTACGATCGTTAAATTTTGCGTTCGGTGATCTAGGACAGAAAGTTGAGAAAGGAAGTTTAGGTATACTGTTTACTAGCTCGTTTCGTTAACCGCATCTCTAACAAAGTTATATGAAATTTCCTAAACTACATTTGGGATTATAACTTTATTTAAAAAAGTTCCAAATGAAGTTTGAACGGTGCAACAAGATTTGTATTTTTCATACCAGCTTAATATTTTAACAACGTAACAATGAGAGAAAACCATCGAGAGATTTTTAAAGTAATAAAAAAAAGAGGAAAGTTTGGAAATGGAGAACACGATGGTTCCAATCGATTTTGTTCCTCTCGTGACAGAATCCATTGGAAGCATAGAAAAATCCGTCTCTTGTTTATGATCCATCATTTTTCACGAGTGTATCCGGAAAGTTTGACCGTCGTATAAAAACTTTCATACGACAATGGTCTAGTGGGATCCGAAGCGAATTTCTGTTATCTATTCGGATTGATTTCGCGCGAACGATGCAAACAACCATCGGTTCGTGCTACTTTTTCTCCTATCTTAATGTTTCCTATATTAAACCGAACTTTGTTCCTGTTTATAAATCGTCACCCCGTCGATGGTTCGTTATTCAAAGATTAATTCACTTGGGAATATCAATTTAAAATAATTGAGAAAATATCAAAGGAGAATAATGGTGAGTTGATTATCGAAAATGATCGGTGTCCCTTTTGCGGTTCTGTTGAAAAACCTTCCATTAACACCGATGACGTAGCAATGCATCTTTTCATGAGCGAAAGCCAACACCCATTAACGTAATATTACGTCAATTTTTCATGAGCGAAAGCTGACGATCCTTAATACATCCTCTGCTAAGTATAACCGAACAACTTGACACAATATTACTCTGCTCGTATATTTATCTCTTTAGCATGTTTGAAAAGAATACATGAATTCAGTAATTGAATTTGTTATTGTGCCTGGCTCTCCCTGAAATATCCTTCGCTTCTCCGAAGATATTGCACTCGATTGTACACGAGTGCATAGGTATCTACCCAGGGTGACATAATTACGAGTTTATTCGTCCGTGGAAGTTTAAAGCCAACAGGGCAATCGTATTACCTGACCTACTCGAAACTTCAATCTCGTGTTTTACCGGATATATCAAGGAGAAGAGGACTTATTCCAGGCTTCGAGTAAGCATATTGAATCGATGTTCAATATTCGTGTCACGCACGCTTTTGGCATCCAAAGCCACATTGTTATACTGTCCCGAGAAAGTTTCGTTTGTAACTTGAAATAAGCTCGGAACGAATCAAGGTCTTGGAAGACTTATCGAAATCTTAATTATTAGTAATAGATCAAATTTCCAATTTCAATCTTTCTGTTTTCTATTTTATAAAAATGTTATTCAAAATAATATTTTTCCATATCTAATTTGCGCTACCGGTTATCGATCACCCCCGCGATATCAATAATGATAATTAATATCATTTATGGCATTAGATATGATTGTTTCTAGTGTGCTAGTCAACGCGTATAGAACTGTACTCTCAAATATGTACCCGGACTACTGTAGTGTCTGACCACTGACTATTAATACTACTAACGCGGCTTGAGCATCGTAGCAAGTTTCAAACATATTGACAATGAAAAATAATTTGACACAATTAACTACCTTCCAAAGGTTTCAGAAAATTCGCAATTTTTTCAGGGCCCTTTAGTTGTTGACCGTTTTCACACGTGCGTTTTTATGCTCAACTAGATACGACAAACTTTTAATTGCAGTCAACTTTCACGAACAGCGTTGAGGTCGAGAAGTTTTGCGTCAATTTGTCGCTCGTCTCTGCGAATGACTCTTATGAAATGTTTTGGGTCAACAAGCCTCTACTCGTTTGCCTAAAGTTTCACTGTAGTTAGAACGGAATGTCTATCTTTAGTTACACTATCATTAATTCTGTAGCATTTGCAATGAACACTATATTTATATTTAGCATTTCTATAATTTTTCTATCCTTGATTTATACTCGATGGATTCGATCGGGAACGCAGGTTTGTTTTCACAGGATAGGAAATTGAAGATCCCATTGGTGAAGGATCTCGTTTCGCGAATGATTTCATCGACAAAGTTCAGATTGGCTCGCAGAGAGGAGAATGCGAGGATATTCGAGTCATGGTAAATTCAATTAAAACAACGAACAGTCTATCGAATAAGTTTCAAACTTTCTTAATCACCGTACTGTATCAAAAGTTAGTTGTTCCCACCTTATGGGATCTCTCTCCTGTTCGAATCAAGTTATTATACTATTTCTTATAAGGATAGAGTTCCTATTACTTTGCTTATAATACGAATTATAATGAAAATTTAACATCATCTCCTTTTGAATAAGTTCACTGTTTCGTTGTTCGATTATAAATCAAATGAGAAATAAAGAAACTTTTTGAATTTTTCATTTCAATTGTCGAGATTGAATGTTTTTCCAGCTAATAAAATTCATTGCATCCTCCATTTTTCCTGTCTCTCAGCTCATACTTTATCTTCGTAAGAATATTCTGAAAATGAAAGAGCCATAAATATGTCCCAGTTCTGACTAGCAGAATAGAAATCGTCCAACAGCGGACAAATTGAATGAATGTTACATAAAATGGAGCAAATCTTGTTTCATATAACAGCCACTTCGTTAACGAATTGTATTGTAACGTGACGTTTTGAATTATACAAGTTTATTTTTAATTTGCCGAATGTATTTGTTGGAATTCGCGTGTACGTGAAGTATATGTGTACCGTTCAAATGTCAAACTGACAAAAAGGTTCTTGGTCACGCGACACGACTTATATAGGCAACTAGCGTAGCTCCCCCGCCACTGTTTTGCAGGAGTGGGGGTAGTGGGCCGTATAAATACAGGGCCCTCTCACCTGAGTTCTTTAGTCGCCTCCTAGCCACTAAGGTGGTCGGATCCCTGAAATGGAGGGGTCATGACCATCGCGATGGCCGGACTCCCTAAAGAGGAGGGGCGTATTATCCTCCGATCTTAATTAAACTATTAATTATGTGTATACTACATAAAATAAATAACGAAACCATAAGCCTGAATCAAAATAACCAGAGCAGTCCTTCTAATGTTAACTAGGCGGATATATCTTCGCGAATCCGAGCAAACGAAATGGAAATGGTCGTCCAAAGTGAATCATAAATAGAACGGAACGATGCAAATGTCTTAGCTGAACAATTTATGTCCTAATTAACGAAATTGATTGCCTCACTTAACGAAACAATATAGAAGCGTTTCTATGCGCGGATCTAGGTTGGGCAAGGTATAAAGAATCAAGCAATACGTTGTTTTATCGAATTTTTATGCTAATCAATGGCGAAAACTTCCGAATGAATTGAGAGTAGCTAGTAGCGCGAGCCACTTTATTCGAGGAATTATTATTCCGAGTGACAGTATCGAATACCGATATTTATTATCAGGAACGAAATATCGCTGACTGGTCGGTGGAAACTCCGTGTATAATCCGAACGATCGTTGCTTTAATGGCACTGTTCGAGGCCGAGTGTGTCCTAGAAAACATTGCGTGAGCAACGACCGATTCCAGGTTAACTGGGAAAGTGATTCGCGTCTAGACGTTGAGATTTTCACTTTCGAACCACGGTTCACCTGCACGATTTGACGCGACCTTGCGTGTCGTGGAAATCCGTCGGAAAGGGGTTTAAACGTCGATTACAGTACATATGTGTATATGTATCATAATCGAAGTAAGTGCAGAACGGAAATGACCGAGCATTGTACCCTTTAAGTTATCAAAATATCATCTATTTTTAACATCACCCCTTCAGTTATATTTTTAACCAGTCAAGCTATGAAAAATTTCTCGTAAATGCAAATTGAAAGGAAGGAACGATTTCCAGGCAATTACGTTCGGTTTATCCTGTTTCCTTTACTCGTAGCTTAAACTGCCAGCGTTTCACCGTACGCTGCATTAGTCGCGGAAAATATTGCTAGGGATACGCGCGAGGTTAACGTAAGGGAAAATCTGCAAGAGTCTGTAATTTATCTGCTGATTTTCCATTTGACGCTATTTCGTCTGGTAATGGTATCAATTACACGCTGGTTTATATCCCCTAACGGTCGCATAAATTTACCGATATCGAGCACGCTGCTACTTGAACCAACAAATATAGAATCACTGTTCGAGTGTGTTTGTCGTTTCAAAAAACAGCCGGCTAATTCAGAAACAGTAAGGTATCCCGTGTGTGGCAAACGAGGTGGTGGATTATCGAAGTAGAATTAGTCGGTGATAAACTCGACGAGTCTGGGATAGATCCGGTGAGAATTTGTAAGAACTCTAAACAGGGGAGAGTATAGGTCGTCAGAAACGTTCGACGATGCGTTCTTAATGCTCTGAAAATATAGACGGTATAATACCGACGTTAGCTAATAAATTTTTCACTTTACGACTGTCTACTATTTGCATTCTTTCTTCTTCTTCTTCTCACTCTCTATTTTCTTTTTTACGCTCCTGTTTTTAGAAACAACTCGATACTGTTTTCATTAGTCACTCGTTCGGAGAAGATCGAGGACCCGAGTAATAACACTTCATTATATGTAGATTTTTATATTTCTATTTTATCCGTTTATTTCGTTGCAGAGATCTAACAAACAACAACATAACAGACATTCCAGTCCGTGCCTTCCATCGAGTTCCCAATCTTGAGGTGTTGTGAGTATATTAAATCAATTCAATCCAATCTTCATTTCCAGGTTTTTAATTTCGAAATACTATTTATTTTACAGGTTACTTCGACGAAATCGTTTACACACGATCGCCGACGGTGCATTCACAAACTTAACGAGCCTTCGAGTATTGTGAGTGTCTCGCAAAATCTTGCACAAAAATTAAAAAAAAAAAAAGAATATTAGGTTGCTTGAGTAAACCGGAGGCCAGACAATCCGTTCTGAGCAAAATTAAATAAATGAAAAAAAGGGATCTCAAGAAATGCTCCGCGATTGTTAAAAAAGTTGTAATTCTCTGTCTGCTTTGTAGGGAGCTCGATGACAATTATTTAACAAAAATTCCGACCGCGATCGTTAAGCTCTCTGGCCTTGAAGACCTGTAAGTGTGCATCGATTAAGTAAAATGTAATTTGACAACTTTTTTTTACATTCTATGAACACCATTTTCTCCTCTCTCGAGTCGCGTCTCTCACTCTTTTCATTTCAGTTCGAGTCTTTCTCTTATATTTTATTTGCCATTTGTTTTCTATATTTTCAAAAATTCAATCTTACAACCTTTTTATTTTTTAAAAGTACAACTTGTAGTACAAAAATTTGAAAGAACTTTTACATCGATGCAACGAAACGCAACGAAACGCAACGAAACGTATTAGCAAAATAAACATCGTTCTGTTTGTTCCTTTTCATTTTTCGTTCTGAATGCACACGAAGGAAACAAAGAAAGTCGTATTCGTTTATGTTCCCTCGATTTCGTAGGTCGCTGTCGAACAACCGAATAGAAACGTTGGAGGAGCACGTTTTTCAACGTATCGCTAATCTACGTTCCCTCGATCTACGTGGTAATCCGATCAAACAGATACACGGGAGTACTTTTCAGAATCTACGGAAACTTCGTAAACTGTGAGTGTTTCTCGCGGTATTCTACATTTCCAAAAGTAAATAATGAATAATTAGCACAGTAGAAATAGTTAAGAATCCTTTTCCCATTATTTTATAGAATTCTGTCTAATCTGAAAGAATTACGAATATTTCCAAATTTAAATGGGACACGATCGTTGGAAGTATTAAGATTAGACCGCGCGCAAGTGAGCGAAGTTCCGAGAGACTTGTGCGAAGAATGCCCAAAATTGAAAAGTCTGTAAGTAATCGAGCCCTCTAATTTTTATTTAAATCAGAATATTGTACAAGGTTGGAAAGTATTATATGTATAATAGAATTACAGTTTGTGAAACCGTATTGTTTAATCATTCGGTATACCCGAGAGAAAATTGCATTACTTCATATTCATTTAGCAAACGAAATTATATTCTCCGTGGTCGTAGAGCGATAAAGTTAAACCAGGGTGTAAATTCATTAGGTTGCATTAAACTGTCCAATGCACTTTGTACGAAACTTTATCGCGGTAATTAATTTTCTATCGATCGAATCCGGTATACCTTAAATAAGATTTTAATACAATGAATCGCTGATTCAGTTATGCGATGGTCGAACAGACAGGGTGATTCGTTCTATGAAACATTTGTACCACTGAATATTCTTTGTTATTCAATCCTTTATTAATTTTCAGAGATATAAAATCAAATTACCTGACGGAGTTGCCGAATTTACGGAATTGTAGCGAATTGAGGGTTCTGTAAGTACACAATACAGCCTAAACTTCACAATTTTTAACTGGAAAGAAGTTAATTCCTACAAACATTTTACTCTTCAACCATTTTGCCACGGTTTTTGCTACTTATTAAGATGAAAAAGCGTATAAAAGTTTCTTTTTCTAGGGACTTTGCCAGTAACATGATTTCATCGTTGTTAGACGAGCCTTTCAGAGGTCTGAACATGCTGCACGACCTGCTTCTCTCGAATAACAAGTTACAAGTGATCCCAAGCGACGCGTTCACCGGCTTGTCGAGGTTGCAGGTATTGTAAGTGTCGTCGCTTGCAGTTAACCGTGATACAGTTAACTCGCCGCTTTATTGTTTTTGAAAAAAAAAAGAAAAAAGAAAAGTTTGATGTTTCAGGGACCTGGAAAACAATTACATCGAATACATTCATCCTGACGCGTTTAAGGAAACTAAAAATTTAGAAGACTTGTAAGTGCTAAATTACTAATCTAATCTCTTCTAATCAAGAAATTGTTATATTTTAAAAAGACTACTATTGCTCTTTTAGCGGTTCTTTTAAAAATTCCGCGACGGCGCTTCTCATGGTTTCTCTCATTTTAGCGCCTAACATCAGACGGCGCCACTTATTTAAAGCGGTCTTTTTTAAATGAATATTTATTTTTTCAGAAATCTTGGGAACAACATATTTCCAGCACTGCCAACGCTAGGATTATCGGGTCTGTTGCATCTTAAAACATTCAATAATCCTGCATTAAGGGAATTTCCATCACCGGAGAGATTTCCACGTGTACAAACAATGGTACTGTCGTACGCTTATCACTGTTGCTCGTTTCTGTCCATCGAAGTTGAGGAACCGGTAACAAAATCGTCTGTACAAGAGTCTATCTTGTTCCCTACTGACAAAGAGTTTGATATGAGCCTATGGAACTCGACCTTTACCGATATCTGGCCACAGCTCAGTAAGTTTATTCAACAGCTTCTCTTGCCGACATCCTTGAAGCTTCTGTTTCACATTTCTCATACCTGTTCCGCTTTCACGATAATATCTCTATTAATTTCTTTCAGTAAAAAGTCACAGTTATCCAATCAACACACTTTATAGCAATTGCGCGTCGTACCAGCAATTTATAACTTAATTGTTAAGAAATGAATCAAATTCTTTTGTCTTAAGTTTCTTTTCTTCAAATTTTTTATTTATCTCTTGTTATCTTTTCGTTCGCGGTTTGCTCGACACTTAAATGCTGCAAAGCGGAAACCCATTTCCGTTGTTCAATCGTCGAACACGAATTATCAAAATTCTCTTTGGACCATATGCGCAATTTTCACACGACAATAAAATAAACACTCGACACTCGAGCTTTTCTCATCGTTTACTCTCTGCTCGGACTATCAAATGCGCTCAAAATCAGCTTACATGATCTCTCAGCGATCATCAATGGCGAATCTAAAAATAATCTTGCAATTGGTAAAACATTAAAACAAGCGTTGACTTTCAAGTACGCGATATGTTTTTTAGATTTGCCATACATCATCTTTCCAATTAAAAATTGTAAAAAAAAAAGAGACACTTTGCAGCACTGAAGTGATGACGTTTTTTAGATAACATGACCGACAAATTTGGCTCGCAAATAAATGAACTTTGGGCTAACTTTGGTTCAGATTTTACGTACCCTGGTAACCTGCCCTCGTATGTTGAAGATTATTTTGAAGAGCAGAACAACCGAGCTACGCTGCCAGCTCAAACACTGCCCTCGAACGTACAGTGCCTACCTCAACCTGGTATGTTTTAACGATAAATCTCTTGACAGCTCAACACTCTACAGTCCACCGTTTGCATACTTTAACGGAAAATTAGGAATTTAGTTTATTCTATCCTTACGACGTTTGCAGGTCCCTTCTTGCCGTGCCAAGATCTCTTCGACTGGTGGACGCTACGCTGTGGTGTATGGGTAGTTTTTCTGTTAGCCATGCTGGGCAATGGAACGGTGGTATTTGTATTAATATTCTCCAGAAGCAAAATGGACGTTCCTAGATTCCTAGTTTGTAATTTGGCTGCGGCAGATTTTTTCATGGGCATTTATTTAGGTAAATAAAATACTTTACACTTATAAAAATCTTTGCTGAACTCACGTTTGAATCGTAGGTCTACTAGCAGTGGTGGATGCATCGACGTTAGGAGAATTCAGAAAATACGCCATCCCCTGGCAAACCTCGGCCGGGTGTCAGTTAGCCGGATTCCTAGGTGTGCTAAGCTCTGAGTTGAGCGTGTACACGTTAGCGGTGATCACGTTAGAGAGAAACTACGCCATAACTCATGCGATGCATTTGAACAAAAGACTGTCCCTAAAGCACGCTGGCTACATAATGACAGCGGGCTGGTGTTTCGCCGTGTCGATGGCCAGTTTGCCACTAGTCGGTATTTCGGATTATAGAAAATTCGCTATATGTTTGCCGTTCGAGACAACCGGTAACGCTGCGCTCGCATACGTGATCTTTTTAATGTTGATCAACGGCGTCGCGTTCTTAATACTGATGGGATGTTACTTGAAGATGTACTGCGCGATCAGAGGTTCCCAAGCGTGGAACTCGAACGATTCTAGGATAGCCAAGCGAATGGCGCTTTTGGTGTTCACAGACTTCCTCTGTTGGTCCCCGATAGCGTTCTTCTCTCTGACTGCCACCTTTGGATTGCAGTTGGTTTCTTTAGAACAGGCCAAGGTATTCGCGGTGTTCGTGTTACCGTTAAACTCCTGCTGCAATCCGTTTCTCTACGCCATACTGACGAAGCAGTTCAAAAAGGACTGCGTGTTGATATGCAAGGCGATCGAGGAGTCCCGAGTGACCCGTGGGATAGGCAGGTGTCGGCACAGCTCGAACTTTAGCAATAGACAGACACCTGTTAACACGAACAGTCTAGTAGATCGGTCCTCTCGCGATAATCAAATGCCTTGCGCTTGTAACTCGAGGCTACTCGAGACCAGTCAGTGTTCCGGTTACCGAAGATGGGGTACCAGGATACTGTGGCCTTGCGCCAAGGACACGAGGCCTCGCCACGCTCGTAGCGACCAGTACGCTTATCAGATCGCAGAGATCCAACAGAAGCAACACAAACGAGCCTCGTCGGTATCCTCCAGCGAGAACTTTTCCTCATCGAGATCGGACTCCTGGAGGCAGACGCATCATTGCGGTATTCCGTTGAGGTTGCTCGATCCAAAGAGGAGAGCCTCCTCCTGGTTGATCACTAGGAAACCATCGCAAGACTCGAATCTCAGCTCGTCGAGGAACGATTCGTCCGGGTCTGCTACCACAGCCAGCACCAGCACCTGGAGGATCTCAAGATCCAGCGCGTCTCTAGAGGTGACCGCGAGGAATACCCCGAGACCGGCAAGGTCGAAGCCGAGACTGACCCGACAGCTGGCCATCCAGGAACCTGAACCGCCAGGATCTCCTAGCAGACTGGCTGTCAGGTTACTAGCGACCATACCGTCCGCGGCTGAGACCAGTGATCAACAAGATGACGACAATGCGCCGCAGAACTAGGACGAGCTCGAGTATAAGGTATCTCTGTTCTCCTATGAGATTATAGTCAGTTCTAATGGACTAAATATGGGTCTAGTTTGCTCCTGAACGGTTTCAGTATTACAAGCGTCCTCTGAGAGGTGGAGCTGAGCGTGTGTGTTCTACAGAGCGATTATTCATTGAATGTTTGAGTTTTTATTATAGCCCAAACGAGGATTAACGCGTTGAAAGCCGTGGAGATCACTGGTGAATTTATTTTAATCCAATTATTAAGAATTGCTCTGTATTGTTAAGCGACCTTTTACTGCTAAGATAGGAGTCGAGGACATCGTAGAAGAAAGAAGAGAAGAATCAAAGGACGATTTAGCAAAATTTCTTCTTTCAACGTTTTATCAAGTTTCTTTCAAACCTGTTAAACGTTGAAAGAAGAAGATTGAAACAACTTGTATTCTCTTTGTACAATTATTACTTATGCAACTGTGTTGGTAGACGTGATCTACTTTTTATCAACCGTCCGTGTTTACGCGTGCACACTATTGTTGCATACAATAGTCATATTCGTTAGATACTGCCAACGTTTACAGACACACAGCCTTTGACGTGTTCACTGTCCGATTCAACTCTTTGAGGTAATTAATGAACGCGTTAATTATATAGCGTTAATTGAGTCTGAGGTTTATTTAATAGAAATTTCATCGCAGGAACTCGTCAATTTCTTTCGAGAGAATTTTACCTTAAGAAAATGTTGAATATTGTAAGTTTAATTCTGTGACAAGGAACTGGACGTTCTGTGCATAGTTTTTGATTAAAATTAGAAGGATAAAGTATTTATTAATGAATTAAAAGGACACACGGTATATTTTTTTTCCTTTTTTTTTGTAAGGATTTCTTGGCTCAATTCGAGGAAGTGTTTTATTGTAAGGATCAGTATTTAAGATGAGAATCCAACTGATTGTTAATAGATGTGTTTGCGTTGTTATAAGACTGACGGTTTGTACAATTTCTCCCCATGAATATCTGATGCCCATTTCTAGTTAAAGATTATTATGAAATCGTTATGGCGTATAGATGTTTATACAGAGTTTTTGATTAATGAAATTAGTGTCAGCTAGTATTGGTTTATTAGGCTGGTTTGTTGTTGAATGTGTTGTTCGTTCTTCGTGCAGTTGTTGATGCCCCTCCGAACAAGATTTCCAGATGTAATACTTGTTCTTATAAAATCAATTGTTTTCTGAAATTCTGGAAGCTGGTATATCGTTATTTGGTATCACTGGCTGAAGATAAAAATGAACAAGATTTACATCTGGATGTCTCGTATGTATGAACTGTTTGAATCTGAATTTTCGTTTGCTGCATCCATTTTAAGGAGAACATGTTTTGCGTGTGTGTCCGATCCGAGCTATTTAATAACGTTTTTCTAATAAAACAACGTATTACGAGAGAACGGTGTTAAAATTTTTCAAACATTCGAGAATCAATCCAGAATTTCTCCCAGCTATTGTGGAATTTCTTTTATTTTTGAAAAATGTCTCTGTCGCATTACAAGGAAGACCTTTCGCGCCACCGAGGTGACCAATCGTATAACAGTATTAATTAGGAATAATTTAAATATTTATCTAAAATAAATTCAACTTTGAATAAACCCTTGCTGTCGTCGCAAAAGTACACCTATACACTACCAGCTGAATTGTATATAACTCTAGAATTATTCTTACTTTCTTTTCATCTTTTTATATTGTAACATCAATTTTCGAATTTTATATGCATAAAATTTGAGTGTCTTTTATTGCTTGATAATTATTAAGAGAATTTTTACAATCTCATACCCTTAGCTGGTAGTATACATAAATTATAAGATAACATGTACCTTTTCTCAAACTGTGCATTCTCTCTCCCATTCTCACTCTTTTATTCCTACTTTCACTCTCTGTCTCTAATAGCAATTAGCGAATTGGATTCAGGTGGTCACTACGAGGTAATACAACATTAACAAGATATACATAATTTTAGAAACTGTCCCTTTATAAGTAAACGTAATTCGTAAATCATAGAACGTATTGCTCGAAGATCCTAAGGAGTAACAACAAATCTATTCGTGGTCTCTTTTTCAATTAAGACACTGTAACAAAACTGACACATTTTATTCTCATACAATTATCGTTTGATGTTCGCTTTATCTTACAAAACGTAGATGGATCATTTCCTTGTTTCAAAACGGACAAGTCATTTGATATTGCAACGACCGTGAATATTGATAAGGCATGAATCTCGTACTTGGACGGTATGATTCTTAATTTCCATTTTTCTTTTTCTTTTTTTATTGAATTCCTATTTCAATTAGATTTAACCAGGGTTGAACGGGGATTTATGGTTTACGCGAAGGGAGAAATATCGCGAGGAGGTTGATAAAATTCACCCTCAGCTTTATTTCGTGATAAGGGGACCTCCATAAAAACGTCACAAGGTTTATCGATTCACAGTTATCAATTTAAAAGAATGAAAGGCGTTTTTGGCAAATTTGGCATCCCCAATAAAAACTGGGGAATTAACGATAACTACGAGTCTGAGTCATAATTGACACGACTTCACCTCCTAAATTTTAAAAATCTTCAGAATGCAAATAACAATTGGTAATCGGTCAGTTTCGATGAGTTAATCATTTTTGTGAAGCATATTTCGGTAATTAGAGGATCGTGTTAATCCGGAAGACCTCGGTAGCTGTGATTTTATAAAATTTCCTTCGAATTCTTAAATGTAACAATGTGCTTTCAATTATCTACTAATTGAGCCTAAAGTATCAACTATCGTTTCGCTTATTTCCATAGTACGTTTATCGAACTTGGTCCATTAAACTTCAGATTCTTCCATTATTGCTCTTTTATGATACACCTATTCTCATAGTCAATATAATACATACTTTCTCGGGGAAAAGTCACCTAACACAGCTACATAATTCCCCAATTTTTAGTTCTCAATTCCATCTAGAAAAATGATTTAGTATCTTCAAGGATATTGAAAATTTGGCAAAAACTGATATCTATTAATTTTAATAGGATGATTTAAGGAGATGATTCAACTATTATAGGAGTAAACATGATAAATGCAATAGATGATTTAACTCTTGATAAAATCAATAAAAAGGATAGAAATGAAGAGATGGAAAATAGATCACCAATTATGATGGGACAGAGAATGCACAAGAGCAAAAATGATGAGGATGTTCATGGTGATGGGGTGGAGATATGGGGTTAATAAAGGGTGTTAGTAATTAAAAAGCTTTCTAAACAGCCTCTCCGGAGTGACGCGATCTGAAACGAACCTTTTCATAAAAAAATGAATCTCGAGGTTCGTTCAATCAAAGCCCTGAGATACTAAAGTGTGTCAGTTTATCAATCAGGAGAGGATCGAACGCTAACGATAAAAGTATCAAGTGGAAGAAAAAGAAGCCGGTGAAAGGAATGCGGAAAGAAATAATCGCAATGGTCAACGTAACGTCTGAACTCTACTCGTGGAACCAAGTGAGAAATACACAGCAAAGTAAACGCAAGTTAAAATAGCCATTGGCGTAACTAATTGTAAGATATTATTCTAGCTTGAACCAGGTTCCCTAGTTCAACTAAAAGTGTCAAGCTCGCTTCATCGTTTCATCCACGAAAAAAATAAACGTCGAAATTGTCTGTACAACGATCTTTACACATCCGTGTAACAAGGTCGATTAAAATTCCGTTAAAACTTATCACACTATCCCTTACACGTGGATATACATTTCAGAGAGTTCCAGCCTCACCGCATTTAAGCTGCTATGCATACATATACATATTCTAAAAAAAAAAAAAAAAAAGGGCAAAAGGAAGAAAAAATATTATGATAAGAAAGGGAAAAACCACTTCGTTCAATAAAGAAGCGGTAATAAGTTAATTTCTATAGTCTATTGAGAATCAATGATCACTTAAGGTCACTCCTCCCCCGCTTATTATTATTTTAATTATTTTAAGAAAAATAAAGAATCAGGCTACTCCTTATTGCACACAATGATTGATATTTTACACGCAAAGGAAAATAGTAATATTACTGAGTAACCCAGGAAGACTAACTATGGTGGCCTTAAAAGAATCATTGATTCGAGACAGACTATAAATCTAAAATGTGAAGTACAGCAACAGGCTTTAGAATACTATGTGATCGAAACGTTAAAAAAGAAAAGAAAAATAGGTGAACGATGCTACGGGGTCAAAAATGAAAAACGCGACTAATAAAAAAAAAATGCCTTGATTCGTGCGCGAACAATTTCGTGGAAGATCGTGAACAATTTTGATACTTTCTCGAGTACCGGGTAAGCACGTAACATTTTTTTTTTTTTTACTTTTTAATTCTTCTCGTTTGCCACTAATACAATCCCTCGAGGTCCTCTCACGAATATCTGTTCGTGAGATTCGTGGTTTCTCTTTTTCCATTAAATCTAATAATACTTATAGATTTATCTTAATATAAATTCGTCTAAAAAAGAGGATGACAAACCCTGAACAAGGCTAACAGTAGCCTCGATAGTTATTGCTTTTTCAATGGTATGCTATGTACAGTTCAGCAGTTGGACCTCAAAGGATTATTCTATGGGTAACAGGATTTTATTCAACATTTGTATAAAAACATTTTCACTTCGTTGAGATACGAGAGCACAAAATAGATGAAGCAATACCGAACGATAGAGTTGTTTGATAAATAAGATTAGAAAAAGAGAGCAACGTGTTTAATAAGAAAAGTGGTCGATGTGGCAAAACGGAAGAAGATCATTTGTGCTCAGCTTGTACAACGATGGAAGGCTAAAAGCGTCCGATAAAGAACCCATAAAACTTAGATAAATAGAGAGAAAGAAAATATATGCTAACGGCTACGATTAATCGAGGAAAGAACAGTGAAACGAAAAGGTTCGGCGCGTTAGAATTTCGTTATGCTTAAACGCAGGGATGGGCGAGTATCTTCGAACGAATATCGACGCTGGAATAATAAATCTAGATCTTTTTAAAAAACGTCGCACAATTAGTTAGACCGAGTCTCCTCTTAATCATGATTTACCGATGAAACCTTTATAGACACTTGTGAACTGTTTACTGGCCTTCAAAATCATTCTAAGAACGAGACAATGATGAGAAATAGGAATGAACCGAATAAATTGCTACTACCAGACTGTTGCATGTCAGATGGAACATAGACAACGATCTAATATATGTATAGTCTGTACAAAATCAATTGGTCGTTCAAGATCATTTCCTCTACCACGAACAAGTTCTTTGCTTACGTTCACTTAAGTATCATCTACCTTTTCTTTAAGACCTTGAACAATAAACGATCAATTGATTTTAAGCCGATTCTGTATTGAAAATAGAAAAGAAGAAATATAAAGAACCGTTTCTTTAGAGAGACACAGGATATAATTAAAGTTACAGCTCGTGAGAAAATTGTTAATCGACGACAGGAGCGTAACAGAAATTTGAGATTCTTTCGCTTCAGAGAGACATTGCAATAAGATTTAATCGAATCAATTTTTCAAGGCTCGAATAAAGAGGGCAGAGAGAGCTTCGATGTTATAGAAATTTGAAACGGTTAACAGGAAGAAGATCGCGAGTTCGTCGCCCACCCCTGAGCCAAAATATTATCGTTACTGAAGAATTTTCAGTATTGCGAGTTTTATAATCTAGTTACCTAAAGGTTGGACGTCGCTTGGTGGGTGTCTCTGTTGCAAACAGAACGGAAGATTTGGCAAAACGGAAGACACACCGGGGCACCAAAAACATCCTACGCGACAGTAGCATAGCGGAACGTTCATTTTAAAGACCTATTGCATTAGCGTCAGCCACGAGGTCTGTTCGCTTAATTAACAAGATCCTTAAGGCTTTCACAGATAGTACTATTAACAAATTTTGAGTTTAACTTGTGTCCAATATGTCTACCGAAATACATCTGATATTCTTCAGGATATTACTCTACTGGACACATTTTAAATCCAACTGCGCCCTGAGATTCTACTACTATACACTGTACAATTGGTTCTACATTGGCGTGACACAGTTGCATATTTCATTATTTAAAAAAATGCAACTGTGACATTTATATTACAAGAGGTAAAACTGTACACCAAACCAAGAGTCTATCAGAATCAACTAAAATGAACAACATACAAATAATTTAGCTCCTTTTGAATGGGTTTGGCACGGACAGATTAACGTTTATAATGCAGATGGTTAATAAAACAAATGATTAAACAGTCAATTCTGATAACAACTGGCTTTAACAAGAATGAAAACGCCAATGATGAACCTAACTCCGTAGACCTCGAGGCCAACCTATTACATTGAACGTTCCATCTTGCTAAACATGTCTCTCTATCATGTACGGTATACTCGAGTGCAACGTAGGCTTCTCTAGTTCACCTACACTTCCTTCGAACAAAGGGAAGCCTAAGTAACACGCGACCGTACATGTATATGCGTACACGTATTACACATACGTAGAAAACTCGACGAGTAACTGATTCAGTAATCAATTACGAGCCGGTTCTCGGAGGCAAATTGTTAAGTGCACGTCGCGGTTTAACCAACTAATCGTTAAGAGTTACAGCGTTTTAAGTAATGGTACAACGCGATGTACGATTTAATATCTGACTAGCGGGCATTCATCACGTGACCTTGGCCTTGTTCTTCCTAAACGCCGGGAACAATATCTTCCTGCGTCTTCGTTTCATCTCGTCGTTGTCGGTAGTAGAGTTGGAGTCGGTGGACAAAGTCTCCTCGTCTACCGACATAACCGGAGGCAGTTCCTTCAACGTTTTCTTCTGACTGCTCGTCATCGCTGTGCTTGTGCTGACCGTTGCGGTCCCGGTGGTGTTCATCGCCGTCGATGAAACGGCTTTTTGGTGTCCGGCTCGTTCCTGAATCGGCGAATCCAACGAGTTCTCCGAGTACGAGGTCTTCGACAGGAATGATGAGGTAGTCTTGTCCTCGATCGCGAGGAGCATGTTGATGTCCTGACTGTACGAACGCGCGATACTTGATTTATCTTTGCTAATCGGTTTCACAGGCTCCTCGGGACCCTCGCCAACGGTGAAGTGCACCACGCTGCTTTCCGGTGGTGTATCCTTGCCGGTTTCGCTGCTCGAAGAGTCCGGCGGTACCGACGACTCCTTCCACGTCAGGCTGTCCAGGGTGCCTGTAGATCAGGGTAAAGAATCAACATTTGGTACACGAGTTTCTTACTTTCTTTGCTTTTTTTTCCAGAGTCTTATGAATTCTTTATGGTTCATCGACATCTTAGCAGCACCGATGAAAGTTTAAGCGGTGGTAATCGCTTAGTCTTTTGTAATTCTTTTACGTGTCTGGTGACACTCGAATTAATTGGATAAATTCAGGGGTTAATGTTAAATTCCACTTCCATGCAAATTCAAAGACATGGACAAAGAAAAAGAAATTCAATGAACAATGTATTCATTATTTATATTACACGATTACAGGTACAGACTCCTTTCCGCTGTTCCCGAAGAAATTATTATATTTTCTTCGTTTTAAGTTCGTTTCCAGTTGTATAATAACTTTGCATGCAATTTTGATTCCATACTTTACCAGTTAAGAAAACCGTAGCTTGCACTTTTTATATTTAAATGCAAGATCCGTCGATAAAACTAACTTGTCGCGTTGTTCCATATTCGAAACGACAGAGTCAGATGAACAGAATAGACAAAGAAGAAAGTTCATTCTTTATTGCTTCAACTAGATAAAAGATGGTTTTCGTTACGTTTCTTCGATTGCTCTCCTCTCAACTTGATTATGTCAATGTAGCTTGTTGATCTCGCCAACGCAATCGCAAGATGAAATCATACCACTGGCGCATCTTGATTAAAGTAAATTACTTAAAAGTATACAAACAATTTTACATAGAAATTATACAACGTTACAAGTAATTAAGGTAACTTTGGCTTGCGACGAATACAAAGGATCGCGTGTTATATTTTAATATTGCAATCAAACAACATTTGTTATTTAAACAGTTTATGAATTAGCTTCCCGGTCGATAGTGTTAAGAAAAGGTATTTGCTTTTGAATATGAAATGTAAAACATTTATGTTAATTAAATGATGGCTATTCGATCAAATTACAAATTATTCTGAGCAAATTAGTCTCGTGTGAACAGAATGTATACATATATCACCGTCATATACTTCATATGCGTTTGGTATGCTCGAGTTTATTATAGGATAGAAATTAATGCGCTCAAGAATGCGCTGCTGTTACCTGAATGATGTACTCGGATATCAAATACACTCGCATCTAATTTTAATTGAATCTAATATTAAACATGACGCGCGTTGTGTCTGAAATCCCCTGAGAAATAGAAATCGCTTCTTGGCATCGTTTATTGCAAGATACCAGTCTCAGCAAAGCTAAAAATTCCGTTACTATTCGAGGCATTTATTGAACTACTATCGGGATCGATGATTTTCGATCGTTCAAGATCATATCCTCCACCGCAATCAATTCGTACAAGGAGATCCTTTGTCATTTTACTCGACACAATTTATTGTCTTGTCTTTCCTTTTTCTTTAATTCTTTATACAAGATATTTCTGTATGTATGAATGAATCTGAAATCATTTGGCAATCAGTCAGTTTGCTTCATGAGAGAACCGAATAATTCGTAACGCTTTTGCTTTGGTTTTCAACTGTCCTAAAGGGACAATTTATAATTATATATATCATGTATAATAATAATAATAATAATAATATAACAGGTGATCGATAATCGGCACTTATTGTTAAATAAAGTGATAATATTATTATCACACTTGGCACTTGATTATTCCCTATAATATATTGCTATTGATATTCGAAGGAACGAATTAGAAGGCTCCCTGGAAATTATTTAATCCAATCCAATTTTGGATTGACCTTGCCTTAATCATTAAATAATTATATAATTGCGCCCTCGTTCGTCCGTTCGATATGTCATGAAAATTTTCGTAGAAAAATATGTCATGTTCCTTTTCAAAACGTTGCTCTAGCTTTTTACACTATGTACGAATATATTATATAATTGCAAAAAATAATTGGAAAAAACGACGTTTTCATATAAAGTAATGAGTTAACAACAATTTGAAAGATTTATCATTGTTCTCTTCTTAAATTATCAACACGCTTTTCATAAAACGTGATAAATTTTCATTAGGGAAAGGGAATATTTTAAGTGAAATTCTTCCCTTTACCTGCACACGTCCTTTCAGTAGGACACTTTTTAATACTAATTCTATGTCATGTATCAGAGATAATATTATTTTCGCATTAATTTTCATGTCTATGATTGAGATAATTTTAAATTGCGAACACTGTGTTCATGTCACACATTACATTAACATATATACAATTTGCAATGGTTAAGCTGAGAATATTTCAGATAGATTTCTTTACACAAGAAGTTGACATTACGTGCAGGACGAGCAACACGCATCTAAGTTGTATTAAAAGGTTCATATAATGTGCCTTCCTTAATCTTTTTTGGAACCACTAACTACAGTTTCTTCCTTCCCTAGAATCAAATGATAACATAATATGAACAAATAAGACTATAGTTCGAACAATATTGAATGCTGCAGCACACAAATATTCAAAGAATTATTGTACCGTATCATGAAAAAACTACAATTATAAAATGAATACTGTCAGCGTTTAAAAAAAAATTAAACACACGTATCTGCTCAACAGATCTGTATAAAGTCAAAATTAGTTTTTAAAAAAAGCACAAAAGTGCATCTTGAAACAGGACAATTGAACGATAACAATTGCAGCACAACTTTACAGCAATATTTTGCACACGAGGCACAAAACAAGAACGGATTTTAGAAACAGCAAAAAAAAAATTTTTTTTAGTTAAACTCAATAACGTATAAAGAGATCTTAAAAAGTTAGGCAAATCAATGATTCACATTGTTTCTTTTCCAATTAAAAAAATTGCCAAAAATATTCACAATTTGTTAATAGGGACCAACTTTTTTTTTTTTAAATCTATAAATCTTATTGTAATGTGTGACATTTATAGTAATTATCCGCATCTTTCGGGATGCTCAGCATCCTTCATATTCTCAGTCATATTTTTCTCAAAATATTTAGGACATAAGATTTAAATCGATGATATATAAAAATTATCTTTTTTATAAAAAAAGAATTATAAGGCACTGCCTTGATTTTTTTTTCTTCGTCAGTAAAACATAATTTCGGAAGTTTTTACGCCAAACAGCTTATCCACAAATCCATTACAAACATGTTTAAGCAATTGTTAGGTTCATTGAAAGCACATTAAAAAGTTTTCGTAGGAAGTTCAATATTCATACGGAAATACGCACGATACCCTATGTTTCACGAACATCTACATTAAAGAGAAAATTATTATTTTTTTTTTTTTCAGAAAACCCAAATTGCTACTGCTAGGAAAATAAACGAGTTAGTGAATTATTAATCTCATCGTCCACGTGAAAGAGGACGATATATAGGTGTAAGTATACAATACTACATACAAACTGAGCATTGTTATTTATCAATCTAAATATTCGTGGAAGTCCGTTTCCAGCTTACCTGCGGCACCACACGTGGAAGGCGAGTACATTGAGCTTGATTCGTCTTCTAAGTCATCTTGGCTGCTGAGTCGACCTGTAAATATCAATTGCCAATGATTATTTATTTTCTTATACGTTCAATGATATTCCAAGATAAGGAAGAACTGAAAATTTTAATATTTTCCAACATGGAAGGTTTAAATACCTCTAAGTCCAAGACCTCGCCCATTCGGTGCCCCCCGGTAGAGAACAGTTTCTAAATAACTTAGACCATTATTGTTGACTATATTAAAACCGCATAGGAGTTCGATTTGTTTCCAACGGTATACTCTTTCTTGCAGTTCCGCTGTTACTTCATTTAACGCGGTTCTTGCTTCGACTATACTTTTGTCGACCTCGTCGATAGATTTTCCATGGGTCGAAACAAATGCTCCTACTAAGCTCGATCGTTTCTTTCGTAATTTTTCACACTGAAAAACATTTACGTAAGTGGTACATGATTTATGTGACAATCACATTAAAAGTAATAGCGTTAATATCTCACTGCTTCGCGTGCTTGTTGTAATTGTTTTTCCGCTGCTATTTTTTTCTTCGTATACCCTTTATTCTCAATTTCATGAGTTAACTGTAACCAATGTTGTAATCCTGGAGGAGGGGACCAACATCTGTCTTCAAGTTCGCCCTCTGCACGTTGTAATTCATTTTTCAACATCTGTGAGATAAGAATGAATTAGACTTCAAAGAAACCGAAAGATTTGATAATTAAATCCATGTACTATTTACTTCTATTTCAGCTTTTAATTGAGAAACTTCGAGATCCGAATATGATACGTGTAATCCCATTGTTTCGTCTTGTAAACGTTTCTCTAAATTTTGTTTCTCTGTAGCGGCACTTTCTTGTTCCATCCGTGCCCTCTCGAGTTCTTTCTATACAGTAAAAATATAATATCAATAAAGTCATAACATATTACTAAGGCGCACTTAATAAAGTACACATACTTGCAAGTCTTCAAGTGCCAATTCTGCTTTGTGTAAGCTCTCCATATCTTTCATCATTCTATGAAGATGTTTTTGTGAATTTTTCTTTTGCTGATACGCATACCAGCATCCAATAAGTGCTCCAAATAATAATGTTATTAATATCAATCTTTAACACTATGCCCAGTATCTATAATACAGTGTTGTTTAAGACAAGTATTGTAATGCAAAAAACATTTTTCTATGTATGCTTACCTTTGGTGGTCCAAAAAGAACTACATCCATAGCTTTTAATGCAATTTTTTGTTTATGGATGGGATCTTTAATCCCTAATACATTGCTTAGGTAGTGCATGTTGTTCACAGCCAATCTATGAATATATAAGAAGCATTTACTAAATAAAAAGTGATAGAATCTACAATATAATAGTATACTTTGTACAACATTTACCTTGGAAGTGTAGCACCAGTTACACGGTGTTGTATAAAAGTAGGAACATATTGAGGAAGCTCCACATTAGTAGACACCATTCAGATGTTTGTTCTATAGTCCAATTATGAACCTAAGAAGAAATATACTAACATAGTAAGGTTCAAATATTAAAACCTGAACCCTTAAAAAAGAAATAGTTCTGATGTTCCTGATAGTACCTCTGACCTTAACAGGCCTCCCAAAGTTCTCTAACACTGATGTGCATATCATCATTATGATGAAAGGCCCTCTGTCTTCTTTCATACCCAGCTTCATATTGTAATTCTTCCCTTAAAAACTACAAAGAATAAATTACATTTTTGTATAATCAAGAATGATAAATTAATTAGAATACACTTACATCATCCGATTCTGATAGGTCTACATTTCCATTGGCATCGTCGTCTAGTTGGCTGTGGAGTGATTTGATAGCTTCTAAACCTAGTCGATCATGAGAAGCCATTGTGAGACAAGCTAGGTCATCATTACAAGTATCGGAACCTGTAATAAATTAAACAGCCTACGTTTGATTGTATGTGTTTATGATTACATTTAATCTGTTATGCACGTGTCCTTATCCGTTAAATACATATGACAAGCCTTCTATCCAATTATATTAATGCTAAAGTGACAATACAATAAACATAAATTTGTTAATACATAAACAAAGTAAGTTAAATTTTCAACAGATTTCTAGATGATTCTAAATGAATTTTTATCATAAACACATTTGTATTCTCTTTGCAAGACATGGCAACAGAATACATTGAGTCTTCTTCTAAAAATATACTGACAATAATTACATATTATCTAAATGTTATACTATGAATCATAAATACACGTATTACTTATAGATTTTTACACACACATACATATATATACAGGATGAAAACAAAAAATTAATCGAATACATTTAATGATGCGTTAAGGAATGATACAATGAAGACGATGCTAGCAATGATACACGCTGAATGGTATTATACACAGCTGAAACTGAGAAGTAACGATGAGACATTTACCAGCTTCATGGGCCACAGCCTGTGCCAGTCCATCTGTGAGCGTAGCAGAGAATGCTGAATTTTTGGAATGTGAGCTTCCAGAGGAGCCAGACTGATAGTTCGGGCTTGAGTCGAGGGCACCGCCGCTAGCATCTACCGTGTTGCAACACCAATACAAGAAGTGTAGCCCGAACAGTACAATCACATCAGTAATCACGGATGCTCGCATTTTAAGGTTAGCTACACCTTGTCACTGACACCTCGCGCCACCCTTGCGCAGTTGCTACAAGTGAAGTAAAACCAAATACTCTTGGCCCGTTGTCACCTTTGACGTAGAGCCGCAATAGTGAATACAGTCAAGGTTACAGTTATCAAAACCGGGGTGGTAATGCAATTTGACGAGTGCATAACACGAGTGAACCAATTATGAGATATTACAGTAGGCCCATGAACGAGTTGCACAGCATCGTTATTGGTTCCATCAAGGCGTCGGTCAACGTCCGAGATCTCTTTTTTAAGGCGAATCGATTGATTTATTAATTAAGTACACTGCTCGGTCCGAGTTGAGTTTTTCTATCAAGGCCAACCGTCCACGAACAACGTTGCGAAAAATAATTAATTTAGATCGGAAACAACGGTGCACCTTTTTACGCGCAAAAAATAGAAAATTCAATTGGTCCTGTCCACGATTATACGCGAGATGTTATTGGCTCGACGTTGCACTTGCCATGGTAGCGCATTGCCAGCGCCAATGCAGCGCGAAAATCATTTCTAAAATGTTTACTGGGCAGCTTGATACTTCCACGAGATGAGTATTCGAAATACTCGGGAGATTCTCAAAAACACACCGACTAATCATCACGGAGCCCTTTTTAGATTATATTAATCATTTTACAACGCTATTATTTGCAATAATGTAAGAAATTTTTTTATATTAACTACCCAATCTGACCTGAAATACGGTCAGAGTTGTGTGACTTGTATGAACGCACAGTACGAAGAAGATACCTGTGGGATTTGAGAAATTTTACAGTACCTTATTTTTATAATTCGACGATTTTTTTACTATTTTTTCTACGTATCTATGCAACAGTTATATCTATAAAGTTGCTAGCAAATATAAACTTATAAAATCACGAATACATTAGCTTGGACTTGTGGACGAAATTGCGTTTTAACGCAATAATAAATCATATTTATTTAATTGTAATTGTATAATTTCTAACATACTTTTATTACATAGTAATGATATGGATATATTAATACATGATATATGTATTTTTAGTTGCAAACTAATAACATTATTGGTTCAAATACCACTTATTCTGGGAAGTTCCTCAGATTGAGGATAACTGGATGCTTGAAGTTTGCTGCTTCAAATTATTATGAGAATATCAGAATGGAGAATAATGGAATAAATGAAGAGTGTGAAGTTCAAGGGACTGGTACAACAGCCAAAAAAGATGAAGCTTCTCAAATAGTACAAATATGCTCAGATGGAAAAATATCAACAGACTCTAAAAATACTCAAGTCCGTGTTGTACGGGGTACTAAAAAAGTAAAAATAGATACTAGTGATAATAATAATTGCGAAAAGAAAGGTTTGTATTTGATATGAAGTTAATGTAGATTATTTTGCATTGAATATCTATAAAAAAAGTTATTTACATCTAGATTCTAAAGATGAAGAAACTAATACGGAACCAAAAGTAAAATCTCTCAAAAGATCTTGCGAGTTATGGTCTATGGAAGATAAGAATACTTTCTTCAAGGCACTAAATGAATATGGAAAAGATTTTGATGCCCTGCAAAGCTATTTCTTATGTCAGGGAAGAAAGAAAGGTCTACCGGATGTTATGATAAAAAACAAAGAACAAATACGGCATTTTTATTATAGGACATGGCTGAAAATTTCTAAGCATTTAAAATATTCAGAAGGTAATTGTAAAATGTTTAACTTCATTGTTTCTTTCAATTTAATATAACATATATTTTGCAGATGTAAAGAAAACTTCTCAAGAATTATATGGTTTGATCAATTATGGTGAACTCAGAAGAAAGCTACCTAGGATACACGAAAAAATACATTTGAAGTTAAATGAATTAGTTTATTGGGGATCAACGCAAGTAAGATTAAGAGGAAAAACTATGAGAATAAAGACACCTATATGTAGAGCATTGAGAAAATTAAATCAGTTGGAAGGTGCGTATTTGTTAAATAAACTGATACAGAATATTACAAGTAATTTATATGTTTCATAGATTGGCAAGAAGAGATTAAGTTACCATCTAGAATAACAATTGAATTAAGACCTCGCAATAATATGGCTTGGTGGCAGGTGCAGGCATCATCGATGAATCCAAGAGTACGCACTTTACTACCTATACAACGACGTCTATCCAGTTTATTAATATTTTTACAACAGAGATGGAGGCCTGCAAAGTACAACATAGTATCCTTACTTCAGAGTACAATTATTCGTGTAACGTTATTTGTTGTACATACTTGTTCAGTATGAAAATGCAAAGAAATATCCTATACGTGCAATGTAGCCTTCTAATGTAGAAAATGCAGCTGTTAATGAGCTGAAAGATACCCGCCTTTTACGGGTCGCACCATCCGAAGGGTGTAAAATTACTCTGCCAATAGTAAATCTTGGGGAATATCTCACCCAGCAATAGTGTTAGTTTAAATTCTTATGAAAAACGTCTGGGTCTAATGAGTTCCAGAATGAACTTATTAGGATCAGTGCAATATTTAAAAGGAGTTGGAAAAAGGGTATTAAAAAGAGTAAAGTAGATAAGAAGTGTTTGAATCGAGCCGAAGATAACTGTACATTGCCAGACAACAACAGCGACGTGGATGGAATAGAATCTGGCAGTAATATTTCAGAGAAACCTTCGACTCTTAATAATGAAGAAAAATCAAATTTGGAACATCAGACAGAACCCAACAGGTTTCCAGGAAGAGAGACGATTGAAAGAATTCGAAAGGGATGGAACGTTGAAGAAGCAAATACTATCACTGTAGGAGATTTATTTTAATGGTATACGTTTTATTTTATGTTGAAAATAAAAATCTAATTCCAATTGTTTATTAGAAACATATCATTTCTAATTTTCTAAGTTTCCTAGTTCGGTCGCGAGTCAAAAATTACCTTGGAGTATTGGTGGGATTGTCATCCCGAAGAACAGCACATTGGAGAATCTACGTCGGGTTGTTTGCGCGATAGTAATTTGTGCCTAACTTTGCAGAAGTTATTATCTATAGCAAAACATAGTTATGGTACGAGTAAGGTAAGCCTTCAAAGTTGAACTTGAAAGATGTTCTTTAAAAAGATGTTTCATTATTTATTATCAATGCCTAGGGATACGATAATACTTCTGGAAGTAACGAAACTGTGATTTCATCTCGTGTTCTTTCAACAAAAGAATCAACCTTTAGAAGACCTCTTGTTCCACAAGCTTACCACAAAATTGGTGCATCGGATGCTTTTAAAACACAGTTAGATGTAAGTATTGGCTTAAAATGTTATTCTAAGAAATTAATTAACTAAATTATTGCACTTTATGAAACACAGAAGTTCAAGACGCGCTTTTGTAAACGTGGGAGAACGGTAAGACAAAAAAGTCTCGTTGTACAAAGGGTATTACCTATAATATCTACATCGGTTACTCCACCGTCCGACAATCTACAATCCACGTCAGACAATTTTAACGCCTACCCTTCAGAGGCGAATAAAATAAATGATTCTTCTGTCAATAACAACGAGCAACAAATGATAAATCACTAACTATGAATGTAAGTGAAGAACAAGAGAAACATTTTTTGGACGAACTTGAAGTAGCAAGAGATCCGAAACCTACAAATTCTATCATAACAAGTGCTACACAGATTCTTAAAGAAGGAGAACATCAGTGGTTAAACAGTGAGGTAATTTTTCATTGCTTGAAATCATTATTGATTGCAGGCAATCAATTTTACTAATGGAAGAATTAAATTATAGGTAGCAGATTTTTCATTGAGTAGCTTTTTGGGTCAACTCGAATCCCCTATGAAAATTTCTCAGAGAATCAACATGGAGACAATATCATAGAAGATAGTCGACCATCGTCCGATGTAAATATCATCGATAAATTGATGAAAAATTATGTTAATATTTCAGTATATTAACAATATTATCTGTTATGTTGCAGGTCGTGTCGCATATGCAGTGCCTCATGGGTGAAAGTAGTGTAGATTATATGGCAAAATTTGCAAATCTTGCATCACAAATGGCATCGGATGATAGTAAAAGATAAGAGAATATAATTTTTATAACAATTTTAATCGGACATCTATATTAAATTCATTTAGATGGGATGAAGTTTTATAATTGGAGCATATACCAATATTTGGACTGATTTATTTATCTTTTTGGTATTTAATTTATCGATCACATGTTACCGTAATAATGAAACTGTTAATGAATAAAGAACTCAAGATTGTTTCATATCACATAATTCATGTGCATACGAGTCCCGTTATATTCCGACTGAACTCTGTACATTTTTTATTTTTTTTAATTTGCAAACTATTCAACACTTTGTTGTATAAAAACTTAGGTACTTATATTTTTTTTATAACAAATATCATGCAAATGATTTTTGCGACATACATATTCCTATTATCTGTGTATACTCATCAATATTTCATTGTGCATATATTTTTCTAGAGATTTATAGGAGGCATGGTACAAATGCAAGAAGCATACATTTATAGGTGATATTTCCCTGTCCCTGTTTAATCTGTGACGCGATACTTATGTATGGAATTATTTAGGCAAGTTTCCGTCTTCTTCCGTTGAAAGAAGAAGCAGTAAATTCCTTTCATATAATTTCCTTCACAGAAAAAGATGAAAAAAAATTCTGCATTAAACTATGATAACAGAGTAAACGCAAGTACTTACATTTTTTTACTTTAATATTTCCAAAAAATTAATTATAATTTCATATCAATTTTACAGTTTCTTTTTAACACTATTGCTGTACTTGGAAGAAAAAAGGCTTCCATGAATGATTGCAACTTTACGGATGAAGTTATGCTTGAAGACTAAGAATATGATATAAGAATGCAAAATGAATATTATTATCCAACAATGATCCAAGGGAATAGTAGCTATTATAAGACTTAAATACTTTAGAATCGTATAACGTTGAAAAATGAAAAAGGTTGAAATTGAAATCAAAGTGCAAATCAGTCGAGATAGCAATTTTCATCTAAAATTAGATTTCTATACATATATAGCGAGAGAGATTTGCAAAAATTAGAAATACGTGCGTGGAATATAATTGAAACGATAATGAGCGGAACATCCCGAGGATACTTGTATTCTTGGAAACGAAGCCTACAGTCTTTTCAACGGTGCGTTGCGAAACAAACGTTGTAAATGATTCATACTGCCCGCGTCCACGTGATCTTATGCGTATGCACCTATCAAGTATTGTTATTTACAGATGTGATTTCCCCTGGACGTAAGCACTTTGTGCAATGAACTGGTTTTACTTGTTTTTATCGACCACAAAGACCAAATCAGTAATCAAGCCTGCTTTCTTTAGAGAATAAAATAATTTTTTGACAAAAAATACAACCTGCTTCGAAATGCACTAAAAAGTATGAAATAATTTCTATTTCATTTATACAAATACTCAACAGCTATTAATAAAACCTATTCACTCGTTAAATAGTATACTAAATATATTTCAACCTTTTCGGAGGCGGTGCAAAATCTCTTTTCGAAGTCAGTTAAAAAGATGATGCCATTGACTCTTTAGAAGGACATAGAGGAGGGTGAGGCACCTTGCATAACATTTAAATTATTCATTCTATCCAAAATTGTTGTATATCAACTTTATTTGGAGATAGAGGTAAAGGCCAACATTGTTTTCTTATTATAAATTTATCATTTTCAATTGGAACCTGCTGTCGTAAAAAATGAAGGAACATAAATATAGAAAAACGTGTTTTGCAAGCGTGCATTACACTTTAGCTCAGAATCAATTCAGAACGTTATTTCCTTGTTGATTATTAGATTATATCATTGTATCAATATTTATGAGTATCGGTTCGCTTCAACTAGGGAATACATTTTAACGTATTATTAAATCTCAAGATTTAATATTCTTTGAAATTTTCGAAACATAGATGACCTTGAAATGTCCGAAACGCCTCCGTTGTAACGTCACCCCTTAAAACTATACAACAATTTTAATCGATAACACTTTTTGTACTTCTCAAATGCGCCCGTTGATAATGACATTCGATTTTGAAAACTACCTTGTTTGTTTAGGGGGAAAAAAGGATGTGTTCAGAAAACTTCAGACTTGGTAAGAAACCTTTCAGTTTACGTTGAAAAATTATGAACCTGTTTCACAGTCCGAAATGACCTTTCTCCTTTCGAAATGTATTCGATTACGCAGAAGTTCCGAGTTACTACGCTTCGTAAGATAAAAAAAATCTGCCATAATATGGAACCAGAAAGGGGAAAAGAGGATCACGCTTCGTTCTTAATTTTTCTTTGCCCCTTTTGTTCCGTCTACGTACGTGCTTTTCAAGGAACTTGAGGTTTCATCGATGTACCTTTTATTTACAAAGCATTTATACTGTCTGAACCAGTTTTTTGTTTTCACATATAAGAATCTTTCTGCATATACATACGTATATATGCGGTTCCGCATAAATCAATGCATCGTTTGCGTTATTATATTGAAAATGAATATTTAATTTTCAATTTCCTTTTCTTTTGCAAACATTTTTAAAGTATCTTTTTTCTTCTACGACGACTTGTCGTGTTCAACATCGACACTTTGCTTCTCAGAATTGCCACAAATCATCAATATACATGTATATTATCTATAATCTGTTCTTTTTCACCTAATGAGCATGAAAAATTGATATTCACGTCGCATCGAAACTTTATCAATATTATAGACTCACTAATTTCCAGAAATGGAATTATATTATTTTCAAGACAGTATTTTGCATGATTTTGAAATTCATTTATTACAATTTTAGCAGATAGCAAAAGTCATTTTATTCTACAATAATAATTTTTTTCAGATACTGGTAACCCCTGCAGGATGATCACCCTCATTACTCCCCTATCCATTGGATCCGACGTCTTTTCAAGGATTTCATGCAACAAGTACTTTCGATTAGTCTCAGGGTCGTGACACCGTTGCAATTAAAGAAATTTCCCAATCACGATTCCCGATGACAAAATTTACATATAGACTACATATATTTATTCGCGAGTCAATTATGTTTCGATCGACGCGAAGTAATTTTCTGATTGTATTCGGATTAAACGAATGGAATTTAAAAAAAAAGAGGCGACAGAATTCTCGCTAACGATTTAAAAACGATCACGTGCACACGATGGCTACAGTATTTAATGCTACAGTGCATCGAAACGACGTTGCATTACAATGCTCGAAGGTTGATATAAATTTATCTGCACAATGTAGAAAACTATTACAATATATTATACAACATTAAAATCGACAGTGATCAATTGGAATTTGTTTCAAAGAAGTAAGTCGAATTTTGATAGATCGTTGTTTTTCCTTATTACACAATTCTATGTTGTGAATGGTCTTTCTTTTTTTCTCTCGTTTTTTTTAACAGAGCGAAATGTTTATTTTTGAACTGTGATGTGCATAAAATGAGATAAAAAAGATGTGAAGTATAATGATAAGGCAAGTGTGAATGAAATGGAATGAAATATGACTGAAATGGGGAAGTGGCAATGAACTTAAATCAAGCAAGTGGAAGTCATAAAAGGTATCCAAAGTTTAACATAAATGTTTAACTATTATTTAAATAACAATTTGCCAGGCAATCATAGAAAATAATTACGCTAGAGTTATTATTTAGAAAAAAAGAACTGAATCAAATGTTCCAAGATGATTCGTACTTCCTCTTTTTTTCTTTTCACTTCCGTAGTGGTGGCCACGGAATGACCGCACCGAAACCGACAAAACGTGGTTTACAGATTATATCAGAATGATACGCACGAAAATGGAAGAGGGAAACATAAATTCTGGGATGGTATTTGGAAGACGAGAATCCCCGGGACCTTGAAAATGCATCGAAAATGTGGCTGAAGAAAATTCTGTTTGTCATTTCGATTGAGGACTTATTTTTTATCCGACTTTGAAAAGGAGGAGGATACTCAATTCGATCAGTATATATATATATATATTTTTTTTTTTTTTTCTAGCTTTGTTATTTTTACGAGAGACCCAAATGATTCATCCTTGCGTAGATAGCACCGGTCCAAATATAAGATGAATCTCATGAGACAAACAGGTTCGAAAGTTGTTCAGGAATTTTCGATTCGTCGTCAGTGAGAGGGAATGCAGATTGTACGTAATCTTTCGATTTTTTTAGCGGGTGAAAAAAGATTTTAATGCAGGAAAAAAATGGTAATTTTCCACTCATTAACCACGAACGAATACAACAGGGTTTCCCCTCTTTTTGTTAATCTTCTCTTTCTTTTCTTTCCGTTCTGATCATTGATATCACGTTTGTAGGAACGAGAATCGGCTGAAATCAAAGCACGATACTGTTGGTGCGATTACCGTTCTTTGAATCAGCAATTAGTAATCTTTAGCAGTTCGTGGATTGCGGTTAATACACACGATAAAAAACCGTCGTGGAGACGTAATGAGAAAAAGAAGAAAAACTGAAAGAAAGAAAGATACATCGTAAAAATGAAATGAAAACCATGGTACTACCAACATGTTTACACTCCGATGTCGAGACATCGTGGCGTACTATAAATAAACGAGTCCATAGGCGTCGCGAATGTAAGAGCTCTTTTTTTTATGTATCTAATGAGATAGAAAACAAAGTTGGACATTTTTTATTTAAGTAATTGACCGTCTAAAGTAAAGTGTTATTTTTTTAAGGGTATAAAATAATAATTTATTTTAAGTAATGATACAAGTAACAAAATGTTAGATGTTTGCATGTAAAATTATAAAAGAATTCAGCCGTTAATTGGCAGTCTTAAACTAATAGAAATGTATCATGTTTCAAAGATATTTAAAAAATGATCTAAAATATTAAAATCTCTTTCAGATTGATTGACTGTTTGGCAACGTGCAAGTCTGAAAGAAAGTAAACAGTCCCGCGCCTTGCATCAGGACGCATTTAACCGGTCCATCGAAAGTGTATCCCGAATGACGTTCAAAGGACGCGATTTCCGTTTAACTGCAACTTCAACTTCTGACACACGTAAAAACCTACGGCATCGTAAATGTAACAGGTATTCCAGAATAATTTTGTGTGCGTGCGAAACGCGTTAAGGTAATCTCTTATTTTTTTACTTCTTTTTGCCGTAACGTTTTATCCAGCAATCTATCGTATCGTGTTACGACGACAAACAGAGAGCGTGTTGCTATTAATAACACTGAATAAAAATCTCTTGCAGATCTTCAACCGCTTCAATGTCATTGTTGGAAAATTTCAACAATCGATTTGATCGAAGAAAGGTATTTCATCGTACAGTTTGCCGATTTGCTAATCTCGTTCGTCAAACTGTGTTTTCAGGGAAGATTTTGAGGAAAACGAATCGAAGCTCCCGATAGTGATTTGAATTTTATGCAAATTAGATAACCCGCGAAACAAAAGACTCGTGGAAAGATTTGTAAACAAAATTGTTAGCATACAAAACATCGTATTTAGATATACGAAGCTTGTATTTTCATAAAAAAGTAATTAGTTGGCAATTAAGTAAGTTAATCGAAACGTTTGTCATGCGAAGAAAGTTACCTTGGTGAAATGTCCGGTTGCTAAATGATATTTTGTTTTTTTCAGTGACAACAAACACACGAGTGCAATCAGGCTTTTATTTTAAATACAACCGATAAAATATGCAATGTTTGCAAGCAGGGAAACGGGGTCAATGTCAATTAATTAAACTCGATTACAAAGATGGAAATCATCAACAATTACATTCTTCTAGTCGACGTATGAATTTTTCAGAGCATCGCCTGTTCATTGACATTTACATTTAAAAAGGTTCTACATGCGCGGCAAACCAGGCGCAATCAACAGGTGAACTTTATAAATTACAATTCTCCCTGAAACTAGTATGTTAAGCCTTCTGCAATCTAAATATCCTCTTTACGTCAAGCTCGATATCTGTATGCAAGCTGCGTTGATTTTCAGAAAAAATACATGACGTGTAATGTACATACACGTACACTTTCCACAACCTTCTCTCTCGTCTTTCCTAACACCGCACATTTTCATTGGATTTCAGCAAACTGCAAAGATGTTCAGCGACGACGACTCGCCTTATCGTATCGCGCCTGCGACGCCGTCCAATCAGCCTAACAAGATTTCGAAGAAGAAAATATAATTCACCGTAGTATTAGCCCATTAACTATACCAGAGGTCTGAAATATGTTATTTTTCAAGACAGCGCCTTTTATAAATAGATAATTGACTCTATAGTCAATGTTTAACCCTTTCCACTCGTATTTATATTTGAAACAGCTACCAATCAACTCGGAATTTTTTTTCATATTCAAAATGAAAACAATTTTTATAGGAACATATTACAATTTAACTTACGAGCGCAAAGGTGAAACGTATACGAGTGGAAAGGGTTAAATAGGTAGTAAATTAAAAAACAATCTGTGAGTATAAAAGGCACGGAATGGGTTAAAGGTTTATTGAATTTTAGAGGTTGCGCTCGCCGGTTTTCGAAGACCGCCGCCAATGCGGTGTATCCGCAATTATTGCGTCAGCTATCGCGAACCGTGTCGTTGGTGATTGGACAGTCCCCGAAGAGCGGGAAATCCCCGTTGAAACCTGCTCTTCCGCGCTATCCATCCCCGCGGTTCTCCCGCTGACGTCTTTCGCGTCAGCACATCGAGCTTCCGACCCCGTCTTCGTCAGAGACATTACGGCGACCGGCGATCAGTATCGCGCTGCGCGACATCGCCGCAACATTCTTCGTGCTAGGTGTTTTTTCTTCTGTTTCAAGTTCTCGAATACAGCGATGATATTTATTTTCAACGCCGATCTGTGATACAACACCCTGGACGATCATTGTGACACCTATTCGGAAAAAGATTGTTGCATTTTGAAAGCATTGTTATATACTGTTGTGGAGAAAAACAAGTGATTATTATGATGGATCTGTTTAACAATTACGGCAGGACGGACTTATCGGAGGTGAGTTTTAACTAGAGCGCGAAACTCATTTGTGTATGTACTTTTAACGATATGTATATTAGGTATATGTAAATTCGATAAGCGACAAAGTATTAGAACTATCGACAGTTATTTCATACAATGTTTTATCATTTCAGAAGCAAAGGATTATTAATCCTTTATCTGTAGAGCGAGAAAATAGTAAATTTTCACAGTCGCGACAAGTTTCACGTGCTACATTTTTTACGACTGTGTCCCATAAACTTTCTAAGGGAATGGTTACGTCTGGAAATCCAGTCGAATCAATGTTAATTTTATCATGTATAAGCATATAAATTGATAAGTGCGTGCGATAGTAAGACACTATTTAAAAAATTTAACAGATGATAACCTACTTAAGAAAGTAAACAAAAATTTATGTTTCTCTAGTTTATTTATGTTGCATCACATCGCATCGCATCGCATCGCATCGCACTGTGAGAATAATGAAACATTAAAACAAGGATTAGATTTTTACACAAAGAATAGTTGAAGATATGATAACTCGAATGTTTACATTATGCAAACGTTTGCAGTTGAGAGTAAAACAATTCAATGACATGATTAATGAGAATTTAATAGTACCCATACTACGTCAAAACAAGTTAATTTACACATGGTTAAAATAATGTAAATAATTTACCGATATATGGTAAACAGGTTTTCTTATCGTTCGCTTTATCTTGTGTACAAAAATATTCAAAGTTACTGATTTCTTACATAGAAAAATAGAATAAAGGGAATAATAGTTTGGAATTATTTATTGTCAATTTGTCAATATTTGTAAACCCAGTAGAGTCACGGGATAAACACGTTTCTGTTCGAGAAGAAGATCGCAATGATCCTTCTTGTTCTTATCGTTAGTCACGATAAAAAGAGACGAGACGAGATTATTCGTAGACGCAAACAAGGTCATTAACGCATAAAACGGAACTCCGTTTTGGATTTGTTTGTAATGCGATATGTCTATTTACAGGTGTGCCCTTTGTTCTCTAATCTCAACGACGATGACGAGCCCTACTTACTGGATATGGATTCGTTAAAGACGCGGAAAACAAACGGCCCGACAACGCGTAGTTACGAACCCAATCGAAAAAGATGTACCTTTGGTAATTGTCGAAAATCACTTTCACTTTATTATATTTCCTACCTCATTATATCGTGTTGGTATTCGATCATTTTTATTTCAATCTTAAAATCTTTGTAACGCCTCCAATTCCGCTGCCGACAGACATGCATCACGCGATGCTCCATTTAATACCATCTAATTTAGCCGCATGAATTTTCTTCTATAGGGTGCCCCAGAAAGAATGTTAGTCCTTTATGGGGGTGGTAGCTGGAGTGATTCTGAACAACATTTTCCTTTGTGAAAATGTTGTTTGAAGCTTTGTTTTTGAATTATTAAGGAAATGGCGCGCGGGCTCAGAGACGGCAGCGTCGGCTACGAAACCCTGCTGGTATAGCAGGAGTCAATGAAAAAATAAATAAATTGAGCTGATTAAACATTTTTAATCGTTGCTTAAAATGAATACAAAACCTTTATCGTTCTACACCTATAACTTGACCTAATTGCATGAAATATCCTGTATACACTTTAAACATTTTTTTATTTCTTATGATTTTTTATTTCAATTTTGTCACATCATTGTTTGTTCAACAGGCGACGAAAACAATGAAATTGACGGTGCCGGCTGGTCGGATAAACCTGTCAGAAATTGGTGCCAGGAAGAAACGATCAATTGGTTGATATCTGCGGCATCATACATTGGACAACCGTACGGTTTAATTCAACAAAGTCTTGCAGTACCAGGACACGAATTAGTTACCTTCACAAGAGACGATTTTATAAATCATGATCCCTTGTATGGAATCGGCTCTATGACCTACTCCACTCTCAGCATATCTCAAACATACGTATGTAACTGCTATTATGCAGAGCATTGATAACAAATATAAATAATGTAATAGTATGTAGTAGATAATAATTACACTGAATAACATTAAATTATTTCTATCGTGTATCATATTTCTTTAACGCCTTATTTTTTTAACGTTAAAAAAATAATTACACTTCATCCTTTAGTATAAAATCCTTTAGTGTAAAAGGAAGTCATTGAAGTAAAAATATAATATGAATTATTTTAATTACAGCTCCAACATTCGACACCATTCATCCCGATTCCGAAGAGCAGTACGCGCGAATTAATTCTATTAGTACATCAGGTAGTAAATGTTTGTAATTTCTTTTTTTTTTTTTTTATTATTATTTTGGACCTGTATTTTAATTTTATAACTTTACAGACACAGAATCAGATAATAACAGTATTGATGTATCTACCAAACGACCACCAGTTAGACCAAGAGTATTAAAAACGAAAAAGAATTGTATGTATTGATTACAAAAAAATAGTTATATAGATGTATAATATAATTTTGAAAAAATTTAATGAAAGCTGTACGATATACTTGTAGCCACCAGTCAAGGAAACTATGGGAATTCATTAGAGATTTATTACGTAATCGAGAAACGTGTCCAAGTCTAATACGTTGGGAAGATTATTCGCAAGCGAAATTTCGGTTTGTTAAAAGTGACGAGGTCGCGAAACGATGGGGTTCGCGAAAAGGAAACACAAAGATGACCTACGAGAAACTGAGTCGAGCTATGAGGTAATTAATAAAAATTAACTTGTCCAATGTTTTTTTCGTTCTACATTTAAATTTCTTACCGTTCCAGGTATTATTACAAAAGTCAAATCTTTCAACCTGTATTGGGCCGAAGATTGGTCTACCAATTTGGGACCCAACGCAAAAGGTTGGCAGACTGACAATCCGAATTTGGATATTAATCTTACCTACCGACTCTACGAATTTCCTCAAGTTTCATTCGTTGTAAAAATTGCATAAAAAAGTGAGAATAATATTACCTAAGAAAAAATATTTATCATCTTCATCGATAAGTTTTAATCATAGATTATTAAGTGTATATTTGATACAAGATGAAAGTTGTAAGTATTTTGTTAACTGAAGTGAAATATTAAGTGCCAGTTCAATCAATAACTGTAAAAGACTAACCAGGAAAGATCTAGTATTATAGGCAATGCTAACTAGATTTAAACAATATATAAAGACAGTATGAATGAGTATAAATGCTGAAGTTTTGTTTTTCATATCATTATATGTATGACTGAATATGACAATAAGTGATAAGTGAAATGTAGGCGTAAAATCGATTCGATTACATGGTTGTCACAGTTTATTTGATTTTTAAGCATCTATTTACTTATAATCAAGAAAAAACTACAATGCTCCTAAGTTACAATAAAATAAATTTACTACTACTTATGTTTTTTATATCACAGATTTTGTATTATTTGGCTAAATCAAATCCAATTCAATTTTAACAGAAGGAATTAAATATGTTATAAATAACGAACAATACAGTGTATTCTTAATTGTTTCTTTCTTCGTAGAATAATCTTAAGAGTTCAGAGTAAATAGTAGTTTATCATTGGTTTATAAACTATGGAAGATAAAGTATCGAAGTTAATGCGTATCATTATTAAGTACTTTAATTTCAGTAATACTTAGTAACCAAATTTGATGAATACTTAGTCTACAATAGCACATGCAAGAGAGCTGGAAAAGATATCTTTATTTAAAGAAATTTTGGACGATTTGATTATATAGTACCGTGACGGAAAGGATATACAAGCAAAAGGCATGCATATATTTTTGTTTTAAAATTGTTGTTAAAGTTAGTTAAGGCTACTGAGTGGTTCTTAATTTGAGCGAACTCGAATGTCGTTGTTTATTAACTATAAGCGTAGTTAAAATATCGGCTGTACTTATATTTTAACGTTTTTTAAATATGTACGTTTAATATATTTAATGTATTAATTGCAAAAATTGTTGGAAATTTGAAATGTACGTATTATTATACTTTTTATGAAATCACTAAAAATCATTTTTTTTTATATTCAAATATCAATGAGATACTCATTTAACTGAATATATATTTACATCTTTAGAAGAATTTCTAATATACTTTGACAGAACCGTAAAATAAAAGAATATCGTATCACTTCTTTCAAAACTATCTAATTGTGGGAAACATTATTTTTACGTCCAATAGTAAATTTAACAACTATCAAAGGCACAAATTGTAAACATCATTATCGTAAAATACGCATATTTATAATGGTACTATACGAAAAGAATGTGCGTCGTGTTTATCTGAAATAACTTATAGAAATAATCAATGTGATCTTTAGTTACAAAGGATATGAAAATAATATATAAAAACAAAAAGTTTTATAAAGACTGTATATCTACCTTCGTTGCAGAAATAAAATTTAAGCACATAATCTATGCAAGACTACGATTTCTCTTTTTTTTTTTTGTTAGCAACATTTCAAATGTAATAAATCATAAATGTAATAACATGATAAAAAATAGAAATATTGATTTTCCACGGTAAACTTTTAAATCGTATTTTACCTATCGTAATAAGTAATGATAGTCGTGAACAATATTATGGTCAGCAAGCTGTTGTGGACCCTATGGTTTTGTTTTTGGCACTTATGTCTATTACGTGAACTTTAAAGCAAATATTAAAAGCTTATTCTAAATAGTAAACCTGGCTGGTATTTTGAATATGAATTGTAACAATTAGTCCTCGAATGTCTTTAACGTGTCTACGACAAACTAGTTTACCATGTAAGATTTCCCCTATAAAAAAAAAATTTTTTCATTGAATCATAATAAAATAGACATTACGAAAATGAACAATTTTTATCCACATCTATATTTTACATACCTTCCGTAATGCTAATAGGCTCGCTTAGTGAAAATACTGTTTGTTTCCAATGCGTTGGGGGTGAATAAGGCCCCGTGCTGAAATGAACTGGATTGTCTAAGTCGAAGAAAATATCAAAATAGCCAACCAATCGCAGTTAAACGATCCAGTCTTTTCACTTTTAATTCAAACGGTGATGAAAAGTTTACGCAATCTTTAGTTACTTTATACAAGTCAAACGGCTGAATTTCAGCGGTACTTGTTATCAGTTCGTCGGCATTGCAAATTTCTATACTCGGTTCACGCACAACTTCTGCCTTCATACAACTCATTTTAAACCCGTACACGTTCGACCAGTAGTCGATAAGTTCAACATACCGCCCTATAAAATAATTGCATGTGTAATGCGCAATATTAATTTCAATGAATTAGTGTAGAAATAATACATACGAGTATCTCCACTTCCCACAATGCTAAGAGTACACCTGTTAGGAAGAAGTACCCCACCAGGTGTCAAATAGTGGTCTCTAGCGTATATAACTGTATCTAACATACCCTCGAACAAAAGAAAATATCCCATCCATTCGGATACAATTGCATCTACTTTATCTTCGTCAAGATTTATGTCTTCGAGGCGACCTTTTTTCAAAGTGATAACATCACTCAAATTGTTTTCTCTATAAATTTCATATTAAGTATATGAAAAGATTTAACTTTAAATATTTTCAAAACAGAGTTTCAATTGAATTTATATGTACCTTACTATATCAATAGCATGATATATTACATCTGATTGGTCAACGCTGATTACTTTACGACAACCGGTTTTTGCAGCAAACATAGACAAGATACCAGTGCCACATCCAACATCTAGCACCACACAATTACTAAAACGATTTGCATTTGTTAAAAGTGCATCTCTGTAACTTTCTGTCCTAACTTTATCCTAGAAGAAGATAATACTTGTAAAGCCACCATTTGAAAGAAACATTTATTTACTTACCGTTAACATTTCATGATGTATAGCAAAATGACTATATGTATTAAAATAGCCTTTATCAACATTACAATTGGAGTTCCTGGAAGTAGTAATATTGTTTTCATCTATATCATCATCAAAGACCAATTTTCGTGCTTTTTCTGTCATTTCATCTATTTGCTGAAAGTAGATGTAATCAGACATTTGTTTTCTGAATTAAGTAGATGTTAAGGTATATGTATTTATAAATACTTGTTTTGCCAAAGAACATGCTAATTCACGCTGTTCTAACTGTGCCCTTAGCGTTTGTATGGTTCTTTGTAGTTCAGCAAAATGTGCTTCAGACAATGTGACACAACCATTTTCCGAATTTACTGTATATGCTACAGGCTTTAGTGTTTTTTCCTCTAAATCTTCAATATCTTCAGGTGTAAACATTAAATTTATTTATTAATTAGTTACATATCAATCATTATCAAATTAATGCATATTTCAACTTACCAAACATCAACCAAGGATCATCTTCAATGACAGGCCTTAAATATTCATCGCTTTCCCATGTTTTTATATTCAGGTGCATTCAACTGATCGGGTAAAACATTTTTATGTCGGATAAAATTAATGAGTTTAATATATGAATAAGTGTCAAGTGAATGTCTTGTTATAAAATTTTTTAAATTAAATTTGTGTGATGCTGCAAGATGTTCTAATGCTAGAGAAAAGTTACTTGTTACTTCATTACAAAAAAGGCATGGTATGCATTCAAAATCTTCTATGATTTCATTCCAATCATCCCCACTGTCATTGTCACTACTTCCATCCATTTCACATTCGTAACTGTTCTTCAATGGAATAACTGCAAAGTAAACAAATGTTAATAAACTTACTCGTATTAAAATAATATTAAAATTTTAAATAAACAAAGAGAATTTTATAAACCCTATTACCTATGAAAATACTGAATTATTATTATATATTTCAAATATCATTTAAGTTATCTTTATGTTAAACAAACTTATCAAAAATTTTTTTAAATATTAAGAAAGTAATATCATATATGTATATATATAGATATCACGTATCAATATTAATTATTAATTTTAGTTTGAAAGATATAAAAATAAATATGATAGTACCTTTCTCTGTCATTTTACGATTGATTACAATAAGTGATGTATAAGAATTATTATTATCAAAATAGCAATTTAAATTTTTCAAGGTTAGAGAACCCAGCGTTCAATTTATTCGTACACGTGTGAAAGCAAGCAAATTCTTTGACTTGATGTGAAATCCATAATTCTTTATATCACATCACGCTGTAGCCAATAAAAAATCTTCTCTGCAAGTGATCCTCTTTAAACTACAGGTCAATATTGATTCTATTCAATATATGTACAAGTATACTTGACCTTTTGTAGTGATTTTTTAGACTTTTTCTTTTAGCGGATTCTACAAAAAAATTTTAATACTTTCCTCAAACCAAAAAAAACTATTTTGCATATATCGTTTGGTTCTATTAACAAAAACCACAAATAAAAATGTGTATTTATTTATGTAGTAGAAATTATAAAGCATTTTATACAAATCATTACATTGGTTCAGGATAAGTAATATCTTAACAGACATCTTACAGTTTAATAATACTAGTGGAACGCTCCGTGCTATGCACGGGGAATTAATCAATTAAATATAAATTTGGCTTTGCCCACTATCCACCCCAAACTCGTTGTCAACTATTTTACCCCTATTTTCTGGTCTCGCGTGGACCACCCTCCCAAGTCATTTAATATTTTATTCCTCTTCATGGGCCTCAGCTCAACCTTCCCAATTAAATATTATTTTTTTGTCTTTAAGGGCCTCACGAGGCCCATCCCTTTATCACTGCATCTCTTACATGTCTGCATCCTTAACATCCCTGTATCCCTTATATCATTACATTCCCTATATTCCTGCATCTCTTATATGCCGGCATTCCTTATACCTCCGCATCCCTTACATCGCTGTATCCCTTACACTCCTGAATTCTCCCTGCATCTCTTGTATCCTTTCAACCCTTATAATAAATGTACTATAAATAATATACTTATGGCCACTGGTTCGAGTAACGGTAAGTAAAGGTAAGTAAAGGTAAGTAAAGGTAAGTAAAGGTAAGTAAAGTCTCGTGAAAAATGATTTAAAATTTAAATTTTTGCAAAATTTAGTTCCTTTTTGCCGCCAGAGGGCGCTGGTTCGACGTCGAAAATTTAGTTCGCATTTTTTGCCGCTAGAGGGCCAAAATTTCTGCTTGCTTTAGTTCCTTTTTTTCGAAATCAGATGGCGCTGATTCGACATCGAAAATTTAGTTCGCATTTTTGCCGCTAGAGGGCCAAAATTTCTGCTTGCTTTAGTTCCTTTTTTCGAAATCAGATGGTGCTGATTCGACATCGAAATTTTAGTTCACATTTTTGCCGCTAGGGGGCCAGAATTTCTGCTTGCTTTAGTTCCTTTTTTCGAAATCAGATGGCGCTGATTCGACATCGAAATTTAGTTCACATTTTTGCCGCTAGAGGGCCAAAATTTGTGCAAGCTTTAGTTCCTTTTTTTCAAAATCAGATGGCGCTGATTCGACATCGAAATTTTAGTTCACATTTTTTGCCGCTAGGGGGGCCAGAATTTCTGCTTGCTTTAGTTCCTTTTTTCGAAATCAGATGGCGCTGATTCGATATCGAAATTTTAGTTCACATTTTTGCCGCTAGAGGGCCAAAATTTGTGCAAGCTTTAATTCCTTTTTTTGCCGCCAAGAAGCGCTATGATGGGATGCTTTCAAAAGGGATGCAAGGATGCAAAAGATTTCGGTCTGCATGTACAGAGCACTAAAAGTTATTAATATAATTACATATTTGACAAACTTGTATTTTAAAAAGACCGCCATAAATTAAATATTCGATCTTAGCGACATCTATTCAGAAACGGCTCAAACTACTCAACAATTTACCGACTGGTAGTTTGCGCTGTTTCTCGTTAGATGGCGCAGGTGTTTCCCAGAAAATCAGTCGGTATGGTGTTGAGTAGTTTGAGACGTTTTTGTATAGATGGCGCTAGGATCGAATCTTAAAAATATTTAGGCGGTGTTTTTAAAATACAAGTTTGTCAAACAATTATTTTAATAAGTTGCATGACTTTTTGTGTTCTGTACACCCTCAAACGTGTAACAAACCGACTCCCTATTCATTTGAGATAATTTTGTTCTTTCTCGAATACAAAAATGTCCTGCAAATTAGGCATTTTCCCCTCTGCTGGCTTATACCGCCATTTTCCCCGGAATGATGCCGAGCATACAGGTGTATAGTATGTATTGCGCATCGCTGACGCTGATATTTGATGTTTGAATTGTAGTATATATAATATTGTAGTTGGAAACAAAACAATGATGTTCCCCGTTGAAATTTGGGAACAAATATTTCTATATGCTGATCCAGTGACACTTACAAATCTAAGAACAGTTTGTAAATGTTGGAAACAAATTATTGATAAAACTTTAAAGGTATACATATGATGTTTTTTTATATTTTGCTGCAATTTCTATAAACACATAGGCTGTATCAAAATCAGATAAGTAAATAATTGTTTATACAAAGATTGATATGCTTAAAATTTATACTTTTAGTTTTTTAATATTTATCAATTATACTTAGGACAATGATCACTGGTACAAATTGTGTAAAAGGGAAATACCTGAAGATTTATGGACTACCTTTTGCGAAACACTATGTCCAATTAAATTTTATACAGAGTTTCACACAAACCATGCAATATGGATGGCAATGTACAAAATGGTGGATGAAATGTAAAAATATAGTAAAATGTGATACAAAAATTGAATGTTTTGAACCATTACCAAATCATAATTTTAATGAATATGTCACTTGTATAGATGTTAAAGGTAAGAAACAATACTTTTATATGAAAAATACTATGTTAGAATGAGTGTTAATAGCAATTACCATTTATAGGAAGTTTATTGGCAATAGGAACATCTGAAGGATTTGTTTATTTTTATGATATTCATAATTTACATACACGTACAAACTGTGTAGTAGATAGTAAAGAATATTTACAAAGTATTCACATTCTTAAAAAAGGTATCTATAAACTACATTAAATAGTTTTAATAAAGATTTTCTGCTGATAATTTTATTTTATAGAATCAACTGTTCTTTGTGTATGTTGCACTGTAAATAATCATATAAACTGTTGGGATGTTAATAAAATTGAAGTTAATTAATAAAACAAGTGGAAAACTGGTTTGGTATGGTAAATTTCATATGGTTAAATAATTATCTAGATTCTTTCTAAATATTAAATATTTAATAGTACAAGTTACAGTTACTGTTGTATTAGTATACGCAACTACATAATTATTGAAGGACCAGTACTGAAAACAGGATATGAATTTGGTATAAAAGATATTGTTGCTATTAGCGCTAGCAATAACAAGGTAATAATATAGCAATTCTGTATATTCCTTGTAAAAATTATTACATATAATTCAATGTTAGAAAATGCTACACTTAAGGTACACTTTTACACGGAAGGGGGATATTTTGCAACTTTAACTGCAAATACAGAACAAATAAATTATAATTCCACGCCTATTCATCCACCAAATATAAGAATTCGTCGATATTATATGTTTCAACCAAATATAGTTATCTGTATTGCAGGTGATAAAATGTTTAATAAAAATTAATTTGTAATTATCAAGGCAACAAAAATTTTATGTTTTTATATTTATTGCAGAATATGGATATTTAGGTATTTTAGTACAAGGAAAAGAATGGAAATGCATAACATATTTCCCGTTTTACATGGTATCCCAACTGCAGTTTAGTACATGGTCATTTACTTGTTTTAGGTCTGGATTCAGGTAATTAAACTTTTCTTCTATGGAACTTAACAATGTTATTTATAAATATACATAGTTTACACAACGTTTATTTTTTTTAGGAAAATGTTCATATGTATTATATAACGGATTTTGAAACAATAGATTTCAGCAATATTAATTGTAAAAAATTAACTCTAGACCTCACAGCCGTTATATCAATAAATACAGTGGTTCATCATGGAGAATATTTAATAATTGCTTATACAAGAAAAATTTATACTGTAAAACTTCTTTGATATAGTTCTCTCATAGAAAAAGAGAACTTTATATAGAAATAAATAGTTTATATTATATGATTCATAATAAAAGTTTATATTAAAAAGTTAATATATTTATATGTAGATAGAGAAAATTGTTGTTATTTTTTTTTTACGTTTCACATCATGCTTTATAATTCTGTGCTGTTCCCGTTCATACGTAGCATCCCATTCAACATAAGTAGATAAACTAGATTGCGATACACTAGACGTACATGTATTAATGCTTCTTTGAAATCATCAACTGTTCCTGTCTTACATCTTCTTTTCTAATATTTCTAATATCACTGAATGGGATACTTCTAATTGGTCCCATACTGGCTTCCTTACATAAATTGGACATATCTTCTCCCGAGTACCCTTTTGATTGTTCCGCTATATTATTAACGTCTTCTTCGGTAAGATTGTGTGGAATCGTTAATAATAATTATTTATGATTTGTCTGCGAGCTTGAAATTCTGGTAGAGGAACATAAAGTCTTTTAACGAGTCGTCTACGTGCTGCTTCATCTAATTCATGAGGTCTTTTTGTTGCTCCTATAATCAAAATCGATTCTTCATCCCCATTGCAGCTCCATCTAGTTGAACTAAGAATTCAGTTTTCAATCTCCTTGAACTTTCATGCTCACTTTCAGATCTCTGAGTAAGCAATGAATCTATTTCATCAACAAAATAACAGATGGCTGGTAAACTCTGGCAACAGCGAACAATGCTCTCACCATTTTTTCTCCTTCACCTATCCACTTTGAAGTCAAAGAACTTGCAGAGATTGAAAAAAATGTTGATTTGCTTTGAGATGCTATGCATTTTCCTATAAGCGTTTTTTCCAGTACCTGGTGGTCCGAATAATAAAATTCCTTTAGGTGGTCTACGCAATCCCGTAAAAATATCAGGTCGCAACATAGGATATACCCTACTTCTTTAATAATTTTTTTTGCATATTCTAAACCAGCAATATCGTCCCAAGAAATAATAGTCTTTGAGTCCATTATTTCATTTTTATTAATTCAACCAATTTCGGTTCTATGTTTTTCAATCTTTCATCTTCTACTTTCTGCTGTTCCATCAGTTTCATTATAGTATTTGTTATCTTGACCTTCTGTTTTTTCTTTATCTCTTTAGCGGAACAAACAAAGCGGGAATTAACTGATCCTTTACCACCTAAAGTTTCTCTTCTGCGCAGGTTTGTTGGCTTTCATTTGCTGGGTATTTAATTCATCCCTAGCAGTCTTAAAGTAATTTAATTTAGTTTAAGCCATATCAGTATCTTCTTCTTTATTCTGATTAAAAGCTTGTGATTTTAACCTTGTATTATTTTCTATACATACTGGATGGTTCATGATTATGTTTATATGTATTAGATGAATCTTCTTTCACAAATTTAGAATGCATTTTAGGTTCAACCTTAACAGATTTTTGTTGTGCTAGATTTTGATTTTCTTGATTTACAAAATATGATTTAGATACTGATCTTTTAGTATAACTTTTTTGTACACTACTATTTTCTCTTTTAGAATTACTTGGCCAAGACATAGATCTATTTATTTCAGAACAAATGTTATCTTCAGCCTTATTTTGACTATTCAAATTACATGATCCCTGATTAAAATTTGATTTTAACCTGACCACTTATTTTCCTGTTTCGTACTAACATTTCTTTATTCTTCCATGTGTTTATAATATTCTCTATGTGTCTGTCATTAAATAATCTCCCTTGACACGGCATTGTGCTATTGTCCTGACAAGGCAGAGGCTTTACAAAATTAAGTGCAATATCTGGATCACTTAAACCAGACTTCCATTCTTGGGATTATTGTTCATTTCTGCTGTTTGTACCTTAAACTGTTTCCAGTAAGTATTTACACCATTCTTATTTTCCATTAAACTCTGATATCTTCTAAGCATCTTCGAAGTAAACAAGCTCCCATATCTTCTGTTCTCTGCAGATATTTTTTTTATTAATAACAAATATTATTGTATATGTTACAAAACTCATTTAAGTATAAATATAGTAGATAGAACTTCAAAATAATAAAGAAAAAGATACTGTTATGAAAACTTACACCTGTTTTGGCAGTTAAATATTTCATGGCAAGGCATCTGCGTTCAATGTCTGCAATTTCTGTATCATCTTTGCCATTTTGTGAAAACTTTAAAATATGATATGCTGCTAAGAAATTATTCTTTTCTCTGTTACTTTTTGCATTAGTAATATCCATGCCTACATTTAAAAAGAAGAGCCTAATTTTCTGTATCAACAACTACAAGTTCAAGACTGAGCATGCTTTGTGTTTGAAGTGAATTTTTAAAAAATTTGACAAACACCATCTATGGATGGATCAGAACCAACTACATATTACTACGAAAGGCATCTTCAATTTTGTTGGATCTATAGTCACTGTCACTGGTTTTAATTTGCAACGTCGTCATTTATAAATGTGTAGTCTGTGACATAGTCACGTGATTATGGTAGTTGGTTTAAAATAATTTAAATTGTAAACAAATTGTCAAATTATAGCAATATGATTTATAATGATCTGGAATCGGAGCATGTAAAGTAACATAGATATTAAATTAAATAACTTTATGAAATTATGTACAGGCAGGTTTCAGTCATAAATCTGAAAAGCGGGCCAAAAAAAGACGTTAAGGAAAACGCGGTGCTAAAAGTAAGTATTTTAAACAATTTTAAGTTTTACACCACTTGTTTCCTTAATAAACTTATTTCATAAATACATTCTTCGTATAATATTTCAAATAAAATTTTAGTATTTAATGAAAATAGAAGACATTGCTATAATTGACAATTTCAATTGAATGTAACTGTTATTACTGAATTGTAATGGAGCAATTAAAATGGACAACGCCAATCAAAGTCAAAGAGAACATGACAATTAACAACTAAAAGTCCTGTGATGTATAAGACTCCTGTAAAACAATATGAAGCAACTTGTAAACATACTGCGTATCAAAATAACATGGGTTTGTATCTCTGTTCTTCCAAATCATATTACACCGCCATCAGGATTAACAAAGTTCATAGCAGAAATCCATTTGAAACTGATTTAACTAACAGGTTGCATTTATCCATGATGAGTCCCACTGTATTCAGTAAAGTAATTCTTTGAAACAAGTTATTTATTAAAAATTATATACTCATATTTACAATTACATTCATGAAATTATATATCATTAGGTTTCCCAGCACATCCCAACATCTCCAGAGTTTTCATGGAGCGTAGATGAGCTGGCATTAATGCAACCAGCAAAGATAGAAGAATTTCCTACCCAACAAATATATTATACAGATCCAGAGACTGAAATAAAAGCTCAAGCAGCCATTGATCAATTTTTAAGAAGGACAAAATAATCCCAAGCCCGTGGGAGATAAAGAAAAAAGACAACAGAGCTAAAATTAAAATAGATACACCTGTAGAAACCCCGAGCGATTCGAATTCAGAATCAGCTAATTCTAAAAAAGATGGTATTATTTGATTAAAAGTTAAGAAATCTATTATTAATATCCTAATATTTATCTTCCTTAGGTTGGTGTCAAACAATATTAACATTTCCAGCTGAATTACCATCGCATATTGCTGAAATTCTGAAACCTTACTTCAAATTACCCAAGGTAAATAAAAACGAACATTTAAACTAAGTTATATGTATGCACAAATCTGTTACTAAAATTAAGTTCATTTCTAGGATCAGAATGTTGAGATGATGATGCAAATTCGAGTATATTCATTGAGAAGAAAGTTATTCTTTAACCAGGATGATTCTTTAGAGGATAAAGAAGAAATTTCAGTTTATTCATCATCAGTGAAAACGAATGGATCTTTGGTATTATCTTCCAGTCCTCAGAGAGTGGAATGTTGATCCATGGAACTCCAGTAAAGTTCTTTTTATTAACTTTCCATCATTTAGAATACATATACTTTAAAGTATGTAATAAGATTTCTTTTGCGCAACAGTCACAGAATATAGATTACTGTCGTGATACATCCCAAAATCATCCCTAATATATCTCCAATATATAATACAGTGAATATGACTCGCGAAAGTCTAATTGTAAGATCACGATCTCGTTCAGTTGCTCGATTAGATTTTACTAATGACATGAGCATAGACGAATCTTTACAGCGCAGAGGATATTCGAGTAGTCATTCTCTAGGTATTTACTATCCAGTATTAAAAAGTATATTAAATTTGTCACTTGGACGATAATAATTACATTTATTATATTTTTCAGACGAATCACTTAATAAGATCGTCAAGCAAGTGGCAGAAAACAAAGTAGATAACTTGGTAAATTTAGATAGTAATGCTATGAGTGCAACAGACTGACGTTTGTACAGAACAAAAGCTTCGGTGAAAAATCCAGTTCAGCAGGAAAATAATTTTGAGACTTTGGAAAATTCCAAACTTGATTCTAAACATTGTAATGCGTTGAAATGTTTAAACCGACTCTTACCAGAATGATTACAAATGAAAGTTGCATGTTTCAACAAACTAATACAGCGCTAGGTATTTCAGATCAACATAACTCTGTACAGGATACTGGTTATCAAACTTACAGTATGAATAGTATAACAATGTTACTAATAACTATAACGGTACACCGGTCAAACAGAAAGCTTGTTGGGGGTGATCGAATTTTATTGACTGATGACGAATTTCGTCATGAAACAAACATAAAAAATATATTTTGCTCTACACCCATCACGATCGAATAGGGAAACAGATATATATTTTAAGTAATTGTTTCCTATGAAATATATGGGTTTTACATAAGGACTTAAAGCAATTGTAGATATTGTATTATATTTATACATGAATGGTCATTTTATTATTCATACTTTTCATCATATTTACTATTTTGTCCTCATCATACAAACATGTTTTGTTTTTTAGGTTGAAATTTATAGCATATAGACTTTAATATTTATAAGATAAATTATAATAAATTCCAGCTTTTCACTGCCTCATAGAATCTATGGTATACATTCTTACTAGAAATGATTAAAAATGATAATGCATTGTTTAGAATAATTGATATACAAGTAAATTATATGAAAAATTATACGAAGTTTTCTAGAGCAAGATTGAATTTATAGCAATTTGTACAAATAATGAAAATATAGTACAGTGTTTATATTAAGAGTATTCTTATAAATGACAAATATATTATTTTATTGACAAATATAAAATACATTAATTATTTATTGAAAAATTTATAATTAACCATGATGAACATCTAATAACATAATTCAATTGTTCCTACAAAACTGATCAATCATTTAGGCTAACATTATTTCCGAAATTTCAAGTAATTCTAAACTGCTTCATTATTCAACTTCCTTGTAATCTTGACATTAGCAGATCGTCCAGTTAATATGAGCAACGATAAAAAGACAGGTGTTTCTGAAACGGATGAAAAACTGTATACTCTGGAAGTGTTCGTGGATTCCGTCAACAGGTACTCCGAGAAATTAGACAAGATTGATGCTGCTTCATTGGGCGTTGATCTAAAAATGATAGATATGCCGTTGTTTCGAGTCTTTCAAAGTAATTTCTTACTGACCAAACCAGACAGGGGAAAAGAGAAATCGTATGAAACTGGATTTTGCACGGTTGCCTTCAATTGCGGGAAAATGTACATGTTCACCAGAAATGCTGGCGAACTGGTAGAAAAGATGCGAGAGAAACCAATGTTCTTGGATGTATACAAAATCAAAGACATAATCATCTGTCCCGAGGAGGTGGATTAAACATCCCTGGGACACACGAACAATTCCCCTTTCAGGTTGCCTCTGCGATCACGCAATGATGGCGAGCAATGATATCTATCATTTACCTTCATCGTACCAAATAAAAAACATGTTTGCCCTCGTGGACGACGAATACCATCCGGCTGGTTTTATAACACTCTTCATCAGATTAACGTGTTTAGGAACTTATACAACCACCCCGTTTGCAGTTGTAGAGAAGAAATTGCTTTTTAAGAATGTCGGATCATTCAACGAATTTCTATGTACCAAAGTACCATATTCGGACGAAGATGAAAGAAGAGCCGCAGAAGCGAGTACAGAAATTTTGTTTGCCCCGATATGATCTTCGAAGAAAGCGAACTGGACACCCCTCCAAGAACGATCAACACCGCTGGTCTCGTGTTAGTTTGCAAAGAATTGTCCCAGAGAGATGGATTTCCTGCTAATATAATTCATCCAAATTATCCACCAAAAATCCCAGATGAAAACGTCGAGGAAAGGGGCGTTCGATGTCGACAAAGCACGTCGCAAAGGATTCGAACAGGCGGTCTTTCAGGAACCTGACATCGTCATCGACAAACAATTTATTTCTACACACACGGGAATGTATCACCTTGGTTGCGCTGGTATATTTGTAGTGGAAAAAAATAGACTGTATAACTATAAAAATAGAAAAAATGTGAAAAAAGTAATTATAAAATAAAAATTGTATTAGAAGAAAAGAGAAATCAAAATTAACATGTATCTAAATGAATAAACTATAAAATGGAGAAACTAAATGAACGAAGTTTCAATTGTAAATCCATCTGTGAAAAAGAAAGGAAGAGATTAAATAATAAAAACTTTCGTTCAAAACGAGAAGTTTTATAATTTATAAACGTTCACTTTTGTTTAATGCCACATAGCTTCTAAAGATGTCGCGTACATAGGGTGGTTCTCTCTTTATTCTTTTAACTGTGTCGAACTGTGTCGAAACCAAATACAGTGGAGTGTGTACTTACATTGTACAACAAGTGACCACTCCTAATCATGAAATTCTTTCAAAGGTGCACTCAACGAGCTTAAACATTATTTTTATATAAAACGTTCGTTAAAATATTTTTATTATTTGGTGATGTAATTAATTTGATGAAAAAAGAAAAAAAGTAATTATCTACCGAGGTAAGCGAGAAAGAAGCGCTAGTCAACAAGTGTGCGTTTGGGCGTTGACCAGTAATTTTACTACACGCTTAATGACATAATAGTTTGTTTGTTTTTGCAAAGAAATAACATTTTTTATACTTGTAAAGTATCATGCATATTTACTTGGCGTGTATTATAGAAAATGTGGATGTGGAATATGGATTTTGGTCTTAACCTTCGCTTGCGGGAACAGTCAGCTCTCCCAAGAGTCGACGGAATCGACGCGGCTTCCTTGGAATCGATTCGATGACAGAGATCCATCTGTATATGGAACACGAAATACTGACAGGCTAGGTGATAAGTTCTAATAAAAGAGGCGTAAGTTTATATTGATTTTAGTTTCAAAGTATTAATGATAATATCAAATTCTAAAATATTCTGTTATTTGTTTATTAGCACATACTTTGTTGTTGCCTCTAAAATGGTTAGACCAGGACAAATCTATCGGGTAGCTGTAATGTCTTGTATAGTCCAATACCAATGACGATACGTGCATCTATTCAAAGAGATGGTGTGGAAATTGCTTCAGATTATCAGGAAGTAAAGGAAGATATACCGCAAACCCTGATGATGAAAATGCCTCCTACTTCTGTTGGTGGAGAATATAAATTGAGAGTAGAAGGGACATACAATAGTTTGACCGGTGGTCAAGCATTTTTAAAACGAAACAAAACTTATATTTCTCAGAGATCTATGAGTATTTTCATTCAGCTGGACAAGCCTGTATATATGCAAAAGGAACTATAAGATTTAGGGACTATACCTATAAACACTGAACTTAAAGCATTCAATAATCCTATCGATGTGTACATGCTAGATCCGTACAGAAGAATAATGAGAAGATGGTTAAGTAGACAGAGCAATTTAGGAACTGTATCTTTGTCCTATCAGCTCTCCGATCAGCCTGTTTTTGGAGAATGGATTATACAAGTATAGCACAAGGCCAAGTAGAGGAGAAAACGTTCCTAGTAGAGGAATATTATCAAACGCGTTTCGAAGTTAATGTCACCATGCCAGCATTTTTCTTTGATAACGACCCGTACATATACGGAACGGTTCAAGCAAATTACACGAGCGGTGCACCAGTTAGAGGAAAATTTAACCCTTAAAGCTACCTTTAAATCTCTTGACAGAAGGTCGCCGGATGTTGCTCCTGAATCTATTGAAAGATATTTCTACTTTGACGAATATTATCCTTCCTGGTTAAAATACCCTCATATTTCGACAATAAGGTTCCCGTGCTAAGATTTTTTAACGGAACCTATCATTTCAAGTATCCAATGTCAGAGTTACTGACCTTTGTACCTGCTGCAAGCGGAGCAGAGATTCACTGTTACCGCTACCGTTGGCGAAAGATTTTAGAAGAAATAATATCAGGGTATTCCACGGCTCGAATTTTTAATTCTACCACGAAAATACGATTCTTAGGCGGAAACGCCGCAAGTATTTAAGCCAGCAATGCCATTCTCTGTAAATTTAGTGGCATCGTTCCATGATAATTCGGTACTAAGACCGTCGCAGTTAAAAGGATCCGTAATGGAAATTCGTGCCGACATTGAAACGAGAACAGGTGGTCGCAGAAATTTAGAAACTCAGTATCTAAAGCCTACACCAGATAATGCAGGTATTGGTCAACAAGGATAGATCTAAGGAAACAACTTGGGCTTGATCACAGCTCGGATCATGCTCAACAAATTCTTAATGATATTTCTTCTATGAGAGTTTATGCATATCTCACTGATGGAGAAGGGTTTAGAACACAAACTGAATTATTATTATTGGCACATGAATCTCCAAATCAGCAACAGATAAAAATTTCAACTTCTACCGAGAAACCTAAAGTTGGGGAATACATGATATTTCACGTCCAAACAAATTTCTATATTGATACATTTAGTTATATTATTATGGCAAAAGGTATTATACTTCTGACTGGACAGGATAGCATGCAACACAATGTGAAAACAATTGCTGTCCCTCTCAGTGCGGAAATGGCTCCAGTTGCAACTATAGTTGTATATCACATTGGACAGTATAGTAACGTTATAGCAGACTCCTTAACTTTTTCTGTAAACGGTATTTCACGGAATAATTTTACCGTGTACATTAACAATAAAAAAGCTAGGACAGGTGAAAATGTTGAAGTAGCTATTTATGGTGAACCTGGAGCTTACGTTGCTCTCTCAGGTATAGATAGAGCTTTCTACACGATGCAAGCTGGAAACGAGTTAACATACGCCAATGTAATAACAAAAATGGCACATTTTGACGAGGAAACAAATGGTACTCAATCTCATACTTGGTTGTACCACGACGGGGATCCAGACGAACTTGTTTACTTCCCATCTTCAACGTTTGGTATTGATGTTAACAGAACATTTGAGTATATTGGATTGGTAGTTTTTACAGATGCTTTCGTTCACCGAAGACCAGACAATTGCAATGCAACTCTAGGACTCGGGGAATGTCTGTCTGGAAAATGTTATAGATTAGATAAAAAATGTGATGGAACATTTGATTGCGAAGATGGAACCGACGAGGCAGGCTGTGAACATAGAAATCTTACGGATGTAGCTACTTTTAGAAAATGGCGATTTAACAGAGTACAAAGATTATATGAAAATGTCTGGTTATGGAAGGACATTAATATTGGTCCCCATGGTAGATATATCTTTAATATAGACGTACCACGAAGACCAGTTCAATGGATGATCACAGCATTCAGTATGTCACCGAGTATGGGTTTTGGTATGTTACCAAAGGCTATTGAATACATGGGAATCTTGCCATTTTATATTAACGTAGAGATGCCTACTCACAGTAGACAAGGAGAGCAGATTGGTATTCGTCTTTCTGTTTTCAATTACCTCCGCTACAACATAGAAGCTGTAGTAGTTTTGGCTGGTTCAAATGATTACAAATTTGTCCATGTAGAGGATAATGGTATTGTACAGTCGTACAAACCTCGTACATCTTTTGGCGACCATCAGTTCTTCATTTGGATTCCCGCACAGGATGCTGCTATCGTATATTTGCCTATTGTACCTGTACGACTTGGAGATATCAAAGTACACATTTATGCTACAACTGTAATCGGAAGAGATTCAGTTACACGGAATCTCCACGTGGAAGCTGATGGTCTTCCACAGCATCGACATCAATCTATTCTACTTGATCTCAGCAACCGAGCTTATGTGTTCCAATACATGCATGTTAACATAACAGAAACTCCGATTATACCTTACGACGAAAACCGTTACTATGTATTCGGCTCTAACAAGGCAGTCATAAGTTTAGTCGGAGACGTTGTTGGGCCAATTTTCCCAACGATGCCTGTTAATGCCACGAGTCTCATGGATCTTCCTATGGATTGTGCTGAACAAAATATGTTCAGTTTCGCTGTTAATTTGTACACGACAATGTATATGCGTTTAATTAATCAACGCAATAGAACGCAAGAAAAAGAAAGCTTTTATTACATGAACATTGGCTATCAAAGGCAGCTCTCGTTCATGAATCCTGATGGATCGTTCAGTTTTATTCCGCAGCGACTGGAATCAGTCTGCACCGAGCGTTTGGTTAACGGCGTATTGTGCGCGTGTCTTACAGGAAGCACGTTTTTATGAATGGGAAAAATTATCTTTACATCGATCCCGAAGTAATAGCTAATGCTGTATCTTGGCTATTGAGGCATCAAACGGCTGAGGGATCGTTTTCTGAAGTTAGCTGGCTACCGGACCGCAAAATGAACAGCAGTTTAAATTATGATTACGATATAATAACGCATAGAAATATTAGTCTCACAGCTCATGTTCTTATTACGCTACAAAGTGTAAAAGATTTGCCTGAAGGATTGGGAACTCAGGTTGCTGTGAGTGCTGCGAACGCAGTCAAATGGCTGGAAAGAAATTTGAAACTATTGGAGGACCGCGGAAAACCCTATGACATAGCAATAGTATCGTATGCTCTTTTGTTAGCAAAAGCTTCTACTGCAGGGCAAGCTTTTAATATTTTATCGAAACATGCACGTAGAGAGGGAGGTTTAACTTACTGGGGCAGAGAACAAGTACCTCTTCCTCCTTATAAACTGGAAAATCAAAAGCCATTCCTCCTTCCACGTTTACCATATAAATACGATTCTGAAAACATTGAAACTACTGCATACGCTCTTCTGGTGCATGTTGCACGGCAAGAAATAATTATTGAACCTATTGTAAAATGGTTGAATTCTCAACGATTAACAGATGGTGGCTGGGCTTCTACCCAGGATACTGCATGGGCAATGAAAGCTTTAATGGATTACACAGTTAGAACCAGAATTAGAGATGTTAGTTCATTGGCCGTTACTGTGGAAGCTACATCTCTTCCAGGACAAACTAAACATTATTTGTCATGATAATAATCTAGCAAGGCTTCAGACTATCGAGGTATGTTCATGTGTGATATAAGAATTTAAATATTTTAATTGTAATTAATTTCTGTTCAACTATTATAGATACCAGAAGCATGGGGAACGGTGGAAAGTACAAGCTAAAGGTGCTGGGTACGCAATTCTACAAATGTCAGTACAGTACAATGTAGATATTGCTAAATTCCAAACTCAACCACCAGTCAAAGCGTTTGATTTGGTTACCAGAGCAAATTTCCATGGCAGAAATCAGTCACATATATCATACCTCAGTTGTCAGAGGTAGAAATATCCATATAGAAAGTATTTATTGATTTCTTGAATGTCTACTTACAGTATATCAATTTCTTTCATAGGTGGGACAAATACGAATGAATCAGCACGCTCTGGAATGGCGGTATTAGATGTAGCCATACCAACTGGTTACATAATTCAGCAACAAACCTTAGATAGATACATTTTATCAAAACAAGTAAGAAATCTTCACAGAGCACGATTCCAGGAGAAAAAGGTTCTCTTTTACTTTGATTACCTGGACGAAGAAGAAACGTGCGTAAATTTCACCATTGAAAGATGGTTCCCGGTTGCAAACATGTCTCGATATCATCCTATAAGAGTTTATGATTATTATGCACCAGGTACATATATAATTTACATTAATAAGGATTATACAACATTGATACAGTTTATAATTTATGATTCATTCTTTCAGAACGTTTCAATGAAACTATATTTGATGCTCTGCCAACATATACGTTTGAATATTTGTGAGGTTTGTGGTAGTTCCCAGTGTCCATATTGTCCAATTTATAATGCCGCCACATTGTTGTCCACGCCTACAGGTATTCTGCTAATAGTATCTCTTTTAATTGTTGCAACGAGGTACTTTCGAATGCAGGAATTTATTATAAGAATTTAGCATATTATTTTTAATTACTCTAAGAAAGTTGTATCATTGATACCTTGAAGATATGAGATAGTTTCAACATCAAATTAATTCGCCAAAGTATTATCTGATACTCATTTTAAAGTGGCTTTGATCAATATAATCAAACGGTATTATAAAAAAGTGAATAAAAAAATAGTGAAAATTATCGCAAATTTTCAAATGGTATCATTAATGCGTATAACGTTAAAGTACCGTCCATAAATAAGTCTGCTTTATAAGAAACAAAATGTATATTATAAGATAACTTGTTGTAGTGCACGAGCGTTTAAACGCGCTTGTTCGTCAGAGGCAACGATACTGTAAATAGTATCAATTTTTATTTTTATTACTGAACAATTTATAATAAAATCAATTATAAATTGTTCAGGTTTTATTCGAGCACAGTGTAGAAAGGCTGTATGTAAATTATTTATAAATCTAATTTCTACAAAGCTCGCTCGGCAATCCGTCCAAAAAGTATGTTTAACAGTTTTTATAAACAGAGAGCAGCATTTAACGTGTGTTGAATATATTTTTAAGTTTTATAACCTTTATACAAATAAATTTATAAAAATAAAAGATAAAACACTATCTGTTTTATTGCTTATTTCATGAATAAGTAAAGTATTGTTGATTACAGGAATGGAGAAGACCCGACCAAAGAATATTTTCGAAGCAATCTTTAATATAGCAATAAAGTCAGTCTTACAATAATAAGCCAAAAATACAATCTATATATCGAGCTTCCGGAGGACGGGCGAAATATGTATTTACTTCCTTTGTAATGCATACCCTTTATGGAAACCTAATTTTAGGACTACGAAAGAAATCGTGTTTCACAGGGAACAGAAAACATACGCTCTTTCGCCCGGACCCCTGAAACGAATTTTACAATTTTACACATAATTATATGGATGTATCACGTTGCGAAATTGTTTTTGTTCTCCCACGATACAGGTCTTGATGAACGAAAAAAATATAAGTAAAGGCATGGAAAAGAATGTACGTAACACCGCATTATTTTAAATGCAGTAAGGGGAATGATATTGTTGGTCATATTGTTGAACTTTCATTGCATCCTAGCTGAAAGATAAACGTTGTGAGGAGTGTATATTTTTGAGTCGTTCAGTGCACTGAACAATGCCAGATAACGATAAGTTAAAACAAAATTGAAATGTAGATATTTGAAAATAAATCCGTAATTAAGGCCCAATATTAATCCTTGAATTCATTTTCTAAAAGAGACTATTTAATTTAAACATTTGTATGGGTTATGGATCGACCCGGCTCCACAGTTCAAAGGTAAGCAAACTGCTAAATAATTTTTTTTACGAATTTAGCTACAATAATTAAACAAAATTCTTTATTATTGACTTCTGTAAAATACCGATTGTAATAATTCTATCTACGAATCATTGGAACAATAATATGCCCATGTCTAGCACCCTTCGTAGCCGAGAGTAATGCGCATGCCGTCTGTTGACCATCATGGCGCTGAATAGAAACAATTTAAAAAACTTCTTTGTAATAAAACCTTATTAAATATATCGAGCATTAATTACAGATGATCTAGGACATTGATAAACAAAACTCAACCTAACCGAAACTATGACCAGGATTATAGGGAAAACGATCGATACAAATGCATAGAGATATATTATAATATAATAGAGTTATTTGATGAAACATTTAAAGCCTTACAATAAAATATACAGCAAGATGTGTATCGTCGCGTGTATGTGTGATTGAAATGTATGTATGTGTATCATGTTCTCGCGCAGAGAGAATAATATATTTTACGTCACACGTCAAATTTAATACACGTGTTCAAAAGATGCGTCTCAAAATATGCAGTTACGTTCACGATTCTTTTTTTTTCCTTATCTATTTTTCATTTTTTTTTTTTTTTTTTTTTGCGATCTTTCATTTATTTCTATCTTTTTCCCTTGTTCTTGTTAACAGACAGAGAGATTGATACATCTTCAAGACGAGATATAGTACTTTGTGTACTCTAGGACTGAGAGACTCGATACGGCAGTAGTAGTAGTAGTAGTAGTAGTAGTAGCAGTAGTAATAGTAATAATTAATAATAATAATTAATTAATTAATAATAATAATAATCATTCTTATAAATTCTTACATTTCTTCGCACCGATAACGTTTCGAAGAATGTCATCGACTTAATTTAACATTATTTACTCATTTATTTATATTTATATTTATATATATAATATGTATAGCTCCCCCTCGTTCGCAACTTTTTTTTTTTCATTTCTTTCGTCATAGTGATCTTTTCATTAATATATAGAATATTTTCGGTATACAGAACTAGTATCAAATTCTAACAGAATCGAACTACGTAAAAATTGTTCCAACCGTTTTCGGAAAGATATGCATTTCACTTTGCATTACAACGCGCTCCTTTTCCCGAGCCAAGTTTTCTTTTTTCACTTTTCCTTTGTTTTTTTTTTTTATTTTTTTCGTTTTCCTACTACCCTTTCTATTTTTTGTTTTATCGATCGAGCTAAAATTCTCAAGCTTCGCATCTCACACTCCTACAAAATCTTGTTTCTCTCATTTCATCATCATCATCATCATTATCATCATCATTAACCATTTATGATTAGGAAATTCATTCGCCTTTGTTTAATAAATCGATCGCACCATATCGTGTACTTTTTCTCGTGTTTAAATTATATATAATTATAAATCCCAGACTTTTCGTTCGATTAATTACAAAAATAAAAAAAAAAAAGATTCAAAGAGTCACGCTTTCTCATTTAACCATAATGCATCGAGATATATTTGATTTCTCACAAAATTCGTACATAGAAAAACTAAGGCATTTTCTTCTCGTTTCGCTACACAAAGAAATTATTATTATTATTATTACAAGGTAGAGATCTTTGATTTCAACACCAAGTTAAAAGCATGCCTCGCTAGATTGAATTCAATAATTCTAAACATCCACTTAAACATTAATTTTAAAAACGAACTGGAATATATTTATAAAAATTCATTTAAAATAACAGCTTCAGTTTTGTACAGCGATTCCAGTATGTCATCTGTTAAAAAATTCATTAAAAATGTTATAGTAAAACGAGTGTAATCGTTGGTGAATCGTTGCAGAAGTTATCAATCTTAAAATTCGAATACAAAGCGTGTGAATAAGTGGTTTTCATTCTTTTAATTAGAAAAATTCAACGATTATGCTTACAGCATTTTCAGGCAGTTAGGCGATTTAATACTTTCCATGATTTTTTTTTTTTTTAAACAGACTTATCTAAAAATAATGAAGAGAATATATTCTTCGACTATTGTGTTCGTTTAGGCTAGCACAGTTAAAAAACGGTTAAGTTAAATATTCGGTTAGAGTCTTGTCTCGATATTAGTCATTAAAAAACACGAGATACACGTGGTAAAAAAAAAAGTAAAATACAGTCATTCATATTATCTTTCAGCTTTTCTTTAGGAGTTTTTCCTATACGAGAGCTTTCCCCCATTATGTCTAAAAAGCTGATCATCAGATTATCATCATACTCTATTAAATTACAGTAAATGGACTATTATAGTAGTGTAAAATATTACTGCATATACAGTATATATATCGCAGCAGCAATATAGTAGTCGATGCAAGTAGATAAAGTAGCAATCTGCTAGCTGACTCAAACCCATTAGGACGATCTTTTCATTTTTACTGATCACTTTTTCTTATATTTTAAATGTTTTCGATAAAGTATATCTAAGCGAATGATATCAGGAAAAGAAAAAAAAAAAAAGAAATCGTCCAAATGAATTGATGGCATCCAGCAGAGAGCATTCTCTCTAATATACGTATGAAAAAATCAATCAATATATGTGTTTTGGTCAGTGTGAAAAAATAAAAATAATCAATTCTTATACTTCGTAAACTACTGTGGACCACGTCGAGATTGATATTTTGCAATTGGTTGCTTTTTTGTCTCCCTCTGCCTCACGCCCTCTCACTCTTGTAAACACCATCGAAGAGAATTCTCATTGAGATACGCGGATATGAATTCTTATGGGGGAGGTGAACGAGCTTGCCTTATCAAACCTGATTAAGCGTTTGTAAAAATTTGTTCCTGTTCTTCCTTTTTCATTTTTAAACAAAAGAAAAAAAAATTCTCTTTCTGTAGATTTGTTTTCATCTGCACACCAACATGGCTTTTTTTCCCCATTAACAGAGTAGATCTTTTTGATCGGATGAAGCCTCTGTCGTGCAGCAACAACGTAGATCTCTCTGAACAGCGAGTAGAATAGTTTAGAGTAGTACTTTTTACCTGGAAAATCTTGATGTTCGCGGGTTTTACACATTTGTAATATTTATATATATATATATATATAGATTTATGTATATATATACGTGTATTAGAATTAATTAGCGCCGCTAATTCAGCTCGATTCTTTTTCTTTCGAATCTGAAAGCAAAAACAAAGAGGAGGCTCGTCAATCGAGGGGATGAATTATACTTTAAAAGAATGGAAATATTCGAAAGAAGATGGAATTTGAATATTTCCAATGTTTCTGGGTGTGCACAGCACAGAGAACTATAAAATCGTTGGTCAATTGATCGAGGAACGATACACACAATAATTTAGAAGTTTTGTTCGTTTTATTTACCGCTATCGGATTTGTCTTCGGATGTGCCGTTTGTCAGTTCAGGCTCTTTCTTCTTTTCTCCTTCCTCGGACTCGACGCTCGGCGCTTTCTTCTCTTGGCTCTCTTGGCTGGCTGCTTTCTTGTCTTTCGCTTTTCCCTTGGCCGGAGTAGCTGGCTTCGGTTTCGGCTCGAGACTCGGATCCAGTACGATCTTACCAATGTTCTTGCGGTCGTGCATCTTCTGCATGGCTTCCGGCACGTCCTCAAGAGCCCACGTTGAGTCTACTACCGGCTTTATCTTACCCTCGTTCCATAACGCGAACACCCGTTCCACTGCTTTTCGAACGGACCCGTGGCTACCCTGCTGATACATCAGGTGACGGAGATTCAAACCGGACAACGTTTTGTTCTCGTCGAACAGCTTGATGGGCGATACTTTGTCCACCTGCCACCACTGCAAAAGGAAATGTAATATCGTCAGTTGATTATCGTATGAAATTATTAATTGATCTCAATAATCTCCTCTCTGTTAAACAAATTAAAACGCTTTCCAGAAAATTTCAATCCCCACACGGATAAAACGTGTATATTTTCAAAAATTGAATTACGATGACATACTGATCGTGCTGCCGAGAAGAAACTCTTCGTTTCACCGGTGACAACGTTGCTAGAACCGTAAAGGATGTATTTCCCCATGGGTTTCAGCAAGGCGTATCCCTTGTTGCATTCTTCGCCGCACAAGCAATCCAGAACTATATCCACGCCCTCCGGAGAGATCCTATATAAAAGGGAATCGAAATGAGTGATAAAGAAATGTGGCAAGATAACGCATAGAAGGAAGATGATCACGATGACTTATGATCGCATAGGACGTACTTCCTGACTTCGTTGGTGTAATCTGTACCGCGTTCCAAGAGATGATCGATGGTTCCAGCAGCTTTCAGAGCTTCGTGCTTCGATTTACTGCATACGCCAAAAATCGTCACATCCTTCACGGTTTTGGCCAGTTGAACCACTGCTTGGCCCTGAAACAGACGATTTAGATAGAGGTAGACGTAAAGACGAGCAATATTACAGATAAACTTCGCCCATTAATTTCTAACACGTAACCCTTAATCCTCTGACGGGGTGAATTGAAGACATTTTCTAAAGTCTTTGGACAGCGAAGAAGACAGAACGCAATATACACACGCCGGTAGAAAAAGAAAGGAAGGAAAGGGGGGAGAAAAAAATCGAGGGAAGCTGCTGGAGATTTTCAACAGAAGCAGCATTCATTATTTCCAAGAATCGAGAGGAGCTGACCACGGTGCTCTTCTTCTTCTTCTCCTCTTGTGTCTGCTCCTTCGCCTGTTGTCGAGAATTCGATACCCAATAACGTTGACCAATCCCAGCAGGCTGGAGAAGCCAATGAGAACTCAAGGGGAAGAGCAGCAAGAATTTAAGAAAACGAAAAGCAAAAAAATGAGAGAACGGTCCGAGGGTCAGAATGTTAAGAAGCCGTTTTAAATTGTACGTCATAAGAGGAGATGCCGAAGAGAGCATCTGTAAAATGCTTTCTAGCTCGTTTTTCTTTCAATCATGAACATCGATGAAATAATTGACTATTGATTTCGGTTGAAATATGAAAAGGAAGCAATGAAGTTGATTACTGTGATATAATAACCCAAATTGGATCCCTTTGTATATTCCTAAATTATCGTTGATGTTACACCATGGCCTTAATTAACTTGACGCGTTAATTACAATTTAGTAACAAAGATTGCTCACTGTTAGCTCGTCTTTAACGAGTTATATCAAGTTCAGAATTTATAGAATCATTGCAGATATTCAGGGAATGTGTACGTAGAAAGGGAAGATATGAGTTCACAGAGGGAGGTAAAAAGGGAGAAAAGAGGGAAAGTCCGACGCGTGATCAGGAAATGCAATTCTTCGAGTAAAGTGCTTTTTCCACTTCTCCTTGTCTACGTGACTCTGTTTCCGGTTTAAATCTTCTATTTCGATGATGTATATCTCTCAACACCGGAGGAATGTACAATTTCCTACGCAGTCATAATTTTTACCAAAAGATGGAAGTATTTTTGCAAAAATATAAAATGAAATGCAAAGACTACCCCTAATATTACCCCAAAGAATTTATCGAAATCCAGTAAATCCCAGCGTCATCCTTAACCCTCTCTTTTCCCAGTTATTCATATCGACTTTCACCCCAAAGCGGCGGAGAGACCGGAACACCGATAACTCTCTCGGTCTCTCGACGTCACACGACCGTCTCGAAGAATTTCTCATTAACGCGTCCACCCGAATTCCCTGATATCCTAAAAGCTCGCCTACCGTGTCGGGGTTTTAGCGAACGGCAGGAGACAATGGCGGTTGACACGCAAGCGTGTGCTTAGTTATTCGGTAAACAACAGGTCGAATAACAATGCTTCTACGTTCCGGAAGCCGGAGACGCGAAATCGAATTAAAGCTGTTCGTGTGAACGAAGCTTAAGAGGCAAACGCGCACGAACACGAGCTGACGGCGATGGTATGGGTCTCAGACGGGCGCGGCTCGTGACGGTGGTCGATGAGAGAACGAAGGGTTGCCAGGCAACCCTCACACCCCCGTCGTGTGCCACTCCTGCATCCACCATCAGCCAGTAGCAGCATCCCCTGTACAATTTCCTCTCCTCGTCTCAACTTCCAATGGTACAAAGAGAGGGATGAGAGATACACTCCGGTTCAGAAGTCACCTTTAGTATAAATGTGGATTACATTGAACCTTTGATTATTTCTTTCATACATCATCAGATAATCGTAACAACGATGCATTGTATTACACCTAAACAGAGAATTTTCGATGCTGCATAAATTCTGACTTGTAAATTTAATCCTCAAATTGTGACGGCTGGATCAATCCTGACCTAGACCTGCGAAACGTATACATAGTCTAAAATTAGATATTGAAATTTCGTAAGAAAATGAAATTGTTGGTATTTCAATGGTACATGGTTTAATGTAAGATTAACAAGTGTCCCGTGACTTCTGGACGGGGGTGTATGTAGTTGGTGAAGTCTAACCTGTTGAACCGTATTGATCCGGACGTTTCTGGTGCCGCCTTCTCCTTCGACGACATTGAGAGAGAAAGCGGTCTGCGGATGACTCGAGCAGACTCGAGCTCGCGAAGGGGCAGTAACCTTGCTCTCCTCTCTTCTCTCTCATTCTCGTCGTGTTCAGCTAATTAACGCGGAACACCGCGATTCATCCCATATAGTCTTTTTCCTTTACGATTTTACTCGAGATATGATTTTCACAGGAGATAACAACCTCGATAGGTTTTCACCTGTCTAGGGGATTTTAGCTAAATCATCGCTATGATTACCCTCGAGCTTTTGTAACGAAGAATTCAAATCATTTCAAAGATTCGCCGTGTGACAATGAACTTGTTTTATCGTTAAAAGAGAAACTTACCACACCACCGCCGGCGCTGTGAAGCAACAAACTTTTGCCAGGCGTCAAATTGGCCAGCTCGAACAGCAGCATATAAGCAACGGTATAATTCATCGTCATCGCAGCAGCATCGAGGTAGCTCATTCCAGCTGGTAGCGCGAAAACGGATGTTGCTGGTACAGCAACCAGCTCCGCCCACGCTTTGTGATCCGGAAGTGCAACCACTCGATCGCCCACCTGAAACAAGTAGCCAAATGTTTCCTGTCGGTTAATTTTACTTCGTTAGGATACGATATTCTTATGAAAAGGGATCGTGTATAAACTCGTAGCTGTGCATTTTTACCCCAGTCATACGCTACGAGTCTACTTTACACCGAGCAAAGAATTGAAAATCCCTGTTCTCGAAGAGATCATCCCATAAAGCGACGGATAAACGAATAAAACGGAAAGAGAAGCAAACGATCGGCTCCTTATAAACGCAACAATGCTAAGAACTCGAGGAAGCACGAGAGGGAGGGTCTAGAATAGGGCGCGTCCAGTACCGCGAAGAAACGAACTTGAATATTCCATCTGGAAGAGAGGAGAGGAGTATGCTCGAAAAAGCTTCGCTACGCAGCTTTCTTCTCTCTTCATGGCCGGTCGTTTACACGTGCTGCTCGGATATCTGACCCTAAAGCCTTAAAGCTAGGGAACCCCCTCTTCCCGTGACCTCGAGGAGTTTCGCGAGTCGCGAAAATAGATCACCCCAGGGTGAAGAACGACAGAGGAAGGAAGGAAGGAAGGAAGGAAGGAAGGAAGGAAGGAACGCAGAGGGGGTTGGCGGGAAGAGAGGGTCTTTTTCCTGCGTCGCGACGTCTTCGAGTCACGGACTCGGAAAAGTACCGTGGGACTCCACCCTTGCGGAAAGATTAGTGGGTGAAAAATTCAAGGACGAGGTGAACGCGGAACGGTTATTTCGAGCAGATCGTAAAAGTTCCTCCAGGGAAGTTGCTTACGACGATCGAATCGATAAGGATTTTTTATCCTTTTTAAGGATTTTCAACGATTTACAATTGAAGGGTAAAAAATTTCAAAGTACGGATACAACTCATGACTATTTAACTCCTCTTAACTGATCACCCTGTGCATATCTTTCTATCGCTAACAATCCCATAAAATATGCACGAGTGACGTGGAACGGGAGGATGAGACGTAAAGAGCAGTTGCTCGATACGATAATAAATGCAAATTGAAGCGAGCGTAACTCTCTTTTTTTCCCTTGTACTACCGTAATATCCTCCCGTCGATAGTTATTCCTTTGAACGCAGACCGATTCCCATCGATTTTTCCACGGTCGCCAACAGGCAAAGAGGCACGTCTGTGCAATATTTTCCCCGAGACACGGCGTGCACGTTAGGAAAATATTGCGTCCACAAAAGAAAAGCGACGTTCCCCAGACGGGACAGACGTTATTATCTTGTTAAACCGTGTTTCTTTTAAGGAGGTGCTCTTAACTCTCGGCAATTCTTATCGCAAAAAGCTATGGAACCTCAAGATTTCGATGGTCCTTGTTTTTAACCCTTTTGTTAATCAGGTAGGCATTTTCTTTTGGACGCTTTTGTTTTTAGGTTTCCAAGGAAATAATCAAATAGATCTCACTCGTCAAAAATATCCGTATAGACTTATTGTTAGTCATAGTTTATTACGTATTTGTCCTCGATTGTCAGGTTCAGTTTTATCATTTTATCTTCCCTCGTAAATTCAACGTCCCTTACAAGATGACCCAATAAAATCACCCATGCCCACTGTTCACGTCGCAGTGACAGAACCCCCGTTTATACGTAACTGATAATCGTCAACGAGCAATCAGTGATACTCGGTACCAATTAACGCGAAGAAATAAATTCATATCAGCTCCATTTAAAAGCGAGATATTTTTCAGAAATCAATACTCTTTAATTTTGCAAGACGCACGAATGTTAAAAATATCTTGTTAACGAGAAATCAATTGTAAAAGAAAGCTCATTGGTTAACTTACTTTAAAGTTCTCCACGCCCTCGCCAACTTGTTCGATGTCACCTGCGCACTCGGATCCCATAATAAAAGGAGTTTTCGGCGGGGAATCGATAGCACCCTGTCTGGCCATCAAGTCTTGGAAGTTCAATCCACTGAAAAACAAACAAACACACACGTTTCTAATAAACCGTCAATTTAATCGACAGAGGTAATTTTTATTTCTTCAAGTTCCTGTTAAATTTCCACCTGCGATTTTGGGACAGTCTGTACAGGTGCAATCGCGAATACGATCAATAGTAACGTTGCCTGCGTGACGGACCGATTATTCTATAATGCGTCGGGACAAACGCGTGTCAAAATATAATTACCGTCAGTTATCCAAAAAAAAAAAAGTGAAAAAAGAAAAAGGTAATGATATACAATAAGTAGACTGTATCAGTGACCCTTCCCGAATAGGTATCCTAGGGTGCACTCGCCTTTAACAGGGTTTATCCGGTAATTTCCTCGAAATGAAATGACTAAAAAATAAGTATAATCGTAATACGATGACATAATGGTAGCATTAGATGATTGTAACGGTATTATATCATATCAGTTACAATATTATAAATACTTCAGTTACAGTGTCACGAGTGTTTATTAATAGCAGGTGTTTTTTATCTCTGTAAACTTTATGGAATTGAAACCATTTGATATTTAAGCTTCTTTCATTCCGTGCAACAGTTCCCCGGGCAACAATATGAATAAATAATGTTATTCGACGGAACACATTTCCAATGAATACACATAATGCGGTTTTTCCAGGAAAGTACAGGCGTCGAAGCAAGGAGGCTTTGATAAAACGTATTTCATGGTCGACATCGAGAGAGGCGGCAGTCGCGCGTTGCGTGCGACGCCAGGCGTCGGAGTCTAGGCGTCGTGGCGCCTCGACGTTACCCCTCTGTCTGTCAGTGGGATCGCAACGCGTAGGGTAAGAAACTCGAAGGTAACCGCACACGTGTATTTATATTGCACGCTCTTGAAACCTCCTATTTCAGCCCTCTCTATGTACAGGGTGTTATAAAAAGTAGCGTAAGAGAAGAAAAGAAATTTTTATTTTAATTTTACATATGTTACTTGTTAAGAGGATAAAAGTAACCGAGTATTGCTGATGTTATTAATATTCGAAAAAAGAATTAAAAATAGCAGAGACGCACCTGGGCTCCCATAAGACGATTTTGCATCTAAGAATGCAAGAATGTTTACTTGAATATTAATCGATGTAAATGCAAATCTAAATTAGTTATACAAGATTTAATATTAATTTCATATATTTTTTTATCTCAGGGCCGACCCTGAACAATAGCTGCAACATTTGACAGTTTCCTGCGTCAATAATTTTAAGCACGAACGAAACACGACGATAACATCCCAACCATATGACTCACTCTGCTGATGCAAGTTGAGAAAAGCCTCGTATCAGTTGATTCTTTCACAGTGCATTTTCCTGCGAGATGCATCATAAAATTTTATCACTCGCACACGCGTAATTTCCTGCTAACAATCGTCGCGATGAATCACTGCACTTGAATCGAGAGAAACTTCGTACAAGGTCATGTATTCGGAGTACAGTAATATTATTCAAATTTCCTTCAATTACGCGCGGCTGTTATAAATTAACGCTCCATTTTTCTAAATTTCAACTTAATTTAACTGGACGTTTATCAGAGAAAATCTGACATTCTCAGGTAAAAAATAGCGTCAACGTTTCTGTCAGGGGTAGCCATAGAATTTCCACGAAATCCATTAAATTCGCGTCCAAGTGAAACGTAACACGCGTCAATTGTCATTTCCCCCGGGACCAAATGTCGATAAATCCAATGTCCGTCGAATTAATGAGTTTCACCGATGATTCGTTGCATTCGATGTACTTTCATGCGAGAACTTTGCTTTCGTTACGAGTGCCAGACTCCTGGTAAATGACATGGAAATGAATGTTGCTTGCTTTCATCGAATTTCACGGCGAAAAGAAAGAACTTTTGTTCGTGCTTCTGACAATGAGCAAACGTGTTCGAGGAACTCGTTCAACTATCCGTGCTATCTTTCTTTGAACGATTCGTTCATTTTTAGTACCGTGCGTTCAATTATACGAATCAAAAAGATAAATTAACGAAGCGAACAATTAAAATCTTAACAGGATTTCGTATTTGAACCCTGAAACACGTAAACCAACGTTGATCCTAGAATCAACAGAAAAAGATACGAGTTTACCCTTAAACCAACAGCATAGACAAATATTAAATACACAAGAGTATACACCGTAAACCTACTAACACCTGGACATACAGCAAAGAGAAAGAGGAATTTTGCCAGCAGTAATTAAGATGAAATTTTGAAGAAAAAAAGACTCTACAGTTCTGCATAATAAACGGACTTATATACATATTTCTCGTTATTATCATCAGTAACCGGATAGGTTGTACGTGATTTAAGGCCGATCGCGTGACACGAAACATTTTCATTCAGAGGAAGAGACGCTTAATCGGCAATTACATTCGGCAGTAGATTTATCGCTCGTTGTTTTCAATCGCGCTCGACGTCGTTCAACGACTCCGCTTGAAAACAGGCTTTATTCAATCTGATCCTGAAATTGAATTACGGATAAACCCCCTTCTATAACCATGTTAAATCAAAGGCGTGCAATTCATTTTCCCTGGTTAGAAAAATTAAAAAAAAAAAAAAAAAAAAAAAAAAAATGACTGGCTTTCGATCGCAAAAGATTTAATTTATTTAGGTTTGGAATTTGGAAAGTTACGACGTAGGTAAGATAATTATCAGCGGATAAAGATTTCGAAAAATGCACCGACGCTTACTTCGAAAGTGAAATGCAACACCGTTTTCGTTTCCCCTTGATATAACTGGCAACAAGCTGTCGCGTGCAACTGTGCAACCCACGGTTTTAAGTTCTCGCTGTCAGAAATAACGCAGTGCCACAATGTCGTCGGAACAGGATGAGTAACGCACGCACTATTTGGCAAATATTTGTGCGGTAAAATTTCTACCATCCGCCGCGAGAACGTCGTGAAAGTTGAGTATAAAATTTCGACCGACTTTGCTTGAAAAAAAACGAATGCGCGGTGCATAAATGAAAATTAGCCACTTTTCTTTGTGCGATTTCGCGCGTTTTCTGAAGCGTGACGCCAACCTGCTTTGTGTTTAATAATAAATAAGGAATACAAAAAACTTTGATTACTTTTTACTTTCATGTTACGAAACCGTCCGTGGTCTGATATAGAAACTAGAGCAACTTTGTTAAAGTTAATACAGAAACTTTTCTCACGACCAATAAAACATACATTCCAAGGGTGATAAAGTGAGTTAACGGAATCCAGCAGTTAGATGCACGACTATTCAGCGTTTCATAGCAGACAAAGTCATCCTATGCTCTTAAATCAATTGAAAGCAGCATTTAAAAACCCTAAGGAATAAAATGTAACGAGCCTCTCAGGCTTCCTCTATAGCGTGGTTCAAGAGGGTTCACGACTTACAAAATAAAAAGTATGATCATAGAAACCGAACTCCCGATTCACCAAGGTTCCCAACGGTGGTAGGGGAGAAAGGGTTCCAGGAGTTACGGGATTGCTACGTGAGATCGCGATCGCTTAATTCCTTGAAATTACATGGAACTGAGGGGAATAATTTTCTCCATTCTTGGCATCGACCAAATTGTACAGGGGAGGAGAAACCGTCGACATCGATGACGACGACATGCAACGACGCACCCCAGGGTCACGCACACCGTGTGCTCCGAAACGGAGATGACCATAAGAAGAAATTAGAGAAAGAAAGTAAAAAAGAAAAGGATAGTGTCTGGTACCATTTGCTTTAGGCTTTGGGAGGAACCTCTCCTTTTACACTTTCTTCAACCCTTTCGCTCCTACGATCATCTAGCGCGTATTTCGAATCGCTCCGCTTGATCGTTACAAAACGGAGCGTGAGAGAGGCGGAGCGAAGCAAAAGGAAGTGGTCGAGAGTGTGCGCGAAGGGCCAGGGTACAAAAGAAAAGGAAGAAGATATAAAGGAGAACGAGTACGATGAACAGCGTGAGAGTTAAACACGCGGTGTATGATTCGAGAGAGAGAGGATCGAGAAGCCGAACAACGATCGTGCGTGAGACAAGTGCGGAGAAAAGGAGAGCAGAAACGCGCGCGTTTAAGACCACTGTCGCCGTCGTTTCAATTGCTATTACACGCGGTTGTTACGTGATAAACGTACCAGGCGTACTTACCTGCTGCAACGTGGCCGGTGGCGGTCGCGATCGATCGTCGGAGAAGACATCGAGGCGCCAGTGAAACCATAATCTGCCGGTGAAATCACATGCACGAATCTCGCGTGACTCGATACACGTACGTACGTATATCGGGATTGATCGAGCTCGTGAATAAAACTGTACACCCGATTATCCGGCGACGCTTGTCGCGACGATTCCTGCGTATCGCTCGAGAAAGTGGAAATTGATTTTTAACACGCCGACATCGTGGCGTCGTTGCATCGTTGCATCGTTGCATCGTGGCATGGGGGAATTTGCAATCATACGCGTCTATGGTCATTTATCTAACGACACACCGTGTGCGTCATATGTATAAAGATCAGCAAAATTTCTATGGTGTTCCCAATGTCACGCATTAAATTAAAATCTTCCATCAATGGTGTTTTCCTGTTCTTAAGTCATCACTGTGGAACTTAGCGGTTAAGACGACGTTTACTTAAGACAATTAATATGCTTCTGAGTAGAAACGCATTACCGCCAATTATCATCCATAAAACTTCCATAGAACTTCCCAAAGCAACCGCGAGAAAGAAAATTAACACATTCGCGTACGATGACGTATATCCTATTTAAATAGCCCTTTTAAATATTTTCTGAAAAATTTGTTTTTAGTTTCAAATGACTTTTTCCTCGCTTTAATTATAAAATCCGATTGCTTCAGAAAGTATAAACTTTTTGTAATTTAAACGTACCTCCTGGGGGGCGCTACTCGAATCAAATTATTCGTTGGAATATTTTTTTACGTTTCAACTTGGTGTACATTTCCACTGACGTGTTATTTGATTTGGAGTAAGGTATTATTACTCCGGTGTCGTGCGGCTGACTTAATATAGTTTGCACGCGTAAGTGGTAGGATTATTAGTACAAAGGGTCGTGTTTCAACGATGGAAGTCATACACAAAACACGCGGCTACGAAACTTTGCTTGGCAAGAGAAACTTGTATCAGGCAGACGTCGTCGTGACGTTAGCGAGACGTTCCTCATTTGTTTACCACTCATTCTCCAATCGCGATTCTTTGTTTTCGCACTCTGTTCAGCTCAGATTGAAGCACTGTTCTTAACGAATCAATTATTAAACTGCGACGTAACAGTCGCAAACATTAATCTATATGCAACCTCGAACAGGAAAAATAAATGATTTTTCAACTATTGTAAAACGAGTCATGAGAATTTTACTGATGATAAATTTATTTATTTTATTTTATCACAGAAAAATAGTAATTTAAATAGTGCGATACTATTGTATTAAGAAGCATAAGGTAACCCCATAATTTTATGAAGGTCAGCTGTAAAAGAGGAAAGAATGGAAAAACACGGTTACAGAATGACAGCTTGAGAAAATACACGAGCAGTCCCCAATAATTATTTTGCACGATAGATGACCTCGCCGTCACCGAGGAGTTATCAATTGTTTTCAAACGGGGCGAGAATATCACCGATATAGGAGCTCTTTGTTACTTTTTATCAATACGCTTTTACTAACGCTCATTTTTAGGTACTTTACATACGTCAAAATACCAACTGAATTAATACCTCATTTAAAATTGGACCAAATGACTTGAGGTTTCTCGAGAAGTTATACAAATTAATTTGCTAAGATGTTTTAAAAAATTACAGTTTGTCGAAATAGTGAAAAAAGTGAAAAAACAAAAATTCCAAGCTTTTCTGTCTTCCCTTATTTTATCCAGCCATTGACCTCGACGAATGTTGAAGCACTCGATAACACGTAACATATTCTCAAGTGAAATTAATTGATACATCGATAAAAACATTGGCGGAAGAAAAATGAGTTTTTACAAGAAAAGCATGAAAGCCATTTCTCTTTGATAACTTCCAACTAATTGAATCTTCTTTTCCATAAGTATAATCAATCTATTCTCGTTCCTTCCCAGAATTTTTAAAAATTATATTTCTTGCTGCAAAGTGGAATTAGTGGTTGACGTTTCCCTTCCCTCGTCGTCAAAGGGCTATCCATTAATCCCCATTCCCGCAAGTTCCTGCCTGACCATCGATTCCTTTAAATCGATCACTCCTGTTCACAATTGGAACCCTGCTTTTGTCCCCTTTTGCATACCATTAGTGCGTTAATATCGTCGGTTCCACGTGTACATATACAGGGTGCTTCAATAAAATTCCGCAAAATATTTGTATTTCAATTTTTAGCATGCGATAGCCCACCCTAATTGCCAGAATCACCCTGTACACTAGTGGAATTAATTCTGACACTTGAATCAATTTAGCACAAATATGAAATAAAGAATATTTTTATGCAAAGTATCCAGAATTAATTCCACTAGTGTATATAGAGGGTGTATCGGTTACACCGTGTAGTATGAAGAGGAGGCACGGGAAACTAATTTACTCGAAGGAGCATACAGTAAAGGCAAAACCTAAAATAGATTCTTCGTCCTAACCCACCGAATGTCCTCGCATTTGTTACACAGGAAGTCTGTGGCATAGGATGAATGAGGCTACCCATCCCATACCAGTCACTTCCTTTTCTATTCCTACCTTTTTGGTAGCCATCTACAGCTGCTACTTACAGCCTTTTTCTCGCACCCGAATTTTTAATGTTGTACGTGATCCAGGATGATTATACAAGGGTTTGCTCCCTTCTAATTTTATTTCAGTCCAAAGCTGATGCATTTAAAAAAAATCTAGGCGGCCTACTTTTCTATTGAAAAAAGGGAAACTAACTGATTGTACGGTCAGGGATCTGGTTTTTCTTCCAACAACCCCTTAAAGTGAAATTTACCATTTGGTCTTTGTATTTTTAGTTGCGTGTTTGAATTTCGACTGGCTGATACGGAGGAAGAATAATCACTGGCGAAGCAACGCAGACGACAGCCATTTTCGAATATCAGGGCTAGGGTGAAAGAATTCGTCAACGACCTGAATAGCTCAATTGATCAGAACAGTCTGCCTGGCAAACGAAAGATCCGGGTTCGTATATCCTGGGGCGGGGGTCTGGTAATTCGACAAATCGGATCTTTTCCTGTCCACGTTACGCGTTATACAATTTGTTACGAATTTCGATAACACCTCGCTAAACTACGGGTATTTAGCTAACTGAAAAACAGAGGGATGAAAACCATTCGCGTCATCTTTGAAACGGTAGTACGGTATTTATCTTCGTGTTTTAATTACAAACAGATGTACATTATGTTAATATGTATTATTAAAATAGGAATGTATTATGACGTCCAACAACTTCAGACTGCGGTTATATTATAAAAGAATTATTTTAACTTGAAATCGATGTAAATTTTTCTTTCTTCAGACGACTCACCAGGTGCGTCGTCGGCTATTATTTATTAATCAACTATGAAAACTTACAAGTATCTATTCTTGATTCTAGCTACGATACGGGGACACCCGGTACATGATCGGGCCAGATGTAGACTGAGAATTGAAACGGTAAGAACAGCTGCGGGTCCAAACGTGAGCTGTTATTGTTTTTGTGAATCACCAGTGGGTAATAGTGGAATGTCAACAGAAGTGTCGCTTCTGTTCGACTGCGAACCATTTTACGTTCAACTTTCATGCAACTGTATGCAAGTGTTTGGCAGACTGCAAACGTGCAACTATTACGTGACCATTATGAAACCTGTTAACAAGAGAAAGGAAATAAGCGCTTTTCTATTTTCTCCTGACAAAATAATTATAACTTTCTGTTATTAGAATTTCATTTTAAATTTATATGATCACGAACGAAAACTGCTATCCTTAGTTTTTTTTATACAATTTTTTTAGAATGTGAAACAATAAAAAAGATTCAACTATTTCCCTCCGTATCTATGATCCAATTAATCAAACTTGAAAGCTATCATAAATATTCAAGCTACTTTCTGTTTTCTTTTTTTTAAATAAATGAAATAAAGTTAAAGTGTACGTATAATGTGTACTCGAAGGGGATAAACAGGCATGTGCTTGGCAAAGGAGAATCTGCTGAATCTCTAACAGAAGTCCAGTCTAAAAGGGTGGGGTTCGACTGACTATCAGGGGGTTCATGGTGTTCCATGAATTTCGTGCGCATGCATGTACAGGGCTGTGCGCGGGTGTGTGTCTGTGTATACAGGAGGGGGTGTAGAAAATACGGGTGTGGTTCGATCAATACGGACATCCCATGGATCTATCGGTGCGTGCCACACAGGTACAGAGCCGAGGTGAATCACCTCAAATTGTAACCGTCTATAAAAATTGCTCCGAACTTTCTATATCTTATAATAGAACTGAGAAAAATATATTACATTTTATGAAGAATAAAAAAAAAATGCAATGGACGGATATTCGGTGGGTAGTTTTACAGCCATACAGAATGTTCCTCTGTGTGCGTATCTCTCTGAAAAATCGACAGTAAAATGCGTTTGAAATGAGGCTTGCACCGAGAAGAGATTACGGTGTATATCGACTCCTGAATGGCACCCGTTCAGTTTCCCATAGCCGTGATATTAAGAGCTCGTTAAAGTGATAAACCCCGCTAGTCAGATATAATGGTGTCTTTCATTAAGCAGGTTGAAAGGTTGTACGGTAAGTTGGGAGCGTTAATACCGAAAAATATTCTGACGATCTATCATTCGTTTTTTGTATCATCAGTATTCCAGATGAAAATTTGGAAAATAATATCGTACGAAAAAAGATTGAAGAGATTATTGCTAATCAGATTAACGCCACACTTCCAAGTTTTCGCAACTTCTCATCTAGCGTGGAACTTTAAATAATAGAATTATATACGGGAAACTACACGCTTTAATCCTCTTATTGTAATCCACTTGCGAAGAAAGGGTAAACACGATTTCGAATTGATTTAGCAAACACGATAGTTTCAACTTGATTTTCACCTCGAGCGCTTACCGAAATCATTTTACAACGCTCGATGTTAATTAGAAAGTAAAATTCTTTAATTATCGTCATTATATTTAAATGAAAGAAATATTGCAGGTAACACTAAAGTATGATAAAATTATCGGTTAGTGTACCTAGATATTTTTAATGCAAATAAACAGGTGTACGACAAATATTTGAATATCAGTGGAGCAAGCATTATCGCTCGACCTTCTTTCAATTCCGAGATTGCGAAGGTGTTTCTGCAATTTCAAAAATACTACGCTCGAAAATCACCTGGTGTCAATGTACTCCGATATACTACTATAAAAATACACGCTGTAAACGTGCTACCTCATTCACCTACACGCTATAAATGTATCGTGCTAAAGAAGAACACGTTGTTAATGAACCGTGCTAGAACAACACATTAACTCGTACTTCATTTCTCTCGGTATACACGAAGAATCAAGCTCGTTGTTGAAGGTACACGCTTCACTTGTGACACACAACCTGGTGCACGGTCACGGCGTGGAAAATTACATCTTAGAAAAGCACGCGGATGAATTATCGCGTTATACTAATTCACGTCCAACGATGAATCTAAGCTACTCGTTTCTACTTGCACACCAGTTGCTTGAGTAACGAGCCTCATCTACGCTAGTACATTTTCAGCATCAAGTGCCAGAACGTTATAAATGCGATCGTGGACGAAGGTAAGGGAAATTTTCGTGTTTTAATGATACCAGCTCGTATTCTCTACATTTTTTTTTTACTAGTATTATATATTCAGGGCCGGCCCTGGGCCTAGGCAGACTGGGGCACCCTAAGACAATTTTGCGTCTAAGAATACAAGAGTAATGTTTACTTGAATATTAATCGATGTAAATGCAAATGCTTTAATGTTAATTTTATAAATTATATGTGAAGAGGACCCCGAAATCTCAGGGCCGGCTCTATATAGTATATTGATGGCAAACGATTTTCATTTGTAAAATCAGTTTTTACTCGGAGATATCTAAAAGAGCCATACTTAGAAAATGCTGTGGGTGCAGAAAAAAGAAAAAGGAAAATGAAAGAGTCAGGAATCGATAAAAGTTTCTTTGCAGCGTTATCAATTCTTCGAAAACAAACTCGAAGCAAAGGAATGCGCGTTCGAATAATACTACTTTCACCGAAACAATTTAATTACTGTACCCCGCGGTGTAAAATTATTCGCTTACGAGCGGTGTGAGTCATAAAAATATCATTTAACGTACACCGTTTCCACTTGAACGGCCGAATACTCCACGATATCAATTATGCATAAAGAGAATAAAAATATATATTTTCCTTGAAAAGGTGGTATTGCGCCAAGAATTTTATTTCAGTGCTCAGAGTCAACGGACTCTAGCTTTACAATAGACCTCGTATAATATTTCCCTTTTTTACAAAGATGATTTGAGAGGTTTAAAATGATTTGAAATGCGGATTCCACAGTAATAAAACAGCCCAGAAGGAAAAGACCGTTCTTTGTCCTACTCGTACCTTACCGAACTACATTCGCTTGAAAACTTTCTGAATACTCTCTATTCTCTGTACATATACCTTGAAACTTCTCTTTCTAAACTCCATACTTTTCAGAACGCATTGTGTACGCCCTTAAGAATACCCACCCCCACATACACTAACAAACCGCCATTCAGCTTACTACCTGGACCTTAACTTTTCGAACAATACAGTCACATTTTCGTGAAACTTCCTCTTAACTACATCGTGAATCGAAAGATTGTGGACAGTTTGAATTGAAATTTGAATTAAAATGAGCAGAGATCGTGGTACGTAACGTTTAACGCGACAACGATGCAAATACTATTTATAATTACTTTCATAAAGATCCCATTATTTCTCCTGTAATTACTCGAGTCTAATTATCCTGGAAATGAATACATTACTAACGACTGCATACTTAAATCCTCGTATTTCCGAACAGTTTTACGTTTAGTAAAATCTCATCGTTTAACATCCATTATAAATCATGGAAATTATCGATTGGTCATCGGCATAGCTAATTAACTTTTACAACGTTGACTCGCGTATCTGTAAACGAATCCCCATAACTCGATTCACGTGATTTTATTACCCCGCACTCGGGTTAAGTTTTATCTACCGACAATCCTACATGTATACATTACCTTCGTCGTTAACTTTATAGAAGGCGTCGTAAAAATTATCGAGTCCAATTCTCTGGATTTTAATGAAACGAACTTTTCAAGTACGCGATTCTTCCGTTACGTAAAGAAATAATTTAGACAATAATTGATTGTTATTAACGTCCGTCTGTCAGTTAATTTCCATCAATCTGAACGATTGAAAGAAAGGAAACATTGCTGTTCCTGTTCTCTCGAGAAGGGTACCCGATTTACTTTTTACTCTTCTCCACATCCGATGAACCACTTATACGACAGGCTACTTCCGGTTTGAACGGACGAACCTCGTAAGAAAGCAAAACGAACAGAAAGCTCCTATAAACATAGGTCTGTGATCATTCAATTTCTCAGATACTTGCAACAGTATCTGTTCAAAAAAAAACAAAAAAAAGGAACGATTTTCCTGGTAAATAACTTATCGTTCTTACATGGAAGAAATTAAAGATTACTCTTGTCTCGTTTTGGATATCTATACGTGTTCAAAAGTTCATCGATCGTAATATTACATAAATATTTATAAATGTATTTTTTTGTAGGAAAAATTTCACATAACTAAATCATTCAAAAATTACTCAAAAACAAAATTGAAAAAATGAAATAAAATTTGACAAAGAAACTAGGGCGCTATCTGTACTCAGAGAAAATTTTCTTTTCTATACAGATTAGTAATCTACAAGTACATAACAGAAAAATACATAGAATCCTGCTTGTTTCGTTCCAAGAAGGAAGAGAAAATTGAAAAGAAAACACCCTTTTATGATTCAAGTGCGCAATTCAAGTTACTATTACATAGAATACCCGAAACACTTGAAACTGTTAAGTAGAAGAAAAATTCCATGTCCAGGATGAATATCAACGAAATTTTCAACTAATTTTTCACTCAGCCAGCCATGACCTGGAAGTAGCCGAGCTTTCACTCTTCAACGGTGTATAAAAAATGATTAACACAAGAGTTATATTGCTCGTTGCAATAAATTGCATCTAGGATACAGAATGAATGGATCGCAATGGATTAAATAAATTTTCCACTGGTCGCATCGTTGAAATGGAACGAGTATGAAAATGTCCCTTCTACGATCATATTAACGAAAGATACCCCTCGATGCTCAAAGTTCTATGACTCAACAACTAGAAACGTTTCTCTCTGGTGATACATACATAGAAAGCGAGGCAGGGGTGCCAAGCGTAACTGAACACGTCTGTGTAGCCGACGCAGGCAGACAAATTCATTTGAACCAGCATTGGTAGTAGCGTGATATCTTTCTATGGGGGCTATTTTCTCATCAATCCCAATCGCTTTTATGAAACGTGACTCACGCGTGAAAAGGTCCGCACGCCTTTGGCGAATCTCCTCCCTCTCTCGTTTTGTATTCTCTCTATACGTGTGCGAGTCCTCACAGTGCGGTCATTTTGACACGAAACAAAAAATTAACCCTCCGTGTACACGCGATATCGCGTGGTCGTATACTCGACGCTTAAACGCGGATACAAATATAGAAGGTTAACGCAAAACCTTTTCTGTGTAAACAGAGAAAAAGAAGAGACGTCGTATACCTAGGAGCGTATATGGCTCCTTTTTTTTTCTTGTATTTTGGGATCCTAAAATGCTAACCTTTGTCGATTCGAAGGAACAAAAGAAGAGAACCCGTTCTTACGGAGACCTTCGTTGGTCAGCTGGGAAAGCGTGTTTATGCGAGAAATAATAATTAAACGTATGGTGTATAAGAATCTTCCTTATTTAATCCACTGTTACTTATTGCTAGGACTAATTTTTGGAACATCTGTTGAATTTTTTTTTGCATTTACTTGTGAGAGTACGGGTTTCACGATTGCTTTCTAAAGGTGAGTTTCAATCACGAGAAAATTCGACGATCTTTTTGTGTTAAAAAAAAAAAAATTTTCCTGGATAATTAGACATGGAACGTGAAATTTTTCATTAATTCCATTCCAATATTTATCATAGTAAAAATCTGTTTAAATTTAAAATAAAAAATTGTTAATTTTGATGCTACATTTCGCCAATATCGAACATATTCACGCTACATATATGTAGCGCGGAAATATAATTCTGCAGAGTAAAGCGTTCCCTAATATCATTGGACATGCATTAACGGCATGCACGGCTACCTAATAATCTTTTTTCCCACGTCTGAATTAATGGGATAGTACGTAGAGCTATCTGATGCGGTTTGCCAAAGTGCAGCAACATCCGATGTAATATACGCCGCGTAATCGTAATAACGTTTTAATTTTATTCAATTAACTTTCGCTGGTACGTATACGAATATATGTACGACGATCGGATATTGTGGATCTGAAATGGATGGAACGCAGAAATAATCCTCGCGGACATTACTACGCGATATAAGTGTAACGCGGTGGACGCAGTTGAACCGGCTTATCAAACTTCATTTTGCGTATCTGCGAATGCATGCACGGACGCTAAACACACAAATAAGTATTCTATAAACGTAGCTGCCTATTTAGCGCACAGACCGCGTTGCATCCTGATAAACGTCGGATAATACTTTTTCGTAGTGAAAACAGCAGCTGCTCTGTTTCATTAATACTATTCAAACGATATTTCTCAAGTATAATATCAATCCGAGACGTAAGAATGGATTTTTAATTAACGGTAGAGTTTCAAAGCTATGATATATTTTCTACAAATATGATATTAGAGTAAAGTCATAAGTGATTCTATTTGATACCAATCAAACACGTCTACGAACCAAGCTATCAAAAGTGTTCTTATTCAGATTTTTGTCATATTCCTTATAAAATTACTCATCCGTTCCATAACGTAGTAATGAAACTTTAATTACGAACATCTCAGATACCACGCCTTAAATTTCAAAGATGCTGGGGTATCGTAACGGTCTGCTTGTTTAGGTCGAAACCCGGTTATATTTTCTATTTTGTTTTCCTTTAGGCGATTCACCTCTGTCGGAACGAACAGATCGAATACGGTACGATTCAAATTCGAATATGGAGTTTACATTCGTTCAATAACGATAAACCGATTATCGATTATCCGTAGGAAAATCGATTAAATATATGTATCGGTAATAATTAAACGCTTAATAACTAATTAAATTAAATACATACAGTCAAAATGTTTGATTTTACCAACCGTCAATCTTAACCTCTCCCCTGTCGTTTGATTCGTTCAAATTCTATCTCGCTCATAGTCAATATTTATAAACACCGGTAACGTTATCGGAAGAATAAAATCTCTAACGTGATTACCATTCGATTAATCGGTTTATGAGTTTTATGATATTTCGAAATTATTTCAACTCGAAAATTAGCGGAAAGATCTTATGAGAATATAAAAAGGAGAAGAGATAGTACCTATGTATAAAAATGCAAAAGGTACTCACCATGCTTTGATTCGAATGAGAACTTCTCCCTCGGCGAGGGTGGGCTCAGGCTTCCTGAGAGCCTTGACACTTTTCAATCCGCCGAAACCATTGAGTACTATAGCCCGCATGTCCTTCGGCTCTGGCGTGGGTTTCTCTTCGCCGTTCTCCTTGGGTTTATCACCGTCGCCATTCTCCTCGACTTTCTTCTCCTCTTCTTTAGTTTCCTTCGGCTCTTCTTTTTCTTGCTTCGATGGTGCCGCCGCTTCCTGCGGGATCTTTTCACCCTCGGCGTTCGGGCTTGTTTCGTTCTTTTCCTCTGCCATTTTCTTTTTTAATTTCCTTCGTATAGCCCTTTTAAATTATCTCTTGTTTGATTCTTGATCGGTATCGTTTGAAGTGTAATAACGCTCCAAAAGAAGTTTCTCTTCTAGTCAATGGTTAAAAGTGAACAGAGAAAGAAAATGCTTTGGCAAGTCTACCCTACCACGTATCTAAACTTCAGCACGTCCGCACACGACAAGAGTTAACGTCGTTCTGCGCAATTTTCTGCCATAGCGCTAAGAACGCTTGGTGCCGGCTACGCCGGCCGGTGACGCGCGCAGTGTTGCCGTTGCTTAGCAACCGCGCGCCCCTTTCACTCGACCAATCAGAACATAGCTTCGCGCCCCACCATTGGCTACCACGTTAAACTACATCGCGTATAGTACGACAGGTGTCGCGAGTCATGGAACATTGCTGTTCGCGATTAAAAAAGTAGTCCCCGTCTATACAAATTTGTATTAACAAATGCATTTTCAATTAAAATTTTTAACGATTTATCATTTCGTTCATACTTATCGTATATTACTTTGAAATGCCATCTCTAATAGTCATATTTTATGGAAACAGATGCTGGAGTGACTGTAAAGATTTCCTACCAAACTGACGTTAAATATTGTTAAACAATAAAAGAATTAAATGATGTTATAAAAATAAATTTTGTAGATAAAATTATAGATGAATAATTTTCAAAATACGCTTTTTTATGTTATCAAATAGGCATAGGTATAATTTTAATAATCGTACAAACATAAAATATAAAATCAACTATTTTACTTTTGTATAGAGACACGTGTTACGTAAATAATTGATGAATAAAGTGAAAACTATACAAATCTAGTATTCAGATATTTAATGAATTTGATTAAAGACAAACCATGACTAAAACATTACGGTGTAAACATTAATTCGCAACAGAAAAGCATAACATCTAAGGGATACGCCTTTGTGTCATGAGTCACTAGTGTGGATGCGTCGAAGAAAAGCGATTTCTTTGGCTTTGATAGCTAATTGCGTCGTTAAAGAACAATGGAGAATAACCGATACTCATAAACATGTGCATTAACAATATTTAAAACCAAAGCTTGAATTGTATTTACAAATAGTATCGCAAAAGTATTGACAATAAATATCTGCTTTATAGTATAAAAATAAAATTAAATATTTTTTTCAAATTCATCTATGAACTTAGTTCGAAACGTTTGCAAATAAGTGCAAAGGATAATATTATAATTTGAAATCCATTGTAATAACTGGTAAAATCTTCTCATTTGTTGTAGAAAATACTAATGAAAATAATCAAATATGAAAACTGTTTTTAATTAGGGTAAAATTAATGAAATGGTAATGCAATATAACACGCGATTTTAGTTCTAAAACTCCGTTTCGTTTAGGATCCTTTTTCCTGAGTGGCAGACAGGAAAGTAGTGCCAGCAGACGACGCCCGAACGGCACGTGTATCCTTACGCCACGCATGCTATGTGTCACATCGTTACACATACACAGCCATAATTACATCCTGCATTTCCTTGAGCAAGCCTTTCGAAATTAAACTCTTGTTACCCTCTGTATACTTTTTTCTTACGTGTCAAATACATTTGACGAAATAAAAATAATATAATCCCTTTTCTCAGAAAAATATTAAATGTTTAAATTTGTCATCCCTTAACCAAATCTGATTTGGATATTTAATGTTAACAAACGAGTAGGCGATATCGAGTGAGCAACTTATATTTATTTTTCTTTATAATAGGACCTTTGGAAATTACTGGGTTAAAAAATAAAAGAATATAAGTGCAATCTATCAGCTATAGTGTATAAGTTTGAATTCCCGAAACAATTGGACCGAGTAATGAGAATCATGCATGAGTGCAATGAGGATGTGCTGATTGGGATGAATAGCTCATATTGTCGGGAGAGCCAAAAGCACCCAGTGCTTGTATACAGAGACTCTTTGATCATTATAAAATGTCTTGTCTGACATTTGTCATTGTATTACATTTACACTTTGCGTGTTACAAAAAGCAAGATTAGTCTTGCGAATAATTTGATTAATTATTTAAATATTTTAAACTATTAAACGGAAAATTCAATAATAATCTATGACTTTTCAATTATATATTATGCGAAATAATTTATCTTAAATATATATTTATAACACTGAACCAATATTTTAAATTATGCTATTTGAAATAAATATTGTTGCTTTGCAAATAATATTTTTAAGTCATACACAGGTTTATGAATAAATCAATAAACATATGTACGAAAAAAAAGTAATACAAATTTCCATAATGTAAAAGATAATAAATACTTACTCTGAAACACGTAAAAATAACAAACATAGTATAATTACTAAGCAGTTTTTATTCCTAAAGAAAAGCTGCCAATCTGTGTTTACTTATGTTAATTGTAAGTGTATATATTTATATATTTATATACAATACATATTTGTCGCATAAATTTTAGGTTATGTTATCTCTTACAATTCTGTTTATCAAAAATGTCTTGTTTGTTAAAACAACATAATTTAAAAAGAACATATTCAAACACGATATAAGTGTTTTATATTTAATAAAGATTAAAAATCTAATCATACGATGCAACGTACATTTCACATTTCGGAAAAAAAACTGAATTCTCCAGCGCATATGTATATCAGCTGATTCTCCCTCCTTCCATTTTTCATCGGAGAACAGTGTACTCGAATCGACACTGACTAGATAATAGAATTGACTACATACGTTGAAGTACTATTTTTCCACATTGTCAACAAAGAAATCATCCTAAACGAACAACTAAACTATCTCGGAAGCTAATGGCAGATCATGAAATTGTCAGTTCAAAAAGGTATGTATAAAACAAATTTAAAGTCATTTAAGAACTGTCACTTGGATTATTTGTATTCATATTTCTCGTTAATTTCTTACTGATTCCACGCAATTGTTAATGTAACATCGATAGATGATCATCATTTTAATTACGTTATGTTATATCGGTTTTACGATCTTTTTATGTCAGAATTTAAGTGAACATTTATATTCGTGACAAAAATTGTTCCAGATAATAAGTTTATATTACAGATAATATTCACATAGAAAAGATTTCATACATCCGAAAACTTGTATGTATAAAAGGCAACTGATTATGGAAGTTAAAGAATTAACTACATCACGTTGGATCGCATTTCAAGGTCATACACTAAACAATTTTAGCACGAAGAATCGTAACCAAAGAAATGTATAGTTAATTTGATTTGATGTTTATTTTGAGCACTTGTCAATAGGTAATTTCTTTCTTAATGCGCACAATAAAATTTACGAAATTCATCGGCCATACGCGTATTTCATGTTTATCATGCTTATCGTCATAATAATTATATAATGTGATGAAAGAATTCTTCAAGTTCAGTGTCAATTAATTCATATCACTATAAAATGATGCAGATTAATATATCATCAGAATTACACAATCTATGAGTGTATTTACTAATTATTTGATTGCTAATTTTTATAACATCATTAATAAATAATTTTCGCTTTTTATTAGTTGGTTTTGGGGATGGTTTAGCTGGTCTGGCTCATCTTCTACCATGTTACGTACTGCGGAGAAAAAGATCCTTTCCTGTAAGCTATTTGTTTTTAAGCAATTTTACATTTAGAATGGTGTAACACGAGTATATTTTTAAAACAGGTTTGAAAACTACATACAGGGGATGGTATGTAGACATAGGACCAGTTGTAGGATCATCAGATAAGATATGGACTATTTCTCTAAATGAGGAGTCACCAAAGACTCCAATTGTTTTGTTACATGGTTTAGGAGCAGGTGTAGCACTGTGGTGTTTAAACCTTGATGCATTGGCTTCTCAACGACCAGTATATGCTATTGATGTATTAGGTAAGCATGTTAAGAATAAAATTTTGTTTTCAAATTTTACAGTGAATAATATATATTATCAATATACCAATATTAAAAACATTTCATGTACATATATTAGTATGTAACATGATGTAGGTTGTACTTAGAGATATGCTTTGTTCTTGAGTACAATTATCTTGTATGAGTCATAAATGAGTAAGGTTGAACTTTGGAATCGAATACAATTTACACTATGACATTGCATATTGTTAAATGTTTATAATTTACTGTTAAAGTGCTTAATACCTTGTTCATAAGATTTTTATTTTTTATGCTATATAGTCAAATTATTCATTTTGTGATCATTCATTTTTTCGTTTTTATGACAGGCTTTGGCAGAAGTAGTCGGCCAATTTTTAGCAGTGAAGCACAAGAAGCTGAAAATCAACTAGTCCGTTCCATTGAAGAATGGAGAAGAGAAATGCAGTTAGAAAAATTTGTACTACTGGGTCATTCAATGGGTGGCTTCCTTGCAGCATCATATACTATACAACATCCTGAAAGGATTAAGCATCTTATTCTGGCTGACCCTTGGGGTTTTCCTGAAAGACCTGTAGAACGAATTTCAAGAGTACCCATGTGGATAAAAGTTATAGCATATATGGTGGAACCATTAAATCCATTATGGCCAGTTAGAGTAGCTGGACCATTTGGTTAGTTTCTTTTGCAATTCATTTTCTTATATTACTTAATGAGCCATTTTATACTGTAATTAAACTATTATTTTCTTTAGGACAGTGGTTAATAGAAAAAACGAGACCTGATATAGTAAAGAAATTTGTACCTGTTTTAAAAGATGATACTACTATAATTTCCCAATATTTGCATCAGTGCAATGCCCAAACACCATCGTAAGTATTTCATATTTTTATGTGCAGAATTTGAAAATGAATTTAAATGATACGTTTAACAAACAGAGGCGAAAGTGCATTCCATGCAATGATGCAACATTTTGGCTGGGCCAAAAATCCTATTGTGAGAAGAATAGATCAATTGAATCCAGATATTCCCATAACTCTCTTGTACGGTAGCCGATCATGGGTTGATAATTCATCTTGGGAAACATTAAAACAGGCTAGATCATCATGTTACATTAATGTTCAGGTGAAAAAAAAAAAAAAAAAAAATTAAGAAATTGGCATAACAAATTTTAAAGCATTTCAATTATATCATTTTAATGATTGCAGGCAATAACAGGAGCAGGTCATCATGTTTATGCTGATAAAAGTGAAATTTTTAATAAATATGTATTGGAAGCATGTAATTTAAGTGATTCGATACCTCATTTAACAGCATTAAACATTCGTTCAAACATTAAACCTGCAAATGAACAACAAATTGACCTTATTTTAACAGATGAAGAAGTTGATACCAAAGCTGTGCAAGAGCAAGAATTGAATGCATCACAGTCACGATCTAGTTGAAGTTTAATGTACCATTCTCATGTTACATATCTTTTTTATTTACACTGACAGTTAAATGAACTGTATGAGTCATATGATTTAGACTAGGTAAATGTAATGCAAGATACCAAACATTGATTAATGTTACGCTATAATTTAATTTCTAATTTATACTATATCTTGTTAGTTCTTGTTTTACTGCTTCAATTGTTTCAAAAACAATAGCAGTTAACCCTTAGTTCAGGTTTATTTAAATCCAGCGTCTTCTTTTTCAAGTATTAGTTGATATATGAAAATTTTATAAAATCCGATTTATTCTAAAATAATATAAATATTTTAAAATAAATTTGGAAGGAAGTGATTGGCACGAGTCCATATATTTAATTATTAATTTATACAAACCTTTTTGAAACAGTTATAAATATTTTGCGATCATGAAGAAATTCTAGCAACATCAAAGGAAATTGAACCAATGGGATCAATAATTGACATTAATATTGCACATAAATCATGTTGTAAATTCAATGAAGAAAAATTGAATTGTACATTATGTACAGTTGTAATATAAAACAAAATTGAATGTAGAAATAAATGTTGTTGATACCAGTCTTTTGCGTTTGTATCAAAGGGAAAAAGTATTCTGCAATATTAATTCCTTGTTGACATTTAATGTTTGTCTTTAAATTTATTATCAATATGATCTTCATAATAATTGTCAATCATGTTATCAGTATCATCTTCATTAAAGTCTTGATCAATGCTCCAATCGTCATCGTCATAATCATCATCATCATCTCTTTCTTCAGGAACATTATCAATGACAGTTTCATTACAATATTTCATTTTATTTTTGTATTTTCGTTCCTTTCGTCGTTGAATTAAAAATTTGGAGAATTCTTGCTGATCTTCTATAGTTAACATGTTTGAAGTATTTTCAAAATCTAGTTCAGAAAGAGGTGTTGAAGGATACTGTACATTTGTTTGTTGTTTTCTTAAAGTATCTCTTGATTTATTCAATGAAGATTTGATCTGTGAAAAAAGAAATCATATTATAATTATTGATTTTACCTCATTTACATCACATACCTTTGACATAATTCTAAAGTGATCCAATTCAAATACATCATGTCTCATCTTTGGTAAAGTTACACTAAAAACATTGTCTGCATTTTCTGAGTTTTCATTTTTGCTCACTTCTTTCTCTTCACTGAGAGAGGTTTTAGATATAACAGTGCAATTTATAGCATTTGAATATAAACTAGGTACATGATCTTCCCCAAAGTCCAAAGTTTTTAATTTTTCTTCTACCTCTTTTAATTGACTAATACCCTTGCACTTTAGAAAGTGTACAGGAGGTACACAGCCAATGACCTTAAGCTGAGATAATTCATGTCTTAATTTATGTGCACAATTATTTAATAATTCTGTTGTATCAGATTTAGTATTAACATCATTGTCTATCCAAAATATATTGAGATGCTTAAAATCTTTAGTTATATCTACATGAGAAATTTCTATGTCTCTGTTCAGAAGTTCAGGTTCAATTTCTCCTGTTGACAATAAATCTGTGACGTATTTCATAAAAACTGTATTTAAAACATTTACTCTTCGCTGTACATGTGCTGAAACCTTAGTTTTTGATGGTCCAAAAACAAAAGGGTTTGAAAAATCAAGTGGATCTCTACAAATTAATGAATAACATTTTTTTATTTGTATAATTTAAAAATGTATAATATTGTGTTTACCTTCTTGATGATTGGCCTTGCTTTATGAATTTGTTTATGTATCTACTTTGTTTTGAGATACTGAGATTTGTATTACTAGTACCAAATTGTCTAAATATTTGTTTTACAACAAATATTCGTACATTTGACATTTTAACAAAACAATACATCGTACTTTTTATATAAATATGTTAGTATATATAATGTCTTTCTTAATATAGTAATGTTCTACTCAAAACACTTGCAAAGAGTATTTTGAGGTTATTTGCTTTTTTCATATTTCTGTTTCACACTGTATACAGTTTATTAATACTATTTACGTTCATATATTCAACAAATAAATTGAGTGAATAAAAACCTGTCATCATTCTAAAAACTTAAACAATTTCAAACTCCTACATTATATCCAACTTACGATCAAAATGAAATTCAATTGAATTCAATACTTTGAGAGTTTGATTGGGCTAGAGAAGTTATAAAATGTTTAGGTTTCTTAACCTGTGAATTCTTCAAATATAAATTTGACTACATAAGTAATACAATAATATAGTACAAATTCATGAACAAAATGTAAAATAAAAGATTCATACATATATAGGTTTTTCAATGCATTCGACATGTATTATCTTCATTGTATAAAATATAAATTTCCGAATTTCATTTGTTTTGATTTACTTTCGAATTACAATACTATATACAAATAAACTATTTAATAATTATTATATGCCAATAAAACTCTTTACACTTTTATTTTGTCTAAGAAAAAAAAAATCGTTAGAGGAACTGCCGTAATTGCGCAATGAGAAATAGTATCTCTTCCTCATCGAAATTATTTTTCTATTCTGAAAACCTTACAAGTACGTTATTTCAAAAAACCAGTACGTAAACGATAAAGTTGTAAGTTTTGTATAATTTTGCTACGACTTTCATTCGAAAGAATTTATGTTCACTTGTTTCATATTGTATATTTTTCGAAGAAACAAGAACTTTCCGGTTCTAAGTCATTTCAATGTCATTCTAATCTTAATAATAACATTTGTAATTTGTATGTATTGTTTGGTAATAAAAGACAGATTAATGAGATCAAAAGTCAAATTTGAAAAAAAAAAAAAAGAAAGAAAAACACTTAAATCTAGTACACGCATACACGTGAGGCCGGGATCGAGAAACGCGAATAACTTATTACATTCAAGACCAAAAGAATACATTGATTAAACGTTGAAATTTTGTAAATTGAAACTTAAGCCTAATAACTTTAATTAAATATCACCCAAATTGTATCTGCATGCGTCCAGCATTCATTGCCTTTACAGCATGCTTAAATCTACCGGTAAAATAATATTCTTTTACCATCTATGGCCGTACCTCTTATAAATTCATCATTATGTATAAGTTATATAAGTATATAATTTTGAAGAGAGTACATACATAGCTCTATCAAAATACCGCTGATTTGTGATACCAATAAAAGCCAGAATCATTTCCAGTGAAATATAAACATTTAATGAACATCCTTAACATTAATTATAACGTAATATTTGTAACCAAATTTAAAGCAACTTTAAAATTATTTTTTGTAAAGTTATTAAAAATTTGTGTTAACGTGTAGTAATGAATATAAAATTAACGTTTAAAATGAAATGATATTTAAGAAAGGAAGATTAAGAAAATGCCCAGTATATTCTACATCTATTTTATAATAATATTTTCTCAATATTTTGGAATTCTCTCCAAAATGCATTAAAATACCTAGTCTCGATTTAACTGATCGAAAACTATAAGGGAACACTGGAAATAAAATTCTGACTTCACTTAATATAACAATATCGTATCTTTATATATACGATCAGGTATTATACGGGCCTTTTCTCTGTTTCTAACATGATCATACCTGAGAAGCGAACATTTCATTTATTTTAAGCTACACAGCCAAGAAACAGATATTCGACTTCAAAACGGCTCTTCCTACTTGTTGATATCGATCAATTTTTATTCAATAAAAACGAAAATGTCTCCTGAAGATTCTTCTTCCGTTACCTATGTATAATTCAGTTCTCAATAACCTATTTAACAATCCATTGTATTCCTTATTGGTTCTGCGTACGTCTTTCCCCAATTATATTTTCCAATCTGCGAGCAACAAAAGCAGTTGTTTTTTTAATAGGAGACGTCGCCTCTGACATTTCTACATCAGTGTCATCCGTTAAGAGTCGTTTTCCAACGGATCGTTTTGGATCGACAGAAATCATCATTTTATTAATAGCCTCTAAATCCTGTAAACAAAAGGAAAATACTGAATCATGTATATTGCTATATTAAAAAAAGAAGAATTTTTATAGCTATTTAATTTACCTTAGCAGGACTACGACTAAAGCAATAACTAAGCTGTGGCGCTGGAGAAGCTGAAATAGCTTTTGGATCTAATGTACGTGTCATGATGCTACTGGTGACACGTCTTACTGGAGAACTCGCGGGAGGTTTTCCCTTTGGTAATGGACTTAACGAGAGATTTGTCACGCTGCCACGAGCCAGTCCCAATTTATTGGCCATCTCTTTAACTTGTGGTACGTATACTGTGTTATAGAATTTAATTAGATCGCCGCGTGTTTCTTCACCGAAATTTTGTGAAGTTCCTGCCATGTTCGTAGGCGTAGGAGGTGCAACATTAGGCTCTTTATCTGGTACATCTTTCTGTCCGCTTTCTTCGCTAGTTTTTTGTGACTCGTCCGTCGATGTTTTAGCTATAAGTACCGATCTATAGATGTGAGACTCTGCTTGTGGCTGTAATCGGTAACACCGCATGATTTCGGTGAATGAATTTTTCTCCATTTTTGCTAATTTGCATATCACATAAATTGCACACATTAAAATTTGATCAAGATGCCGATCTTTCATTAATTCCGTTCGTTCCTTGATGGAATACTCGAAGATGGTCCATATTTTTTTCTTTAAATCAATATCCATTATTTCTAACGAACCACATAAATCTAACATGCGTACACTTGCGAGATTATAAAATTTCCTAAAGAACAATGCAACGGAACCAGTTCGTTTTGGTTTCACTGGTTCCCTGTTGACCGTTACAGTTTGCATCGGTGTGCTAGTAGCTTGCACACCAGACGATCTTGGAACTGTAAGTTCAGGTAATAGAAGGATTCTTGAATTACCGTCAATTAAAACTTTTGACGGTAAAACGTTTTGCCCCGCTACTCGCAATACGCTCTGTCCACTGATTCTGGTATCAGGAAAGAGACGTTTCTTAGCTACGCCGGATGCTGTAACGGGAGACTGAAATCTTTCCGAGGCGGACGAAATAGGACTTTGTTGTACGTCATGGTGAGTGCCACGATCCAAAGCAATTCTTCTTAACACTGGTTGACCAGGAATATTTGGGTCAACAGTTTCTAATGTACCAGGTAAAGAAACTTCTTCGCAGCTTGGTACACCTTCTGGTGTGGATTGAATAGCATCCCATAATGGACTGTCATTTTTCCATGCAAGGGATTCCAAAATTTTTTCTTCTATTTGATTTAAATGTTTCACAACGTCACGAGGTAACTGATCTTCTGCTCTGACTATAATTTCTATGACTTTATAGAAATAGTAGGCGTCTAAATTCAAAGCATTTAAAATCCACGGGAAAATTTTGTCATTACTTTTATACGAATAAATGACGATCTCTAAACAACAGGCGAATAAACACTGAATGAAGACCTCGTTCATAAGAAGATTCTATAACAAATTAAATAAGTAAAAACTCAGTAGATCAAATCAAATAAATACATCAATTTGTTTTGCTTAGTTCTTAATCAATTGATTAACCTACCGTCACGTCATAATTTGGTTTCTTGCGTTTTTCATCATTTAAAATTTTTTCCAAAAGAGAGTAGAAAAGAGTTTGTCCTAAGTCAAGTCTTTTCTTTCCAAAATCTGAAGTAGCGTCATTGACATTTGTACTTTTGTTGTAGTTAGCACAAAACTGTTCTCCAATTTCTTTCACCTTTGATTCAACAAGCGTCTTTGCATCTTGAGAACAGCTGTTTAAAATTTGCAACAAGTTTTCACTTGGTGATGTTTGGCCTGCTAACATGGCTTGAAGTCGAATTACGCTTTGTGTTGCAGTAGATACTGGTGTCACGTTGGTAATATCTTTTGACTTAAGGTAATTACGACCCGTTAATGGAGTAGGTGGAGCTAAATGTTGTATTTGCTGTGAAAGTTTTTACAAGAATTTGATTAGAATTTTAAAGTTTACAAATATAATTTACCTGTATAGTTTTGTCAATACTTACACCACTATATTGTTCTCTTTTTATTTGAAATTGTTCCTGAAGATCACCAACATTCATCATTTGTGTAGGAGAACCTATATTGTTACTAGCATCATTACCTAAAACAAATTAAAATCATATATGATACATAGCGGTACTCTAATACTAGTAAAGTACAATTAATCTAAAGAATCCATAAAGAATTTAAATATGAATTGCATTCAGTTAAGCCTTTTGTGCATTATGAACCTACCTTTTATGGAAATATGTTTTGATAATTTAACATGACAAGCTATATTTCCTCCTACTATTTCCAAACTTGATATTCCATTTAATCTGACTCGTCTCCAGTCAGCTGTAAATTACAGCCAAGACAAAGCAAACCCAAATTGGTTAACAGCAAGAAATGAAAATTATAACAAGACAAAACATTATGATAAAAATAACAAAGATCAAATGATAACGAATAAGATAAAAGATTACAGGATAAAAATTATCAGACAATTTCTTCTTTTATTAAAAAAACAAAAAAAGATGCAAATAGAAAAACATAAACAAATCTATAAGATAACCTTGAAAATTACATATATATAAATAAACAATACAATTTTCTATTTGTAGCTATATATAATAACTAGAATCTGTAGTTATTTCCTTATAAATAGTAAGATGAACCTATGGAGTGATATAGATTTTAAATTTATACATACACTATAACTTTAATGTTGATTAAATAATGCATACATAATAAACAATGACTGCAAACACTATGAAGTTATGCATGGCATACAAAAATTTACAGTTCAAAAGCAAGTTGAAGCAGCACAACAGAATGAAAATAAAAATAAGCATAGAAGCACATTACTTGTAGCATTATTTGATTTTATTCACAAGCATTATATCCCATAATGATAAGCAAGATTAAAAACTAGACATCTTTAAGAAATATAAATTAATATCAAAGTAAGTTACCTAAAAAAATTCTTTCATCAAAATCTCCAACACTTAGTACATGTTGTTCATATACTTTGTTAATAGCTTTGCTGTTGCCATCAAAATTCAAAGCTTCTAGAATACCAGAAAAATTTGACTGGTCACCACGCAAGACTCTGTCATTAAACAGTTTATTAATATGATTCCTCAAATAATACTCCTTAATGACTTTAGCTTCAACCACAATAGCTTCATGGCGCTCACATAACAGACTAATTATACAATTTGCTGTTTGAGGTGGAGTGTAATTGTCATCATTAAAGTTTGCTGGTAAACCTGTTAATACATATATGAATAAAAAGGACTGACTTGTTTAGCATAAGATAACAAATAATGAGTAGGTATATTTACCAGGAAACTTAGGATTTAAAAGATCTTTTCTATTAGCCAACAAAGCATTGCTATATATAAGATCACAGCAGGCCAAAAGAAGATGATAAGAATTTACTAAATCATCTGAAATATCTGGAAATGCTCCCTTTATACAAATAAATAATGTCCAACAAAATTCAAATACTCTTGCAGGAGTACAAGGTATAGCTTTATGCCGTCTAGATCTATGTGGTCGTGAGATATCATCCACTGGATCTTTGAATACATCAGTAAAGATCGGCTGATACTTTTTAAATATAACCATAGAAACAGCAAAGTTTCCTTCAAGTTTTTCTATCTTTGAGCGAAAATCTTGTGGCATATTGGCCATGTCAGCCCAAGACTTACTTTTGGTAAAGAATTGTATCAATGGAAGATTACACAATTGTAACAATCGTGTTAATGACACACAATTGCCTTCCACATTAGTACCAGTCTTTCCAACAGTAGGTATAGAAGACTTACGGCATGCTACATACAATGCACAACCTATCCAATGCAACTGATCACCCTAAAAAACAAATATTAGAATTTATAGACATGTTACTACATGTATTTGTACATACATCATATTTACAAATTACAGAGGTAAACATTCCATAAATATTTTCATAAATCAGAGGAAAAGAAATTAAAGTATACTGCAAGACTTTGATAAAGAAAACAAAATGTAAAATTTGTAACACTTGAAACTATAAGCATAAATAATCAAGGTACAAATAATGGCAGATGTAGATCATTGTTTTCTATAAATTTGCTTTTAATACATAAAAACGTTTCTCATGCATTTTGGAACTAAAGTGCCCAATTAACAGATTTTCTTATTATTTTAAATTGGTGCGCTTTAATCGTTTGAACAAAATAAACCGCGAATTTAACAATGTTAAACGTTGATCAGATAAGTCAATCAATTCATACATCGTAAATAAAACGAAAAGTAATACATTTGTAATTTATCATCAAAGTAATGAGAAGTAGTATTGTTTAATTTAAAGATTACAATACAATTTGGAACAGTTACAATGATAAATGGTTTGAAAACTACCTCCAGAGTATAATTTTGTCTGATTGTTTCGTAAGATTTCCAGGCTTCGGCTGCAGCAGTTGCATCCATATTTAATTTCTGACACAAATCTTGATGTCTACTATATGTAGAATCTTCAACGTCGTCCGACTGCCCCATTTTCGTCGGAAAACTTGAAAAAACCGTAAGAAAACACAATTAATTTATATCGCAATACAACCGAGATGCGCCATAGGAGAGCTCCGCGAAAGGCTTGGCGGGAAACGACACGAGCTCCGCCATATTTGCCATGTTGGCGGGAAATGTAGAATGGCAATTATAAGAAAAAATCCTTAAGTCAATTTTGCACGAGAATTTTTTACATACGATAACTGTTTTGTTTTTAAAATAACCTATATAAAAAATAATTAAGAATATTCTATATCAAAAAGAATAAAAAAATATTTTATTTAAAAGGTTCGTGCGTATCGAATACGTATTGATAGTTTTTATGACCTTTGGAATAGTAGAGTTGAAACAAGCGCTAAAAATTGTAGACATGATTTTTGTATTTTCAATAAATTTAAACATTCAATAAACGTAACTGTATATATGTATATATAGCAAACTAAATGCAATTATTGAATATGTTGATATTTTATTGATACAATGCACATAATTTTTATTTAAATACCTTGTATTATCCAATCAAAAAACTAGTGTTCCATCATTACGATTTGAAATACTGTTTTCTTATTGGCTTTACAATAGTGGACAGTGGATGATATATGTTTATCTATATATGTATAATCTATAAGTAGAGAGCAAAGTATTTTTTTAACACAATATTTATATTGCTTCTACTTGGTTTTATTATTATTTTATGAAAATATGCTTTATACTTTACTGTATATCATGTATATCAAACATTGTTACATTGTAGTCTACATAATATAGTTTTGTTCTTATTTTGAATTAGTTTGTATAAACTCTTTTGGGAACTTAATTTATAATAAAGAATATTCATAATACAAACTATTATATCGAATTTAATGAAAATAGTATTTGTATCAAACTAGAAAGCACTCTATGAGATGGCGCTTTCATGGTATAAATATGTAAATACAATATGGCCGATAGAAGCGGAACGTTGCGAGTGTTTCCGAATGGCATTTTGCCAATGGATTAAAATACAGTGAAGTTCAGAAATTTATTCGAATTTCGTATGTAAACAGTTCTTTGAACGATATGGATTGAAAGCTACGATACATATCGTTTAAGTTTTTTAATTCTATCAAAATGTCACTTAGGTGCTATTATTAAAGAATGTTTATTTCTCAAGTTGGAGTAAGCAGTTTTGGAATCTTTCGTGACAATATGAAATAAAATACATAAAACTCATGTTTGAGTGAACGCATTAATATCGTGGGTTCACATTCGATTTGCCGGCATTTCGATCAACGATGTTCGCAGTATAGGTACTGTCATGGACACAGATGTAGAACTTGCCAAAGGTGAAGGGTGTGAAACTAGTCCAGGTTGTTCTGGCTATTCTAGCATGGTGCACAGTAAAAAAGTTATCAAACATGCATTACGACAGCAGGCCAAGAGGCGTAGGAAAAATACAACTATTGCAGCTGGTAATTCTCGTACTCTTCCAAGAATTGTTGTTAAACCATTACCTCCACCTCCACCAAATGATCCACCGTCTCCAGTCAATAATGTACAGCATATTAACACTAGTAAGTGTAATGTTTCTGTTAACATAAAGTTCATATTATTAAAAAAAGAAAACATATTCATTCACTTTTAACATATTTTAATTTGTTTATTGTTATATTTTAATTTACCATGAAACATAGCAACTGAAGAGCCTGCTGCCACAATGAGGGAAGTCTTAGCAAGTTTGCCAGGATTTAGTTTAAAACCTGGGCGTAGACGATCAACTAAAAGGTTGTCAGCAACTGCACAATTAGAGGCTGGTCTTGTAGATCTCGAGTCTCCAGCAAGTATTCTAGCAAGTACAAGCTTACGTGCTCTTTTAAATAGGCATACTTTTCAAGGTTTACCACCTCTGTATCAAAGAAAACTTGCACAGCTTTTACCAGCAGTAGATAGACAGGTAATGTTAAAGATATACTATGGTATTATATGTTTTAAAATCTTAAATCATAATTTTTATATCGTCATTAGGATGCTGCTATATCTGGACTGAATAATGAATTTTTTGCAAGAGCATGTTTAGAATGGCGTAAGCGTTTAGCAGAGGGAGAGTTTACTCCAGAAAATCAACAACGATTGAAGATGGAAGCTGAGAGAGATAAGAATAAGTTAGATCCCTGGAAAGTGAAACATTTTGAACCTATCTGGGGTGAAAAACGTGAACCTAAATTTCGATCAGGTCTTCATTGTATTTTGGAATCAAGATCTGGAGGAGCGGTAACACGTTCAAGTTTAAGACTTCGTTTAGAATCTAATGTAGATACACCGGTATTGGATGCTCCTTGCCCTGTTATTATATCTGAAGATAAAATTGAAGAAGATAACTGTAAAGTTGAAACAGGTATAAATAATTCAGATGAATTGAATGATACAACAGGTATACCAGAATTATTACCAGCACATTATAACGAAGCAACGCATGCATCAATTGATGAAAAGCATATAGAATCTGTAAACATAAGTTCTGTAGAAACAATAGCAGACGCTGAAATGCATCAAGATAAGTTAGAAGAAGATGATAAGGTTATTAATCTAACAGAAAAGCAAGATACGATCGAAGAAAAGGAAGCAGTAACACAAGTTTGCCAAGAAAAAGTTTCAAACACGTATGACGACGAAATTCATTTACCTCAAAGTGAAAAGAGCCTTCAACCAATGGAGAATCACCTTCTTGAAGTATCAGAAGAAGATACGATGCTTTTACCCGAAGAAACTACTTCGCCGAGATCTAGTGAACAAATGGAACAAATATCTCATACATCTAGAGAAACATCGTCTCAATTATCGGTAGAATGCACACCTCAGTCTTCGGTTGATCAAGTACCTCAAATACCAAAAGAACAAATATCTCAAATGTCGGAGGAACAAATTTACCCTCTGTCCGACTGTGAAACCACAACTATGCTCGAAACTTCACCACCGCACGAGCAAGTTAGACCAACAGAAATTGTGATGGAAGATTCTACCTTAATCAATAATAATCAAAGTGAAACAACTCAAATTACTCACGAGAACCCAGCAGACGGTGAATCACAAATTCCCGAAGGAATGGAGATCGACAGTGAAACATTACAACGTATCCATGAATTGGAGGTAACAATACGATATACTATTTATAACATAGCAGTCATAAAGTTAGTAAATATCTTTGAATAATGTGTATTTATTTCAGGTAAGAGGAGAAATGCGTGAAGCATACGAAGAAATTTCAGGATGTCCCGAAGAAATAATGTACCCTATACTTGATGGAATGGAAATGGGATCAAACAGTGCAGAAGAAACTGAAACACAAGTAGTTTCAGGACCGTCAGAAGCTCCTAGAGATCAGCAAGATGTAAATAATGGAAATGAAGATGAAGCTCTTAGAGAGGCTAATAATTATGTTTGTTCTGAAATGTTGGAATGTAGTTGGCCAGTAGATCCCACAGTTAATAATATTAGTAATAATAACAGGGTGAGTATACAGATGGTAAATATTTATATTATGAAAAACATGATTTTTTCTAATGAATTGTACTTTATTTTATAAAGACGCAAGAAGAACTTCAAGTTCCATGGCCGTTAGTAGCAGCAGCTCTTGACGGATCTGTAGCTGCTAACATTACGGTAACTACTCAAGATGAATGCAATGATGCACCAACATCAACCGACTCGACAAATCCACCTCAACAGTTTATCAACGCGGATTCTAACGTAGAATCAATGAATTGTATTCAGTTACCAGTTGTTCAAGGAACTTCATTTCAGTCCGAAGGTCTTGCAATTGGCACACCAGGCACGAGTTGTATAATGAAAAACTTTCAGTCTCAGAGTTCTCCTATCATTGCTTTTCCACAATTGCAATCGATAAGATTCGTGCAAACCAGTTTTCATTCTGATCAAAATACTACCCCGACTTTGAACAGCACATCACCGATTACGGCTCAGATTCAAAATCAACAGAACACGAGCTCGCAAGTGAATATAATGAGAACGCAAGAAGAAATCGTCCAATTAAATGCTCAAACTAATAATACACGGAATATTAGGAACAACGTAACACAGAATCAAGTTTCGAACACCGTAACGGCGGCAATCGGTGTACAACCTCAGAGTCGCGCACAAAATACTATCGTTATTCAGCACCAAACGTCAGCTTCTACACAACCACGACAAGTTGTAGCAACTATACAACAACAGCAACAACAACAACAACAACAACAGTATCCTGGAGCAACAGTCGCGGTGTCCTCGAGATCTTCCCGCTCCAGTAATCAAGGTAGTCAGAGAGGTTCTAGAAGTAGTAATAAAGAACAAGGAGGAGGTAGATCTCGTAGTAGTACAAAAGAACCACCTGGAGCTGTAAATTTGGAGCGCAGCTATCAAATATGTCAAGCGGTAATATAAAATACCTAATTACACTGTATTTAATTTTGATAATAATTTGTTATAACTTGAAATGTTGGAGATAAAAAATTGCAACTTCTTTTTTTAAATTACAGGTTATACAAAGTTCACCAAATAGAGATCAATTGAAAGCTCATCTAAAACCTCCACCTAGTTTACTTGCCAGAGGTGATGGCGCATTCACTACTAATAAATCTGGTGGCCGTACAATTACGACCGTCAAAACTCAAAAACCATCACAAACAATACAAAACAAACAAGCTCAAAATAAAACACAGGCAGTTATGCTGAGACATGTGTTTGCAACAGCACGTCAAGCTACGTCAGCAGAGGTATATTTCTTCGAAATATTACACTGTATTTGCTTATGTTTTGTTTCTTCCATTTTCGTGCTAAGATAAGGGTGCGTAGTTCGTTTTATTTTATCCGATTACTGACTATACCAATCAGAAAGTATTAAGTAATAAACTTTCAAATAGAATATCATATATACATATATATATATATATATAATAAATAAAAAGAAATTGTTACTTACATATTAAGTAGATATAAGTAAATGAGTGCTTATAAGACTGTTAAACTAAAAAAGTATTGGAAAGTTTTTCTACAGTTTCAAAGAACGAAGTAAAGATAAAGTCTGTAGTAAAATAATATTTCAGAAAAACATAAAGATGTTTATCTCTATTTATTTAATCTTGCCACCTATGTTTGAAATGCTCATATAAAATAGAAACTCAAACTTATATCATGTATTATTTTATATTTTTCTGTGTGTACAGTGCTAATCTTGCGGTTGGCTTGTGATGATCACTGTATCATACAGGTACCTAAATAAATAAATCTTATTACTAGTTTTGAGTTTCTAATAGTAATAAAAGCGAGTATTGTTATAATAAGTAATTGAATAAAAGTAATATTTAAGTGATCCATTATACATTCTCAATAATTCTTGTTTTAAAACAAAATGAACAAAAGACGTACTGATAACATATTTGAATGTATTATAATTAAATGCAATTATCATGTACTCTGCATTACAAGTGTAGCAATTTAATCTTCAATGGAAAAAAAAAATCATGGTTTTGTATTATATAAAAGTGAACACAAATTCTTTCATAATTAGTGATACTACTGCACTACATTTTTAGGTTCCAGAAAGCAATACTGTAGCACAATTAGGATCCACGGCAACAAGCGGATTAGGGCAATATATACTTGTACAAAGGACAGGTGTTGGAGATAGCGCGCCAAGAGCATCCTCTGCTCCACCTCTACCTCCACAAATAGCAGGGATGGGTGTTGGAGTGCATTTGGTACGTGGCAGACCAGCCAGCGCGGGAGAGGGTTCGCACCAAGCCGTAACATTGAAAGCAAGGGGTACCGATGGTAGAGGAGGAGGTGGTGCCGAACCTGGTGCTCCTGGTATGATAATGGGTGGCGATCCACCACCTCCATGTGAATGCAATATGCGAGGTGCTATGGTAATATGTCGCCAATGCGGCGCGTTTTGTCATGATGACTGTATCGGGCCTCAACGTATTTGTGCTACTTGTCTGATACGTTAATCATTGTTTAATGATTGTTTCTGTATAAATTAGAAAAACCGTATTAACCAGAGTGCTGAGTATTAAATTACGGAAACGTAGCGACAACAACTTGGAAATTTTTATATTTTCTTTGAATTTTTATTCAAACATGTTGAACGAATTTTAAGATAGTTAAGATTATATTTTCAGCTACCAGCCGAATTTGTTGTTCAGCACTTTAGTATAAGCGGTGATTTACGTAATTGAAAGAATTAATGGATACAGTTGCAATCATTTCTAAATTTTTTAATCTTCATTTTTGCTGTGATTTTTCTTCAGTATTAACTTACGTTTGCTTTTACATAAAAATGATTTTAAGCTTCGTGATATATTATTGTATTTGTTTTACAATTATGGACATTCTTTAATCAGATTTTTATAGAATTGAATTTTGAGGAAAATAAAATATTTTTTAAAATATTTTTATGAATGATTTTTAAAAAAGAAGTAATACTTTGATCATTTTTAATAATCGAAATATTACAACTGTATTCTTGTAATTCTTATTGAAGAAATAAAAATAAATTTTGCAGTCAGACTCTAATACTGTCTTCCAGTAAACATCACATTCTTTAATATGCAACTTTACTATTTATTTATTGACAGAAGTTTAAGTTTATTCTTATTATATAGAATAGATTCCTGTACATGCTGATCTCAAACTTATTGCAAATATCAGGAAATCATTCTTACATGCTCTCTCATAATTTTTTGTTCTTAAGTATGTACATCATTTTTAAGCATTAGAACAGATTTTCCACATTATTATGATAGACCATCTTGTACAGGAATGTTGTTTGAGATGAATATTGATGAGTAATATTATTTATCTACGATTATTGCAATCGAAAAATCTGATTAGATACTAAAATGTAAAATTTAAATATTTTAGCTTTATCTCTCACTTTGTTATGAACAGTTTTTTAGAATAGCATCAGATACGTTATTTGCTTTGTGTTTGCGTGGAAATTAAACATCGTGAATGAGGTATAAGAACGCATAAAAGTAATATAAGTTTAACGGCTGGCATTACATTAATTGTATATAATTTGCATTTCAGATATTCATTTTTTAACTATATTTTTATGAAAAATATCATGATTTTACAGACCCTCAAAGATCGAGATCCATCATGTAATTTTATTATGCAAGCGTAGCTGATACATGAATTACGATTATTACATATGTGCGTATGATACGTTATGTCATTGTCATTATCATCATCATCATCATCGTCGTCATTATCGTCATCATCATCGTCATTTATCTCGATGGGGTACACGTATTGAAAAATTTTCATATTGATATGTTTCTTTGAAATCATTGATAAGAATACGTAGTATTACTGCGATTCGATAGAACTATTGTGTATTTATCGCTCAAATGTAAATAAAATCATTCGTTTAATGTGTAAATTTGTTTGATATGCGCAGTGAATGTGACGAATGAAGTACGAATTTGATGGCCGTGAGTGTTGCGAGAATAAGCAACGTGCTGAAAATATATATGTACATGTATGTACGAAAATATTCTCTGTTTGAACAAACTAAAGGTATAAAATAGTATTAAATCAGAAATGACGATTCCTTTTAAATAATACAATTATTTCAACCGTTTGTTTTAATTTTAGTGTAGAATTAACTAGACGACGCTTTAATGATAATAAGAAATCAGGAGCATGCGTAAGAGTTGAGGCAATAAATTTGAAGATTTAAGAGTCTAAATAATTAATATCAACTTGAAATTTTTCCTTTTAATAATTTTGACTTTTCTATAAATAAAGTGTTTTGATGCTTGCCATAAAAAATAAAATGATATGATAAACTTTGGTTTGTAAAAATTTCAATGACTTGGAATTTAATATATATATTTGGTCAACTTCATCATAAAAACAAAGGTTTTAATAATTATTAATTGGCGTACATATATATTGCACATAAAAAATGATAAATTAATATAATAAATAAGTTCTTCATTGTCATCACATAAATCCTCTTACCCTTGTAATATCATACCATTGTGACTCTGTTATTAGGAGTTTTAGTTTAGTTTTATTACAATAATATTCTACAAATAGAATTTCACGTTTCCCTGTTTTCTGCATAAAGTATTGTAGTGCTTTGTATTACATAGTTTTCTTCAGAAATCTGTCATTGTACATTGTTTTGAGGTACTATAAAGTGTTATTTTGATTTTTGGCTGAAAACCATTGAAAATCTACCTGAGACTAAAAAAATAAATTTTATCCTTAACTGAAATAATCCACTCGTTCATAGAGTTTATCAATGTACATTCCAACAAATTTTATAGTTTTACTGTCATGTATACAATTTGGTGCCAGCGTGTACCAGCATTAATCGTTAGTGCAATTCGCATTTTTCTTTTGTACTTTGAACCTTCACTGGTTAACGTTTGTACATACATTTTCTTTTCAATAGCACTAATCCGTGCAAACGAACAGCCACTTCATTGTACTAATTTCTCTATAAACGTGACTGTAACAAGAGCCACTTTTTAAATACAATTTCCGTCATATCTCAATTTGTTTTACCATACAATTAATTTATTTGAAATTACATTAGATACGATAGAAAACAAAGAATCCTGTTAGAATTCGATAACAACACTAAATTATAAATAAGATATACATCAAACAATAATATTATCACAAAATTAAATTTTACTACACGTTCGCATGAATCCCACAACATATATGTATATATGTATATGTACAATATAAAGAAATATTATTTTTCTCGTGATTCCATTGAATTAAATAAATAATTACAATAAATACTAGACATACAAAATAATAAATAATATCACAAATATTATACAAAAGTTTAAATTAACGAATTTGATTAGAACACGCTTATAATACAATAATTGTGCATCCGACTTTGACCCTCTGTATGAAATAAATACATCTCTTAAAATAAATTAATGTCAGGCGGACGCAAAAAGCGATAATTTTTTTTCGGGGTTATCAGAATGTTTGATTGATTCTTTTACTGGTTAAATATATGTGTGCTTATGTATGCGTACCTCTCATCTCGATTAGATTATTAGTAAAAGTTGCAAATAAAAGTAAATATGTCAAGAGCTGAGAAGAATCATTAATATGAATAGATGAAAATGAAATAATGATAGAACGCTAATTTGCCATCGTGCATTTGAAATATTCGCATTAATAGGGTAATTTACCGTAACTTGATTTCGTCATTGTTACGAAGAAACAAATGTTCTGGCACATACATATAATATATAGATTAATGTCTTAACATGTTTACTTTTACTTTTGCTTATTGATTCGCTTATGATAATTTTCCTCAACTAAAGTTCACGTTAAATGCAATATTACTTAGATTTGGGGTTCACAACAATGCGGGAGCAAAGGGAACATATATGTACACATTGGTATTTGAGAAAAATTAATCAGATTAAACAAGAATTCTCAGTTTTTACGAACTGAGAATGCACACAGCGCATTGATAATATAATCGCTTTGTTTAATTCACTTTTTATTATTACGATAATATTATTAGTAATTATTGAATTGGGAAGCAAAAACAGTTCACCATCATTGAGGACCAAACGGAACATTAGCCATCATAATGAAACACTTAACTCTAACCATATCATTTTTTTAATTTGCATGCATTAACGATCTACTTAAGTATAAGCCTGAATGTAAGTAGGTACGTAGACTATATTAGATGCCACTGTGTGCCAATTTCATACTAAATTCTCCTTTTAAATTCCATTTTCATTTAATTTTTCTTGCACACTATTATACTTCCAACATTTATCATCTTTAAATTTCAAGTGAAAAGTTTTTTCTTTCTTCTAAAAAATAATAGATTTCCCTTCAAAATCATCTGCTATGTGTTTGAAATAATAATGTATAATTCTCTGTCGCTATTAAATTTTAGAACCGATACATTTGGATACATAATCGTAATTCGTACGACTTGATTCGCTCGTTGTTTCAGAGATACTAACTATTTATAGAAGATTAATAGCATACAGGGAACAAGAAGACACTGGTACAAGGAGAATAGATCTAATCTACGTGCCTCACTTATCGGCATAACAGCATTTTACCCATTATTAGAATTAAAAACAAGATGCACCATTTTTTTTTTTTTTTTTTTTTTTCAAATAGAAATCTCGTGCGCGGAACTTCGTTTTTGAAGAATTTAAACGTAGGCTGGCGAGAGGTTCAAAGTAAGTCGTGATATAACATTGTTGCGTATCGTAGCCCGTGTGGTTCTTGAACTCTTAATTATTTGTATAACCATTATGCGACAATCGTGACAGACAACCATAGATACGCCACGTAATCGTTCAGCAGCCAGTCGTTGTTCTGTGGTTTGGTGAGTAAAACCGGAGAATGCTTTTGGTGATGATACATTCGCTGGACTACCACTGCCTTTGTAGCTCCTATGTGATTGTTTAAATACAAAATATTACCCTTCACCGTTACCATAGCAAATAAGCATCGAAAGATCATTAATTACCTTTTCTCTTGATTTTCCATTTCACGACGCGCGTGCGAAGGCGGTGTTGAAGTCGGTGTTAGTATCAAAACGGGTGTTGTAGTTGGCGTTGATGATGGCGTCGCGCTTTTCAAAGACGAATCTTTGCGTCTAGAGGCTGGTGATGCCGGTGCAGATCCAGCTGCCCCGTTACCTCTGAGCCATGAACTTTTACTAGTATCCGGTTCCGAGGATGATGGAGAAAGAAGAAGACCAGGTGATAGTAAAACTACTGGAACGTGGGCGAAATGCTCCGTAGGAATTCGCATCTGAAATATTTAAATATTAATTAAAACAGAGTTAATATTTTAGTTATTCCCCCATGATGCATGCGAAGAACTTACTTTCGAATAACATTTTACACAGACAGTTCTTTCGCACAAACGACAACGTTGTCCCCAAGGTCCTAACAATCCGAATCTAGTCTTTAAACAAAGAAAACAGACCCGTCTCTTCTCTACATCTTCCTTCACGCGCCCTTCAACGGGTAGAGATTCCAATTCGGCTTTGGTAAGAACACTACGTATATGAACAATTTCCTCAAGAGTTAGGGAAAGTCTTTCATCCAGGAACATGTCACCTAACGTAGGTTTCTAGCAAAATATTTTTTTATATTAAATCAGATATTTCTACCTTCAATTAATTACATTTATATACCCTGATTTTTTAATTTCAGTTTTACCTGTCCTTTCTCATCTTGCCAGTCTTCGTTTTGATCTTCGGAATCTTTTGTACCTTCTGCAATGGTCTGTGACCGTCGAGGTTGTCTCGCTCTTGGCTGGGGACTCAAACTGGGACTAGGATTTAAACTGATATTAGGACTAGGACCCTGGCTCACTGTCGACTCTGTTACACCTATATGCTGACGACTCTGCGGTCTCGAATGAGGAAGAGAAGCAGTTCCCGTTAGCGCTGTCAGAGCTATACTACGTCTAGCCGCGTGTTTTCGAGCTGACGCTCTTCTAGATGGACACTGCGTTGCAAGATCATACGCTACGAAATACAATTGATTCATCAGTATTAGGAAAAGTGTTACACGATCAATTTTATGTAGATGCTAATTACATTCGAGTTGCGCATCGCAAAATCGGTGATACTCGTTTCTCGTAAGTCGCAGCCCACCCGTTTTTCGCCAGGGATTTGCAGACCCTGCTTCGTCGTCGTCCCTGTGATCTTTATGCCTATGTCGAGCGCTACCCCTATCTACAAACGAATAGTCCTCTTTCAATTGCCAATAATGCGATGTTTCGTCCTCCTCTTCAAATCTCGTTACTGCTAGCTCATCATTGTAATCTTCGTCGTCATCCTCGTCTTCGGCATCGAGCTGTCCATTGTAAAGATAATCAATTCACTGAGATGCTATCATCAATTTCTAAAGTACAATTGATACTCTCAGAATCCCATGTCTGTCTACCTTTAAATCGAAATCCACAGGTATTACTTTTCTTCTGCTTGTCGAAGAATTTGAGTGATCCACCTCCCTCCGTGGAGGTTTTGGTCCTGTAGGCGATTCATTTTCTTTGGCACCAGTGCTTTGGATGTAATCTACAAAATTTTATTTACAGATATAAATTCAGATTATACAAATTACTATTATGGATACATAGTGAAATGTATATTAATGACCAGTGAATATGACATGTGTCTGTAATTCAGTACAAAGAAAAAGAAAAAAAAACGCTCATACGTTTGTGGTACCTCGGTAAATCTTAAATACATACATAACTGCTCCCTGTGTACGCGTGAGGTCAAATGCAATTATTAAAATTACATAAATGAGTTTGTAAAAATACAAATTACATTTAAATATTTAGTCTGTATTACATTTTTAACTTAACTCTGTTATGTGTTTGAAATATAATGTGAAATTTCACATGGTCATAAACTTTGCAAACAGCATAATACTATTGAGAAAATGAATAGTTCATAGCAAACTGTTCCCCTAACAATATTCATTATTAAATAAACTAAAACATCATTGAAAGAAAGGTCATCGTCGCTAGATTTCACTCGTACATGTTTACCCATCGTGTTGACCGAAGAAAGATGAATGGTATGATTACCTGCGACCGTAATGCGCCTTCTACGCGACTTACGATTCCTATTTCCTGGAACCCTAATGTCGGGCTTGGCGATTCTTTGCCTCGGTTGCGGAACCGGTGGCACATTTGTTCTAGTTCGACTCGCGGTAGGAGGCACACTTGTAGTAGTTGTGGCCACTGTTGTAGTCGTAGGATTGCTTTGATCTTCTGTTTGCAACCATTGTGCCGCCACATCCTGCGCGGATTCCTGTTCCTGCTCTGGCTGCGACGGTGGAACTTCACCAAGGACTATCATGCGGGATTCACCGCCTGCGGTCGGTAACATTACTTATTCCACCTTTCAACTATTTTCTTCTATTCTCTAATATATACAGTATGTCCGGTTTATAAATATTTCACTTAAAATTCCAAATCCAACGTTAGATTTTTCTTTTCAGAATCAATGACTTTCATTTCCAACAGATTAAAAGATTCATGTGTGGACATTTAAACTAGACATACCATATTTTAATAGAATTCTTTACAGTGGTTTTACTTGCAACAACCACGAAGTCGAACCGGAAGTCAGGAGTTCCGTTGGTTTCCCTTGAATCTTTTGGCTTGACTTGAGGATCTCACAGCCTATGAATCAAGATGTTTATCACCTTTGGTCGTTTCAATTAAACGAGATCCGTTTAATCGATGATTTGTACTCGTTGAAAATAATTGGAAATATTTGATTACCAGCGTCCAAGCTGTTCTCCTCGTTCATCTGTCTCTTTTTTCCATCGTCCCGAGTCCGTGGTCCACGTCGATGCTCGTACTCCGACTCGTAATGACTGTACATCAAGCACACGTGTTCGTTAGTGTGCCTATCCTCTTCTTGATACACTTGACTTACTCGTACACGTTAAACGTAGCTCAATTGAATTTCACGCTTCGGTTACAGGTTCCCTCCTCTGTTAAAACGAGAGAGAGAGACAAAAATCGAGAAGAAAGCACGCAGAGATTGAAACGGACACACGACGAGCAGAGTCAGCCAGCGATCTACAGAGCGTTGCACGATGACGACGTCAGTTCTCGCCCTTTCCGCGCTTTCGGTTATTGATCGCTGACGCTCCGGGGCTTGCGATGCTCTTAAGCCGGCCTATCGTTGCAAATCATGATTCATTCGGACCAACCCTCCATTTAAATACATATGTAATGAAAAGGCTTAGTCACGTCATATAGAATCAAGAGATGATAAAACGAGTACACGAAATTTTCTTCTTTAATATTACTTGAAATTTAGTAGATTTTTCATTTTACATTTGTTTGACTGATACACAAAAAGGATCGTTAATACAAATAGTTATTCGTATGAAAATATTAGGGATACGAGCAGTAGAAGGAAATTATAATGATGATGATGGTGATGATGATGATTATATTATTATTATTATTAGGGAAAATATAAAGCCACAGATACCACTGTTCTGATCGCACTGTGTGGAACTGCCAAAGCTTTACTCTCCAGAATATATTGAATAAGATGAACGGATCTGCTGGGTCTATGCGCGGGCGCGACCGTGTATCTTTGCGCATGGATACTCCTGGCTAAATATATTTATGTAAAAATGCAATCGCACGTGTGCAACGCGTGGCTGTATATGCACCGGTGATCCGTAAACAATTTCAAGTACATACATGTAGACACGTGGATAAACTGATATGGAAAATTTCTTTTCCAGGAAAACTACATTCAATCTATTTTAATATCATTCTTAAAGTTTTGCTAATTATAGTACACCTTTTAAACTTTATATTGTAATCTTAATATTAGTATTAAAAATAGATTATTAAACTTTTAGACAATGATAAAAACATAAAACGCCTGTTAATTTTATTTGTAATTATAATGTGTCTAAGATTTATTGAGGTACCACATATGTCAGTAGCAAGAGAAATACAGAAGTGATTCCTTGATGCATATAAAAAACTATAATTATTGGTGCACAAAGTATAAAATTAATGTGTTGGTTTTCACGAATTTATTAAATATTCATACACGAATAAAGGTATATTGTAAAACAACTTGACATGCAAAAATTGCTATGAAACAAATGAGCACATAGTGCAACTTACCACTTTGGGGGGATGTTCTTTTATTCTTAGGAACGTATCTATTGCGGGAAGACCTTAAATTCGGTGGCTTTTTAATGCTTTCCATGAGTAATTCCCGTAGAGTCCATTCTTTTTGAAGGGGTGGTAATTGTCTCTCCGAAGCCTATGTAAAATTACTTTATTAAAGAGTACAGAAATCTTAACCGCCATCCAGTAACTTTTGCAGATAAATTTGAAAAATAAAATAAAGCTTTCGTAGTAGCGTTACCTTTTTCAATGGAGGTCTACTGCGAATAAATTCGAGAATAACGGCATGCGCATCCTTTCGCAAATGCGGAGTTGGCGATGGTGTTTTTCTCAAACGATATCTTCTTTCTCGAATGTCATCCATCAAGATTTCATACGGTGTTAATTCAAATTCTGCTCCTTTTCCACAACCACGGCTAGTATTTTTCGACGAACCCAAATTGGCTTCAACTTTTTTCAATTTTACTCCTTTCCTTAACTCTTGAATAACTTGTACCCAAAATCTTGCCTATTGAAATAGTTCTTTTAATCGCACCGATACCAGTGGCAGACAATTTTTTTAGAAAAAGAAAAAAGAAATATATACACATATGTAACCCATATACAGCTTGTAAATTTGAAGAGGCTATTTATAGAAAGACCCGTCTTTCTATAAGTGTTATAAAAATCATATAATTTCGAAATACTTCTATACGAGAGTGTACTTTGAATGAAACGGAAGCCAACGCATGCATGTGAGTGTAATTTTTTTAAATTCATAAAAGTTGGTGTTGATGATTGTAAGTGAGCATGCTACATGCTTGATAATAACATTTCTGTCTAGACTCTAGTTTTTTACATGCGCAAACATTATTAACGGTGACATACTTGTATAGCCCTCCAAATCCTAATGTCAGTCTATAACGGTAGAGAGTCAAGTCAATAAATCTCAAATATCTTATCTCTGCAAAATGACAAATGACTTTATGCGACACGGTAATGTTAGTTGTTCCGTTTTACACGAATGACAGCGGAACTCTTACATTTACGATGATTCGTTCGATTTCATAATCGAAATATTATGTATATGTATATGAGCATCGAACGAATTTAACATGAATGAGGTACAATATAATATGAAATGAAGGATAAAGTTCCAACGATCGTATAATCTGAAGTATGAATCATGTTACAATGAAATGACTGAAATCTTACCCAATCAATGAAATCTAACGTGTCAAGATTTTGAACAGACATCGAGTTTTGCTTATTGTTGTCACTACCAGCAATCTCCCTTTGACTTGCTTGTAGTTTTTCAGCTGCCACTGTATCCAGAAATTGTGACAATTCCAAAGCTTCGGTTACAAATGCCCTTATTACAGCCTTGTAATGAGCTTCAGCAGATTCAATTGAAGTTTGCATATGCCTGGTGCATAACTATCAATTAATATATAAATTAATATACGTTTTTATGATATAAAGCTTAATGGATTTCATGCACGATTGAAAAAAACAAAAAAAATATTGCACTTACGTGCATTACATTTTTTAATGAATACATTAAAGGCCTTTCTTCATATGTATCGTTACTCTTTTGTGATAAATATTCATCTACATCGGCATCACTGGAGTCCCGCTCGATGCCTTCATCGTCCGTTTCCTGCGGACGTTCTTCCGTTTCCCCACATTCTGGGTAACAATAAAAATAAACCTTTCTCTTCCTTTATCCCAAGAAATGATCTCTGGCTTTTTTTTTGTTACCTTGATCCGCTCTAGTCATTAAAGTTATGAGGGCTTCTAGGTCCGGCGACAAAGGCCTCTCTTCTTGATCGTCTAGGCCGAAATCAAGCGCTTTGTAGATCATCATTCCTAATGAGAACATTGCCTGCAAATAGAAAGAAAAGTATATTTATTTCCATTACTATTTCTATTCTACAGAAATCGGTCAATTACCTTTTGCTCGGTAACCCGGGGTTGCCTCGATTCTGTAACAGAAAATTCTTAAATTAACCGATGATTCATGTATCACCAGAAATTCGTTATCTCTAATAACTTTCGCGCGAAATTGAATCGCTTATTTCAAATCTTTAATATTTTAGCGTGTTATCAAATACTGTTATCATAAACCTTATCGCAGGTACAATTATTTCGTATCGTTGTCCAAACGTTCAGACTTAACGAAACGCAAATATCGTGCATGATTTACAAATGGGTTTGTGAAATCGTGTGTCGTATTTCTAGAGAAGTTTAAACAAGACGACATTAAACACATTACGTAATATTCATTTGATGATATGTTTTTGAAATTACATAATATATTCATGACAAAACAAAAAGGACCACATGTAATGTACAAGAAGAGTACTATATGTATGTATACAGCTACTATACTAACGTATGCGTTACTGCATATTATAACATAACTGTTACTTATGTACAATGGGTCACAAAATTATTCGCTTACCGTTTTAAACAGAATACCTAATTCAAAATTGGACCAAATGACTTAAGACGTGTAATTTTTTAAAACGGCGAAAGCACATATCTTAGTAAATTAATTTGTATAGTTTCTCGAGAAGCCCCAAGTCGTATGGTCCAATTTTAAATGAGGTACATATTCTGTTTTAAACGGTGAGCGAATAATTTTCTGACCCACTGTATGTATGTACATACAAAATAATATCTAAGACTACCTGTATTTCAAGTACAGTTTAATATACTACATAACATGATTCATATACCTATTACACAATGTATGTAGGTATCTCATTTTACATGAAGTCATGCTCGATATTTTTAATCGTTTACCTTTGTTTAATACCTTCCTTTCTCATTAAATTTGAAAGAAATCGATAAGAGGCTATACATTCGATAAGGAGAGAAAAGCCTTTCTTATAAAGATGAAGATCAGCCTTCTTACCGATTAGATTGCCGAGCCAAACATCGCCATCCTTGTGAAGGACGATCTGTGATAATTCTAAGAGTTCATAAAAATTGTTGTCTGGTAAACGTGAGAAACTCTTGGCCGTTTGATAGCATAGTGCCCAAGCTTGTTCCTGACTAACCGGTCCATTGAAAGATATTAAAATATCTTTCAGATTTAATCGGCCATTCGCGTCCAATCTACATTTCGATCTATTCGTTGATTTTTCTTCTTTCTTCTCACTCTTGATCGTTTCCTTCTCATCGTCGGAGACTGCGAGACTGTCCTCATACGACGTCGAAATTTCTTTATTCGTAGTCATTTTTCTGTAAATTGTACGAAATAAACTTTTCTTAGGATTAATTTTTTCAACAAAATTCTGATGAAAAAGGCGGTTCCAAGATTTGGATTTGAATTTCGCGCTTTACAGATAACCATCTTATCAACCGAGCTCTTTCGACTTTTATGACGATTGTTTATTTTTACATCTAATATCGAATAACAAATTGTTAATTTTTAAAATAGTAGTTTCTATTATAAATAACTTGTAAATAAAGCACTACACCTTGATTAAAATTCTGTTACTTTCTTCCTAAACACAAGTAATTAACTTGTAATTTTTACTTTTCTTAGTTCGTATTACTTTTAGTTTAATCAAATAAAACTAACAATTCTTATAATATTGTGATTTCCCGGGCACTTAGGGATCATCTTAATGAACTCAAAACTCGATTAGTAGACTTAGTTCACGCACGTATTTCAGATTAAACGAAACGAGTTAACTGAAGTAACTTTCCTGATCCTCCTTGCTCTTAAGAGCTATATAAAACGAGATAAACATTTATTACCATCCGTTGTCACGCATGCACTAACTGTGACATGCATGATTATAATGATTCCTAATACATAATATCGCGATCACTGTACGCCCCCTTCGTTAACCAGCACATTACAGAATATTTCGTAAAAACTAATGGAAACTAACAAGAAACAACGTGAATGTGGATAATTCTGATAAATTCTGTATCTAATCTGTCCAACGAGCTTTTTCTCTTATTTATTTTTTATTTCAAAGCAATCCTTTGCGATCCGCTGCTCTCTATATTTTGAAATTAAAAAAGAAATGTAAAGATTTCTTTTCATTACGTAATTCTACCTATTAAAATAAAAAAAATAAAAAGATTACATCGATACGATCGTATTTTCATGATTAATTTTATTCAAGAGTTTCTGTATTAAGTTTTAAATCATTATTTACCTGCATGCGCGATCATTTAAATGTGTGCGTGTTATCACATGTGTACACGTATGTAAAAGTGCAGTCTGCACGTACACGAATAAAGGTGCACATCTATCTTATATACCTTGTTCTACCTAGTTAAATGAATTTTTTTCTTGCAGATCAACACGTGTAATCAAAGGTCAAATCCATCTCTTTGTTATTAAGTTCTGTTAATTACTTTTATACTTAAATTCTATATTTTTTACACATAATTACGATCAATAAAGAAAAAGTTCTATGGAACAATTCAAGGTTAGCTGTTTATATCCACGCTATTCATTTATAGTATATATATTTCAAAACAGACGCGTAAACTTAGATTCAGAAAATTTTACAAATTATACTCGTGAATACGATGGAAAGAATTTGTACAACTTCAGAAAAAAATAAATATGATGTATTGATCTAATACACTTGTCGAAACAATTATTAATAATTTTTAATATAGTTACGAAAAAGCATAATTTTCTAAAATTTAATAATTGTTTGTTATTCTAATTTAATAAATAATAATATTTTACCAGAGATTTTTGCCCTCGATAAAATGTGCATCGCAATAACATTTTACAAAAACACTGATATCGACCTTTGATACATTTTGAAACGTGTAATCGATAGAACATTCATCGATTCTTATAAACAAATTATTCGAACATTTATGATAATAATTTACTACATACTTTTAATTTAGGCGTTGACATTTGTATATAACACAACTAATCACGGATTGAATTTCTCTATCGCACCACCACTTTTTGTTCATTATTCGTACAAGGATTTTTCTATCATTTTTTGGATAGAATGCAAACTTGTTTTATGCGCAAATAATGTTCCAGGTTGAATTTTTCTTTTGCGACTTTTTACGTGAATCATACTAACTTGTGTAGAGCACATTGACAATCGACACTTGACAGAACACTTTGTTTACTATTGATTTATAATCACAACGAAACACTACTTTGACATTATAAAAATGAAGGATCAGTGTATATATACACATATTTCTAACTTGATACTACTACTTACAACAGCACCGGTAATGGGAGGTTTTTGGTATTGTAAACTTGTCAGCTTATTAAAATCATTGTGTGTATTTTGAATGAATTTGATCGTAAAAAAAATTGGCACTAAATTCATTCCAATAATATTCAAAGTAATTACATTTGTAGTTAAGTGTGAATTATCACATTATAGACTGAAACTGCGGATCACTGCCATTCGATCCATAACCTGTACTCTACCCCGGTATATGTATGAAATTTCTGTGCATGTGTGTCCTACGTAAGTAGACATATACAGTTATCAGGTGTCTGTGCACGGGACTTACAGAATACAAAGATTCAATATCTTTCATTATACAAATTTGATTTTTATTCTGTACATGTATACAATTTAATCAAGATTTTATATCTAATATTTATCCGTATATGAAAATAATAAATTTAGTACTGTGAACTAAATTGTATTTCAAATTCCTTTCCATTGGTTAACACTAGAGAATTGACCAATAGAAAAGGTTATCAGAATGCATAACTTGTCTCGATTATTCGAGAGTGTGAATTACACTTAACAGTCGAATTTCTGATGCAATATTCGTTACTAAGACGTGATTGCACTGTATAAATGCTGATAGAAAAAGGATTAAGATTGTAGAATTAAGATGTTCAATTATATTTAAAAACTAAGTAAATTGATAGGTTTCTCTGAGACACCAGATTATTTAGTGCGATATTCAAAATGACTGAAGAAGACTCGGTACGTAAGAATATTGGAGAGTATCCTTAGAAATTCATGTATTGCAAGGCATGGGAGCATGGTCATCTTGACATACTTTTCAGTTTTTTGATAATATTCTGTAATTTATGAATGAAGAAATGAAACTTATATTCAGCCAAGAAGAATAATTCCTAACCAAATTCTTATAAAATGAAAATAATACTATTTTATGAATTCCAACCTCAAAGCCATGTGGATAGTTTGTAGCATTATAGATTAATGTAACATTTTTTGATGTATACTATGTTATTGCGTTATTTGATTTATTATTGTAATTTCAATGTTTATTGTTATATATTGCAATATTTTATGTATTCCAATCTGTTTAAGATATAATGTGATATTTAACCTGTAGAATGAAATCATTTGAAGTAAATTTAAGTCAGTGCTGAGTTCAGCATATTGTAAGCATTCGTGTATAAAAGTACATCAACTTTTGGTTTTTATTTATTTGTAATGATTAACAATAATAATTTAGTACTAATAAAATGATTATAGTTAAATGATACATAATATGATAAATTATAACTTACTAATTAAATTTACAGGTGTTTGATCCTACTTTAAAAAAGAAAAAGAAAAAGAAGAAAACTACCTTTGATCTTGATGCTGCATTTAATGAAGGGGGTAGCACTGGTGATGCAACAGAAACCAGTGGTGATAAGGAGAACCAGGAGCCAGACCCTCCTGTGCCAGCTGAAGATGATGAAACATTGGACTTAGAAAATTTTGGAAGAAAGAAAAAAAAGAAAAAAAAGGCCTTTAATTTGGATGAACTTGATGCAACTTTGCCGGATACAAAAAAAGAGGTATATAATTATGTAGGAAGTAAGAAAATATTTTATTTTATACTAAATAAATATAAAAATTAAAAATTTATGTATATAATTATTCATGATTTCTAAAGGATGTTGTTGAACAACAAACAGAGGAGGTTGCTGTGGATGATACATTTGACTTAGATATGGACTTCTCAAAAACCAAGAAAAAGAAAAAGAAAAAGAAAGATCTTGATGAATTAGTGGCAGAGGAAGAACGTAAGGAAACAGAAGATAAAGAAAATGGTAAATATTATATATTACAAGAGTATTATAGTTTGGAGTAACTAGTTGTTTATGTTACTCATTATTTGTTAACATGCTGCACTGAATCTGAGCGAAGTGCAGAGTATGGTAAGGGATATGTTTGCTGTTTCTTACACATATCACATAATGGTCACAACATACATTATTTCTGCACTTCCATAAATCTTATTATAATACATAAAAGAATGAATATCGTTATATATTAAAAATAATTTCTTTAAATAACTAATAGAAAAATAACATTTTAGTGAATTCTTCAGAGTATAATGTTAATTTGTATTTAATATTGTTTGAGAATATTCCTATATACATTGCAAATAACAAGAAACAGAGTGCCCATTCAGGTTTTTTACATTATAACAGTAATGTACTTGTAAATCATAATGCAATATCATATTTTTTTATTACATTATATAATTAGATCCACTTTTAATTGGTACATGAAGTTGGTCAAAAAATAAAGATTGAAGTTCTTTCTAGAATTGAAAGTTTTATATCTATTGTGATATATGTATATGATGTAAATAAACATATTTCAAATGAAACTATATTTCCTAGCAGAAGATACAAGTTTATGGGTTGGATCGGATAGAGATTATACATATGATGAATTATTGGTAAGAGTATTTAACATTATGAGGGAAAAGAATCCTGATATGGTTGCTGGCAAAAAGCAGAAGTTCGTTATGCGTCCTCCTCAAGTAGTGCGTATAGGTACCAAGAAAACATCATTTGCTAATTTCACTGAAGTAAGTTATATTAGTAAATCCATATTTTATATACTGTTAACTATAAGTTTTTTATTTGTTAAACATTTAATTATTTTTTCATAGATATGCAAAACGCTCCATAGGCAGCCCAAACATTTATTGGACTTTTTACTTGCTGAGTTAGGTACTAGTGGTTCTGTTGATGGAAATAGTCAACTTATTATTAAGGGCCGTTTCCAACAAAAACAAATAGAAAATGTTCTTAGGAGATACATTAAAGAATATGTTACTTGTCACACTTGTCGTTCTCCAGATACTATTCTTCAAAAAGATACTCGACTATTTTTCTTACAGTGTGAAACCTGTGGCTCGAGATGTTCGGTGGCTAGCATAAAATCCGGTTTCCAGGTAATTAATCTCAATCTAAATTTTTATCATTTTTCTAATATTAACTTCTTTCAAAACTATATTAATATTCAATTATCCATTTCAGGCTGTTACTGGAAAACGTGCTGCTATACGAGCAAAAACTGCCTAAAAAATTTTTCACTTGTCATATCCACGAATTTTGTAGCATAATTTTCAAATTATCAGAGATGTTTTGTGTCAAAATGCAGTTTTTACTATACCTATTGTAACGGCGTGCAATCCTAACATTTATTTTTTACTCACAGAATCTAACGTCGTGAATATCAGTAAACAATTGTAAAATTTTCAACGGGTAATAATTTTCTATTATCAATTCAGGTAATTGAATAGAAATTATACAATTATTTCTTAACAAATTTTCTCTAAATTTATCAACATTTTTGTTTTCATATTGCCCTTGAAAACTTAAATTTTAATATATCATTTATTCTTAAAAATATGTATGACTTAACTTAATTTTAATTTTTGATATACCCCGGTTTCATTCATAATAAGTGCTACATATTGACATTTTTCAAAAGATACACCACTAATCCATACACGTTATTCAAATATTGAAGATAAAACAATCACATCAGTAACACGAGATACATTATCCATTTGTCTACCATTGTGACATAACATTCTGTATAAAGAACTACTAATTAAGTGTAAAATGAAATGAATTACCAGTTGTTAACAATAGATTTAAGCTGGTAATATGTGATTTGTTATGTCATTTTCTATATACAAGAAAGTTGTAATATCAAATTCCAGTACATTATTATGGCGAAAAGTATTATTTCTGCAACTATTTTTTAAAAGGATCACTATAAAGCGCAATGATTTTTTTCAAGCAATCAGTGGTAATATTTCTTAGCTAATTTATTCAATTGTATTTACTAGGTAATAAATTTATCTTAAGAAACATTATCATTCTTTTTATGATTCATTTAATAAAAATGTAAATTTATTCATATGTATTAAATTTATGTTTCATAGTCATCTATGATTTATTGCACGTTAAATAATGTGATTTTCACAAAAATTTTTTAAATTTCTATTATTCCGATGTCGGTTGAAATCTAAGATCGAAAGGATAATAGTGGTTACACTAAATGTGCAATTTTAATAATTATAAATGTATAATATTATGATCAATTTGAACAGATATATTAAATTTGCATACTTTTACGGCATTTATGTATATTAAATAATATAATAAAATAACGATTCTTTTAAGTAAAAAATTTTCAAACTTGTACTTATTCAAGTTACTGAAAATTTTTCTTTGAACTCAGAATTCTCTTTTAATTTAGTTATTTGTTCGTGAATAATTGTGGCAGTGTCTATAAAATTTTGAAATATAGAAAACGGCATATTTGGCATTGGAAAATCCTTGAAAGGGATCCATACTCGTGAATCATCTGCTGATACTTTCAAATATACTGGTTGTGAAAACACTAGTCCTTTTGGAATACCAAAAGAACCTACAGTAAAGAAAATATATTAACTTCGTTGTTACGGAAGTTATTTATATTTTTAATATTTTCACAATTACCATCAGATGCTATTCCTAATGATATAATCTCATCTTCAATGTTCCCTTTCTTGCTGTACCATAATTTTAGAAGATCGCAAATCGCTTTACATTTTGGGAAGTCTTCTGATCTACCTACTAGGTACTGAGTAAGCGCCTATACATATACAGAAACTTATATACTCTTGTATTATGTATAAATTATTGATAAAATATCTACCTTCCGTTTTAAATTATCTACGTAAGGTTTTTTATTGTGTGACATATAGAAAAACCATCTTAATTCTGAATGTTCTTGAGTTTGAATTGGTAAGAGTACATTTTTCTGTGAAATTGGAGTTCTAGTTGCAGGATAAGTATGGACTTTTTGAATCATATGATCAACGTCTACAAACTGATTTATTCCTATAGTTTAATTGAATCGATTAATAATGTATGCTAAGAAAATTATGAAGGGTATTAAATTATTTTAATGTATACACAAACCCAAATACCCCCAAACAGGTGGACATCCGAAATTTTGTAAAGTGAATCCTACTGAATTGACTAAGGGATATATCAATTCTAAACCATAATGGGAACTAACAGCTACGATATTTGTACTTGGTACTTTTGTAACTAGCTCATGCATGATATTGGCATAGAAACATGTAATACCCATTGAGCACAAAAGGACTTTCATATAAGAAGGTGCATATTCATTTATCTGTATAGACAATTTTTCTATGTCTTTATAATTTCTTTGCAATAAGTCGTCCGTACCTTCGTATTCTTCTCTACAAAATACATATTTGATATAACTTTATTAAAGTATTCAATTTCCTTGTTTACCTTAATAAAGAATCAAGATATATCAATATGTGACAATCTTTTAATCCCTCAGGTACATTGTCTAAAATCATCACTGAATTTAAACCTGCACCCACTCCTCCTGCATCTTTATAAATTTTTTTAATTTTAAAAAAGCATCCTGGTTCATCATATAAGCCAATAAGAATTCCATGGGTCAACCAAAGTTCTTTTGTCATTAATAATTGGCAAACTAATTCTGCACACACTGATCTTCCTGCTCCTACTATTGTTATTCGACGACGTTCTTGTACATCTGGACTTTTACTTATCTCTTCTTTTATTTCATGAGCCTATGTAAATAGAATAATTAGTTTTTAAAATTAAAAATATACAAAATTACTTACAAATAATAAATCTGCTTGTAGTGCCTCAAGATCTTCTCGAGTTAATTGCGATTTGATGTCATAATATTGTTGCAAGAACTCCCAAAATTGGTAGCTACTTCCAACGTAATTTATATTGCTGTGAGTAATTCCAATTTCTTGCCATATTAAAGGTGATTTAGTATGAGACCAGCCATGAAGTGTACACATGTTTTTTAACCAGGACTAGAAAATAGATTATATAAAAAATATTATTTGTATATAAAACGATCTTAACTTACTTTCCATTCCTTCGAACTTTTATAAATAATTTTATAATAAAAGTTAGGTATTATATTGGATAAACTTTCAGCAACAAAACATATATGATTGAAATTATGATCTTCTAAAACTCCAGCTATTACAGTAATACATACGCTTGCTGACATTTTGTACTACTAACAATTGAAAATTTTTAAACAAGTTCATATCTATAACTATTCAATTAATAGTTTATTACATCAGATTGTTATAAAAAATAGTTTATTTACACGTAAAAAAGTACAATACATTAAAATTATATTATTAAATTATCAACTATTTTAGTTGTACTTTATAATTATAGTAATACTGCATTTATGTAAAATAAACATTGGTATTTAATAAAATATAATAGTTTTTAATTATATTATTCAGAAATTATAATCAAATAAATTAAGAAATGATACTTATTAAAATAATAATATGCATATTAAAAGTTACTCATCCATATCTGAAAAATAAGGCTCTGGTAAATCAGGGCTTTTGCATCTTCTCCATTCTTCATCTAGTGAAAAAGGAGATGTGCATAATATTGGCATTTTATATTCCAACTGTTCTGGTTCTGAATAAAAAATTGTAAATATCAGATACTCATATATGTATAATGTACTTATTCTAAAAGTTTCATACCTGATTGAAATCTCTCATCCTCATATGGTACTATCTCATTTTTCTTCTTCATAAGCAATTCTTTAAATTCATTTTCTATGGTTTTTGTATAAATATCATCTGTAACACACATCACATCAACTTTTAATGACTTTCTCTGAATATCTTATATAAAGCATTATATTTTAAGATTCATACCAAACTCAAATTGCATATCACAATATGGTGCTAAGCTTTCAGGTTCAGGATATCTTTTTTTTGAATAATTTTTTGGTAATGATGGTTGTTTAAAGATAATTTCATTAGAAGGTTTTTGTAGTTGCACATTCTTTTTATCAGATGCTTTTTGGGGGGATAAATTTATGGGACATCCATTTGTTTTCTATTAAAAAAAAGGATTCCAAACATGTTACTATTTCTATAGTACTTTTAGAAAATTTTTAATTATTTATACCTTTGATACACAATCTTTTCCAGGTGATATTGGGTGACCCTCAATATTTAGTTGAGTGAGCTTTGGTTTCAAATATTCTTGTGGTTTATTACATATATCTTTATTTGAAGCTGATACATTTAAATTAAAGTTAGATCTAATAGACAATCCTTTTGGTTTCAATGGACCAGCATTTTTAACAGAAGCTCCACTTATTCCAATGGTTGTCTTAGATCTTGACAAAGGTGTCATAACATTACCTATGAAAAACAATTTGTTAAAATTTTATATTTTGATAAAATGAAATATATAACCTACGGACATTACTATTCATACCTTTGTTAAGGTTTGATTCACCAAATAAGTTGAATATACCAGCCATTTCATTAATGGTTTGATAAAAAAAATTGTTTATAAATTACTTGATACTTATGTGAAATGTAATAATAAAATTAACGTTGATGTTTGAAAAATCACTTCGTCGTTTGTTGTTTAACAAACTGCCCGTTTGATTTGAACAGCACCAGTGACTACAGATAGAAAAAGACTGGATATGTCTTTGTTCTCGACGGGTCATGATTTTATGGGTTCACAAGCACCCCTCGGTTAGCTTGAACAAACTTGTATTTTAAAAAGACCGCCGTAAATCAAATTTTTTAAAACTCAACCCCGGCGCCACCTATCGGGAAACATAGGAAACCACTTGTCGAATAGTTTCCGCGATTCCTCAATAGCTGGCGCTGGTGTCTCTATTTCGCCGGAATCACGGCCGATAAAATGTTGAATAGTTTGAGCCATTTTTGTATAGATGGCGCTATAGTCAAATTCTAAAAATTTAATTTATGGCGGTCTTTTTAAAATACTTATTAGTTTACCGAACATTACTTCTTATAGTATTTTTATTACTGGGAACTACTGGTACATATTTTAAGATAATCATATGTTTGTTATAATTTTCATAGCAGCTTTAGTAACAGTAATGCAACCGAGTGTTTATTTATGACATAATTTATTAAAAGAGACAAAGAATTGTCTGTAGCAAATATTTCATTAGGATAAATTACAATGATAATATATATATTCTTTTTTACATATGTAATGACTTATGTCCTTAAGGCCTCTAAAATATATAGACAACCGAAAGCTACCAACTGCTTACAGTGGAATGCTTTGATTAATGAATTGTTACAATAAATTGATTATGTATATATACAATTATTTACTAAGTATATATCGATGAAGGAATTCTACCTTACGTAATTGGAAGTAAAAATCGTTGTTACAGGGAGCAACACAACGAAGATTTAAAACGAAGTAATATGTAACATCTAATCATTTTTTTACAGATTCTAAATAAAATACATTAAATGCAATTATCTTTCATCGATATATACTGCGATTAAGTGAAATGTTTATAAATGCTAAATCTTTATAAATAATTCTTTCAAGTTGTAGCAAAAGGAAAAGATATTCAATGAGAATTTGAATTCAGCTTTGTGTTATAGACCTTACAATGCCTACATTTTTATGCAATTAAACAGTCTGTTAATCTCGTTTGTATACCAATAAAGTATAGACATTTTCTTGTATTAACAGTAACAGCAACATTTTTTGACTTCATGTTTGGAATTTCCTTATGCCATTCTAATACTCTGAATGATTTGGAATACAGCTAAAAATTTAAAAAAATATTATTTTATAAAAATATCAATTAATTTAAGATATGTAAATTTTTAAGTGTTACATTCAAACTTACCAGAACCACATACAACAAATAGGAAAAGTGCTAGCAAGCAGGGTCCAATTGGAGATCCATCATCTTGTGGTTTCTATAATGCATTTAAATTATAAATATAACATAAATGATTAATAATGAAAATTCATTCGTATACTTTATCAAATTATATGTATTTTTAAAGAAAGCAGAATAAATTGTTGTAAACAATAAAGCTATTAAAACATATGTTTATAATAAAAACATAATATTGCATATGGTAGAAATATTACTTTGCTATATTGAAATTTATATCACTTTTAAACCATAAATACTTATGATAGATGTAACAGTTCTTGTGTTAACAAATAATAAACACATATAAGTATAAAACTAAAAATGCAATATGCTGGAATTATTATAAATCGCTATATACATATATCACAACTTGCTACAACCATAACATAATTTATAACCATAAAATCATTAATTATGGATTACTAGATTACTATTACTTATTTCGTTTTATTTTATTAACAATCATTTAAACAATGTTTAAGAAGCAATAAAATAAATAATATACCGATGATTTTGGAACATTTCCACGAAGTGTAATGTTTTTGGTGGCTCTTTCATTAGCGATGCGCATTCTTTGTTTTGGTGCCATTTCTACTCTGTTTTTCTGCTATTGCACGTATTTTAATAAAACTTGAAACAAAAGAATTATGAATATAACACTGTTCAATCACTGTACGTCCACTTCAATATGTAGTCTTTAGAGTAATGAACAAGTGTGACAGAACACTTTACTCCACCGAGTGCATCGACGTGTGCGCTTTGACACGTGAATACTTCGGAGCGTACTACGGAGCAACTTTTACTGCCACACTGGCACCACTAAAGTCAAGTGGACAACTTATACTTTTTTTTAATCAAATTTTGTAATATTTTGTCAATTTAACTACCATTGGATTAAAAAAATATATATTTAAATCAATGGATTATACGGATAGATTATATTTCCTCAAAATATGAGCACGTTTTGTTATTTCATCTATGTATATATTTTCATTATACAAAAATAAAAATATACGATTTTATCATTATCATACAATAGTTGCATTTAAGTAAAACTATGAAATAAAGATAAGAACCTATTAAAATGTAAAAATTGGCATTGAGGCTATTGTATTAATAAAATACATTGAATTTGTTATAGGTAGAAATTTTATATTTCTTAGAATTACTACGTCTAACAATAAACGATATATTTACTCGATTCTCCTAGCTAATACTTGTCTTTTGACAATATATTATTAGGTCAAACACGTTCGCTGTGATTCCCAAATGCCAATCCCGTTTTTCTAGTTGTTTGCTTTTGAACAGCGATTAGATACGCAGACATTTAGCCGTTTACGGAGGACCGCAATTAGAAGGATCATTTTATCTCCACTTCTAAACTCACAATACTTTACATGTTATTAGTATATTCACAATTTATAGTAAAGGATATTCACATGAACCAAATGTTGTGATACATATCAAGAAGCTCTTGGTAAAAAAATGTCTTATGTTCACGTTTATTATCTAGCTCGTCTACAAATTAACGCCAGTTAAATCGTTGATAATGTTTATGATTAACATATTTGATTCAAAGTCACATAATTGAAACAATGTTTTAATTACGTTAACTGAAACATCGTGTACATTTTGCATAAACTGTATTGAAAATTTATACTGTACAACTTACATGTAATAATTTGCATTTCTTTCTTCTTTCTCAATCTTGACTTTTTGAAATTGCAATTAGTGATATTATCTAATGTTTCACAATATCAATATTTTAATACAAAATTTAGATATTTAGTTTCTTTAATGTATATTTTAAAAGAAATTTTTTGTAGTATATATATATTCGTATGATGCACGACAAATTGTTCACATATTTCAGTTCTCAAAATAGTTTATAATTTACAGAAATTTCTATGTTCTCTGTATAAGCTTAAAAATTAAAATAAAATTTGCGAGACTCCAGTAAAATTTAGCGAAATTGAGCAACATTACATAGTCAGTTGTTACAAGTAAAATAGTAATTTTAAAGTTACACTTATCGGAGTTTGCATTTCAGGTAATACGGAACTGTGACTCGAGACGAATAATACACGAACAGTACGTTTTAAAAATGTATACTGTCCGTCGTAGGACCCCACTTTAGAAAAATTAAATTGCAGCATATAAATTAATCTCTCGTCCAAAATGAAAATATTGTTACAATATTATATTAATATATATATAATAATAATAATAATAATAATAATAATAATAAAAATAAAACAATTGTTGAATAGTTTCGAAATATATAATAATGAAAGTATCATTTGTTTAAGTATTCACGTTATCGGCAACGGCAGGTAAATGATGTTAATTTAGAAGGTTCTTTTCACAAGCTGCATTTGCGCATCACGATGAACGTAAATAATTTAAACTATCGAAAAGAAGAACTGTACTTCATGAAGACCAGTAGATATCACTTTGTACGTTCTTATTTTAATCCATGACGTAGACGTTACACTAAAATTGTGCTTTAGTCTATTTTCACTGTGGAATAAATCTTTCGTACAAATGCGTTAGTACCGACATAACCGACTGTTCCACACATTATGCCCAAAGCAAGGCTGAATAACGCCATGTAACCAAAGTAAAATGCTGTTTGGAAAAGACCGTACATTCTGAAAAATACAAAGTGTGATTATGTTATAAACAACTGTATACTTGACCAAATATAATTAATGAGTTAAAGAACATACTTCGTTTTAAAGAAGAAATAATAGAAGGAATATATATAGACATATCCAGCCGTTGAAGCTGCAGCTAAAAAACTTGTCCACTGCCTACAAAATATATACCTAGATTAATAAAACAAATATAATTTAACAAAACTTATAAGAAATTACTATAAAATCCTCACCATCGATAGTCTTCAGCGTTTAGCAAAAAGTATGTACACACAATAGTAACACAAACAGTTACTATCATTAGAATAACGAATACTAGCAACATAAATCCGTAAACATAGTAGATTTTGTATGCCCAAAATGAGGTAAAAATGAAGTACCTAAAAAACATAAAAATTTGTTATTAAAAACAATTTTTATCAAATTTTTTTTAAGTAGAAATGACACTTACATTTCGATGAATATTGATCCAAAGGGTAAGATACCACCGAGCATTATAATAACTAGTGGTTCCATGAACCATTTTTTTTCGGGAATAGGTCGAGGTACCGCGTTTACTCTACACGGAGCATCCGGTGTTCCAGCTAAATTGCGGCCTAAAATGGTTCCAACTAATGTTAATGGCAATATAACAAATATACAAATACATGTCACTGCCACCTAAAAGCAAAATACATTTGTTAATATATTAAGATAAATTACATACAGGTAAAGCATTAAATCGAAATTACCATAGAACCAAAAGGTATGGCCCGGCTAGCATGGTAATACATTGCGATGAAATTAATGAAAAATGCAGTGCCACAAACGATAAGAGGTAACATAAAGGCACTGGCGATCATTTGTTTTATCCAAATACGTCCGCCCATACGTGCGTATAAACCTCCTCCAGCATAGCCATTTATAGGTGATGTAGCAGCATATACAAAAATTGCTGTAGATAACATTGATCCTCTTTCTGTATAAAGTTCTCCAAGTATAGCAAAAATAATGACACTGAGAACAACTACTGTAACCTAATATAAAAACATTTATAAATATTTCTTAAGTATATAATAATATTTAAACCCGAATAAAGATTTTAATTTAATTAGCTACCTGATAGCCTGCACCTATAAGAGCTGAAAACAGCATTGCATGACTAGCTGGTCTAAATACATCTCCATGAACTTGTTTCCATCCGTATTCATCTCCTAAATCCCGTTCCATGTCGTCCATTTCTTCGTCTCTACTATATCTAGCATAATCCTTTCTTAATGTACGCATCAAAATCATTGAAACAAGACCGACAAGGAAAATTACCATCATAAAACTATTAAAAATACTGAACCAGTGAATCTAGATGAGGAATAAACATTTTTGTTAGAAAGAAGTCTAATTGTAAGAATTAAATTTCTGAAATAATATAATCCTTACTCTATGTTGGAAAAAGTTAGGATCTAAATATTTATCAAATCTATCTTCAAATTTAACATTGCTCTTCTTCCAATTAACTTCGTAACTGAAAAAAATAGCTGCTCCTTGTACTAATTTCACCTTGTTTTCACTGGTTAAATTTACATCAACTATTTGTTTTCCATTATATCCTATATCAAACTTCTTGTGTGTCCAAATATAATAAGATACAACTCCATTGTTCTCCTCTGGTTCTCCCACGACACCTAAATATTGTATAAGAATTAATGAATACAATAACGAGGTACTGAGGTATCAAAGAAAGCAAAACACTTGCACTTACCCCATATTGGGAGATCATCCATATACATCTTATACCAATATTGATTCTTAACTGCATATATAAAAGCTTTCTCACTTTCTTCAGTTAATTTTATCTGACAATATTCCACCTTTGCAACATCAGCTACAAAGAAACCAAATGATCCCAGTAATTTATCAAATTTAACTACATCCAAATAACAATTAATATAAAGTACCTTTAAATTCAATTTCCAAACCACTAAATTTAAGTTCAATGCCTTGTAATGCTTCAGAAAAGGTTTCATGATAATGATTAATGACATCTTTTGTGCCCATGCAGAAAGGTAGTGAATAATACGAATAGGTTTCCTGACGATTGTGATATGGTCCAACTGTACTCATCCACAGTACAACTTCATCGTTATCTTCATACTAATAAAATACAAGATGTTATTAATATATAACGAATACGATGTTTTAAATAAAAAAAATTAATTAAAAATTTCCATAGAGGTATAAATAAAATGTGGAAATTTAACATATATTACGTGGTAAGTCTACACAGAAAGATAAGGAAAGAGCCTGCAAAGTTTACGTTGTAAAATTACTAACAACAGATATAAACTAAATTGACAATTTTAACATTTTAACATGTGTCAATTCCGATTACTTACGATGTGAGTATGCTCGTCAGAACGGACAAAAGGGAGTAGGCTAAACGCCAAAAAGTAGAATAACAGTCGAACCCGACACATGTTCATCGTGACGGGAGGCGCACTAGGCGCCTTATGCTAATACAAATAAGAATTTAAAGATATCTGGTAATTCAAACATTCCTTAGATTCACAGAATATAATCAACGTAGCAGAAACACCGGACGGACGGATAGAAATCAGTGGACATGTAATAAAGTATGATGACACTCACAATAACCGCTAACTCTTTAGAACGTTCGTCTGCTGTGACAGCAGATGGCGTTTTTATCGTTCGTTTCATAAAGTCTTTATCAGAATCGGCGATTTTTCTTTTAAACAAAGATAGAAGATTAAATTGAAGAAAAATTTTGATAAATATTTTAATTTGTAATAATAATGCGTTACATTTATTATCCCTCGTCAAATTAGAAGTCAAGAACCAATGTAGGAAAATACATTATACTTTTAAACATTCATACCTTAAAGAAAGTCAAAGACATATATTTATTTATACAGATTTTTCTTGTTATAATTATGCTCGATAAAAATTTAAATATCATTGCTATTATTCTTCTGGCCAAGGCTTTCCTATGCCTTGAGATGCACCCATTCTTGATGGATCCTGACTTGGATAATGTATCGGAGTAGTTCCTGGAGGGAAAATTGGTGTTGCTGCAGCAGCAGCGGCAGCTGCCATTTGAGGTGGAAACATAAATTGAGGGGCAACTGGTGGAGGTGGAATCATCATTGGTGGCATCATGCCAGGAGTAGTTTGTAGATTGAAAAAATTGTTTCCCATACTTTCTGGTGGCGGTGGTAAAGCGCCTGGTAAACCCGGTACAGGTTCTAAAATTTCTCTAGTTGCTTCTGCTGCAGAAACAGTTTGTCTTCCTTGTGAACGTCCCCATTTGATAGTTAGTCTTCTTCCTCCTAATATCAGCTTGTTAAATGTTCTTTCCGCTGCTGCTTCGGCAGCGCTTCTTTGCGTGTATTGAATAAAGGCACACTGCTGACGAGGAACCATAGTTATTGAACGAATTTCTCCATACTGGTAGAAATGATCACGTAATTGTTTTTCTGTCAGAACGTCTCCCAAGTTGCCAATGTATAAAGTTGTAATGGATTTGTCTTCTGGTGGATCTAGTTTAGGCATTGCTGCAGCTCTACGCATTAGTTTATCAGCAACGGGATCGTTTACTCCGTAATAACGATCTTTAATATTTTGATCAGCTAATGGATCATCAGGATCAGTAGGCTTTTCGTGACGATATGGACATTCTTCTCCTCTTTTACATTCTCCTTTAACCCAAAAGGAGCAAATGTGCGGTCTATTTCGTTTATAATATGGACTTGTCCTTGCCAGTTTCATCAATAAATCACTGGCTGCTGCAGATTTACCAACAGCTCCTGCTGGTGATGTAGGATCTATTTTGCCAATTTCACTATCTATGTTTTGCACATAGTACTCCTTATTTACATCCGATCTAGGTAAATCATCTTTAATTTTCAGTGCTGCATCGCGTACTTGGATAGGTAAACCATATTCTAGATCAAGTAAACATGTTTGACAGACATTCTTTAGACGGCTACAAGTTTGACAAACTTCAGTTTTTTTAAATCGCATCCTTGCACCAGGACACCATCTAAATACTGTAAACGGACGCATACATATCTTGCACTCTTTCCCATACTTTTCTTTTGTCTGTAAAGCAGTTAATGTATAAACTTTGTAAGGGATGAACAAATATTTCTAGACGATGTAAATATTCATAGAATTGACTTACCATCCGAATATATGGATTATCACCTAAACAAGTTTGACATAATATTGGAAATTCCTAAAAAATAATGTAATACTTTGGGTAAACATGTTACTCCAATAAATTTGTATCTTATTAAGAATTTAACTTTACTTACAGCATCTTCCCAATTTTGTCTATTGTATGTGTTGGTTGTTTTTGAAGTAGCCATTTCAAGTTTCCTTACTTTCTAAATCCCATTCATCCACAATAAAATGATAGTAAGATTATAATTAAAATTATTCAATAACAGAAGCAAACATTGCTATTCATGGCGCCAGACGGCAAACGCAAAAAAATATTTTATACCTGCTTGCTTCATCATTTTCATGAGAACCTTGATTTAAAAGCTACATGGAAACTCTTCTATAAGGATAATTATGATTTATTTAGGAACACATATATGGATACATATGAAAGAAGATAGCAGCAAACGAAATAGCAGGAGAGGGAGATGCTTCCATCGGGGAAGAACGGTTAGAGGGAGTCGCGACGCAGAAGGCCGCGGGAGAAGCTCTTCGTTATCGTAGCAAAATGGCTACGTCCGACTCCAAAGCGCCTTTGCGAACTGTAAAAAGGGTCCAATTTGGTATTCTTTCACCCGATGAAATAGTAAGTTTGTTGCTTGTAAACGAGTGATTTTATAAAATGTATTTTTTTCGGGGCATATGCAACTATTTCATCATGAGTCGACATTTTCTGAAATCGTACATACCGCTATGTATTCTGTGTTATTTCCAAACAGTCGCGTGTGTTGATTTTCCACATGATTGTATTTTTTAATATTTGCACAAATATGATATATGTGCGATAAAAAATTTATTGTATTTAATATAAATGTAAAGTGTAATGTGATTCATTTCTTTTTTTATCCACAAATTATGATGATTGCTTTACTAAAGGTTTAATAAACCTGAAAACCCCTTCATTAATTTTATTGTGATGAGAAATGAAACTTATTAAAATCATTATAAACTATGATTTGTACAGCTGACATGCAACTTTGTAATAAAAGAAAGTATTGCTGGATTATGATTATAAACACAGTTATTGCATTTTTTAATTACATTTACTGACCTGTTACTCCTTATGACTGTAAATTTATATGCACAAATGTAATTTGTCAAAAGTAATTGATTAGAAATAAAATGTTATCAAACATTAAAAAGTTTTTATAATTACTGTAATGTTTTTTATTTCCTTAAAGCAATTATTCATTATAGCTTATTACAATTTTATTATTTTCATTTATTATGTGTTATAAAATTGACTGATGTTTTATACAGCGTCGGATGTCAGTCACAGATGGAAGCATACGGTTTCCAGAAACTATGGAAGGTGGTCGCCCGAAACTGGGTGGACTTATGGATCCTAGACAAGGTGTCATAGATAGAAATTCTAGATGCCAAACATGTGCAGGAAATATGACAGAATGTCCAGGACATTTTGGCCATATAGATTTGGCCAAGCCAGTTTTTCATGTTGGTTTTATAACAAAAACAATAAAAATCTTAAGATGCGTGTGTTTTTATTGTTCAAAACTTCTTGTCAGTCCAGTGAGTAAAGATGATCAGTAGTGGATTGTTTTTAGTATTTGAATTATTGTTTCTTTTAAATATTACCTTTTTCAATTGCAGCACAATCCAAAAATTAAGGAAATTGTAATGAAAACTAAAGGTCAACCACGTAAACGTCTCACATTTGTTTATGATTTATGTAAAAGTAAAAATATTTGTGAGGGTGGTGATGAAATGGATATTAATAAAGAGAGCCAGGATCAGCAGAATGCAGATAGAAAACCTGGGCATGGTGGTTGTGGTAGATATCAACCAAATCTTCAGAGATCAGGTTTAGATGTTACTGCAGAATGGAAACATGTAAACGAGGATTCTCAAGAAAAGAAGATAGCGCTTACCGCAGAAAGAGCATGGGAAATTTTAAAACACATTACAGACGAAGAATCGTTTATCCTTGGTATGGACCCAAAATTTGCACGACCAGATTGGATGGTGGTCACAGTTTTGCCTGTCCCACCTCTTTCAGTTAGACCAGCAGTTATTATGTATGGTTCTGCCAAAAATCAAGATGACTTGACACACAAACTGGCAGATATTATAAAAGCAAACAATGAATTGATCCGAAACGAACAAGCTGGAGCTGCAGCGCATGTAATATCAGAAAATATAAAAATGTTGCAATTTCATGTAGCAACTTTGGTCGACAACGATATGCCTGGCATGCCCAGAGCGATGCAAAAGTCGGGCAAACCCTTAAAAGCTATAAAAGCAAGACTGAAAGGAAAAGAGGGCAGAATAAGAGGAAATTTGATGGGTAAACGTGTTGACTTCTCAGCACGTACCGTCATCACACCCGATCCCAATTTGCGAATCGATCAAGTAGGTGTACCTCGAAGCATTGCCCAAAATTTAACATTTCCTGAAATTGTGACACCATTTAATATTGATAAAATGCAAGAACTCGTTAGACGTGGAAATTCACAGTATCCAGGAGCCAAGTACATTGTCAGAGACAATGGAGAAAGGATAGATTTAAGATTTCATCCGAAACCGTCTGATTTGCATTTACAATGTGGTTATAGAGTGGAACGTCACATTCGTGATGGCGATTTAGTCATTTTCAATCGTCAACCTACTCTCCACAAAATGAGTATGATGGGTCACAGAGTAAAAGTTCTACCGTGGAGTACATTCCGTATGAATCTTAGTTGCACGTCACCTTATAACGCTGATTTTGACGGAGATGAAATGAATTTGCACGTACCTCAATCGATGGAGACTAGAGCGGAAGTAGAAAATATTCACGTGACACCACGACAAATCATCACACCGCAAGCTAATAAACCAGTTATGGGTATTGTACAGGATACACTTACCGCTGTAAGAAAAATGACGAAAAGAGATGTCTTTATTGAAAAAGAACAAATGATGAATATTCTTATGTTCTTGCCCAGCTGGGATGGAAAAATGCCTCAGCCGTGTATATTAAAACCAAAGCCTTTGTGGACCGGTAAACAAATTTTCTCCCTGATTATACCAGGCAATGTAAATATGATAAGAACTCACAGTACTCATCCCGACGAAGAAGATGACGGTCCATATAAATGGATATCACCTGGTGACACTAAAGTTATGGTAGAACATGGAGAGCTCGTTATGGGGATTCTTTGTAAGAAAACTTTGGGTACATCTGCTGGATCTCTGCTTCACATTTGTATGTTGGAGCTAGGACACGAGGTCTGTGGGCGATTTTATGGGAACATCCAAACAGTGATCAACAACTGGTTGCTATTGGAAGGTCATTCCATTGGTATTGGTGATACCATCGCCGATCCACAGACCTACTTAGAAATTCAGAAAGCAATTAAAAAAGCTAAAGAGGACGTGATAGAAGTTATTCAAAAGGCTCATAATATGGAGCTGGAACCCACCCCTGGAAATACGTTGAGGCAAACTTTCGAAAATCAAGTAAACAGAATTTTGAACGACGCTCGTGACAAGACTGGTGGTTCTGCTAAGAAATCTTTAACCGAGTACAACAATTTAAAGGCTATGGTAGTATCAGGATCGAAAGGATCTAATATTAATATCTCTCAAGTTATCGCTTGTGTAGGTCAACAAAACGTTGAGGGTAAACGAATTCCTTTCGGTTTTCGTAAGAGAACTTTACCGCATTTCATCAAAGATGATTACGGTCCTGAATCCAGAGGATTCGTCGAGAACTCGTATCTTGCTGGTCTAACTCCGTCTGAATTTTATTTTCACGCCATGGGAGGTCGCGAAGGTCTCATCGATACTGCTGTGAAAACTGCAGAAACTGGATACATTCAACGCCGTCTGATAAAAGCTATGGAATCTGTAATGGTTCATTACGATGGGACAGTTAGGAACTCTGTAGGACAACTTATTCAGTTGCGTTATGGCGAGGACGGTTTATGCGGAGAAACCGTCGAGTTCCAGAATCTGCCTACCATTAAATTAAGCAATAAGGCATTTGAGAAGAAGTTCAAATTCGATCCCACCAACGAACGATATCTCCGTCGCATTTTCAATGAAGATATCGTTAGAGAAATGATGGGATCCGGGGAAGTAATATCTGAATTGGAAAGGGAATGGGAACAATTGAACAAGGATCGTGCTATACTCAGAGAGATATTTCCTAGCGGAGAATCAAAAGTTGTATTGCCTTGCAATCTTCAAAGAATGATTTGGAATGTGCAAAAGATATTCCACATCAACAAACGAGCACCAACAGATCTCAGTCCTATGAGAGTCATCCAAGGTAAATAAAATTATAATTACAGTGAGAGGGAAAAATAAGTGGACACTGTTCAAAATAGAATACCCTGAATAAAATATTTTTATTTACAGGTGTTAAAGATCTTTTGGATAAATGTATTATTGTGGCTGGTGACGATAGACTCAGCAAACAAGCTAATGAAAACGCTACATTATTATTCCAATGTTTAGTAAGATCTACTTTATGTACAAAGTGTGTTTCTGAAGAATTCAGGTTATCCAGTGAAGCTTTTGAATGGCTTATTGGAGAAATTGAAACTAGGTTCCAGCAAGCCCAGGTTTGTGGAGAACAGATCGTGTATCTTCATTTTCATAAATATAAAACTGGTGCATATGTATCTTATATCTCTTTAACGTTACGTTTAGGTATCGCCAGGTGAAATGGTCGGTGCTTTAGCTGCTCAGTCTCTTGGCGAGCCTGCAACCCAGATGACACTGAATACTTTCCACTTTGCTGGTGTATCGTCGAAGAACGTAACTCTTGGTGTACCCAGGCTAAAGGAGATTATAAACATCAGCAAGAAACCAAAGGCTCCGTCGTTAACGGTATTCCTAACCGGAGCAGCAGCAAGAGATGCTGAGAAAGCAAAGAATGTACTTTGCCGATTGGAACACACAACATTGAGGAAAGTTACAGCGAATACTGCTATTTACTACGATCCAGATCCACAGAATACTGTGATCGCAGAGGATCAAGAATTCGTGAACGTTTATTATGAAATGCCTGATTTCGATCCAACCAAAATATCCCCGTGGCTGCTTCGTATCGAGTTAGACCGAAAGAGAATGACTGATAAAAAATTAACAATGGAACAAATAGCGGAAAAGATTAACGCTGGCTTTGGGGATGATCTGAACTGCATTTTCAACGACGATAACGCTGAGAAATTAGTTTTACGAATTAGGATAATGAACAGCGATGATAACAAGTTCCAAGATACCGAAGAAGAAACTGTAGATAAAATGGAGGACGACATGTTCCTTCGGTGTATAGAGGCAAATATGCTCAGTGACATGACATTACAGGGTATCGAGGCAATAGGCAAAGTTTATATGCATTTACCGCAAACCGATTCCAAGAAACGTATCGTCATCACTGAAACTGGTGAATTTAAAGCAATAGCTGAATGGTTATTGGAAACGGACGGGACAAGTTTAATGAAAGTATTGAGCGAGAGAGATGTCGATCCTGTTAGAACATTCAGTAATGATATCTGTGAAATATTCCAAGTCCTTGGTATAGAAGCTGTCAGGAAGTCTGTAGAAAAAGAAATGAACGCTGTTTTGCAATTTTATGGTCTTTATGTAAATTATCGTCATCTCGCTTTGCTTTGCGATGTTATGACGGCCAAAGGTCACTTGATGGCTATTACGCGTCACGGAATAAACAGACAGGACACTGGTGCACTTATGAGGTAAATATAAAAAAATAAATATAATTTTATTACCGAATAACGATACGGAGTTCTATATTTTATACTTTATTCTAGATGCTCCTTTGAAGAAACAGTGGATGTATTATTGGATGCTGCATCTCATGCAGAGGTTGATCCAATGAGAGGAGTATCTGAAAACATTATTATGGGACAACTTCCACGAATAGGAACAGGTATTGCTTTTTAACACTTATAGTATTGTGATTTTAATAAACAAATCTCAAATTATTCGGCTAACTATAAATGTATTTAATCTTACTTTTTCAGGATGTTTCGATTTGCTATTAGATGCTGAGAAATGTAAAGCTGGTATTGAAATACCAATGGCGGTAGGTGCTGGTGTAATGGGAACAGCCGGAATGTTCTTTGGCAGTGTTGCTACACCAAGTATGAGTCCTCAAATGACCCCTTGGATGGGTGCTACCCCGGGTTACGGAGCATCAAGCATGTCTCCTGGTACGAACATTTTCAATAATGTTAAAATTTATCATTGTAATTTATTGATGATTAAAAAATGTACAATTCTTTTACAGCACTGGGAAGTGGTATGACACCAGGTGGTGCATGCTTCTCACCATCAGGAGCGTCGGATGCTTCAGGACTTTCACCTGCCTATTCCGCGTACTCGCCACAACCTGGAAGTCCTGGCAGTCCAGGCCCCAGCATGAGTCCATATCCAATGTCACCGGCAGGAGGTGCATCGCCTAGTTATTCGCCTACATCGCCTGCCTATTTGCCAACTTCACCGAGTATAACACCATCGAGTCCTAACTACTCGCCTACCAGTCCAACGTATTCACCCACCAGTCCAAATTATTCGCCAACGAGTCCAAGTTATTCTCCGACAAGTCCAAGTTACTCGCCAACATCACCGAGTTATTCGCCAACGAGTCCGAGTTACTCGCCAACGTCGCCGAGTTATTCACCGACGAGCCCTTCGTACTCGCCAACGTCACCGAGCTACTCGCCAACGAGTCCGAGTTACTCGCCAACGTCGCCGAGTTATTCACCAACGAGTCCTTCGTACTCGCCAACGTCACCGAGCTACTCGCCCACGAGTCCTTCATACTCGCCAACGAGTCCTTCATACTCGCCAACGTCGCCGAGCTACTCGCCCACGAGTCCGAGTTACTCTCCAACGAGTCCAAGCTATTCGCCTAGTTCACCAAATTACACGCCAGCCTCGCCGTCTTATTCTCCAACAAGTCCAAGTTACTCGCCGAGTTCTCCACAATATTCACCTGCCAGTCCAAGTTACTCACCGAGCAGTCCAAAATATTCGCCAACGAGTCCGAGTTATTCACCGACGTCACCGTCGTTTGCTGGGACCTCGCCACAGTACACGCCAGCGAGTCCAACTTACTCTCCAACGAGCCCAACCTACTCACCAACGAGTCCATCGTACTCTCCTAGTTCGCCACAACACACAGCGTCAGGGAGTACAAGGTACTCGCCGAGTAGTCCAAATTACTCGCCTACTAGCCCGACGTATTCGCCTACGAGTCCTCAGTACTCGCCATCGAGCACCAAGTACTCGCCTACCAGCCCAACGTACACACCAACGAGTCCGAGTTATTCGCCCACGAGTCCAACGTACTCTCCACCGGTACCAGGCTACTCGCCAACGAGTCCCACGTATTCTCCGGCATCTCCAGCCTACGAGACAGACGACTAAGAAGAAGTATTACGCATGGCTGTATGAATGTTTGCTATTAAATACTTACTATGAACTAGGTATAAGTATGATAAGTTGTAATTATAACTACTACACATACAATCTTCAATTTTCTAAGTTCGTAAATATATATTTAGTATATAAATTTATGCACAGTTTTTATATAAATTCTCATGTCATCACCTGTGTGATCATAGGTCAGAGGATGTTCTTTATTTCTTCTATTATCGAGGAAACGATGACCGTGTGGTTGGAAGTCTGAATGGACAGTTGTGCGACGATCTTTATGAAACGGTAGTGTAAATCTTTTTATTAAGGAGTACATTTGTCTCTGAAACGTTAATAAAAGTATGAATGAGATGAATATATATATTTTCTTTTCCAATATATAGAAAACGCACGTAGCGAACATATTATTTATATTGAAATCTTGTTTCATATAGATCCCGACGTTTGTATTATATACGTGAGACGCATGGCTGTACTTTTGAAGAAGGAAGCACAAACACACGTTGTGGGTCTTCCTTCGGTTCTCTCGTTCTGTCTGGGTAAACCGTTTGCGTTCAATAGAGTATCGAGTTACGTTTTATGCGGTGCTCGCCACCGCGAAACGAAAACCTGTTCATGGTCCGAACATCGATGTCGAACAGTGTGAATTATTCCTCGTCATGAATAACGAGAGACTGCCGCTACTTTTCAAAGACTCTGCTAACTCGGATCTGTCGCTTTTATTCGCTACATTGTGCGTTATCGACATTTTCGGCGTTTTTCCGATCATCGCATTACCACGCTCGATTGTGCAATGCGGTAAGTTTCTTTCAGTTTCTTATATTCTGTTTTTATGTTTCGCAACACTAATCAGGGATCAATTGTGAGACAAGAACTATCAGAAAACATTTTCTTCTTTTCTTTTTTCTTATACGAGTCGCGTTCAGATTGCGTATATTCCTACTAGTTTCTTTATTTTGTGACAAGCACTTTGTATTTAGCCAGATAGATTACCACTATTTTAATAAGATAGGATACTAATATGTATATATGTATACATATGCAGTATGTCTAGTTACAGCGAATATAGAGAATTGTTTCTTAAGGTAATTGAAGACACTGTTGTCTAGATAAAAAATGTATAATTGAGATCAAGATCAACTTCATTTTTGTAAATGTATTGGAATGAATTTAATAATCTCTAATTGAAGGTCGCTTAAAATTAAACAATAAGATTTTACAATCATTAATTTGAATTTAGACTTGATGAATTATGATAAGTTTTAAACAGGTCACCTTCAACTAAGTATCATTATTATCATGTCATGAATTTAAAAACATGAAACATGATTTTTAAAAAATGGTAGTAAAACAAAGAAAAAATTAACAAAAAAATTCTGTTTACAACATTGCTACAAAAATTCAATGAGTTTTTAAATGATTTTTCGTATGTTCAATTTCTTATGAAATAATTCCATATCTGTATGAATAAAACATACTGCATATAATTGATTGTACAATGTGACTTTATCGTTTATTTCATAATATATTTTATTTAAATTGAAATGATTTATATAATTTACTTATTGTACTACTTAAGGCGATCATTGTAAACAAAATTCGAGCACGAAATATCGTGCGAGAAAGTTGATCATTTTGAACAAAATAAAGTTGATTAACTTGTTAAGATCTTTGTTATTCGAGCCACTTAAACCACAGGCTTTCCTTGTCTGCGTTTATGAAATTCTCGTTAACACAGAAACTAAGATATTGTTTCTTAAACGATTATAGTTTCTGATTGTAGGATTGTACGGGATTCCCTTAGTCCTTGTTGTATTTGCTTTGCAAATTTACACAGCCGTTCTTCTTGGAAAATCATGGACAATTGCAACTACTTTAGATCCACAGATTTCACGAAAAAATCGGTGAGTTTATAATTTTAACTTATCCTTTAATAATTAATTATTAAGTTAATTCATTTTGCAGGCATCCTCTTGCTGCAGTGACCGAATTAACATTGGGTCCTCGGGCAAGGACCTTGGTCACTATAATCCTGGATCTTGCAGTATTTGGTTGCAGCATACCTAATTTACTGGTTGGTACGTTCTAATATAATGTTAATAAAATTAATATTCCTTAATTTGTAATGATCAAGTGTATCACCATTCATCAATTTCAGCTTCACAGAATTTGCAGTTATTTGGATTGAAAGTATCGAGCCAACGATTTGATTTATCTTTTTGTTACTGGCTTTTAATTGTGGGTCTTCTATTATGTCCAATTATGTGGCTGGGTAGTCCACGCGATATGAAGTAATTCGTAAAAATATTTTTAAATTATATTTTGTTTGTTACAATACTGATCTACATGATTACAAATACTTGCAGGATATTGGCTTCATTTTCTTCTACAATGGTCATACTAACAGCAGTATTAATCTGGTGGTGTATAATTACCGATGACCGTGAACTGAATACCACACCGATACCCGTTTCTCCTACCTGGGACAAATTAATTTCTGGGTAATCTGTACAAAGTGATTAATCGTATTGTTAATTTCATATAATATTTTTATATGAAATAACTTCAGATACGGCATGCTGGCATTTCAATTTGACGTTCATCCGACCTTGATGACAGTGCAAGTAGACATGCGTCGTCCGCAGGATATCAATAAAGCAGTTATAATTTCCTTCTTAGGTAATAGTATGCCTGAAATATTTATTTTATACCTCAATTATTCATTAATTAATAATACCATTGATTATAGTTAGCGGTTCGTTATTTGTCGTTACCACTAGCTTGGCCATTTGGAAGTATGGAGGCAGTACAGCAGCTAATGTTCTTCAAATGGTACCAGGAAATATCATGATGAGTGCTGCTATTCTATTCGCTGCTGTTCAACTTTGTTTATCAAGTGCTCTTGGTCATTCGGCTCTTTTTCAGGATCTGGAAGATCAATGCAACATTCAGAGAAGTATGAATTTTATAAGTCAAATCAATTATATGATGTATTACATAAGACAAACGTTTTTTACAATAGCTTTCGGATGGAAGAGATGTGCCATACGATCAGCTGTTGTATTCCTTGGAGTGGCTGTTGGGGAATCTGTGCCAAGATTTGATATTGTGATGGCTCTAATCGGAGGATCCTTAACTGGTCCGTTAGTTTTTGTACTCCCTCCATTAATGTACTCTAAAGCTATTGCTTTAAAAATAAGGTCTATGAGACCTTTGACCCCTGAAATATATTCAAATTCTGAAAGACGTCGAGGCAACGAAGGTATGTCAACCGATCCGAGAATTCATTCAAGATCAATTTACTATGGTGTTCTAGGCGTACCTAACGCTGAGTATCATCGATATTCGTATTTTTATTATGACGATTTGGAAGAAGAATTTGAAGAAATCGTAGATTACGACGATACTCTAAGCAGTGCAAAGACCAGCGAAGAGTTTTTAATGACCAGAAGAAGTAATAATGATCATGAACCGATATTTATAGATGCTAATCGACCATTTAAAGTCTGCAGAAGAACAACAGTTTCTGAAGAATCAGTTCCAAGAGTAAAAATGAATTGCAATTTTCGAAGATGGAATCAGTGGTTCAGTTATTTAGTTGTATTATTCGGTATCGTTGTTACAATTTCTTCCACATATATTAACGTTAAAAATACTATTCGTTACGTACAATTCACACCGCCGTGCATCGTGAACGTCTCCGTAGTGCAAAATTCTGTATAAATAATAGTATTTTACAGAACGGTTTACGCAGTGTATAAGAATTATAAAACATCTAATCTTTTATCTTTGTATACATAAACTTAAAATGCACTAAATTTTTGTAAACAACTTTTTATAATATTAAATATGTACATAAGTATAAAACATTGATGATGCATTTCTTGGATAATAAAGTTGTTTTTTACTGTATTGTAATTTGAATTTTAAATTTCAGAAATGTCCGCTATATGGCAGCATTATATCAGTAAAAATTTATGTTGTAAAAAATATTTATTCATACATGATACCACTCTGTTTATTCTTTACGTAATAGAATTTTTAATATATACATAGTAAAAAATTCTATTATATATCAACTTTCATTGTACAAAAGAATCATTGTATAATACAACACACGTGTTTTCGAATAGTAAATATCGCTTGAATCAGCTGATTTTGTAAACTATTTTTAATCGTGAAGGTTACCTTGAAATATGTTTAAATAAGTATCCGTAGACTTATTTTAAATAGCTTTGTAAATGTTGTATATATAATTATGTTACATTATTTTTAGAATAACATTAAAGTACCAATAAGTGATAACTATTTATTTATTATTTTTGTAGTTAAATCATTTAAACGACGTGCTATCTGATATTACGTAATGATGTAAATGTAACGTTATAAATTATATATGTAATGTTACATAACAATCCTTCTGAAATTAACAAAATGTATATATTTTATTAGTCTGTTTCGTTTTTGCTGCAAACACGTGTATCATTCATTTTTTCTTGTGAATGACCCATTAGGCCATATGTATATAATTGGCCATGATGTTCAACGTGACGATTGTAAGCAATTGTAAGAGGGGATACGAATGAACCTGTGACGTTTACGAAGCAGATCTTTACGATACTGTCCGCGCCAAACGAATGACCCGTCCTGGTTCGATCCATTTTCTACTTTAACTTCGATTTCTTCTTTATTCTTTTGATTTTTCATTACGATCGAAGAAGAATTTCTTTGAAAATGATTCCGAACTGCATCAGAAATATAGGCGCGCAAACCTCAAAGCGAAACGTAAGTATTTAATCTAATGAACGACAAATGACCTTTAATATTACTATTTGCCAACACGTTTCATGCCAGGGTCTTGTTATAATTTCAAGTCGTATGATCACTGTTCAAGTTTTGCAATTGAACATTTTGTCTTTTCTTTTTTTTTATATCTCCTCCTGGTGTTTCGCCAGTTCGGAAGCTGGAATGAGGTAATTATTCGTTTAGATTTATTAATGTGTCTTTCATTGAAAATCACATTTTACACGTTGCATCGTGCTCAATTTTTTTATTTTTTTATTTTTTTTACCCATTGCAGTGTGATCATATTTAGAATTATATAGACACCATGAGTTCCTAAATTTGGTGTATTTTGCAAATATATTGTTTTAAGTCTGAATTATATTTGTGCTTGTATTCTTTTTAATATTGTTGTAAATAGCAAAAGTTCATTGCATAGATGCTGTGCTTCTTTTTATGTAAAGTTATGTGTAACTAATTTTAAGCTCTATATATTTACAGGTGGTATCTTATTTCTTCAACAAAAAAAATAATTATGCCACAGAGGCTTCATTTGATACAAAACCTTTTCGATTACACAAACTGGACAGTGGGCCATCCACTCATGTTACTGTCACCAGAGATGAAGCTCTAGATCTGTATAGAAAATTACATACAATTCGTCGTATGGAAACAGCAGCAGGAAATTTGTACAAAGAAAAAATTGTTAGAGGTTTCTGTCATTTGTATTCAGGCCAGGTAAGAATAACTTATTTTATCATTTATTCAAAAACAATTTCTGTTAATATAAAGAAATGCAATTACCTTTGACAGGAAGCTTGTGCTGTTGGTATAAAGGCAGCTCTTCGGTCACAAGATGCTGTCATCACAGCCTACCGAGCTCATGGATGGACTTACTTAATGGGAATAGAACCATTTGGTGTATTAGCTGAATTGACCGGTAGAAAAAGTGGCAATGCAAAGGGTAAAGGTGGATCTATGCACATGTATTGTAAAAACTTTTATGGTGGAAATGGCATTGTCGGTGCTCAAGTAAGTATTAATTATTGGAATTATTAAAGCAATGATTGATATAAAATTAATTCAGTAACAAATCTATAGGTGCCATTAGGAGTTGGAATTGCCTTTGCTCAAAAATACATGAACAATGGAGGAGTGTGTGTAGCACTTTATGGAGATGGTGCAGCTAATCAAGGACAAGTATTTGAAGTATATAATATGGCCAAATTGTGGGATGTTCCTTGTATTTTTGTTTGTGAAAACAATGGATATGGTATGGGTACTAGCGTTGATCGTGCTTCCGCAAGTACAGACTATCATACAAGAGGAGACTACATTCCTGGAATTTGGGTTTGTTTAAAAAACAAAACTTTTGTTCCATAATTGTACTGTACGTTATGTTAATTAAATATATTTTCAGGTGGATGGTATGGATGTACTGGCAGTTAGGGAAGCTACAAGATTTGCTGTAGATTTTTGTACATCTGGCAAAGGTCCTATTATCTTGGAAGCTGTAACTTACAGATATAGTGGACACAGTATGTCAGATCCTGGAACAAGTTATCGTACAAGAGAAGAAGTTCAAGAAGTAAGACAGACCAGAGATCCTATCACTGGTTTCAAAGAACGAATACTGAATTCTAATCTTATTACCCAAGAAGAAATAAAGGTAAACTTGATTGAAATATGTTTCTTTTTCTTTGAATGATCATAAAATAATTAAAAATTCATGTTTTGTATAGACGATGGAAAATGAAATAAGAAAAATGGTCGATGACGCTGTGAAAGCCGCGAAAGCAGATTCTGAAATTCCAGCGAACGAACTTACTGCCGATATTTATGCCAATTGTGTAGAAAAAGAAATTCGTAACATAACTCCATTTAATCCTCTGTCACACACGAGGCTAGGTCCAGCTGTTAATGCCTAAAATCATACTTCTAGAAAAGATTTTTAATTAATATCATATTAAATCTTATTCATTATAGCAATATCTGCCATTGCAAGAATTTATAGTCTGTACAAAAGATTTTTAGGGCATATATTCAAAATTTAGGCTGAAAAATAGCGAATTGTTGAAAGATAATTTCGTTTATGACTTACGGTTGAGTTGTATATACACAAATTGTATATTTATTTTATTTATAAATGTATAGTACCGTAAGGAGAAGATACACTGTTATAAATCAATTAGTACATGATAACATTTACTGCCACGTTGTAGTCGGTGATCTTACGTGTACATATGTTTAGAAATAGTAAATGTATCGAGGACAGTTCAAAGGACAATACTTTTTTATCCATGTATCCTTACTAAGGAATAATACAAACATATAAAATATTATTCGTGCTTGGGACCCTGTATATTGATAAAGAAGTAACGAAATTTGTAACTACTGTAAAATAATGTATTCACAATGTTATTGCAATCCAGGGTAATATATCATATGTTCGTTCGTGGATAAAAAGTATGAATAAAACTGACATGTAATTAAAATAGAAGTAATTCGTTAAAAATTGAATAAAAACATTTTATGTATAACAATTGAATTTATTTGAAACTAAGTTTTAGAACACATTCCAAAACAGTTTCACAGTGTTAATGCATTTATGAACACACTATTGAATTTCATTTTTCTGTTTTAAATTCGTACTTCTCGGTATTATTGCTTTCCCACAATTCCTATAATCCTTAGTCTATTAAATTTTGTTAGTATCACGTTAAGAACGCAATATTCCAGTAGTAGTTGATTGACAACAGCAGAGAGAAGAAGCAAGGAACAATGGCTGCTGCAGGAAGCACGAACTCCGGCACAATTTTTCAAAAACTCGGTTTAAAACCGATTACAAAATGCAGTCTCGTTAAATTTTACGCTCCTGCTTTCGGTGTCGCTTCGTACACCGCATTATCCGTTAATGTAATGAATCCAAGTCTTGTCATCAGGTAATGAACTATGCTTTCAGACATTAACCTCTAACGTTAAGTATACATGTTTCATCATTTTTAGAATGTTACGTAATCTTTAAGCAGCAGATATTTCATAGTATATTTTTATGAATAAGTTAAAAATTCTAACTGGAACATCCGTTCTTTTGTAGCAAAAAAAAATGTATTATGTTAAATATAACTTTCTCCCAATTATTTTATTTCCTCTATCCATAAATATTTAATTTAGTGCAACTAAATTAATTAATTCCAAAATCTTAAATTAAATGTTATGTTTTAATCATGGTAGTCATCTTTAAATAATAGTTGTATGTTATTGTTACTTAATCTAATTAATAGACATCTACCTTTTCAATCTGTAATATGTGATTATAAAATTTTGTAGAGTTTTTCCAAAAAAAGACATCACAAACTTTTTATTGGGAAGTGCTCTCCTTGGTACTGGCTCGTACATATATACTAGAGACCATATGAAAGCTGCTACAATTGATGCAAAGATAATATACAGGTAATCTTATTTGATTCATAATAAATTTCATAATTTCTAATCGTATAGGTACTTATTATATATCATGTATCATGTTAATAACCTGATGTTGTAATTTTTATAATAGTACTACCGGTGCTGTATTGTTGAGCTTTGGATCAGTTTTAATATGGGCAGTTTTGCGATCTGTGGTACCACCTAATCCTACTTTGTGTACAATAATTGGCATTGCTTCTGGAATTACATTCATTAAGATTGGTTCTACTTATTTGGATTTTGTTGATGGACAAATACAAAAGAAATAGATCAATCAAGTTTTCATAATTAATAATGGTCATTGTGTAATAAATGCATCTGAAAAACAAATTTGCAATAATATATTATGAAATGTAATTGTGTTGAACCAAAGCAAGGAAGAAATGTATGTTAAGTAAAGAGTTCTTAAATGTCTACAGGTTCTTACTTTTTGTATGATCTTTGTTCCAAAATGGCAGAAGATTAAGGACAAAATTATGTTGAACATAATTACAAAGCGTTTTTATTTTGTCCTGGTTAATTGTTTTGTGAAATCTAAAACTTATTTAAAGGATGTATGAAACTAAAGTAAGAGTATTATTGTATCTTACATGGAACATTGAAAAATGGTTTCTTGAAATGTGAAGTTGTCTCACATTATATATTGGTGTTTATGGATTTATAACTTATATACAAAAAGAGTATGAAAAAAAGACAAGAAAAATTTTTCAATAATTTGTAGTTGTATTTGTAATATGAGTGCATTTTTCAAAGCATAAAATCTGTTTATCTAAGTAACTAATTAGCAGTAGTGGTAGAAATCTGCAAATATCACAGCAGTTTTAATAAATGTTATACTAGAAAAAATAATTAAAAGAGTTTAAAAAATAAGTTGTATTAATTTTTGAAGCAAGCATAAGTATAACATTAATTTATTGTTGTGCACGTGCACGTTTCCTTTTGTAAGCAACGTATTCGGAATTAATTTTAATTAATAAGATGTGTAATCTTAAAAGTATGTACAGTTTCATGGCAAACAACATTGTATCACTTCTTTAATAAAGTCTGCTATTAAGCTTAAATTGCTATATATTTATCGGTACAAATATTTTACTTTGTTATCAAAATCTTTTATTTTATTAGTACATTTTACAGTATACAAAATGTAATGGTAGTATGTGTAAGTATTATTTACTCGAGGATAAATTTTGCATACTATAAACCAGTCACATTATGTGTCTCTATAATATATTCGCATTTCTGTGTAAATAAAAATAATAAATAATAAACATGAACAATAAGTATTTAAGACAAAAGAATTTGAATAAATTATATTTGTAAAACCTTAATCAAATTAATTATTGTATTACAATGATATTGAGTCATATATTATAGTTATTTTACAGAAAATATTGAAAATTATAAATGCAATAAAAATCATAGAAATTTTGATAGGTATAAATTAAATCCATGTTTTCATTAATATTCAATGGAGAATTTTATTCTAAAATTTATAATTACCTATTTATTTATTTGAAAAACTTTTTTACTTTATAGGTATGTATGTACACATTATTGTTGTATCGCGATTTAGTTATTACATCAAAAAATATCATGTACATTCAAAAAACAATTCTTTGGTTTCAAAAATAAGATTTGTGTGTTATTAGTAAAATGTGTTTACAAATAGCCATACGTCTCTCATATTAACGTAATTTACAACCAAGTGAAAGATGTGGTTTTTGATTTCTATCGCCTTTATAATTAGTGACACCTGCTAACTATTCTTAATGATACGCGCATGTACTTACTTTATATCGTGAAGTAAAATGATAATGAGTGTGAAAGTTGTGAATATCTAAATTCATTAAAACATGATTAAAAGTTATCATTTTTTCATATCAAAACTGATTCTTTTAAATGATACAGTATTGAAATCGAATACCTGAAACATGTTTTATTTTATTATGATGTCATGCAATATACATATTATGTAAAGATGTATTTAAATATCGGTATATGTATACAATTAAAATACGATTTTCTAGTTACGATATAAAAAAGTCCTCAGTATAGATATTTCATACAATTTATATTATATAAAAAAAAAAGAATAAGTAACGCGGTTGCACGATTTACTCGTGAACCGTATCACATGTATTTTCTTAAAGATAACAGCTTCTTTTAATCGTATTTTGTAAATCTTCCTATTTAAATATCATCCATACTTTAATGTACATACATACTAAATAGTATCATTCTCCTTTCTCACGTTGAAACCAAAGATTTATAATACTGTCTTCCTTCGACGAAGACTCTTCGTTTTTTTCTACTAATTAGAAAATTAAAAAATTTTCCAAGATTATTGGTAAATTGTACGGAGTACGATTAGCTGATTTCTAAAAATAAGTAACAATCACAGAGACATTTGTCTCGTAGAGTAATTATTAGCGAATAAGGGATTCACCCCCGCGCGAACAAGTTTTAACTCGTTCCATTCCTGATTCTTAATGAAGTATTTGTTGGATTTTTCATCGAGGAAGATAAAACAGTACTGACTGTTTCTGCGATGCTTTCTGTTACCTTATCAATTGTATCAGTAAATATTTGTTCGCTTGTTTTATTCGAATGGTTGTATTCGTAGGAATCCAATTCGTGGTCGTGATCATCTTCGTGGTGATGGTCGGTGTCGTTCCCATGTGAGTGTCCATGCGAATGGGAATGGGAATGGGAATGGGAATGAGAATGTGCGGCTGTAACAACAAAATAGAATTTTTAAATGTTTGCTTACGTATAGTTAAGTATTTGTTAATCTATTAATATTCAAAATTTTGAATACATAAGGTGATTGAACACGCGGTATTGCGCGAGTAGCGGCAAATGTGTCAACTACCTATTTAAATTTATATTTGTTGAACAGTCGGTAAAGTAGAGATTATTAGATGATAAAATCTACGTTTATGCAGGTAACGTCAATTTTTATTTACTTACAATGATCCTTATTGATTTTTATATAAAATATCAAGTTTCTAGAAAACATAAAATCTTTGTAATTATTGCTTATGAAGAGAATTTCCTTCAGAAATGGGAATATAGACCGAAGCACGGTAAATAGCCGAGAAAGCGGTCATTGCCAGTCTTGGGTCATTGCTATACGAGGAGAAAGCTTATAGGTAATCAGGTTTTTTACAATACTATTCTTCAAAAGTAAATTACGAATGTCCATCAAAGTAACGAAACCAGTCTAACTTGAGCGAAGTGAAATCTGAAAGAATGTACTTTTGCATAAGGTAAGTTCACTCTTCTTATCTGAAATAAGGATAATAATAAATTTCATGTAACTATTCGTAATCATCCATAGATGATTAACAAGAAGGAAACAATGAGAGACAGTAGTGAAAGGTTAAGTTTAACGAGGTCAACGACTGACAATATAAACAAGCTCAACGAATGACACGCCGGTAAGCAACAGTAAGCAAATGTTACATTCATTTGTTTCTGAATCAAATACTGTGACCTATTGTTTCACTTTATGTACATTACACACCTTCGCTAGTCGGGTATCATGAGATTGAAATACATTGGTAACGGATGATACTTCCGTAAAAGCAGTTGTTATTACGAATTCGTATTTAGCATTAGACGTAAATAAACCTATTAAATAACTCGTCTCATGTTTATTGCCACAGATGAGATTGACGCGTTTGAAATAGCTGAGAAGCGTGGGTTTAATCATATACGGAAGGAAGTCTGTATTTTATAAGAATTACAATCATAAGAACTTCAGGTGTATTAGAAGCATATATCGATCGATTTTTAAATCGATCTTTTTTGATTGTTCGTTATTGAAGTTTACGGATTAAGTCAGTAATGATATCACGTACTTTTCCTGAATTAATAGGTTAATAGGTACATCCGAGTTTTATTGTCGCTGCGTGTTACGACGATTCCTCTGACGAGTAACGTTACCACGAAGCAGAAGTTCGCTGCGTCGTATGCCACCGTTATCAGTCATCAACCTAATTGCAATTGACTTGTACTATATGTTGGAGACTGTGGTCGTGCAATGAAAAAACCACCGTGTATACCAGTGGGGAAAACGAAGTCAATCTGCGAAATCGAGTATGTAATCAGTCGCGTAGACGGATTGAAATCGTCCATTTAACGTATACGTCCTGCACTATTATTCAATGCAATCAACGATGCATTATATGCATCTTGTAAAGGAATGCCGGCCCGGTATTCAAAAAATTGATAAAAAATGAACATTGACGTTGATTTAAAATCAGGTAAAACGCTGAATACTCTAATGGAAAACAAGACTATAATATTCCTATTTGAAGAAAAATAATTTTTATTTAATACGAGTTTCTTTTATTTTAATTTAGATTTTCTGAAGTATATTTTTAAATGAAAGACCAAGAAGAGTTAAATGTAACTGGTGGAATAATCAAAGATGAAATTATTATTATCTATTCAAGAGTTACTCCTGATCTTTTGGATAAGATCTGACTAACAGGATGATAATATCTTGAAGATTGAATCTACTTAAAGACAAGGCTGATTTAGCCTGCTCCCATTAAATGCGTCCGACCAAAAAATTGGCGGAACCGTTCGCTTTCTCATAGTCGTATTTTCGTGACCTTGACTTTTTCGACGTTACCATTTGACGTCAAAATCGATGTGTAGACGCGGTTTCCATGTGCATCGAAACACGTGGGTGGTGATTGCACCAAGGGCGTACCGGTGATAGGTTTGCACCGAGGTTAAGAGATGAAAGACTTCCCAATCGTTCGTTAAATGTCGACAACACCTGATATCGTGGAGCAATTAACTCGGTAACAGTAGTTGCCAAAGGATCTGAAAGTATTTTCGAGCAAACTTCGAAACTCACTTCTATGTATAGGGTGGAACAGTTGAAATTAGTATCTCGGTCATTATTTTTAGCTGAGAACAATTTCTACCAATATACGGTTCCCTTCCAAAAGAAGAAAAACTTTGTTTGATCAGAAAGCAACGTTTGTTTGACAATTCTGTATTCACTTCGTTGTTTGCCTATCCTTGGAGAAAGTTTTTCCTAAAACTTCGCTTTTTATCATCACTGGAAAGTTACCGTTCCCTCTCGTTCCAATTAAATCTGAAACTTTCGCGTAGTAAATCGAGCATTAAAAAAAAAAAAAAAAAAAAAAAAAAGATGCGAGTAATAAGAGAGACGCATAGATCCATTGTTGATAATCAGTTATATACAGTGCACTTTCACTGTACAACTCCACTCACGATCAGAAACTAAATATCTTAGGAAAGGATTAATTTTTATAATTAATATACCAGTTTTACTGATAGATGCTCATTCGATAAACACTCACTGGCGATTTGCAGGCCCAGCATTAACATGAAGCCAACAATTATGGCGGTCAGCTGTAGGAGGCCACTTTTCTCGTTAGCTCTTTCGCGTGCGAGCACCTCGAAGAAAACCACGTAGAGCAACGTTCCGGCTGCCATTCCTTGAAGTATCGTCGGCGTTGGTCCCAAGTTTCCGCTGTCGTTCTTGAAATAGTCGAGAGCTAATCCTACAGCGATACCAATGGGAGTGACCATGGAAAATATCGTCAGGTAGCTAAGAGTTGTCCTGGTGGATGCACCAGCGACGTATAATTCCATTCCAACGCAAAATGAGATGACCAGTTTGTGCGTGGCTATAGCTGCAGCTAGATAAACCACGGAACCGATAGAGGGTTCTAGTCCAACAGCTAGACCCTCGAAGATTGCGTGGAAAGAGAGAGCTAGAACGGTCAACAGACCCTGAATCGAGGTATTTTTCGTCACAGGGACGTGCTTATGTTCGTGTTGCTTCGTCCTGGGGTATTGGTTCAGATTTGTATCGGAAGGGTATCTCACATTCTCTGGACTATGTTCATCAGAGGATAACCCCGTTGGAGAGGACAGGACGAATATAGCTGGTAACGCTTTATCGTGTTTAGACTGCTTGTTCAATTCGTTTTCATTCTCTTCTAACTCATCGTTACCCTCCCTCCAGGTAGACCTGGTCGTAGTGGACATCGTGGTCGTTGAACCTGTCGACGCAGTCGTCGATGCACCTGGTTGATTGTTGCATCTGCGTACAGAGACTGTCCTATATAGGAGAGCCTCCGAAGACTCGGGTTTTCCCGTCAACGCTGCGTGCACCGCCTCCTCAACGAGGTAAACGAGGAAGAATCCAGCACAGAACAGTAATTCAGACAAACTAAGCGTGCCTAAGGTTGGCAGTTGATCGTTCTTCTGGTGTCTCTCCACGCTGACGCGAACTTCCGGTGCTAAATGCAGGAACGTGGTGAATAAGAGGACCCCTCCTCCGAAGCAAAGTAACAACGACGTTTGCAGGCCCTGGGGGGGGGGATTATAAGTTATCTTCGAATTTCTCTATCATTCTTATCGAACATAGTTACCCAGTCGTTCCTCGAAAGAAAGCGCAGCTTATAATTGGGACAATCGTTGCTGCCTTCGACGAGCTTATCTTGTGTAAATGTTAACCCACTTTGTACAAGAGGACATAAGAATTTTATTTTTCTACAATTTACTTCGTTTCATTCGTTCTAGAAGACGTAATTTTAGAGGAACGACTGCTGAATGTTCGATAAATTTATTTTAACCCTCAATTGGCCGGATTACTGATAAGCAACCGATTAAATGTTGACACATTTGGTCGGCAGTTACTTTGTATTTTGTACGGGCAAGACGTGACGTTTAGTTCAAACAGTTAACAAATTTGTTATCTTTAATGATTCATTTATGATCCAATGGAGATAATAAAATTTAGGTATGCTACCTATTCATGTGATAATATCAACATTGATTTTTGAAACGTTGGATTATTTTACTATACGAGTTTCAGGTGAACGGGATCAAAAGGAATGATCCGAGAAAAGAATATGAATTATTTTGATTTAGTCGTACCAGTTGAGGATTAAATTGTTGAACATTTCTGATGTTGTTTGGCGATAGCTTCGTACATCGGAAACGTACTTGCGAATCTGTTGCAGATCCGGAGAAAACGGTAGAAGAGGAAGCGTTCGAAACCGAGGTCGAAGTGCAAGTGCTGGAATTGCTGGAAATTCCCCGGTGTCGTTTTTGGCGATGGTTGATTCTGTATCGTCCTACTATCAACGGTAACATTCCCAGGATCAAGGAACCGAAACCAAGACCAATCATTGCTCCTATCTTTGCTATCAATAAAATTGTGGAAGTCGTTGGTTCTTCCATGTTTTTTTCCCTCTATTATTCAACTTCAGAAGGTAAATTTATATTGAACCAAAGAACTTTGGTTCAATTTCTCTTTAAAAGAAAGAACAATATTCAAATTTATCTCTTTTTCACATCACTTAATAACGTCCTTTTTTTCCAGTATCATCACAAGTCCTCTCATCCTTCACACCGTGCTCAACATTTGCTCTAGATTCTTCAGGCGTCTTCCACTTCTCCCTTCACTCGTTTGAGATGGCCACTTTATCACTTAGCACAAGCCAAACAATTTCGAAACGGTCCGACAATGAATTAAGGTATCTCCGATCACTTACATTCATTAACGTTCGTTCATTGACGCCAGATTAGTATTCTTATCAAAAGAATTTTTAGACAGATTCTTCGAGTGACTCAATCCGGAACCAGAGCCTTTATCAACGATCTACCGGCCTATTCATCTCGTTCTTTTTTACGCTGTGCAACGATCAAGATTGAAAGGATTTAGCGAATGTGAAACCACGGGAAATCGCGCGTCCTGGATCCAAGCCAGTGGAACCGTGGGTATTGCAATATTTAAACTCACTTTTCCTTTGGAACACGTTAAAATGTTACGAAAACGAGTTGATCGAGCAATCGAGGATGCTACGCTTCGTTTTAAGAGGAGTTCGTAAAAATGCGACGAAGATTCCTAAGTAAATGCTGCGAACGATCGAGCCGGAACGAACTGTGCTGTTCCATGCGGTACGATGGTAAATCGGATACTCCAGGGCTGGTTGGCCACTCGACTCCGATCCCCTCGCGTCTTACGTAGTCCGAGCCGTACTCGTTTCCTGCTCTCTGCCCCTTCCACGCGGTGCTTCCCTACCCGACTGTTGATCGTTCGTTCTCTCCTTCCTACACGCTTTGACTGCTCGTTCGCGTCGATGCCATGCCGGTCGACATGGAAATGTTTGCAGGTATACGAACTCGACGAGTATGTTTGGTAACCTGTCGGCGAACGGGCGGCTGATAGGAGCCGCGGATACATAGCTACGTGCATGGAGGAGAATGAATGATTGGCAAGCACCGCGTGCCTGGACTGATGGTAGGAGACGATCGATCGCTCTTCATTGATCGATCGATCGGTTGCATACTTGCGCTGCTTTCTGCCAGTTCAAACGATGCGTAATGCTTGTTATTTTCTCTTCTCTTTATCGTTTAGCAAGCCGACTGCCGTGTCACCTGAACGTGCCTGACGTATGAATCCCCGGCAGAGATCTGTTAAGCTGCTGGTTATTAATCTTTCTTGACCATGCATAACTAGAATTCCAGGGCATTGCAATTCTGTTTACCGAAATGATCTACAATTGATGAGAAACTTGCGATATGGCGCAATGCAGGTCACTTTCAATTTCTAATCTAGTTCACTGCATCGTTTTCACTTGTAACGGAGTTAAAAACGCGAACCATCGACGCTTTACAATAGACGAAAATAATATTCCAACAATTTTAGTCTGACGGTACTTGAGAAACCAGTTCTTGAAGAGGGCACCTAGGTTTTACAGTTAATAATTCAATTGATTTTCAGTTCCACCTTGATCAGACATGGTTCTGAGTAAATGGGTGAAGCTGATTTAATGGTGAAAGGCGGCTCGATCATTCAACGTGTAGTTGAATCATTGGCGCAGAAAAATGTTCCCGTTTTGTTACTTTATGAGTTACCTTAAATAATATAAAATGGAAGTCAGCTTTTCCTTCTCTAAGTACAAATCTTACACTTTAATAATTGATAACTGACTGTTGACCACGTTTTTAGTCGATAAATGTTAAGCAGAGTGATAATTTCGGCGTATGTCTTTCAATTATCGTACCGTTCGCGACCTCCCGTGTCACGACCGTGTAATTTATTTTAATTTATTGTAACGCATTCCCGACACCCGTGAGTCAACATTGTTTACGGAGAGAAAGCTCTAATCAACGATCGTTTTGCCTTAATCGCAAAACTAGTCGTTTTTCTTTGATTCGTTTCACTCTGATACTTGTTTCTTGCTTACAGGAGATCCATGCTGTGTCGGTTTTGACGTGAAACGTAGACTATCGAGTGTTTCAACGTTAGTGGAAAGTAAATTTTGTACTTACTGAGTATCTGGAGTACAAACATCACAGCGAATCCAACCAAAATGGACAAATATTGTTTGAGGCCGCTTCTATGCTCTTGAAGGATCTCGAAGAACACTACGTATAGTAATGTACCAGAAGCCAGACCCTGTAACGTTCAAAATACAAAAATTATTCTATTATGTTTGAATATTACAAATTTTTCTTTCATTCTTTTAATACGAAATAGCTTGTTATCAGTTATAGCAACCTATGGATCAGAGTTAAATTAATGGATTTTCCTTAATGGTTTTCAGCGAAGCCTATTGATAATTTAATGCACCATTTAGAGAAAGCAGAGCTAATGAAGGTACATAAATATACGAAGGAAAGGCTTAATAAATATACATAATTTCGACAACGAAATCGGGTGTTTCAGTAACAATCTAATATTGATAGAAACTTGGAATAAAAGAATTGTTTTTACCTGCAGCAGAACCGGAAGTATGCCATTCGCAGCGGCGCTTTCGCCACCAACTAGTAACATTCCTATGCCGATTCCTAAAGGAGAAACGACCGCAAATGTGCAGACATAAATCACAGAAAGATACGTTCTGGTGTTCGAAGCTATTAACTCCACGCCAATGCAAAACGCTATGACAAATTTATGAGCCGCCACTGCTGCAAACATATACCTGAAAATGAAAACAGAGATTTTTTATTATGAATCCATAAATATTGAGTAAGTGATGTTTTTGAAATTAATATTGATTTTGTAATTGATAATAGGAAGAAAACTTTTCCCATTTAAGAGTTTGCTGTTACTAAGGAAAGTAAATAAGATATAGTTATGTGATCAATCTTCTGTTAGCCACAAGTCAATGTAACGTCTATCTACTAATTGTTTTCTAACAGATATCTTCACCGTTGGTCATTGTTGTGTTTGTTTTCTATTTCAAAGTCTAAATTTACATGAATGCTAATTTGCTCGTTTTACAATTTGACGCTCGTTGTCACGTATTCCTGATTATGATACTTAACTTTTCACATTACCGTTCTTTTCCTTAGTTTTATCTATTGACACTTAATTTTACGAAAGCGATATAGCTTTGCTGAATAGGTAGAATATATACATATAGTTCGTTTATCAAAAAGCAAACGCACCAAACGAAAGAGGCTGAGCTTTCCAGTCCAATCGCGAGTCCTTCGAATAATTCATGCACGGATAAACCCAGAACTATTAATAATCCTCGTAGAGAACTTATGACGAAGTCGTCTTTCTCGTCCATTATGACTGGTAAGTGATGCGAATGCCCGTTACTGCAACAATGAATGTATTTTCATCTCCTATTATTTGCATACGATTCACAATGTACAGTTTATTAAACGTTATCTTTCTTACTAGTGTGAATGCCCATTTTCGACTAATTCGTTGGTGCTACGGTTGACATCCTTCTTCGAGAAATTGTCCTTGATGGATTGTTTCTTCCTCAAATGCGTGTGCACCGATTCTTCCACTAAATACATTAAGAAGAACCTAGGTAAAGGAAAAAATAAATTCTTTACATATTATAATAATTAGAAAAAAAATTTCTGAAGATAGCTTCACGATAAGAAAGCGATCTCGGATCAGATAATCTTCACTTACCCAGCGCACGTAAGTGTTTCAGCTAATGAAAAGCTGAGTTCAGGAAGTTTCTTTTCTTCGATAAGATGTTCTACCCCTTCTTTTACTTCTGGCAGTAGATGAAGAAATGTTGTACAGAAAAGAACGCCGCCACCGAATCCCAAAAGTATGCTCACCAGTTTTGTTGACCTACCGTAATAAAATCATTTTTCAGCATGACACTAATTCATCGAATTGTTTCGTTCTTACGTTTGTAGGCAAGATTACATCACACAGGTAGCCTTTGCAATTATTACAACATGAAACTGAATGCATTATGATCGTCGTAGTGATAATAGAATCCGCAAACTTTAGAAGCTCGAGGTGTTTGCTTTCAATATATGCACGTGACCTGCTTTCAAGTGGTTTATCAATTTGATCAACTATGAAGGTAAGACGATTCGAAGCCGTAGGAAAACGCAAATGAAATTGTGATAAATAACGTTAAAACTAAGTTTGTTTTTTAAAATGTGTTGGAGGAAACATTAGTACCTGGGATTTCCGACGTCACTTGTTTTCCATTTCAAGCATTTTGCCATTTGCATTGGTAGAATCCCCATGCATGTACTGACTACGCATAAAATGATCATAGTAACTCCTTTTGCAACCAATACATCGTATACATCTTCCTCTTCATCTTGATGATCTTCTTCAACATTATGGAAATGATCAGTGGTGATCAGTCTTTCCATAAGAGAGTTATCTTCTGATGGCGTCATTGTTCTCTTTATCAACAGTCGAGGCGTTCTGGAAAGAATAAACAGGTATAAGTAATTTGCATACAAATGTCTACAAAGTTAAAATTGTTAATGGGGTCATTTTAGATCTACGTTGATAAGTCGCAACAGGTGTTACGAGTACTCATTTTTACATATAAACAATATGAACATGAATAGTAGTGAATAATTTATGATATGAATTATGTATTTCATATATTATTTATTAATTAATTTTGGAAACAATAGATGGTCACACGTTTGTGATACAATTCTTTGTAATTAATCTTTTTTCTTCGTCGGTAATATCGTAAACGGCTCTTTTTGATATGTAAATGAGTACCTATACATATTCTGATAACAACTCCAACATTCTTTTTTTCGTGTTTTTCATTTTTTTTCCAGACGATTAATCATCGTGATTCATGAAGACACCATTTGGATGATGTTTATGTACATTGAGAATTACAGTATCCTCGGTAATTTTATTCTCTTCAGAAAACGAAGACTTCTTTTTTACCAATATAAGATTTGATATGTGCTTTTTTTTTTTTTAGAAAATTAGCCAATTCTTAGAAATGTACTTATGGTTACAAAATTTATAATGATTAAGATGTACCAAATTTGTAGCTAATTCATAATGATAATAATTGCGAAGACAGGTTTCGTTCGTAACTGTGCTAGTAACACGAGTATGTCTGTGAATATCAAATATGAAGATATCGAATCAGGAGATGATTAAGTGCCTCTTGAAATTGTTTAATTACAGAACTCGATATGAACATCAATTACATGTATGTATTGCACAATTCGAAAAGTATACTCAATAGAGTAGTTATATAGATTGATAAAATACTAATAATCTAATATAAAATTTCATCATTTTTCTATCCATAGGTACACCAGACAGTATTTGAACGAACAATACAAGCATTCTGTAATATTATCATCGCTCTTTATTTGGAATGTGCAGATGCTACGAAAAACTTGCTTCACACAGACAGTTATTGAATTACCACCGTGATTACATGAAATCAACATCAGCTAACACTTTAGTGTCAGATAAGTATGTACAATTTTGTGCTAAAATTGTTTTCTTTTCTAATTTTTAATACTAATATTACTAATTGCTACTTAATTGATACATATTAGGAAGGTATAAGATAATTATCAAAATTAATGATAGCTTCTATACGGTCATCACAGTTTGCGCACTTTCGTTATCAACTTACCTTTTGAAATCTGCGAATTAGTTAGACGTGGCGACGTTAACGGCGCGACACCTGTTTGCTTGGTTCGCTTTTATTTATTTGAGAGCACTTCAGGTGTTCCGTATAATCGTGAGAGTTGACACACTACTAATCACTTAACTTTTACACGGGAACGAGTATACACCTATATATAGACGGCGCGCGATGCTTCGGGTTGATTCCTTTGCTATCATTGGAGGTAATAAACTGTCTCGTGATAATATCTATGACGAGGATCTCCCGTCAAAGCCGAACACTTAGTATGTCTCTTTTCTTTTCAAAAGGATAAAGATACTACGCTTAGCCAGGCATTTGCTTGTAGAAAGAACGATAGCGATCAAGCTCGTTTTAGATAAAGGGTAAAATTGATCGGATTGCTTTATCGAATGATGATATTTGGTAACGTTTTTATGAATTGAAGTATATTTTCGGATATAAAAATATTTTAATCAATCATTTGTTGACAAATTTCATTTCTGGTATTTATTTACATTGTTTACCGAGTTAAAAATAAAAGTTAAGCGATTTTATGTTTAATAAAATTAACGTGTCAATAGGGAGGTAAATTCGTAATATCATCCCCGTTTAATTTCTCATCAATGGAACAACCTATATTGATTCTAGGATTATAATTGTGCACACGTTTTAAAAGTAGTACGTTCATATCAAAGGGAACAGAGAGCCATCCCTTATCATGACACGTGTGTAATTTCTAACATGATGAAGATACGGATGTTCAAGTTTCGAGGTTTGACAGAGATGAATACGTTTCAAATTCCTACTGTATAAAGTTTCTTCAGTCTACCGTATGATTAGATATGAGTCATGCGAGACTCGAGTACATTTGAATGTTTGAAATTTCAGTTATTTTGCAAAGAATCTTCGACATTCCATGCACGCCGTTCACGATACAGAAACGTATTCCAGGAAAGCTAGCTTTTAAAATAAAGTTTCATTTGAGGACTTGAACGACTGATGGATCATGGTCCCAATATAACAAGATTGTAAATTAAAGCATTGATTTGACAATCGGCTACCTTGATGCCTGATCAATTTGATGACCTTGTTGTTTGTAGGCATCATCTGGGGTGAACGCATTAAGAATAAAAATTTTTAAGGGCAATGGTGCTATGCTTAAGCGAGCTCCTTTCACGTTCGCTTTCGACGAAAACCAAGTGGCTTGAATGATCGTTAAAAACAGGAACAGTAAAAAGGAGAGGCAGGAATGGATGGTACTACGTAGTACCGGATCTTGGGTGCAGTGAAAGTATGTTTGCAATGCCCCTTTGAAAAACCCAAGAGGGGAGAAATGACTTTTGCGTTTATCCAAGGTAAACTACAACCGTTTGAGATAGCCAGCAATCAAATTGGAGTCAAATTGAAGTTTGACTACTTAAACAACTTAAAACATTAATCTTCGATCGATATCTCATGTTCGAAAAATATATAATTCTGATGTTATCTATAACAAGATTAGGAATCTACATATAACAAGAACTCACGTTTGGAATGCGCCCCCTTTTTGTTGGATCTAACGTTCAGGGAAGAAAGAAGCAATTATGGTTGGCAGCGAAATGCTGTAACGTTTGACGACTGGAAGAAACTAAGATCACTGGTTGGTCGGCCAATGTATCCACCACTTGTATACGTATTTGCGAAACCTGTTTCGTTCGACATTATCGTCCAAATCTGGACGCAGAGAATCCAGATCGGCAATACACTAGATCAGAGGATTTAAGGTTGAAATAAGTGTGCGCTGCCTGCAGTGAAAGGGTTTAAGACATTCGTCTTTATTAATCATCGGAAGAACTTAACTCTTTGAACTCCAGAGATGATTCTCACTTGCTACTTTTTACTCTAATACATCAATTCTACTTGGCGACTGTTTTTAACCGACTTCGAAAAAGGAGGAGGTTGCTCAATTCGATCAGTATATTTTTTTGTTTCGGTAGTTTCACTTAATAATACTTCACGTGTACGATGTTTTATACGCATTAGACGGTACGAATTAGACGTCCTTCAATATATTGATTAGATAAACAGCTTTAGATTAATTTCGCCCTACGTAACTGTTTTTTGGGAAATTCGTTTGCTAAATGCCTGCGGATTAATCTAAACTTATGTGACCGTTCCTTGACACATTTGTTCGCTAAGCGCCTACGGATTATTCTTACAATTAGTCGATTTCACTATTGCGCTAATTCGCGCATATTTGTTAGACGTGTATTTTTTGATTCGGTACGATTTTTTATGCGCATTAGACGGTGTGAATTAGACGTTATTCGATACATTGATTAGATAAACATCTATAGATTAATTTCAGCCTACGTGTAATAATAGGCCAAATGTAGTAGAATTCCGCTACATTGAGTGAGAAGTGGGAAATAAAGAACTAAAGAAAATAGAATAAAGAATAGTTCACTAATTGATGGTAAATGAGCAGTAGTTTTTCGACTGGAAAAAGCTACAGCTTGAAATGAATCAGCGACGTGACAATCACTCTCTTCTATTTCTCTAACGCGCCTCTGTCTAACAGTACAATGTTTAAGAAACTAATATTTCGTGAGATCTATTACTCATATACATGATTTATATTATAGGTTTAACTTTGAAGGAGAAAAATACATGGTTGTAAATTATTTATATCTCTACATTTCAACAGAATACTCTGATTATTTTTTGTACGAAATACGTTCAGAAGGACTTTTCCTTGTGCATACTTCCACTCCAGTTGCTCGGAGTTTCTTGGTGTGTTATCTGTACATTGGAATGTTTTATTGAAAACCGTGCAGTCTATTATTGTGCGTGTTTGAACTGTTTCATCAACGGCAACCTATTGCAAAATGACTTCAATGCAATCAAAAGAATTGATTGGACGGTGAAGTTTTAACAGCTGTACATAATCGATGATTTACGGTGCGTCGTTTTAAAATTCTCCGTCGAATGAAAATTAAAGCGTGATTATAAATTAATTCAATCAGTTTCTGCAAAATTCATAATGCCCATAAAATTTAAACAGAAACATGACATAATACCTCTCATTCTCATTTACAGAATTCAAGCAATAAGATCACCACTGAAATATTTCACTGAGAATACCAAGACTTTCACAGAAAAGTTGTGTAAAAATTTTCCAAAACCATCAATAGCATCACAACATTCAGAAGATAGAGAAGCATAAATCTGACCAAGCACAGAAGATGATTCAACTTTGCATCAGACACACTTTAGAAGAGAACTGATGGCAAAAATAAATTGTTGTGTACGTATACCTAGAGCGACGTATAAATCTTCTTGACGTAACAGGGTGAATCGTGGCGAACACCGTGATCTTACTAAAGTTGCTGGCGCTTGTAGGATGCACCGATCGCGGCGAGACACGGCACACTGAGAGTTGGATGCGTGAATGAAGAATACTGTATTGCAAGGGAGAGAGTAAGCTGAGGCGATGGAGGAAACTTTCGTACCTGTTTATCGGGATTCCCTGCTATGCGCGTGCCGTCCCTCCAACGATTCGGGAATCCTGAGGATGAACATTCACCCTGGTCACGCGTGCGGACGTGATGTATTCATAAGTAGCGTGTTTCACGTGCAGCATCTGCATAATGATCGCGGCAAAATCAACGAGAAGACCGGTATAGGGTCAAGTTGGCTGACCGATCAAACCGGAAATGCGAATGAGATCCTCTTGTGATGCCGTCAGCGACTTCCAACGTTATCGAGATAGAATTCGGTATTGGAGAGGTATTCGTTGGAAGAGGTGCAAATTGTTTCGAAGAAATGCTTAGCAATTTTCTTTTTATTTTGGAATTTACTTGAAATGGAGGGATGGAGGCCTTCGAGGCGAAGACATTGGCGTAACTAAGATTGCTGTAAGAGTTTTGCATTTTTTGTATTTAGGAATGCTTTTATGCTTCTCGTAGTAATTCCTGGTGAGGTCACTAATGAACGTTTGGATTTTTAGAAAATTTGCAATTCTGATCCATTCCTCTTTTCGTGTGGAATTTCTTGTTCTTCTTCTTTTGTTATTTTGATATGTTGGAAGATGCAAACATGCAAATATATTCATAGTTCAACTTCTTTTAAAAGTTGAAACAATTTAAAATTTAGTGGTACCTCTTTTTTGAATAAACTTTTATAATTTTTCTGTAGATCTTAAAATCAACAATGTTTCTTTTTAATACCCACTAGAAGCAAATGTTTGCAATTGAAACAGTATTATCGTACTTAGCTATACAAAGAGTTCAAGATAATTCTAATAACAGAATTTTTGTTGAATACCATTGCAAATAATAATATCGCAACATTGATAATAATCTTTTGTTTGCAGCTGAAAATACAGTATTACCTTGATATCGAGAGTTACCCTCAATCTCAAATTCAACATTATTATTTGCTTAGGAATTGAACTCACCGACCGATCGTATAATGGAAGTGCACATAAAAAGTCGATTGTTTTATTTTAAGTTCCTTTAGTGTACGTCTTCTGTTATGCGTTTAATTATGCAATCTTCCAAGGTGACTACCGATCAGCTGGTGTAGCCTGGCTTTTGTGGTTCTCCTTTTGTTTTTTTTCTACAGATCAATATCTTACGTCAATCTTATTTATGAAAAAAAAGAAGGAACTACGCTATTCGAATGGAACGATCAAACCATGAAAGCACTGCTCATTAGCAACGAATGTTTATGATACTGCCTATTTTTCCTATTCTTCTCATTCTAATTGTAATCGTTTATTTTTTCCACAGGTATATACATTGGTATAGTGACTAATAGGTGACACTGTTGCAAAACACGGAAAAATAAGATTCACAACCAAATGCAGCAATTGGTGTATGAAATCATCGATGACTATAATTTTTTTCTGCGCACAATTGTTTTTATTTTATTTTATATATTCCGATACTTCCATGGACAAAGAAAATAGTACATATGGTGGACTATTGTAAAAGATTATTGAATAGGTAACTATCTATTATTTTTAAGCTTGACGCACAATTTGTTCTCTAATTTTAAGAAGGGAGGAAGCATGAGACATGTCCTCATTTAGAAATTCATGAAACACGTATTTCCATTTTAACTGGTCGTGTAACGAGGGAATTACCATTGCGTCATTTGTAATCAGTGAATCCTTTGCAGGTAATCGGTAATGGAAGATATCAATTCGTTCAAATTGTCTTCGCCTACGACATGGATCATTAATTCTATGCTGGTACCGTGATCTGACGCGCAAAGAAACATTTTTATTGTCATTAGTACAGGCTGCGCAAATGCATAGGAATTTTGCTGCTAGAGGTCATCGTACAAGGAAGTGAACGGAAACTCGATCTTGCAATGAACTCGATAGAAGTTGCATTCGCGAAAGAGGACAGAGAAAGCAGAAAGCAGAAGTATTACGCGATCGTTGCACAAACGGTAATAATTCTAGAAAAATAAGTATTCAACTAATGCCAGTAAGAGAATAAAAAGGGAAGGTGATGTTTGTGAAGGGGTGAGAATGAAATGAAAATCTAGCACGTGTGAATATTTTCTAAATGAATAATGGTACTAGTATTGCTAATCCATTTAAATGCCAAGGATAGATGTGTTTCTACGCATTTATTTCCATTCTTTGGATGGTACAGCGAGAAAATAATACATATTAATTGTTTCTCTGATACTAATAATTATATTTCACAGGAAGAGAGACATTATTGAATCGGAAAAGAAAAAGACAGCAAATTGCTTTGATATATTACCGATACCAGATGAAGATTTCATTATGAAGCCTTTGGTGGCGTCACATGTTAATTATAAATTAATTGCAGAATAAATCACATCTAAAAAGACACAATTTTGAATTCTTATAATTATATTGTTTAGAAATCAGTTATAATTAGAACAAGACCGAAAAGATTATTAAAATAATTGTTTGACAAGCATATGTTTTGAAAAAACCGCCAAAAATTTTTTAAAAATTCGATCTTAGCGCCATCTATACAAAAACGGCTGAAACTACTCGACGACTTATCGACTTTCCGAAAGGGGGGAACCTGCGCCATCTATCGGGGAACAGCGGAAACTACTCGACGACTTATCGACTTTCCGAAAGGGAGGACCTGCGCCATCTACCGGAGAACGGCGGAAACTACTTGTCGAATAGTTTCCGCGATTCTCCAATAGGTGGCGCTAGCGCGCTGCCTGTCGGGATCCTCAGGACCCCAGTCATCCGTATGCGCTACCCGCATATGTGAAGAAGGGTTCTTCAGGACCCCCGTCACCCGAAAGCGCTCCTTGCAGATGTTGAAGAAGGGATCTTTAGGACCCCACTGAAGTAATGCTGTGTGGTTATTCCGGGGGGTTTTCCTCAGTGTCCCCTTCGTTAATTCGAGGGATCTTTTTGTATTGTCAAACAATTACTTTAATAACTTTTTTCTCAAAATCATGATCCCTCGAGAACAAAGGCATGCCCAGCCCCACTGCCCGCATTTACAAAGAAAGATATAATTATAAAATTATAATTAAGAATATAAACATTAAGACGGACGATCACTTCATTATTGACTATCGACATTCCAGAGTTGAAAATATGATACAAATAAATTTGATGTATCATTTTGCGAATATTTTTAACAAAAAAATCATTTCTCTTATCGTTTCGTTTCCCTCAACGAACTTGTCTGATCCTTCGTTGTTTTTACACTTCTCTCACGTGGACTAATTGCAATTTGGTGAGCAATCGTATGAGGGGTTCTTTCGGAACAGGCGCTTTTTGATTTTGGTTTCTGTTTAGACTTTACACTGGTCATTCGAGCAATTTCTTCGATGTACCTTTGATCTTTTTCATTTATCTCGATTCCTTCTTGTCCCCTGCAATTACAAATTTATCGATAATTAAAATCATTTACATGCCAGGTGGCCTCAAAATTGTAGCGGGCTGAAAGGAAAAAATCTTTTTCACGTATAAAAAAAGAACTGTACCTATTCTTAAAAGCTTCATCATACATAATGAACGTTCAATATTTTTCAGATAAAAAATAAGAAGAAATGAATCGATTGAGATACAACCAACGGGTACATATATTGAAATGAAATTTCCGGTGCATTTAACACGATCCTTTACACATCAAGAAGAAGAAGGAAAGGGAGAGAAAGGTGAGAGTGAAAAGGCGAAATGCCAGAGTGTCTGGCGTAGAGGAAGCTCGCATCTCGTTACGTGAAATTTGAAGCGGCATTCTCCGCGGTACATTACGGCGGTCGTTTCACTAATGAAACGACTAAAATGCGGAGAGTGTAGCCCGTTTTAAGGGATAGAGGGGTTACGATGCGAGACCCTGGCAAAAAGCGAGATGTTCCGCTACGATCTAATGATTTTCTCGTCGCTTTTCCTTTTCGTTTCGCTACCCACTGTCCACTAGCTCTCTAGTAAATTACTCCGGTTAATTTCTTTCATTCCTCTTACCTTAATTGCTTATATTTATTCTAGTTACCTATCGACCTGTTGACTAGAGGAATTCAATTATTTTGCTTCCTGTTCCTTCAAATTGAATAGTAGAATTTAGTTTCTTTACCTTTGATACACGTTGTAGTGCTTTGTTAGCAGTTTCCTCAAGTTGAAATTGTCCTTTTCAAGCGTCTTCAGCTCAGACTCCTTTTCCTGGTGGTGAAACCAGATTAATTTAACGAGATTCCAACGAAAAGCAAAGAAATAAGAAACGAGATAGTTGAGAAGAATTCACAAATTATTAAAACGGAAGATCATATCTGTGACACTATTTTTTTTTGCTTAATTTCGTCAGGATTGTTTAAATAATTTCTCGTTACCGAGAGTGCATTCGTCATTGTCTTAAGCTCGTCGTGACGAGTTTCAGAAAGGTGACGAGCAGTGATGGTCTCTGTTGTTAATCGCGTTAATTGTTGTCGATAGTTTTCTTCCCGTTCCATCGCTTTGTCCCACGCTTCTTCTCTAGCGATTATGGTGTCCCTTAGGGTTTGCATGTCCTTCTCTAATACTTCCAGCTCGGATCTATCGCGATATAGAGAAAGAAGAATACTCAAATATTCTTATAATTTTACGACGAAAAACTTTTCAATTAAAAAAGTTTACTTGGTAATGGTAACGGTGGGTGGTTGTTTCTCACAACTTTCCAGTTTCTTTCGACATCCCATGCACACCGCCCAAACTTGTACCCCTCGATCGATCCTCGGTATATTAGTAGTCGAGGTTGCATTTGCTTTCAGCATGCACGCATTCTTTTTCTAAAACGAAAGTAAAATTTCAGCTTGAAAACGTAAGGCAAGGGTAAACATTTGTATACACTGGCTTCCGCTTCCTTCTTCATTTCTTCCAGCTTCAGTTTATCACAGTCGAGTTCCTCTTGAAGGGACGTTATCTTTTTTTCGAGCCCCCTCACCTCGTCCTGTTCCTCTTCCAATCTTGCAAAGAAATATCACAATATAACAGAGAATAAATTAATGAAATCATTGAAGTTGAATTTCTCTCGAAGCAATATAATCTTCTTGCTTTCTAAGTAAAAATTATTTGAAGGTAGAATATATGATAATGGTATTTCAATGATTAAAATTGTGTGAACAGATAGGATGAAAATACGTTAAAGAGATAAAGTTGATCCTCCCATCGCTGAAAATATTATTTCATTTTCTACATGTATAAAGCACACGAAATTTTCAATCGATAATGAAACTCTGAAAATTCCTCTCTGTTTAAAACATTTCCGTCTCAACATTTTGTAATATTATTTTAGTAAATATTCATGGAGGTAAAGTTTCCATAAAATTCCATGGAAAAATGATTTCTTTCAAATCAAAGTTCTGGTTATCTCGATCGGAAAAGAACACAATACATACCACGAAGAACAACCTTTCAAGTTAATTATTTTACAAATTATTACAAAAGCATCCATTTTATCGATTCTTGTATGCAAACTGGAGCGAATATGAATTAAACTTGTCCATTAGTACTCACCGGGACATGAGAGCTTTGTTCTCGGTGATAAGCTTCTGATTACGTGTTTGCATCACAATATTGCTGTTCTCGAGAAACTTGATTTTCGTTTGCATTTTCTCGATTGCGAGCTGGTCTCCGTGTATCGTCGTTTCCTGTTTATACGTGGCTCTTGGAGTATGTATTCGAGGATCCGAGAACGCTGGTTCACCCTTGCCTAAGAAGAAAAATTGTAGATTAGATTAATATCTATTTAAAATCGATGAAAGTAGAATTAATAATAATATAAATTATACTTTAGGCAATAAATTGTAAGATTGTACCACGATGGCGTCAGCACTTTCTGATCGAACATTACAGTCGTAAAGCGAAAGGATCAAAGTACAGTTGAATCTCTGCTATCTGACTGTTCATCATTTTATTATCCAGTTAGTAATTATACGTTTAATTCATTGAACACGTATCTCGTGCGATGGAATTTTAGCCCGTTAGCTATTAAGCTATTAAACAACAATCACTATACGAAATCACCATTAATATTCCGGTCCATCTATATTCCTTTTTTTAATCAATGAACAACATTTTTTGCTTGATGATATATCGACGCCTGGAGTTTCTTTATAAAGGATACTCTATTTAAACCCTAAACAGAATATCTGAATGCACCCTTCTCCTTAAAGAATTAATGTTTGACGCGTCAAAAGCAGCAGTGTTGCAAAAACGTTTGAAAAATAAAGGAGCAAATCGATAGGGAAATAGCCGGCAGCTTGCGTCAGTAACGGAATAGGAAATCGCACATAAAATCATTTTCTTTTCAGCATACGTGCACGTGCATACATTTACAGAAGTTAAATCATCTGCCTGAAAGGATCGCTTTGGAGAGCAAACTTTTCCTTTGAGAGTTTCATTTTACCTGGCGTGGGTGTTTCGACGTTGTTCCCTTGAAACTCGTGCATCCTCCAACCGGCGCAATATCCTACGAGTCAAAGTACACGATTCATTCGCAGTGATCGAATTAATTTCGCTAACGATCACTACACCTCTAAAAGTGAATCAATCGGTATGTAAATTGTAATTAACGTTGCGTACCACTTCGATAGGTATCCGCCGTTTGATTTCGTGGGGTATAGGAAGAGGAAACGAAACGATTGCATTGGCCATCATAGTAGCTTCTCTCTCTTGACGGATCTGACGACTGATAGTGCACACAAGACATTTTGTAAATACAATTGTTATAAAAGAATCTAACGGATATTTCAGATTGTTATTGTATACGAGGAGGTTCTGTCAGCGACAAATGTGCCTTCATCACTCTGAAATTTTCTCTAACGATCCGGAGCGATCGTTCGCTGTTCATCATTTCTTTAAAGTCAAATAGAATGAATTGAATGTAATAGAATATTTTAATTGACTCGCAATTGGAATCGTACCTAAATCAATTACAATTTACAACGGGATAGATGAACGCATTAATTAAGTCCTGAATATTGGAAACTGATCGAAAGCTGATACGATAGCTTGTTAAAACTGAAGGATTCTGTACAGATTCGAATAGAATGAAATTACAAACAATAAAGCTTTTCATCCGGAAAGCTCATTATTATAATCTCTTTCGATGATCTATCATTTTCGATTGAAAACAGAGCACTTGGCATATTTCATAAATCATCCTCGAAACTCAATGCGATATTTAAGTTACGATAAATGACCGGCATCGGTCGCAGGGCATACACGATTGCGAGGGGTTTATGGTGCAAGATCGTTCTGGTCAGGATACGAGTAAATAAGTGACAATGAGAAAGGCGATACGATCGTTCCAGTGGCATCTCCGACATATCATGGCGCCGGTTGGTCGCTGGATTTTACAGCTGGTACAGAGCGTAGGCCGTAAAAGGAAATGGAGGAAGACGAAGAAATTTTATTTCTCTTCGGCGTGTGCCGTCTTTTTACTCGCGATTCAACGCACACGGTGTCCGTGAGCGTGTACGGGACGGTGTCGTCAAGAATTTACGAGCTCGAAAACCGCGTCGGGATGACCGTGCGGAATTATGTAAAGTTGAAGGGAAAGCGGGTGGATCGTGACAGTTCAAGCACGCGATCGACGTGTTAATCGATCGAACAGCTAATGATTAAGGCGAGAATTAATCTTATAAAAATTGCCATTATGCAAATAAAAAGAAGAAATTAATTTTGCCTAAGTCAGTGTCGTGCTCCCTTAAGAGAAATCCTGAGAGGAAGGATGACATCTGACTGTCGCAGTAGATAAAGTACCTGGTTGCGAATTCGAAGAAGGTCTTTCGTTCAATTCCCGACGTTGACAGTGCCTATTTTTCACGAATCGCTCCATAATTTACGACGCGTTTCTTCCCATTCAAATCTTCTGTTTGAAGTTTCGATGAAATAAGGATGTATAAGATGAAGCAATTTCACGCATCGTAGACGAGTTTATTCGACAGTATGTACAAATTATATTCTCCGCCAATGAAAATATGAACGTGGTAACAAGACATACAGGCTTATCATCGTTTTTCCCTTTCTCTTTTCTTAAATACTTAAATAGAATAAATAATAATTAGACGAATTACAAATACAATACCATCTACCGTTGTTTAAACGATTACACAACTTTCCAGCGAATTGTTTTCCATTTTAACACAGTTACACACGCTCTGTGTTTCGAATTTCAAGCTGCGATATGAAAACCTGGAAAAACTCGAGTTATCGACACATTTTAGATACAAAACGTAAATGACTGACAAACTATTTGTTTTTATTTTATCAAAAATTGATACGTAATGGGGATGAATGTGGGATTAGGAGAAAGTTGTTTTAATTGGACCACTGTTGTTTCGAATCCAAATTCGAAAACCTTCCTTTATGGTCTTCTATTTCCACCTCGCATCTTCCTAAAGGGTAGTTTATGTCCACAACGGAATAGCCGATGATGAACGACGCGACGTTCGGTTTAGCTGTGCAAAACGATGTTTAGGCATCGAGAAATTGTAGCACAGTTAAATGTTGATTGATCGCGAGCATAATTAGAGGCTCGAGGCGAGGCATTTTCGCGAAGAACGCAACCGATGGAATACATGAATATATTACACATTTATGGTCGCACACGTAATGTATATATACACAGAAGCTGTCGTTCATTCGTTATGTATATATGTACATGTTATACTTTTGAGCGTATCATTTTCCACGTAGGCTGATCGATTGCCAGGCTAATGTTCCTTTCATCCCCCAGAATCTTTGTGAACGGGTGCTTTACTCCATGGAATCACCATTTTTATTTCATTGTTCGTTAAATCGAATTTCTGTTCCAGACTTTTACGATGTAGCTTCGAAGGTCTTAGAATTAGGGCACCTGTTAACCCTAACAATGTTGTGTCAGTCGTATCTGGCTGCCTCAAGAACGTTAGTGTAACTTATACCTGGAATTTTGTATAATAATTGAATCGATCGAGTTGGATCACAGTGCGATGGAAGATGAAAGACATTTATTTGCCGACACAGAAGACCAGGCCTGAAATACTGATTACGTAAATAGAAAATGTATTTTACACATACGTGGTTTATTACAAATATGCGTTACTTTTGCAACAAACCGCGTACTTCCAACGTCGTCTCCCAAATTATGTTTCCAATGTAAAAACGATTATCATATTTGTATAGCAACGACATTTATCAATTTCTTAGCAAAATTAAATAAAACATAATTCGAAAGACGTTCAAAGGTGGGTATCCGCTTGCAAATTCCAATATCGTATCAGTTATATAAAAAAAAAAGAAATGAAAACGATATATTTGCATATCGCTTGACGACGCTGAAGGATGCGAAGAGAGGAGCACTCTTGACAAGCGGATACCTACCTTAATACTCGTTGTCTCTGTCGAGCTTCTTCGAAGCTCTCATTAGGCAGGAGAGTTGATCTTATTGGACAGGAAGCAGGCTTGCATCGTTCGTTTTTTATACTAAAGATACCATGACTCGTTTCCTGGTGGTGGAGTGTAGCATCGCGATGTGGCCGCTTCTTCGCGACGAGTGTGCTGTCAGCGAGGTTGTCACTGTGGTTCTGCTGCTACTGTTTGGACCACCGGTGCCGAAACAGTGATGAGGATTCGTCGCACACCATCCAGAAACCCAGGAGATCGCCTGCATGTTTCTATCGAACAAGAACCTACAGCTAGATTCTTGATGGTAGCGAATGATTAATTTCACTGATCAGGCATCGCTTGTAAATAATATCAAGTTTCCCCGTTGCTTTTGACAACTCACCGTACAGTTTTACAAAATGATGTGCTGAAGAGGCAATATATGATCGGATTGGCAGCCGAGTTTAATGGCGTTAAACTCTGAATGAACGTGGCCACCGCGATGTTGGTCTGTGTTTCCGGTACGTAACCGTAAACTTGGAGGAGATCGAACACTATATAGGGACTCCAACACAGAATGAATACTGAAACAGTAGAGAAAGAAAGAATTGATATTAATTAAATTTTTCTTACTTTAAAAATCAATATCAAAATCCTTCTCTCTTTAATTGAAGAGGAAGCTAAACCTTCTGGTAATAGTTTGATAATAAGAGCCAAGTTTAAAGATGGAATGCGAGAAGGAAAATGACGGAGCAAAGAACTTTTGCTTGGTGTTGTCTGAGCAAACAGGAAGGCGACTGATGATTAAAGGTTCCAGCTCAAGGAGAATTGGTTAAATGCTCAAGTTAGAGGATCGGATAGCAGGTGCCGGCGAACGAATAATCGGAAGCAATTGCGGATAACGAGGTGAACCAAGCATCCGGGACTTTCATCTTCTTGCGAGGCTACTCGAAAGACGAAGAATTGTTAGAGAAGCGAATGCTTTACGAGGAGCCTTGCTCTCTTCTCTGCTAGCTTAGAAATCTTACGACTCTTTATCAAGAAACGTCTAGCAGAATCCTTTTAACGTTTCGACGTCTAACGAACTCGAAATCCTTCTTGCGATCCTTTGATCTCCAATTATTATTTCCGCTGTACACCTCATTCCGATATCGTCGCTGATTCAATTATCAAACGTACCTACTTCTATTTACTCGGTAGGAAAGAGAAAAGAAGGTGGTAATCTGGCCCTTGAATCACTTAGATTCCTCAAACATCGGAATAAACAGAATGAGATTCGGATCAGGTACTTTAATGATCACTTATCCTGGTAACGAGCGTATTTGGGCCGCTAATGGCCCGATTGTAACGAGGTAAAAGCATCGAATGAATGAGTTCATTGTGCGAAACCTGCTGTGTGGTCGGGAGAAACGTTAAGCCATTGTTCGAGGGTTTGTCGAACTGAATAGGTTACACGTGTTTCTACAATTAACTACTTAACTCTTCGTAGAATGGATAGAAATAGAACGGTGGTTAACATAGATTTTGTTACATTTATATTTTCTGAGGCGGAAAATTCAACGTTCACGATTAGTATAGTCGTAAGTGGATAAAATCTTAAGAAGGAATATCGATTGTATCGGAGAAAATTATACAGACAATGCAATTCATTTTTATAGTTTCGCCGGTTTCAAAGCGCGCCAAAGGGAGCCGTTCGGAATCACAGAGGCTATCCTGCTCGTTTGATCCGTTTCGTTGGACACAATCGTCTGGGAGAGCTGAAAAAGAGGAAATTTTCTGTCCGGCCATCGTGGAGAAGCGAATCTGATTAGTCCGGGCAATTCCAGGCACACGTAAACCCGTTCCCTCGAGGAATAAACCGAAGACGATGGTACTTTGAGCGACAAGAAACTCGAAACTTCTACAACGGTGCCTGACAAATACAACTCGGATTCGTCATCTCTTCCTTCGTGTCCCGAGGTTACTTACTTTCAGCAAATAATTCCGTTCGATTTCCGTTATTTGCCGCCGGCAAATTTGTCGCCTTTCAACGTCATTTCCTTGCGTCGAACTGTGCGTTAGATTCGAAGAAAAACAAAGCATTTTTCAGATTTAACACCCTCAAAGTTATAACTCCAAGATTGGCTATTTTCGACGAAACCAATTCCGCGATATTGCGAATTTCAAATATCGTAACATCTTTAAAGATGCGATGGTCGCTTACCGAATACTATGACGAGAGTCATTTTCACCGTCTTGACCTTCGCTCGAGGGATCAGCCCTCTGGAAGACGCCCTCCTGGTGTCCCTGGTAGGTCCTTGGCGTAATGCTCCACCTTGTGACCATATAGTAGCTACGATCACAGCATAACAGCCCCCTATTATCAGAGCAGGTGCTATAAAGAGGGTAAAGCTGACCAGGCTCATGTAGATCCTCCACTGCAACGGAGAGCCCAGGTCAATCCAGCACTGTGTCTTCCCCTGGTAAACGATCCTGTCTATTATGCTCGTAGTACGACCAATTCACAAACAAAAATACACTAATCATAGCTCGTTTCAATAAAATTCATCGAGTGATTAACGCTTAGGCAACAGGAGACTGAGGGAATTGATAATCTAACACGCGACGAACTTAATTAATTTTATAATTGGTACCTGTATGCGTTTCTCCTCGTACAGGAATATGATTGGAACACTGAACAATGCCGACAAGCTCCAGGCACCGATGACCAGTGCTCTAGCTCTCCACCCTATTGATCGAAATGAAAAATTTAAATGCCTTTCGGCGATCTTTCGATACCTTTCAAATTCAATATCTGTAAAACCAACGGCTGCTTTCAATATAGAATTCTCATGTCACGGCTCATTTTACACTCTAAAGTGAACGAACAGATGCACGTAAGTCTAGGAGAACTGAAAGTTTCGCGTCTCCAAGTTTCCTCGTTTCCTCAGCCGCGAAACTTCTGCGACAGCTGGCGGTTTATAGAGAAAAACGAGAGAGAAAGATACGCGAATATACGTTCGATGCAATAAAGAAAGTTCCTCGAAATCGTATGTCACTAACAACCAACCCGTTATTCCCGTTGCCAATTCGTCAAAGATTTATCGGGGCTACGTGGAAACGACGTTATTACTTCGAGTTATATGCATGCATTATAATATCTTGGGTGTTAATCAGATTCCGCGAAATCACCGCTTTAGCTGTAGCTTCTCCCGATTAAGTCTAAATTATGCGGCAGTTCAGTTGGACGAGCACCTTGGAGGAAATTTCCCGCTAAGAGGAAGATATTAACCCTTTTCGCGACGAGTGTCTTCGTGCATAGTTTGAATTATACCATGCGTTGTAATTCTTGGAAGCTTACAATTAGTAATATTGAAATTTCTGGTGGAAATGGAATAAATGAGAAACTCGAGGAGTGCAGCTAAGCTGTTAGACGCAGTGTTTACTATGTTTACTTGGTGTCGAAAACGAGAGCGGTTCGAGAAGAATTTATACGATTTCAATTTGACAGGATATCTGGGTCAATAATGTACTTACACCTGCCAGTGAAATTCATCGGTCTGGTGATGGCATCGTATCTGTCGATCGACAGGGCGACAAGTACGTACGTAGAGCTGTACGTAACAACAGCTTGCATGAATCGTATCAGTTTGCAAGCTACGTTACCGGCGTGCCAGGTCACCGTCGTTCTCCAAATTATATCCGTTAGCACGGATATCAAGCCGACCAATAAATCTGCAACAAGATATATAGAACCGAGTAAAGTGATTCATCGCGAAAACAAGAGCTATTATTATAACAGCTTTCCAACGACCAACGACCACTTAATTCACCAATGAATGAACAGTCTGGAAAAAGATACAAGGTTCGTTAACCCTTTTACTCTTCATTAACGATAAGCTTTCAAAATTGCCCTTAAAAGTCTGAAAAAAATGTATTAAATTTCAAATAACTTACTTAAGATGTTAAAACAAGGAAATAAAAATTCGGGATTGGCAAAGAGGCGATCGACCCGAAAGTAACATAAACTGGAGAACATAAAATAAAAACGAGATTGAAACTGGTTAAAGATAACGTATTAAGACAATATATAGAAACATCTTCTTTAATGTGAAATAAAAGATGAAAGGAATGCGGTACAGCCAGGAATGTCTGTTCTTAAAGGCGAGATGGGTCGTTTGCATGCGGGCAATTAAGCAGGTGAAACCAGTGGCTAAAAGCTGTCGAAATTTTCGCTTCTTTACGAGCGAATAACCAGAGAATCTGATTTGCCGTAAATGAAAATCGATTATTGCGGAGACGCTATAAAATTTCAATTTGTAAGCGATCCACCATTTTCAGTTTTTAAAACTACAAGTGACTGAACGCAAAACTTTTTTTCGTGCACGCTCAATGCCGAAGGGATTAATTGCAGCAAATATATCAGAGATTACCCACTTTCAACGGAGGAGGGAACCGACGATAGAAGCGCGCGTTTTACGAGCCGCGTGATTTTTCGTGCGGCGGGAAGGCCTATAAAGAAGCAGTTTAAAGGGATGTCGTATCGAGTACTGCGAGTCTAGATGTGCCATTTGGTCAGTCGTAAAAAGAAACCCTTCTTGATGAGATTTCATCTTAGGGACTCCCTTGGGATTCGAACAGCATCTCGGATGGTGTACATATTTCTTCCGATATTGAAACTCGATTTGGACTTATCACTGGTGATGGGCTGGTAATCATTTCGAGCATATCTATATTTCTCAAATGTTTCAATGTCGAATAAGATTTGTTTCATTTAATATTAATTTCAATTAATAGTGCGTCTTCGTTCCAACAATACAAAGGATTTTCACTGTTTGTCTTTCCACTTCATCTTTTCGACCCAGTTCCTTTCCATAGAACAATGGTCGCGATAAAGCGATTTCAAGAGAAATAGATGGCAAAAGAAGCGGAAAAATTTCACCCTAGCTTTCTTTGTTTCCTGTAGAAGGAGCAAAAACTTTTCGATATAGGGAGGTGTGTTGCATCGATAGCGTTTACGAGCTTGAGAACGGGAACTCGTTGTCGTCGAAAGAACAAGCGAGCTTTTACGTCCTTTAGCTTCTACATTCTCATCTCTCGTATTTTTTCAAGGGTCTACATATATACTTTTCGCAAGTGACATTTTACAGCCTCTGGCGATTGAGTTACAGCCATTTAGTATTTCTAGAAACATAAAGTTCCTTCCTGTTGTAAATTCTTGACAGAAATTGCCGGTTCCGAAAGTAAGTTACTTTCAAAAGTTGCCAGTAATATTATTAGTATTAACTCTATCGAACGTAAAAGTTCAATGACTCGGGGTATATCTCGTTTCATTTCATCTGCAAAAGTGAATTTGTACGAGGTTGTAACAAACTCAGACCACCATCGAGTTACGATCGTTTCTTCTTCTTACTTTCTGGCGCCGTGCTTTTCACCAAGGACAATGGACGCGAGTGGATACCAAGAGAAACACAATGACGGTGGATAAAAAGTGGGAAGAAAGGGAAAGAAGAATTTGTAAGGATTGAAACAGAATCGTTATGCGCACGAGCTACCATCCGCACGTATGTAGGTCCATGAACCAGTCAAAGTTTTCGTTATCATCTATACGAGAGCGTAAAGCTTGTCTCCGCGCGTCTAACTCTAAACGGAACGTAAATCTTTATAGCCACGGAGCTTGACTTTCGTATCTCTGGAAGGATATTTGCATCCGTTGGTTCCTCCTTCTGAACCGAGGAAAATATATAAAATGGATTTGAAAAATGTCAAAGTTAAAAAGTTTATTTTCTTGCCTGTCGAGTGGAGCATTTGGAAATGTCAAAAATATAACGAGATTTCACGATTTAAAAGTGTCTCTTAACAAGTTTCGGCTAATAAAATTTTTATAATCCTCAACAATCATAAAAGTATATCAAATTTAATATTCCGAAATGACGTTCGGTTGAAACGGTCGAAAATCGATTTCGTTCCTCCACTTTCTTCCATTTTCCGCAAGCATAAGAAGCAAATCGTTCGCGAGTCGTGCAGTTACAAAGTACTTGGAAGAAGTAGTAAATTTAATGCTCTTCTACTTGAAAAACATCGAGAACGGAATCGAAGTTAAAAATATCCTGTTCGTTGTTCGCCACCATTTATGCGGAATCCTTTTTCCGAATGAAAGCAAAAACCCCGCGGTTATTACATCGATATTCCGTCAAAATTTTCGACGCATTCAAACAACTCACCCGCAAACGCCAGTTGTTTGATAAAAAAGTCCATTCTTGTCTTTCGACGTTTGCCCCATAGGAGGCCAATTAGCACCGCTATGTTGCCCACCACTATCATCGCGAATAGTAGCCATAACACCGTGAATTGTTCCGTCTGCAACAAGAAAAAATATTTTTTTTTATAATATTAGGAGCATTCGTTAAAGGGAATACACAATCGTCCCGTTAATTGATTCGTTTGCGTGGGCACGCGACAAAGGGATTGTGCGAACGCAGACATTTTTCACCGTTGAAATCGCTGTCATGGCTGTCCAATCGGGCTACCGTCGTAAATCAACGCCTATCCGATGAACATGGTATTTATTAGCGGGATAATTACGAGTAAGAGGAACGTCACCGAAGGCGATGTCAAAGTTTCGCAATGCATCCGGACGAGTCATGGATCGATGGTAGATCGATGGTCGTTAACACGTTTGCCACCATGGTGGCCACCGGTTAAGACCGACGTCTCAAATGCGATGTAATCAATAATCAATAAAACAGCCGTGGAAGCAATATTCAATTACACGAGGTAATAAATTGAAGGCTTAAATTTGAAAATTAATTACACGTATCAAATAATTAAAGGAATATAGATGGACGGAAGGTTTCGAATGTCATTAAAATTGTATCTAGCTCATTGGAAACAATAAACTGAATAATTATTATAGTTTGCCGTACTAAATACGGTTATTTCTACTGTTCCAATCAACGTTTTGAAACTTCTCGGTTTCCAGGTGGGTCAATCTAAAACCCGTACCAATATATTCTGAGAAACTTTCTCCATGACAGGATTATTAAAGCGAGCAAACAAGCAATCTGCAAGTAATCAAGGAGGCAAAACAAAAAACAATGCGAAATGGTAATTCAGATTCAACCACTCCACGGGCGGCCAGAAAAGTCCAAGTATTGTAACCCTTCAAAGGATATACTGTATGTATATATAACATGTACAGAGTGGTTCGTTAAAGATGAAACGTTTAATTAGTTGCTTTTAAAGAGACAGTAAAATAAAAGAGGGAAAAAGAAATTGAAGTTACTTTGCAAGAGAAAATCAGATCTTTCTTCAAATTTATCATTGTCCAAATCTTGGCTTGCTTATCACTTTAGCCAGATTCTAGGTCAAGAGGTTAATGCGAAAATTAAGCGCAATTGCATTACATAGTACGAAATCATAACGCTTTCTATATTTCATTTTTCCCGGACCAAATTAGCATGTCAAGTAGCACAGTCATCAAGAAATTCGCCTTTATCGCCGCGGAGTTCAAAGTTCCGGAAGGAAACAACGACAAAGGGATTCGTTTCTATAGCCGCACAAACTACAGAACGAGAGTTGAATGTCGTTTCATTCTGTACCGGAGAGAAAAACTTCCGGTCGGTTTTTATTAAAACTTCTAAAAGGCTGTGTAAATCTTGAAATATGTCAACCGCAAAATAGAGAAAAGTCGGAGGCTCGCGATTGGTCAGAGCATATTTCGTCGTTGTTCGATGACACGGGTCATTTATGGAAAATCAATATATACTATTCACTATTCTGTTCTGTTCGGTTCAAATATCTTGTGTAACCTTAATTGCTTTTCCAATGATTTTATCCTAGTTAGGGCAATTAAGTTAAGAAGGACAGTATTTTTTAATTTCGACTCTTTGGATTCAATGAGATTATTAGTTTCGATTTCGAAACACGCCCATGTTGGAGTCCCATTGCAAAAGTGGGAGGATCGTTAAGACAGCAATTTATGGTTGCGGATTCTATGGGGAAGCAGCTGCATCGAGCGAGAACGCACTTGCGTTACCTTACGTTACATTGCGCAGGATAAACATTCGATTAAACTCTGGGATCCTGCACTGATTATCAACTGGTCCATCTAATTGAATTTGTAATTGCAGGGACCATTAAATTGAAATGGCCATCGGGCACGTAGAAACGTAGTTGTTTCAGACTTTTCCAATTGATTTTATATTTTACTAAATTTACAATTAGAACGAAACGGGACTTTATTTAATCATCTTGTAAAACTACGGAAATTCTTCCGAATACACGAACCGTTACAAAAGTTTCTCCCTCGAGTAATGGTTTCGTAATTGGGTTAATTGTATCGCTCCACAGAAGACAATTAGTTAATTTAAAGGCAGCCAGGTGAGCAGCTATTATATTTTTGCCAGAAACCATACCCAAATCAATTACCTGGCATTGCTAACGGCTTAGGCGATCGTTTCAATTCAGTGTCACTATTTCGTTAATCGTATACCTGTCTGTTTTAATTAAGAATCGTAAATCAGTTTCAATTGGAATTCGACTCGCGTTTGGTGCACGCGTCGATGCAACATCGTTCAATTAACTAAGCAAACTTTCGTTTCTCTATTAAACCTTCTATGATATTCATTAAAAAGTTGAAGAAAATGAAAAAAGAAAAATTTTTTTAAATATTAAATCGTTTGAAAGGAATAACCTGCGTTGGTGGTATTATTGGTTTTTCAACATAGAATTATATTTCCCACTGCAATTTACCACACGACCAGGTAATGCATATAGATAACTAATTTATATATTCGAAAGGTGACTCAATTTGGTAATTCACAAAACTAATTTAACTTGTCACCGTTGAGTTCAATAATAATTAACATCTCTCTTTTTTCTTTTAAATTCAACGATGGCTCAGAAGTCCTCGTAATTATTCCCTAAAATGTTACGTGGTTTGCAAATTAATCGGTGCATTAATATTGATCGTTCGTCGAATCGTGTCGAATGGGATGTCGAAATTCGTCATTAGAACTGATATCTTATTCCCTGTGAGGTCCGTCCTTCGTTTCATGATTCACGATTAACGAACCGACGCGCGACGTGGCAGGCTAACTCGAGTATTAATTCTTTAATACCAATAATTAGAAGTTTAAAATAAACTATGACTAGCATTCTCCTAGTTTCTCCTACAGAATGGCGGTATTCCAATGCGCGAACCAATGAGCTAAGAAAAGTCAGCAGTGCAACGTTATCCACGCCTTTCACAGGTGGAGTCTCACCTGACGATGCAACTATCTATAGACAAGCATACCTATCGATTACTTATAAAAAAATACTTGTCGTTCCACGTCGCTTCTACATTTTAATGTACCAGGTACACCTTGAAATCCCCCTTCTTAGCGACACTCCATTCAAAGATTATACGACTTTGCTAGAGGGCTGCGTATTTTTTCCTGAACGTCGAATTACCTTCGTCCCATTGTCAGGAAAATATCGCCGAATCGACGAAAACCAAGGCCCGGGTAACTACCACTTTCGCCTTCCTTTATTTCCCTCTGCTCGTCGTGACAAACGTACGGTTTCAGCTTCTTCTATTTTATGACAAAGAACGGTATTCCTGTGTACCTTACCGATCAAAAGTTTAATTCATCACTCGTGCCCGAAGGACGTATCTGATTTATCAGATTTATTGGAAATGAAATTCCTAACGAGAATAGAAATAGAATAGTCTGAATAATTCGTATGTATGACTAACAATAGGAGGGTAACAATAAAGTGTACTTAAAAACGAGATTTTTCCATTATCCGGTATTGTGTAGTGGATCCGAATGGTTTACGACACAGTTGCTCTTATTATCGTGTAATTTCGCGGCTCATAAAAAAATAGCCGTTGATTTAGTGTCCCGTTTCGCAGCTGTACGTGATGGGTAACGCTTACGCGACAGCGAAAGAAATCCCGGCTGTAGTTTAAGGGTGACATTAATATCCTTAATCCACTACGAACAGATGCGATCTATAACTTGAAAAATCTGCAACATGTAATTGCACGTTATCGTAATTCCTCTAGTTAACACGTTCTTTTTCGCGTGCGACGTATACGACCGTGTGTTTGACGAAAATTTTTATTAAACTTGAGCAACGACAGTTTTTATCGCATCACGGGGGCAAGCGTAAGATGTTAATTTACTTTTAAGAAAAATGAGGAAAAATTTCATAACCATCCTATAAGCAAATTTTATAGTTAAAACTCTTCAGAATTGTTAATTAAATTGTCGCGAAAGCTTTTTTTTTCTTGTTTCTAAAGCACCGTGAATCTTGCCCGATGGAATATTGATTATTGCCAAGTAAACGGTGAAAATTATAGGCAATATGAAAAGGAACGTGCTCGATACCAGAGATACAATATTAAGCATCTGCTGTCACCGAAATGAAAAAGAAATAATCCGAGTTCGTTCGATGGAATGGAAAGCAGGTGCGCGAAAGGAGGCTGAAAATATCGACAAATGCTATTGGACGCGATATATGTCGATCTAAAATATGATTTTAGAATCCATTATGAAATAAAAGAATCATATGAAAAGTTTTCTCTTCGTTTGCCCGCAGTTCATTTGTTTAATATGTAAAGTTCTGTGCATTATCTGGTATGTCGGCTACAATCCCGTTGTTATTTCATTCACAAAGATGTCCTGTTTCACAGGATTAACCCGAAGCGAAGTAAATCGACTACCATAGGATTCCTTTTCATTCCTTTTCCTTGCAAGTATTCCTCTGGACGAGTCAACATTTTATTACGATCGTCGGTACAAGAGTGAAAATTTTATTTCTCTCCTAGCTCTGACACTATTCAGGACGAAATATCCTTCGACTTTAGGACATTTGTCGAGGATTCTCTCAGTGTCCGCACAATTTATGAAAAAACGTACTTGATTCGACTTTCCTATTGGAATACTTTGAAACTATTCTGTTGATTTCTAAAGTGGAAAGTTGTCAATTTAATCTTCTTAACGTAATTGTATTTGGTCAGCTAAAAATAGAACTCGTTTTCTATATTGATCGGCTTAGAGCCAATTCAGACCCTATTTTTGTAATGTCCTGTGTACACAACGAAAGAAAATATCTAGAGTTTGTTATTTAACTTCCATTAACTGTCTTTAGGAGTACGATATGAGAGAAGATGGAGAATCGTACTCGTTTCCTCGAAAAATCTGATGAAACTAGGATGGCTGTAGCACGCCCTCGTCGACAGAAATTGAGATGAAAAGTCAGTCGTTGACCTGTACTTATGTACGTAGGAGGAAACTGTCGTCCTCTGCCTCCCTTCGGTGATTTTCTGAAGCAAGGACTCGAATTACTTCGTTACTACCACGTTCGCGATAGACTTTCACATCTTGTAAGTGCAGGGATTACATTTACATCAGTCTTAACATGCTGGATCATTATATACGAGTTGAAGGACGAAGAATTCTTTCCCTTATTTATGCATTCAGTCGGAAAAATCACGAGATTACTTTTGTTCAAACACATTTTTCATTCAGACACACTGAATCCTATTCTTACCATTCATACATAAACCTATCGCACCATCAATTTTGTCTTTTTTTCCATATACATATAACCTTGGGACGCTCTTCGGTAATTGTAGAGAAGAGATATTTTTATTGTGGAAAGATAGCCCTTTTTAATCACTAATTAGATTTCACTCCAGTCTGATTTTATAGCGCAATACGTTTTAGAGATCTGAGTCGTAATTAACTCAACTTGGCCATTCGAGGGTCGATTTAGCATTTTAAGAATACTTGCGTTATCAAAAATTAATTTCATTCAACAATTATATAATTGAGATAACTTATCTTAAAGTTCATCCATTTGGTGAATGTTTGAAATTGCACAGAATATCTTAAGCAGGGATTGTTAATTGAACCGGTACATGGGAGGGTACATTTAAACCGCAAAAGGATAAAATATGGAATATTCAGCGAACATTTCGTTTCATAAAGCAACCTGAAAGATGATCTCGATTACCATAAGATTCATAAGTTATTCTTCTTTCTGGGTAGAAAGACATTCGATGAAGTGAAGGTGGATTGTCAAAGGATGAATTCATCGGTGCTTGTACTTCAAAGTGTTAAACGTGTCCTTTGCAAAAAATTCTTTGTGCAATTTTTTGTTGTATCACGTTTCAAATTCATCAAGTTTAAAACCCAAGCCTCTCTTTGAAGAAAAGAGAAATTTGATTAAAATTCCGTTTGAGTAACAAGTAGAAATCTTCAATCTCATATTTCACAAAATATTTCACAAAATGAATTGTAGATTTCCTCTTTGAATAATTATGAGAAAGTAATTGGACAAATAGATGGAATACACCCTGTACGAGGAATGGCGAATTAATCTTATAAGAAAAAATATTTATCAAAATGTAAAGGATTATAAAGTGCATCATTGTGCTGTTAGTGAAACGTGCTTTTCTTCTGGGTTTTTTTTTCTTTATCCTGAAAGAAAATTCCAGGATAACGAGGTAATTATCATATTCCAAACCTCTGGTTCGATATTACAAATCCTGCGCTCCAGTTAAGTACAGCTGGTGGAGAAAGGTTTCTGTGCAGCCTGTTAGAAGTTACTTAACACGTTGACTGGTACAGGGGAAACGTCCGTGTGTGGTAAGGCACACTTGAACACTTTGAACGCATGTTTCACCTATGGCTGACACATGAATTCCCTGAAGGATCTGTCTTCTATTTTACCAGATACCAACCGATTTACCCAATTACTACCTTACTAAATACTTGAGAGAACAGATACTCGATAGTAAATGCTAAATGCTTGGAGCTAGATTTATTGCGAAGGAGATTACTAGCTGGAGGGATTTTCAGGGAATACAACGTGGCAATTAATTCTCTTGCTATCAATGTTACCGAGATTCCAGAACTGAAATTGTTCTCTAAAACTTTCCTCCCTTTCTTCCATTCGCACTGTTCGCTCATTTTTTCGCGACCGTTTCGGGGGTCGTAAATGGTAAATTGAAGGAAACAGTTTTTGTTCGGATTGCTCCTTAAAAATCGCGCTTCTAATGATCGAGAAGGCAACAAGAAGATTCTGTGATCTCGTTTGGCTGTTGTTCTCGGTCGTAAAGATTTTAAGAAGTTCTTTTCGAGACCGGCCAAACTTACCGTTTGCTTGCGGTAAAAAGAACTTGGAAACAACGGAATCTTCTTTTACGTTCAAGGTGTCTATTTTTATCACGGTAGAACTTCTGAAATGTTGATCTTTAATAGAGAATTATTTCTATTTTACGACTAGCCAACGTAAAAATAGAAAAGAATTTGATCTTCATTTCAAGTTCACGATACCTTCACGTTCTTTTACACGCGAATGGCTCTAATTAACACCTAGAATGGGAGTAACTCGACAGAATTTGTACCCCATAAACGATATTCTTGAATTTCTTTTATTATTTTAGTGTAGCAACTTTGTGTATTTACCTCAACTTCCTCTCTTCAAAGTGCTACGAAAAAAAGTAACTGTCTGGAAACTTTTGTAGGACACTGTAGCTGCTCATCTTCATGAGATATAAAAGGTTATAGGATCACCCCTTGAAGAACATTCTTTTCATTTTTTCTCGATTATTTTATGTACTCGAATAAAAAATAACTGAGAGGAATTAGATACGGATAATTAATTTCAAATATTTTAGACGATGCGTCTTTTCTTTAAAAAAAAAAGTTTGATATCGTTTAAGAACTATATTGACCAGGAAATCATACGACTCGAACTCATGTTATAAAAATTGGCGACATTTTATACGTATCTCCTGGAAGCAAATGCTTTCCAATACCCAAAGATAAACAGCGATGGCCCGAAGGGTAGCTCAAGTTGGGGTGGATTCCCATGTAAATTATGTTATCCTGACGACTGGATATGTTTTAATGCTCTGATACCTAGGCGATAACCGTACCTAAGGGACGCAGGGTTCTACCATTCAGGAGTTCTTTTTTAAACTAAGATTTCTGATCCCGGAAATGGAACCATCGAAAAACTTTTGCTATAGAATTTTTATAGCTTTCATGTGACATTTTTCTTATAGTAAAACTTTTTATTGTATCGTTACTCTCCGATATAATTTCTTCGTACAAAGAATATTTTTCCCTTCGTACGATGTTCGATAATATTTAATTTAATGGTGCTATGCGTTTGAAGGGTAGGGAACAAAGTTTAAATAATACCGGTACACAATAGTGTGCATCGTTGAAGACGATCGTTCTTTCACAGAATCACGGTACGATGCTTCAAGGAACATTGTACAAGGAAACCCTTTCAAAATTGCATGAGAATACTTCGAGGAAGCATCAAGAATTTCTTTGAATCAACGAATACACTTTTGATTAAACGCATATTGAAACGCATAGTTTACAACTATTATAGTATAAATTACAAGCAGAGAAATTGTTAGGAACAGTTCGACGAAACTCTTATTTAGATTAAAGGGTAGATAAACTGTTACCGAGGAAAACTAGCATTTTCGCGAAGATATACTGATCTGGAATAACAACGGAATGACGTTATAAATATTCAGCTAGTAATAACGTGGTTGACTTTGTTCGCTTTGGTAAACAAGCGATCCTCCCACGCTTATTGAAATTAGGAAAACGTTGAATAACTTATAGAAAGATGAGGCGCACGAAGCTTCTCTTGATTATTTATTATTCCAGAAACTTCTCGACGGTGAAAACGATTAATGGACCAATCGAAGAGGAAAACACGTTTCAATCATCCGTGATTAATTCGATGTCGATGGTCCGGCTCATTGGAGGGTGTAATTTCGCGTTCCGGTTGCTCTCGAGGATTTTTATTTCACAGATTGAGAAATGTGTTTAATTATGCTTTTTTTTATAATCTCTAAAATATAATAAAAGCATGCAATCTAGAAAATGAAAATAAAAATGGGGTGGAAAATTAAATCAGAATCATCGTTGTCTCAGTGGTCGACCGTCGAGGGGTTAATTTCGAATGATATAGAAAGAGAATGGAATTAATTATCTGATACGAAGGATACAAGTGACGCAATCAAGTATCGAGAAAAGTTTTCCGGCACGTGCAACCCCTGTATTTCTGTTTTCCCCAGAAATCGGCCGAAAGTGGGCGGACAAAAAGCTGGAAAAACGAGGGTAACGCAATATCGAGGGCGAGTAGGCACTTTTCTAACGAAAAGGGTTTCCTATAACTGAACCGACGGAGAAATATGACTCGTCTTAGCCTCCGGGGTCGATCCACTCTACCTTTATCCCTTAGCTTTTTCTTTCCCACCTAGTTACTCGACACGCTCGTTTTTGCCGCGAATTTACTAGCGCGTCAATCATGATCGATCAAAGATTTAACGAAAGCTCAAGATAAAGATGAATCTAACAATACAAATCTTCTTCTAAGCGATTAAGATACCTTTGGGTATCAATTTTTCCAGTCTAATATTTCACTTTAGAAGCGTGTCGCAGTTGGTTTACAAACAATGTGATCAACGAGTGGAAAGAGTGGATAGTTAATGAGAGAAATTTCCAGGCTTATTACATTCCGCTCTAATTTGAATCTCGTTAGCTGCGGAACACAGAAGGACGACTGTACACCAAAATTCCCTTGAATCCGATTCTGGTATTCGTTAAAGTGTCGCGACGAACCGAGAATACGTAATACGCGTTTGCGGTGCTATCACTGTAATTTTCAAGGGAGTCGATCGATGCTCGCGCCGTGTAATCTGAACAACCGGTTGATGTATGGGACCACATTTCAGCGAGGACAGGCTGGAATTTTCAAGATTACAGCATTTCTTATTTCGCGTCGTTCAACCACCGAGCCACCGGTGTATCTCAATAATCGACGGTTAACCACGATGCTGTGCTAATCTGTTTACTTTCTGCTTTCGATGCAGTTTAGCGATGGTTCATTTATCTTCTTGACCCGATATCGCTCGACGAAATTTCAAAGTTCCCATGTTCTTTACCGATGGAGCGAGCACGATTACTTTTGTCGTGCCAATTTTCTTCAAGTTTCTTAACTTATAATTAAGCCCGAGGATAGGTGTTGTTCATGGTTTTCCGATAATGTTTCTTCACCGACCATTCGTGAACTCGTCTCCCTGATTTTTCCCCGAGGTGTTCGGGTCTAATAAAATTCTTTCGTGTTTTTCTTGCTTGAACGATCGCTAACTCCGAACGTACACAGGGTACAAGAAACTGTGAGGAATCCCGTTTGCAATTTATTGCCCCCGTAGGAATCGTACGGTCATCGATTCACGTTACATCTGATCCTTTTTTGACGGCAGACCAGTCTGACCCTCTGCGACACCTTCCATTCATCGTAGCTTTACCTTTACTTCTTTTAACTTTCCTTAACCCTTCTACGATTGAATAAGACCGGTAAGGAAAGGAACTTATGATTCGATCGTAAAATCATGGGACGACACGTTGCTAGTTGAAGGGTGAAATTAATGGGCGCACGTCAAGTGGGTTAAGAAAGTTACATGCCCGCGATAATGTATACACTATCGAGAACTTTCTTAATTAAATGCAACTCCAACACGGTTTGGTAAGTGCATTGTTTTCTCAGCTGTATTGTTCGTGTACTAACAACGTGCCGAAATTTCTAGGAAACATCCGTTTCGTTTCCGCTCGATAAATATCGTCCGATGTTGTTCCAATGTTGCGCAAACAAGTGTTCGATTCATTAGTTGAATAATGAAAATTACCCGATGAAGTCATTTAGATACAAACTCGTAATAGCTGAATTGAAGTCGAGCTGAATAGTCGAGTTCAAACATTTGTCATACGCTTCAGTCACGTGTTAACACGGACAACTCTTTCAATTTTGCAAAAAAATAGAGTCGTTCGGAGTCAATTCCTGTCATTTTAAGCATTGGAAAAGGCTTCCGGTGAAAAGTGCGCTTTGATTGACAGCACTTTGTTGTCGTCGAAATTTTCAATTTTCATCGCAGCAGGCAATATTACTTCTTTAAACTCGAAATTTCCTATGATTTATGTCAAACGCGAGAGAAGTTAACGGACCTTTCATTGTTTCGTATATTATATGTAAATTGGTGTGATTTTTTGAGCGACCCACGTAATAAAAAATAAATCGTTGCATGGGGGTGGTTTCAGGAAATCAGGCGAAGCTTTTTGGAAAATAATTCGAAACGACCGTTCCCACGATAGGTATCTAATAAAGCTTGTCTCGTGATGCATTAAAACTAAGGAATCGAAGGAGCCGAGTGGTTTTTACGGGTTTAGATCCGCGTCTCCCTGTATTCCGGTGATCCAGAAGATAAAGGACTACGATGGAGTTGTTTACGGTCGCTCGGACAGAATGAACTTCCAAGCTCCCTGGCTGGTTTAAGACACAGAAGAGGGAAAAAGAAGAAAAGAGGACGATGTTCTTCCGTCTGGAATCTAGACTTTAGATCTTCCCTCTTGATATCTTATTCCTTATCAGAGGAGTCGATTATTCTGATAGGAAGGATGATTTCGCATGGACCTCCGTGTCTCCTCTTTATCATCGGCAAAGGTGGCAATTATTTCGAAATTCCAGTTTGCTAGTGGGTTTCAATGACCGAGAAACGAAAATTCTTTCTTAACTAGTAACATTTCCACAAATTACCAGATGACACGTGAATCTATCATTCACGAACGCGTACTTTCTTGTCCGACTGTCCGCGAGTATATTCGCTTAACGTTCGCATTATTTTTAATGCCGCGACTAGAAGTCTAATTTTATGTTCGTCGGAGCGCGGGCGAGTTGCGAGTTGCCAAGGAAATTTAAAATACGATGGTAAATATCGCGTTATGTCGCCATGTCTGTTACCGTTTGATCTCGTGCATTATTTAAGAGAACCGTTATCGTTCCTTGTGGTACAAAGTAACGTAAATTTTCAGCGCAAACCAAGCTACGAAAAAAGCAATCTGGTATCATTGCAAATGATAGGTTTCTATGGGTTCGATTGGTGGTTGCTCGTATATCAAAAGCGATTCTCATTGAACGGTAATATTTCACGCATTTGTCAACTTGTTCGGAAGTTTGGCAAATGACGCTGGACGTATTGATAACAATCCATCGTGACAAATAATTACACGACGGTAGGTGATTTCAAATATATCGACGGCAATCTGACAATTTCACGAGCGATTTTAACCCCTTGCTTTATAATATTGATGTTACATCGATGACATAATTTACAATTGAAATCTGCATCGCATTTCTGACCGAGTTAAATACAATTTTGAAAATTTCATGGCTTTGCGCATTTTTTAAACCAAATGCCATATTTTCTTCTGAATGAACAAAATAAGACATTACTTGCAAGTGACTTCGAATAGATGTCACCTGAGACGAAATTGCCACCTGCAGCTATTACATATCGCGGTATTTTGTTTAGAAACGATCGTTTCATCGCAAGTGCAACCGTTTGTGTCGATGCACTTGTACTTGCACATGCATAATTAATTCGCTCAGTCTGTACTTTAGTACAAAGTAAATTGTCTAACTTGCGTTGGAGTATATGTATAATATCTTCTATGTTTAAACATTGCATTGATTCAAAGAGTTTTTCAAATTTTATTATCGCTAAGCAGCAAAAGCATTAGTGTTTCTCGCTAAAACGGTCTTTTCTTTCAGTTCGATCATCTCGTAGACACGATAGTTTTGCATGATTCATAAATTTCCCATCAAACATAGGACACCTTGTGTATACATTTCGTATCAGGTTTATGACGAATATGCTGAAGATTCGAAGGTTATTATGCGATATGATTCTCCGATAGAACCGAAATTGCATATTGTCTATACTGCGGGAAAAAGAACGATAGCGTTATGGAGACGTTCTTTACAACTTTGTTCGGGGTTATAGTGCTTGCGTTGATTAATTAATTTACTTAAGAAATTCTAGTAAAAAACATCGAGTATACTTCGTTTTCGGTTCCCGGAAAATTGACTTTCATCAAACTTTCTGCATTCGAGATTCTTCAGCTACTTTCGAAACTAACATCGCACAAAGATTGAACTTCCCTCAGTTAGTTAAAGGTCGCAAGAAGAAGAAAAATCATGGAACCGAGTGGTTGTAGAGCGGTCTCGTATTGATTAAAGTTAACTGAAGCTTGCGTTGAGTGCACAATATATGACGAACCAGGTGTGTCGTATGAAAAACATTATTGGATCCAAATAACCGAAAAGTTTGGGTATTTTCAGTCGAGTGTGGAAATGTTCGACACGTTCCAATAAGTTCATCGATCGATGAACCGGAGAGGGAAACTATTATACCAGGAACATTCACAAAAGCGAAACTTTTCCCAGAAAGTTTCAATATCTCTTCCAATATCCCGCATGTCGGTCGACAGAAATTGTTTGAAAATCCCATAGTAAATCAAAGCGAGAAGTATCGATTCTGCCTACGATATAACGAGACAGTTCGATTGAAAACATCGAGTGAAAAGGTGGCGGTTAGAAACAAGCTTTTTCCCATTTCGCTGTCGGATCATTTTGTGAGCTTAATTTTATCATTCTCCAACGTTTCACGTCAACCAGCTCCTGTTTTTTTTTTTTTCTTTTCATTTTCTTCCCCTCTTTTCTCGTGACTTCGCATTCCTAGTAAAAATAATCGAGTTCCCAGTGGCGGACTTTCTGCAATCAAAGGTTAGCTGACGAGAGGAGAAGAAGGAACTCCCGGTCGTGAGGGTTTTACAGAGAAGAGAACGCGATACACCTTGGTAGAAAGGGGACAAGAAACGAGCAGGTGACAGGACGAGATTGCTGACAGTCGGGAGAGCATCGTGAACAGTGTGTACCCATCGCTTTGAACTCGATCGATTCCTATCTACCGGAGAATCGAGACGTTTCACCGATCGAGATCCTTTTCGATCGATAACAAATCTTGCTACGATCCTTGAAATATGTTGCTTTGCTTTTTCTCCAGGTTTTACCGAGTTCTTATAGAGCTCCGTGAAAAAGGAGAAACGTCGCTTTGCGAATTGTTACGTTTCTTTCAAATATTTTTATAGATAAAGAGATTTCCGACCGCGATCGCGAGTTGTGTGTTTTGTACGGTTTTTAGAAGAAAAATAAGATGAAAAATAACGGCATAGAAATCACGAATACGTGACTGAGATTAGGTATACTTTTGTCCGGTTGTTTACATCGACATTGATTCGAAACGATCACCGGCTGATTGCGAACTGTAAATCGTTCGTTTTATCGGCGGGGAAGGAAATTCATTGGGCGGGATTGGTTGTCATTCGGTGGTTAAATGGTTCGAGATGGAATTTTGGCTGGTTGACACGTGTCAGGGGAATGAGTAGAGAAGGAACAGGTGACAAGAGAACGATGGCGTTCAGTGTCTGACGAATTACCATAGACACCAGACAGGCGCCTGTTTTAATTCGAACGTCGACATTTTCGCCTGGCTGTTTTGGCTAGCCGGGAGACAACCCTCTTTCTCGCAGTAGTACGTGCCGAAATTTAATATTCGATCTACGCCACACGTCTCCCGATTGCTAGCTTTCGAAATTTAGCTGGGAATAGAGCGACGAGAAATACGGCTAACAAACGGGAGAATCACAATTATCTACGCTCGGAACTCGCCACCTTCGTAAATTTTCTTTCGAATTGCTTCGACGACTACCGAAAATACCAGTCGAATATTTGTAGCTTGCTACTGAACGCTTATAGGGTTCGATGAACTCGTCTTTTAGAAATTTGTTTATTTTATGAAGTCATCAGAGTGTCACTCTTTGAGGACTACCATGCCACTTTACGTATTTCAAATGTGCGTATCATTCACGGCCTGTCATGGAGGATTAAACATGATTACGGCAAATTCTCAAAACTTTCAGCGCGACCCCCTTACCCGATCGGTTATCATAGTTGGAGCTTTGTCACAAGCGTGAAATATGGTTCCTTTATCTTGAACAATGGAAGGGACCCAGAAGGAAATTTATGTCGACTGAGATCGCGATGAAACGAAAGAACGCGTATACGTTCTTATCACAGTTTTCCATTATGTCCCTACGAAAACTACCATAAACATCTCTTGACCTTCCTTTGTCGCAGTTACACTCAACGTAGCTGATAGTACGCTCGACGCGGAAGTATTTTCATAACATTGTTTTCGCGCGCATTATTGTCTGTCTGATAGTAGTAAAATTACTAACGAGCTTTATCGAAGCAAAAGGATACGATAATTAATCATTATCAGTGATAATGATGTCGTGTAGGTGACAACGTTCCTCATTAACGAACAGTCTTCCGGTGTTTAACCAGAAGAAAAATTGAAATTCCAGAAATAATGCGCAGAAATTGAAAAATTACTACTGATGTTATTTACTAATTAATTGCAGAGCACGAATAAAGGGGTAGATTGACGGCCTTCGCATACCTGAAGGGTTGTCCTCAACCTTATTGTCAGTATTTACGACGTCGATGATTAGCCGTCTCGAGGGTTTCGAAATTCTTATATTTATAGGGCACGGTGTTTTCTTTAACTCACCTCGTAAAAGTAGAAAGAGTCGATCTCGTCCGTCGCGTTGACGTCCGGCAAAGTGATGTTGAAGAATTCCGGAAGGTAGCTGGAGCGGTTCTCCGTGCGGTTCCCATTTTCATTCCGATCGATTTCTTCGACGTTTCGTTCGACGGACATGTCGTTCGCGTCCTCTAACGATTCCTCCTGCTCTTCTCTCGTTATCGCCGCTTCAAGTTTTCACTCCAACAAGCTGCCACGAAAAATTCATGGCGACGAGAGGTAAGCCGGCTAAGTGTCCGATGACTTCATCCTCTCCGCGATCGATCATTCGATTGATTCGCGAACAAACGATTCACACGTGTCTCTTCAATTTTTTATGGATCGTGCCTCGAACATTCTTTCACGATATTCTCGAATCTGAATAAACAAACGATGCACGTTTGTTTGTATATTTGCGAATGGAATGGAAAATACGAACATTTATTTCTGTTCCACGTTAAACCTCTCTTTGCTTGTATTTTCACCGTCAACTTTTTCTCCTAAAAATAATTTATCTCATCGATCTGGAGTAAATGAAATAAATTGACTGTCAGTTCTGATTGTAAGAACCGGGAACTAACAAAGAATCCTGTGTTAAAAAACTTTCACTGAGCTGAAATTTGAATAGAATCGACAAAAGTACCTTTAGAATGCACGCTTCAATCAAAGTTATCCTGACAGTAATCCACGAAAGCAAGGGTTCAAAAGAAGCGTGCTATACGTTCAGTTCAATGAATTCATCGACAAAAACAATGGACCTCGGTACCTACTGTTTGTGAAATTCTATTGAAATTATTAAACACAGAGAGATTTGGATAACTCTGACCATTCTATACACCTGTGTTTTATCGGTGGAAATAAATAAAAGAACATTATACAGCGGTGAATTCAGTGTTCATGATTTAATATTTTGTATTGAATGGTTTCAACAAAAGTGTTTTTTCACGCTTCGGTTATCGATTGAGGGTTCGATAAAGTTTGGTGAATGAAACTCGTAACGATTAAGAGAATGGCAACGATATCCGTGGTGTGCAAAGGGTCGCAACGTGACCGCTTGCAAATGCGATTCTGAAAAATCAGGACTCGAGGAAGAAGAACCTGTTCCGGCAGAAATAACGTTTTCGTGCTACGCGGGAGCATTTCGTTACACCGGTTACACGTACACCATGGATAATTTTGCAAGAGTCGGTGAACAGAAAAACAACTACCTACTCGAAATCTCCGTACGATGATCAACAAGTTGCTAGCAGAAAATGGTCAAGCATTACTAAATAAATAATGGATTGCGAACAGAATCATTTCATAGTATTTCATGGAATCATAAGATATTTCCTCTTCGTCATCTGGAAAATCTTTTTCCCTACGAGAATATACAAAATTTCATATCGCTTCGACGTACATAAATATACGAAACGTTGGACCTGACGAAAGATTAAAAATTCGTACATCATCGTCGTTTAATTTTCAAAAGTTACTTCCTTTTCACGACTTTCATTTCATCGCTTTTCCAAATTAACAAACATACTTGTTTTCAACAGAGGTATATTTAAAAAAGCAACATTTTCTGAACGCGCAACAATTCTCTCAATTTCTATCAGATTTCAATTGGACACACGTATCGACTCGATGGAAAACAAAAAATACAATGCCTTTATTTTTCCAGTCGATACAGTATTTTCACTCAGTGCTGCTTCGCTCGAACAATAGTCCATTTATTTAAATTGTGGACAGAAATATAAGTTATCTTTACAGATACGAAAAGCTATTATTTTTTATGTCTAATATCGCATTATTTTCACATCATTGAAAAAGTTTCGTAGAATTAACCACGAGAAATAAACTGAAAAAAATGTCAAAGTTTGCAGAACATTTCCGCCAGCTTTGATCTATGCTATTTCATCAACTTTTTAATAAAAATAATCTTCATGTTAAAAGCCAGTGTGCGGAGCGTATAGACAACCCCAGTAAAATAAACAGTAGAAGCTTCTACAAAGCTGATCAAAAATTCTGATCGAAAGATTATTTTCAGAAAACTACAGATTTCTTTTTTGGTAAATGCTTTGATTCTCACAGAATATTATTAAATGAATTAAGTTTTTTTTTTTAGAAAAAAGTGGACCGAAATTCGAGGAGGTTTGTCCAAAGTTTCATTTAGATTTCGAAGCACGACTGAAACTCGCTATTTCTCTTTTTTTGTGGACAGAGATTTGTTCACAAATTTATTAAAAGTATCATTTGGATTATCGAGACACGACTAAAATGACGAGGATTTTAAAATATTGTTAAAAATGTATACACTTTCAAGCACCTTTAGCTCTTCCAACGTGTATTGCAATCCCGATTCGGAAATAGGAATACAGTGATAATATTTGTTCTGTTATAACTTTTTTTTATATTTTCTATGCAAATAAATCTTCGTTTTATATGATAAGTTTAAATTTGAATCTATATTAACACGTTAACAGAATGAAAATGAAGGTGTGTTATAAGGCATTGACAAAAATCAATTTACTTCTCCCTCTTAATCCCCTGATCCCTGGTCTCAGTTTAAATCCCAGTTCGAGAACTCTATCAAGGAGAAAATAAAAAGAACAATCGAGCGTAGCTACGTTAATTACGAAGCAAACACTATAACGTGGAAAGCTATTTGATCGTGAAAACAATCTGAGAAAAATTAAAAAAAAAAAAAATAGAAATATGCCGCGGTGGCTTTATCACCTTCGACAAGAATCCTTGGGCCGCTTTTTAAGACGGGTACATTTTTGATTATCCTTCTTTAATCGCGGATCGTCGTGTCATCCGATTGGCGGCTGTGCGAAAGTTGCAGGAAAAGGAGTGATGTGTTATCGGTGATGTAAACAGGACGAGAACGAATGGTGAAGGAATCGGGATGAAAACGAACGAGAACACACTTCCTCGTACGACGCGCCGAACGCGACTGACGCGTCTGCCCTTTCGCGGTAACTCTATAGCGAAGTACGAGTAACGCGCGCATGCGCGTTGAATCGATCATGGGTGTTCGTTTTTAAAGTTAGATTTACGTGCTTATTTTCTTTTTATCGATCGGTTACATTAATCAACGATACCGATGATGTTTACTAAACAGTATTTATTTTAAACATATTCTGAACCTTGCATCATCTATAATCTATGACGATAACAAGGTTAAATGGAACATTTAATCAATGTCATGTAAAGCTACATCCTATAAGATTGAACAGTTGTAAAAAATATTTGAGAACAAGAAAAAAGTCACGACTTTAAATGTCACCTGAAAACGTACCCGTCACTGTGAATTATCGACAACACGTACACTACTGGACATCCTCGATGCGAACGTTAAAATTTCGCCAATGAAACTCGACATTTAGAACATCAGAAAACTCGTGTTTTTTTACTCCCACGCAGTGAACGACCATCTGTCAAGATCATTAGCTCGCTCGCGATGGTGCCTGCTCGAGAGAATCAATTCGAAAGAAAAATCATGGCGATAAAGAACAGCGGGAAACTGGTGTCGGGAAGTTGTTATCTGTCCGGCTCGATTATCGAACGGTGGGTCACAGCATGACTCGTTAATGAGCGTGCATCGAATTACCCGCTGGTTGCCCGCATTTCGCCCGAACTTCGTAACCTGTGTGTATCTCGGATGCATTCGAATGTCGCTGCTTATCGGAACGAGCGGAAGTGCATTCACCTGTATTTTCGGCGTGCACCTATGATACAACAGTTAGACACCGGTGAACAATTGAAATTCGATGGATGTTACACGTGGTGTATGCGGTAACACCGTTCAATTCTCCATTCATTTCCAGAGATAGAAAGACCATAATATTCCGATATCATGAAAATTTAATTTTGACCAGATTTTATAATCTGCCCACGTTCCAACGAAGATGGTACCCATGTCAAAATGGTTAAAGTTAATTTTTAATATAATAAAGGTTTCATTTTTCACGATTTTTGGTGATAGGGCTATCTGAAAATTAAAAATAAATTCAACCAGGAAGGTACGAGTACCTTCGTTAAGGATTAAAATTTGGGCTGCGGGTAAATACGATCGCGAAGGATTAAACTTATATCTACTTAAATGTAATTCTCTTTGCAAATTCATTTTATCCTTTCTACATCTACATTTCGATACCTAAATCTAACGTATTATTATCCCAAAAGATATCATTTGTACTTTCACAGGTATAAAGCTAGTATAATCTTTTGGCCATTATTTTCATCGTCTTCGCTTCGATGCCCGGAAATAGTAGATTTCCTTTTTCATCCACTAATTCCTCGTAATTTTGTTCGAACAGGGTCTCGAAGCCGCATCGTTCGGCCAATTTCTGTGAAATAGGCGAAGTGAATCCTGTAGACGTTACCTCGATATTGTATTCACGTCCTACGTCCTCTCTGTGATAAACATATATCGTGTAATGTTATGAAAACGTCGAATGCTCTAGCCTGTTATGATTTTACGTACCTGGCACGAAGAAGGTGACCACCCATAGCAGATCCTCGATACGAAGGGTGTACAGAAAGACCAAAGGCACCCATATACCGATCAACACCGTATTTCTCGTACACCTGGGCTTTCTTGCTCATATCTAATACAACATCCAATATACGTTTTGGCTTTATCGGCTGAAAATTATTTTCACGTATTTAAACAGAGTGTAACTATCGCACAGGATATAAGAATAATAATGAAAATCACCATTGAATTGCCATAATCCTCTTTATCGTTCTTATGACAGAACACAAGTACATTAACTGCTGCGATTATCGGTTTACCACCATTAGGATTCTCTGTAAACGCTGCTATGGATAAACCATGCTTCAGTACCTTTTTCCATAGTTCTCGGAAACTTTCTACCAATCCTGGATCATTTTTTCCATCTGAAAAATAAAGGAAAATCTTCACGTGTTTCATTATTAACGTTGCGTTTAATTAGTGGTGTTATCGTGTTTCCACTGTAGAGCGGTAATTGGGTAATTGACATCAATTAGTACACCATAAAGAAAATAATAATAACTTACTTGAGCATTTACACATAGGCTCATCAGGAATGAAATAAGTGCACATGTAATCAGCTACTTCGTCGTACCTGTCCTCGGGTATCTCTTGAATAGAAAACTTTATCGGTGCATTCTCCTTCCCTTTTATAACAGTTTCAATGACTTTCCATACTTTTGGTGGTCCGGGAGGTTTGATCGGAAAGGAAACAGGTGGATTCATCTCGTCATTTACGCTCATATCTCTTTCTTCGATAAAGTAAAAGCTAAAGTCGACTAATCAGGCAACCAATTATGCACACTTGATTTACACTCCTATTGTCACTAATTCCCACAGTAGCTGTTGCTTCTGTAAGGCCTTCTAACTGAATGACTGGATAAATTGTGTAATAGAGTGGTTGTCCGTTATCATATATATATGCGTATACTTGTTATCGTCGTTTCGCTACAAGCATCACTTCAATTTAACAATTCCTAGTATATAGCAGTGGTGACCAAACCATGGAGAACCATAGAGAATACCATTGTAAATACATGAAATTGCAATCGTAATCGTGTGATGAATTCATAAGTAAAATTAATTTTAACATTCTGGCAACTACACTTTATCGCATCTTGCAATTTTGGATTTCTTCGTATAGCGATAAAGATAACACTGAGAAAATGATAGGAAAAATTATAATTAGCCACGAGTCAAAGTGTTAATTATAGCCTTTATAATAAACGGATCGAAAAGAGCCGCAATTTGGCCACCGTGGTAATCTATTCTTCTGATTGCACTTTAGAACGCGTGCACGTGTTATCTCGTGCAAAAGTATAGAACTGCGAATTTTTCTTTCCTGCACAGAGAAAAAAATTGACATCCTTTTAAAAATGATCGTACGTTCGTAATCTTTAATTTTTTCTTCCTATTATCGCATACAGTGCAAACTGACAAATAAACATTTCGAGTGCAACTGTGATTTTCACACAATTGATTTGTGCTTAACGGGTACATTTGTTCTTGTTGAAAATTTTGTAGATATTTTGTTTGATACTTTTGTAATGTCTGTAAGTGATCGTTAATTGCTGTTTCATAGGAAACTGACTCCTACCCAGAAGAAGAAATAGATAAATTATCTCCGTCACAGTTGCTTGTCGCGACGGTGAACGAGAATCATTGTTTATATTTTGCGAGTCGCTCGCAACATGGAAGGCACCGTCAACAGAGTTAAAATTAATCCGTTCGTAAGGAAAGAAAAAAAAATATACAGAATGTCCTAACTAACCCATAGTGATAAAAATAATAAAATGATTTTTGCCGCCGTAGGCCAAAGGTGATATATCTACGAATTTATGTAATGTTTTTTATTAATTGATACACCTACTCTTCCTCCACCATACATTAACTCATTTAGACAAAAACAGACTGATTAATAGGTAGAGTGAAGTTTCCTAAGCAATCTTGGCAAAGACATGCAAAAATAAAAGAAAAATCCAGAGAAAACGTAGGGAGAGCCTGAGGAAGTAAATGGAAAGAAACTAAATCATTAATAAAAAAGAGATGTTTAATGATAAACAACATCACGTATTATTTACATTATATAAACTGAATTCAACTATTATATAAATAGTTTATTTATAGTAAATAAGCAATTTTATAATATATTTATTTTTCTACGAAATCTGTACTGAAGTCGTAATCGTCGGGACCGGTAATGTTGAATCCTTCGAGTTGATCCGCCAATTTAACAGCTACTTTTTCTATAAAATTTAAATAATTTATATTACAATAAGAATATTTAAAAGGTAATTTTCTAGGTACTTACCTCTCCTGGCTCGGTCTTTCTTCTCCTTTTTAAACTGTAACTTATTAAGTTTATTTAATTTCTGATTACCCTCAATCTCAAATAGTGGATCTACTTTTTTCTTTCTTGTTTCGTTTTTATTCTGCTTTGCCTTTTCCACTTTCTTCTTTATCTTGTTCTGTATCTTGACTTGCTGTATAAATTGATTGTAACACATCATTACACGAGCTGAAGAAACGTGTCAGAGACGCGTGTTGAACATTAACTTACTGCTTCTTTTTGCATCTCAACCTCCATTACAGCGGTAACTGGTCCAGAACTCTCAATTAACAAAGGTTCAATAGCTGGTTTACTTTTGGATTCCTCTTCGAAAGTATCAAGCATCATCTTCTCCTGTGTAACAACACTTTCGATATCGAATTCCTTACTTATCTGGCTGACAATTTCTGCGGATACTTGACAATCCGGTTGTTCAGGAGGAACGGTATAATATCTATAAAAACAACATCGATTTATGATCATTTGATAAATAATGGAATATAATATTTCATACCTGATTTTTCCAGAATTCCAATCGTCCAAAATACCACGAGCCGCCGCTACCGTATCTGGTATACCACCTTTCTTAAACCTTCCCATTCTAGTGGCTTTCATAGCAAAGAATTCATCAGGTGTTGTGAAGTCTTGTACATTGTACAATTCTAATATCTGTGGCTTTGAAATCCTTTTTAAAATGGTGATTGCTGGTGTAAATGGATCTTTTAGAGATTGTATCTTAATTGCATTTTTTAAAGCTATCGATCCTTCGTCGCCATTTTCTCCGGAATTATTAGCAAAGACTATTCCTGGAGAATCTAATAATTTTATTTTGGAATCCAACTGCACTGCTTGCATAGCCTTTGTTACTCCTGAATATCAAAAAGTCAGATGATGTAAAATTAAAAAAACATACACGTTTCGAAATAGTGTTGTATATAGTACCTGGAGTATTTCCTACATTACAAGCTCTACTACGTTTTAGGGAATTGATTACACTAGATTTTCCAACATTTGGAAGTCCAACAACTCCCACCCTGATACTAGTTTTAACACCCCCAACATTTCTACAGTAGTTTGCAAGTAGTGACAAAAGCAATTCAGCACCAAAACAGGTACCACTTTGTATCATATCCTCTGTCTTTTTTCCTAATTTTCTTCTACCCAGCCTTTTTGACTGGTCCTGAGTAGAAGACTTAAATGCAACAGCTGGTAATGTACTACGTAAATACTTTAACCATTGATTCAAGTTTTCTCTGGGTACTAAATCTGCCTTGTTTAAAACAATTACTAATCGCTTGTTTTCTTTTGCAGATCTTACTGCTTCTTCAACCTATAATTGAAATCAATTGTTACATACCCTTATTAGTATGTATGACATATATGATCATACCTCTTTACATCTGGTTCCCAAAGGATCTCTGGCATCAACAACTTCAAGAATTACATCAGCTGCATCCAACACTTTTTTAAATTCTTTGTAGTAAGCTTTCAGTGAGTTTTCTTCTTTTGCTAAAACATTTTTTATCTTTTCATGGACAGTATCTGTTTCCATTTCCTTATGTTCTGCTTGTTTATGCTGTGCTGCTGATACCAATCCTTTAAGACCTCCTTTGGCAAGCTCTTGTTTCTTTTTTTCACGTGCAGCTTCACGTTGTTTCTGTCTTTCTTCATCATGCTGTTTTTTCATAGCCTCTACTTCTTTCAGTATATTTTCCTTAAAGGGACATTGGTTTGGAACTTCAATTACTTTTCGTTTGGCTACAAAATTGGAAAAAATCAATGAATATTTTTTTTAAGTACATATGCAGATCAATATACAGATGCAGCATTTACTTTTTGGATGTTTTTTAGCTTCCTTTTTTAATTTTCGATTGTGTTCGCGAACTTTCTTTTCGATTTTGTACCTCTTCCGAGCTGGCATCCGTTTGCTCGTCTTTTCTGTAATAAATAACATAATAATTAACAACGATTCAGAAGTAAATATAATCTTTTATTTATGTTATATGATACATGAACTTACTTAAACAAAACTTTGCCATGTTTCTTTAACTTTTCACTAAATTTAATTCCTGTACACAATAAAGATAAATATGTTATTGGAATAACAAGAAATGCTTGAAAAAGTTATCACGTGTACTATCGTGTTTTCGAACAAGAGATAGGTTAGAAACAGGCCAGGAAACATAAGAAATAGGAAAAGTGGTGCGTTGCAGTGGCGCATAAAAAATCAAATCACAGTTTAATTCGGTTGTATAAATTTTCAAATTGTTGTATTTTCTTAAATTCTGTTTATTTATAATTTATTGGAAACAGATTATAAAAAGCATTTGTTGTGGGATTCTTAAAAAGTAAAAGTGAAATAGAAGTAACAGAGTTCTGAATTTGAATTAAGGGTGACAATAATTCATAACGTGCAATTTGAGCATATCAAGTGGTTGAAAATACGAAATAATTCAAAACTACAGCATTGGCATCTCTATAACGGTATGTAGAAATTTAAGTACTTTTCTGAGAAACTGAAAATTGTTGAAAGATAGTGAAAGGTACATATGCTTGTATGCATATGAGAATTCTCACACTTTCATTCCGCGTAGCAAAAAGTAGTTGTTCAGCGACGTAGAGACGAGATCGTGGCAGTAAGGTTAGATTGGAAATTCTCATAAATTATTATGTCTCGTGAAATCGTTGTTTCGTAGATTTTCATTGAACAAATGATACAATTTCACCAATTCCTATTCTCACGGTGTTACTTTCATAGCAGCAACATTATTCTTGTTTGGTAAATTAAACGAGGTGCCATTCATTGTGTATACTATCGAGGAATGTTTTTCCTTTTTTACCATGACGGAATATAAACGTTTCTTTAAGTGAAATTGATGGTCATTTATTGTTCGATAAAGAAGAAAAGAGCTTTTGAATTTTCTGACAGTGTCTTCCTTTATACAGCAAACTTGTCAAGCGTATTATTCAATCCACGTGTTGCGTGTTTCGTTCAAATTGAAAAGCTTAGGGAAGATAATAATAAGATTCCTTATTTAATGTTAGATTACTAATTCATCGAAAAATATTGTTTTTATTGAAATAGAGTATTACATTATTGAAGGAGTTAAATTTGATAGGGGTAAGCTTATTGGATGGGGAATCCCCCGAATGCTACTAGAATGAATAAGAAGGTAGTTAATATGAGTGAGGCAACGTGACGATATTTGACAATGATTATTCCATCGTTATAATTTTTACAACGGTTTGGTAATCCAGGGTTGAAAGACGCACATTCGAAATACGTGCCTCTGCATTCGATTCATTAGCAAGGAAAGATGATGGTGGGGTTAAAGCGAGGAGAGCCTCAGGTGCCGCCGATAGACGGCGTGCGCCGGAGCAGTTCATTTCTGTAATGGCCGCCGTCTGGCGTTGTCGGTGAATCGGTCTCTTTGCATTCTCGCGATACAAACTGCACAACGTTATCGTTTACAAAACTTTAGTGCAAATCAATCCACGTAACGAGAAAGGTGCGGTGTTTGCTCGTGCATTGTGTATGGTGGTAAATAAGGGGTGAATCCGCAACGGACGGTCTGTCGAGAGAATTCAAATCTGATATGCACTGTGTCCTCACTGTTTACTCGACCCATCGACCGTACAGAGTGTGGTAGATCGAAGAATCGTGTTTGACGATAGAAAGAAATACAACTGTGATCGCAGGATGCGATCGAATTTCGGTGATCGATGCTCGGCATTCGAGCATAGCTTCGTCTTCGGACAGTAAACAAAAGTGACAGCGTGTGTGGTGGATGGGGTAGACGGTCATGCCTCCCATTTCGACCGAGCCTGTCGACAGTATTTGACGTGTTGTTCTCCGCGAGCCCGAATTCTCACTCACGTGGTTCAAGGTCTTCTAAAATCATCTTAACGTCACGTTGCCAACAAGGCCCAGCAAAATTTCACGGCACTTTCGCGATCGAATGTCCCACGACTGTTGTCACTGACAGCGAGTTGGAGCCACGCTTTTCCCGGTCATCGGCTCTGTTGTTATACCTTCTTCGTGGACTTTACTCAGGATTAGTGACTGGAAGGATTTAAACGGAAGACTGAAAAACATTGGATACGTTGTTTTCATTTGCGCAGGTACGTTGTTTCGATCTTGTTCCCTCATTCGTTCCCGAGATGCGGTGCATCGAACTTTCCATCACGGTTTCGTGTTTTTCCTTCCCTCTAATGGGAGGACCATTCAACTGTGCCACGGCAAACAAGCACTTTATCTTTTAGAGTAGCAACTTGACGATTGTTTCTTCCGTAGCCGGGTGTCAAGGGTATATCGTTGTTTTATGTAATCCAATAGTCTCGTTTCAAGCTTCAACGGCGGTTCAACGAACTATTGTTTTGACATGCTCTGAGAGAAAATTAACTTAGCCGCCTTTTTGCAACGCGCCATTTTATTGACACTGTAAACAGACACGTTTCTGATATTCAGGTCGCTCGATGATGTTGCTCGTTCAAAACTAGGCCATATGATATACAATCTCGAAGTTCGATAAAAAAAAAAAAAAAGAAAGAAAAATTGTGCTATAATTTCACCCCGTGAAAAACACGGCAGATCGAGGCATCGCGTCGCCAATTAGACACACAGTGAGTCTGGTAATTGCGAGAATGCAGCATATAGTAAATTACAATTCTCGCGTGTGAAAACGGTCATCTGACGCGACCAGTGGAAGAAGTAGCGCTGCTTTGTAAATCAAATGAAAACTTGTAATGTATCACCGCTCGTGTACGTTCAGCCAACGTGCACACATGCATCCGCGTTATTTAACAAATCCGTCCGCATTCCCGGGACCGACAACTTGGCATACGAGCATTGCCCGATACCTGCTGCACGCGTGCCGCCAAAATTCCTAATATTTATATTATTATTAATATTTGCGCCGTGACACCTGCGAATGCTATTATTTCCCACGCATGCTTTTCAGTTTTACTTTTTCTACTTTTTATTTCTACGCAATACGTGTTGCGCTAAAATTGTACTTAAATTTTTTGTTTTCTACAATTATTTATCTAAGACACCTGTAAATGACAAATAGGTATTGTTTCTTTTAAATTAAAGATGTGGAGCCAAATGAAATTGTTCAGCGGTTAAAACGTGTTTTTGGAAAGTTTCCAGATATTGTTCACTACATAATGGGTTGATCACTTTAACACGTTGACCGCCACGTTAAATTCGTCGAAATTTCCGATTGTAATTCTCATTATAACACACGACAGTATCTATTAAACATAGTTCCAAATACTTGATAAGATCACTCGCAATCGGATAAGCGATTAATTCGTTCGATTATATCGTTAGCTAGATACGAGTATTGTAGCAGTGAACGCGTTCGTTTGAAAGGAAATTTCTTAGAAAATGATGAAAAAAATTGTTCGTGCACTAAATTGCACGACCATTATATTTGATGTACTTTACGAAATGATGAATATCTATTTAAATAACGAGTTCCGTGGGACGCAGATTTCTTCCAGGTGAGCCAAAATTTCCTCTAAATTTGAAGGACGAAAAGGAAGAGGAAAGAGAGACAAAGACGGAGAGAGATGTGCCAAGTTTCGTCGTTGCGGATGTTCCGTGTGCTTCCGGGGTTGATCAACGCCGACCGTTTGCCGCACTGCGTCCCCTGCTAGGATCATGTCCTAGTCTGTTGTGATCTACGAATCGTGATTACCACTGCCAACCATAACTCGCGTCGAAGTAAAACGCGACCCTGAGATGCCGAGCTACCGTGTCGAGGACGTCGTAGCTCGTCGTCTAGCGAATCTTCCCGATCGAGGATCGACGATCTCGTTCGTTTGAATCAACGAACGAGAGACAGAGAGAAAAATACGTCAGGTCGCGTCACGTTACGTCCAGCGATAAGACTGATTAATCCGTGTGTAATGCAGGACGAGGAGGCGACGACCTTCCGTCCCGATTTAACCTGCTCAATCTTCCGTTTGCAATAACGGCGAATATGTTCGGCAAGGTGCCACCTTCGAACACACCAGGGCCACCCTGTAGCTGCGACTCGTCCAGCAAGTCCGGTCCAACCACGTGTTTGCCGTGTTTCTCAGTCGACGAGACATCGAGCATGCTGACGGAGGAGAAGTCGAAAGCCTGGAGATCGAAGGACAGCTGCGCCCACGTGGTCTCCGAACCACCCTCCACGGGTATGGAGGAGAAGCAAAAGCTGTGGAGATCGAAGGAGAACGTGGTCTTCGAAGCACCCTGTATCCTCGAGGACAAGTCGAAGAGTAAGAACACTTTGGTGGAAGATAAATCGAGATCATCCTGGAGATTGAAGGAGAACAGTAGCACAGGCCTGTCCGAGGTGTCTTCCCCGGTCGAGGAGAAGTCTAAACCGCGAAAATGCAAGGAAACGTGTTCAGCAACCGAGAGTGTCGACGATAAGAAGTGTTGGAAGTCTAAGGAGAGTATCAGTCCGCTGGAAACCCCCACGGACGACAAGTCCAAGCCTCGCAGAGCCTCCAAAGACTCTAGCAACATCGAGTCGTGTTGTGGTTCGCAAACTGTTCAACCAAATCTGTCCCAATCGTCAACCGCGTTTGTCGAGGCCAACAGCAGATGTTGCAGTACCAAGAACTCTTGCTCGAAATATTCGAAAGAAACTTCTCACGGAAGAAACCACACGGGATTGGTGACGAAGTCGAACTCGGTCGTCCACAAGTGCTCGTCCAACCCCAATTGCCCCAACTTCACGAAATCCCCAGGCTGTTCTGGTGCCAGCAAATCACAGAGGGTACTTTGTTCCACGAGTCTGAGCAGTCTGAACGTTGACCCTGGCTCTAGGGAAGCTTGCAAGCTCTCGAAGAAACACTCTGGCCCGTGCCGCGAGTTCGTGGCGGGCAAAGAGCAACATCTAACAGGTGGAAAGTGCGTATCCAGAGAGGGTCAAAGGAACAGCTCGCAAGCTGGTTGTTTAGCGAGCAAATCATCGAGCAGGTCTTCCGATGCTGCTTATTCAGCTTCGAACGGCAAGAATAGAGCCGTTTCCGAGTCGAGCGACGAGACGGCCGACTCGTCGATCGACTTTTCTGTGATCTCTGTGATTCAATCGACTCCGAGTGAATCTTGTTCGAGATCATCCGCGAAAGGATACGGTGACAAAGACACGGTCGACTCGTCCGCTGCCGGTGGCAACTGCGATAGAAGTTGCAGAGGTGATTTTACCACGTCCACACCGTCGAAAGATTGGATGAAAAACGGAGACGCGTTGCAGCAGAACTGCGTTTCCTGTCTGCCGCAAGACCTACCGACGGAGTTACAGTTTTCGCCAAGGAGTTACAGGGAACGAGAAAAGTGCCGTGATCCGTGGAGACCCACCGAAATGGAAAGCAATATTTGCAATCTGAACGTATGTCCTAGTGATACGTATCAGGATACCGGGACGAAAAGGAGGACAGGTGCTTCCTGCCAGGCGTTGAGGCATGCCGTTGCATCGCTCAATCGATTGGATGACTTTTACATGGAGAAGATTGGTGCTGGATTCTTTTCGGAAGTCTTTAAGGTAAGAACACATTTTTCCCCTTTTTTTTATCATTGTTTTGTGTTAGTAATCGATTAGATAACTAAGCTAGTCTGAAGGTTGTACCTTTTCGAATTTTCGAATTTTCAATTAGTTTCTCGTTCAGTAATTCGTGATCAGGATGCAAACGGTAATTCCACATGTTAATTAGTAGAAAGGGTTTCTTCTTGATATAATAGTTCTTTACGTTTTTCCTACAATTTTTTTTTTTTGTTTTTTAAATACATTATTTATCGCAAGTGTTAACCACGCAATACCGAGGCATGTTATCTTTCTAGATTAGCATCAGAGGAGATTAGATAGGAGTGCGTGCAACTCGCTTCGCATTCTCATAAAATTAATTCCACCTGTAATCATGTGATTACTCGTTAGTAACGAGTAATGTTTTTTCCTCGCTGATTCTTTACTCCGCGAGCAAGTTTCATTCCTAATCCTCGAGTTACAGTCGCGATCATGAATATTGGTATTTTTTAAATATTATTTATTATCCACAAATGAAGCAAGTGCCTTATATTGCTTTATAACTTGATAATATTACATATCAGGACTAAAAATGTGGTAATCTCTGTTATCAAGATCCTCGTTCTTGCAACGTGTATCAATTTTTAATATCTTTATCGAGTAACAAATAGATTTGCAACGATCAGAGGATTATCAAAGTTCTTTTATAGGACTTTACAGTTGTATAATGTGATACGATTTATCAGTTACCCATCGTGTCTCATCGGTGTCGTCAGAAGGCATCGAACTAGTCTGAGAACTTTGATAATAGCATCGTTTCTGATGAGTTATATACGATATAAATAGGTCAACAGGAAATTGAGTACAAGCCCCGGTGACGAAGCCGATTCCTCGGACGTATCGCGAATGTTTCGTTTAAAAATAAATTCCACCACGTTTGCTAGCATTCTAGAGGGCCTTGAGATTTATATCGTAGGTCAAAGTCGTTTCTAAACCCTCCGCGTTCAAGAGTAAACGAAAGCTTCTGCTTTTTCCCCGCAAATCCTTCGAGACGATGCGGAGAGGTCGCGTCCTTGAATCGATGCAAGTTAATTTACGCGAAAGTCGAGTGAAAGTCACGAAAGTCGATCGAAGAAATCGCGAAAATTTCGAAGATGTTTAACACCTTATCGCCTGGGTCGATGCATCCATTACGTTCACTTTTAATACTGCGCTGATAAATTGGAAAACCAATTTGTGAGGGGCATAATTCAATTATTAACACCTTGGCTATCCCATAATATGGGTAATAGAATAGAGATAAGGATAAATTCATTTTCGGAAATCCTGAATTCTTGGCAGCGGTATACGATTAGGTTTATCTGGCTTACGTTTTGGTAAGGTACTTCTGTTGAAGAATTCATCATCCTGCTCGAGCGTCGCGTCGCGTCCATTGCCAAGCGTGAAACAGTCTCTCTTTCAAATCCTGTCGACCCCTCGTTTGTACAGATCAATTATGCACACATTGTTACATTCTAGCAACAAGATGGATCGCTGTCTCGTTCCTGATCGAGACACTTATCGATTATCGTTGCCAGTTAAACAATATGGGAAAGTAATTTTGACGATAATTTTATCAGTTGTTTGATAAATCAATGAAAATAAGATGAGGGTCATCAACGCGGGTAATTATATTTTCTCGGTCAATCAATTAGGGTGAAATAATTAATAGGTCATTATTACGCGTAATGGTCGATATATTGACTATTTTATTTTGTTAATTTATGAGACGATCTGAATGAAACAGAGTTAACCATCGCGATGTCGAATCTGGAAAACTGAAATTAAATGCCCGAGAGAGTTTCTCGAAACTTTGTTAGCTCGAGAGAACTAATGATTCGAAATGTTCATGGAGACAGGTAGGGAGAGGTGAAATTTTTCACTGGCGCGAAGTACAAGGGAAAGGCATTTCAGGTAACTGGACGTAACGTAAAAGGAGGAATGGGAACTCGTCCCTTGTCTTTCGCGAAAGATTCACTCGTTAATCATAATTATGTCTTGGCTGTGGTTTTAACGCTCGGACGAAGAATCGTGCCTTAGGGATACTCGGTGTTTACTTGTATTAAACTGGATTACTTTTTCTTATCATCTGATCAGTAATATCAGTTCATGTGTCGTTTGAAATTTCTCCCCGAACGTGGATTCCGTTTTCTCGCGGTGACTCTCAGAAATTGAACGACGAAACAGAGGCAACCATGGCCAAGGAAAAAGGAAAAGAGCCGTGAAAGCGCAGGGGGGTGAGAGAGAAATGAAAAGATACGGCTGATCTATTTTTGCGTTCGGTTCAACTTCGATTCTTGTCTCGCCAACCTCTGAATCTGAGATTTTCAGCCGAACTGCAGTCTCGAAACGAAACCTTACAATTGTCATTGTGTACTCGTGATTATCGCGAGGAATTTTCTTGCTCATCGTTGTTGAACCAACCAGATAAACGTCGTCGAGGCTGATTAAACGTGTCGCAAGATTCTTCGGAAGTGGTTCACAAACGCCGCTTGCAAAACCATTGTTTTATAGTTGCCAGTCCTTGATTGAACAAACACTAATGATGCGGCAAAATTTAAACTGTAATTAAAATTATATTTCTGTCCCTGTACAAAAGAGCAATTAAGTATGTATAATCGTCGTAAACGAAGGCCTTCAAAAACAAGGAATGTTTTGTCCGTGTTATTATTTTCTTCAGTGTTAGGTATAACAATACGAAGAAAAATACCGAAGAATTTCTGAAACGAGTTGATACTTGCATTATCTTAATCACCACATGAATGTTTCATAAAGTGTATTTTATTTTCTCGTTTTTATCAACTAGTATATTTTTAGTGCAAGAAGTCGTTCTCGTAAAAAAGCTGATATCCAAGTGACAAGGTTGTCAGAAGGCAAACATTTGTATAAAAATTTGAAATTTATCTTGATTTAACAAAAATATTTAATTCGTTACACGGAGAAAATTAATAAGGAACGTTGTGGTCGGTTCTCTTCTCTAGCCTAGACGCTTTCCTTATTTCTAATTCCGTCGACGGAATGAAATGAAATTGACCGAGACGAGCGCGTTGCTCGCGAAACTTATTTGAATTTTACGTAACCTGCTAATTATACGGCCGTGTTCGTTGGAATTCTCCTTCAGAAACACCTTTCTGATTTCCAAGACGCTTTATCAGAGGTTTCGATCGACGACCGTTTTGAATTTTAATCACACCGTTCTTTTCCTTTTTTCCTGGCTTAATTTCCCGCTTGAATGTCATGGCAGCCTAAGGAAATTTAATCGCTATAAATTTCTCTATTCCATAAATACTGTATCTGTACTGCCCTCTTTAGTTGAAATGTTCCATCTGAAGCGTGTAATTAATTGCTGCATTAATAATACATATACCTATATATTGCAAGAAATCGTATAGGCTGTTATGAAACAATAACAAAATTTTTCAAATTAGCACACCCTTATTTCGTATTTTTCACATATGTGCGAAATGGTTATAGTAAATCGAACAAAGAGACCGGTTTTATTACCGATATAAATCATGGTGTCCTTGCAAGCGCATCGCATCGGTTCGAACGGAATGCAATTATTATAGTTGCAGTAATTCGTACGTGCGTTTATGCTCGCGGATATCGTTGCGGTGAAAATGTCGTAAATTATCTGTAATGACAGTTAGTATTATTATATATGCAGGTATTGAAATAAGGTCGTTTCACCGAGTGTCCTTTCGGTCAAAGCCGATTTCCTTTAGCGTTTTCTCTCTTGTAAACAAACGAAAAATCTTTAAATAATTCTATGGAGTAAAAAAAAAAAAAAGAGCAGCAAGATAGGAAATTTAAATGAATTCTATATGGAATCATTTATTTCTTCCGTGGTTGGTTCAACTCGAAAACGATGACCCACTTGAAAATTTCACCCAAGAAATACTGAATCCAATTATTTGCTGATGTACAGTTTCCCAGAGAATTTCATTCCAGGTTGGAATGCAGTCGAACCGAAACGCACGTGAAACGCAAGGATTCGCAGATGCCTCGGAGAAAGTTCACGTAGTTGGTGTTTATGTAGGTGCTTTGACATCGCTCGATGAGTTGCAAACGACTCTAGTTGCTAGCAAATTCAAAGTAACGTTATTCAAATTGACTTGATTGGCTTCGATTGAATCGAACTACAGCTACTTTATAGATCTATTTGAAATCGATGTGTATACTTTAGAAAGTTGATATTTTTTTTTTCGTTAAATTATCTGCAAATTCTTCCCATAAGTTTTCTAAAGGTTCGCCACGTGTTCGTAGGTTGAACGATTGAAGCGGTGTAGAGACTGTGAAATTAGGTAATTTAACCCTTTGAGGATGATTAGGTGATGCGCGTGTAAATAACACCATCGGAAAAGATCAACGATGGTCTAAAAAAATCATCAGAAATGTATAATTTATGAATGAAGATGTTAGACTTCGTGAAAGTCAGTGAATAAATGAATAAAAACTGGTTCTTTCAAGGGAAGTAAACAAGCCGTTACATTCCGATTCTCTTATCAGAAATTATCAATCAACTCTCGGTTAACATTGAAACCGTTTCGATTGCCGCGCCAATTGAAATAACAGAAAAGCATTGTTCTCGGGGCACCACGTAAAATCGTATCGTATATGTTTTGCTCGTCATAATTAATAACGCTTGCGTCGTTACGTTACGCTAATCGATCCTTAATGGCGCGGCTCGCGATATTAATACGCTATGTGATATAATTGCCGCGTAACTCGTGCACCAATTGAGCAAACTTTGAGTCCGTGTATCGATCAAAGGGAAGCGTGTTGTTTGTTTTAAAAATAACATTGTTTCAGCGAATACCATGAGATATACTATACACATCACCGTTATATCTTCAGCAATTGGAATTATTTTTTATTTAAAAAAAGGAACCTAAAGAGGAATATAAAAAAGAATAGTTGATAAGTAGAGTTATTGGAAAGTCGGCCAGGCGTGGATTACATAGGTGGTAGTAAATAGAGAGGAAGGTACGATCGATCGCGAGGGATGAAGAGGTGAAAAGTTGTAACGTCGCGACGTTAGACGCGGTGGGTGGTAGCGCGAAAGACCTTCGTAAGGCCGTAGCTGGTGAACGATCTGTCGGAAGTTCCGTCGGCCTCGTAGGATACAGAAAACAACGACCTTGGCTCGGCTCTGAGGTGAAGAAGCACACCATGCGAGCATTTCCTTCCTCCGGGCAACTAAGAATGCTCGAAGCGGCCGAGAAAGCCGGTCACGCAGTGTTGGCCATGGAGTACGAACACTCTCTAATGAGCCTTCTGTTACGGCTTCTCGTTCCTCGCTCAATTTCGTTCTACGATCGATTCATTAGCCGAGGCGATACGTGTATACGTACGTATCTTTCGTAACATCCTCATTCTTATTTCAGTAGGTTCAAAGGACCGATAAAAGTTCGTTTCATCGGAATTAATTGGGGTTGCATTGTTTGGAGAAAAGTCCTAAAGCGAGTCCTATATTTGATAAAACATCCTGTAAGCGGGCTTCGTAACGCGTTTCGCTCATTCCCGATCCCTCGTTCGAAGAATCCTCTCTCTTTCCGCGGAAATCGGCGGAAATTCGCGCGAAACAGCGCGTTTCGAAAGTGATGGAGTTTCTTCACGATCGCCGATTACGGGGAAGGGAGCGTTGCTGGAGGTTGTTCGGTAACGCTTCCCTCTCGAATCTGAATTTCCATCGAGAAACAATCGGACGTAATAAAGTTGAAAATTAATTGTGCGTACAGTCGAGTTTCTACTGTATTTAAATTGAACGTGTCTGGTGAAAAGTTTCATCGATCGATTAGTTAGAGAAATCTAGGATCTGGAGTGTCATATCGAATCTCTTCATTTTCTCGGGCACACTTTCGTATCAAAGTTAATTGGCAGAGAATTTCCATATCCCGTGGGCGGTGAACTTTTATTCCGGCAACTTTTACTCGACCAGGTGTAAAAGCGAAACCAGAATTCGATCGATAAAAGAAAAAAAGGAACACTGGATGGCCTGGATAGTGAACGCGTTAGAATTTTTTTCATTTTGTCGCTAGATAAGCCTGTTTCCATTTGGGTGAAAAGGGAAACTCCATTTTATAGCGATAAAGCGACTAACGAGACTAATTGAAACGCGAGCGTAAAATGTGCAGCTGGTGATACCAGTGGAAAGAGAACGACGAGAAAATGAGTTTAAAATGAATCTGCGTATAGGACTTTCTTCTTGTGAAAATTAATTCGTCTGCACGTGGTACTACGAATGATTTTATCAAAGGTCAGAGTAACACGATCGAGTGTAGAGGGTGTAAGAAACCTTAGAGGACTCGAAAATACGCTTAATCAGCTAACTCCGAACGCTTTCGTTGTTAGTAAAATGAAACGACGAATACATATACTTCCTTTTACAAACGAAGCTCGTACAGAGAAAACGAGAGGAGAGACGAAAACGTTCTCGGGGAGAAACTTTCGGCTAAAAAGCGATCGAAAAAATATTAATATAGAAACTCTTGCAGAGAAAGCGTGCATAGGATGGCAGGCGAAAAGAAATTTATCGATCATCAGAGAAATCCTCACCGTGAAAATGATGTGTCGTTTCCTTTGACTTTTCCTCGAACCAGTTGTACTCGCGATAACTCGTAATCGACGCTGTTGATTGATCATCATACAGTTCGGTACGAAAGCTGAATACGTCTTGGTGCCGAAGGTAAAGAAGAGAAAAAAACCTGTGAACTTGTAAAGCCTTTCAAGGCACGGCCTTCGAGGAACGTTCTTAATTGGTAAATCGCTCTTAATAGAACCGTGGCTTTCTTTGAAGCGAGTTAAAACGAATCGGTCTGTTGATTTTGTTCGAATCATGCTGACTGCCATGTGAAACTTAAGCTTCAGGGAAAACCTTTGAAACTGGGTCGAAAAACCGTACGCGCTTAATTATAGAGGGTTTTAAAAAGGGATTTGGTCAAACTTTGCGAGTGTGAAATAATTCCTCTTTTTCCTATATCATTATTTTCCCTAGGAATTTATTTTCATCACTGCCTCTAAGCTCTGCTCAGTGAGCAATTAAGGACCAAAGGGCACATGTTATTCAAGCCCTATCTATCATAGTTCATAGAGAATAATCGAAAGTGTTATTGGCATGATAAAAATAACGAGGATGCAGCGAACCTGTATGGGATCATAGAGAATGACGATACACGTGGACGAACCCTCTGCTCTCGCAATTGACTTTTGCTGAAACCTCGTCTCGCGCATCGCTGACGTAAACTTTGAACTTTCAAAAGCCCACACTCGACTCCCTGTTTTAATTGGTGCGTGGATTTTAATTATACCTACTCGGGCATTCCGTGATTTTCTTCGTTATTCCGTTTGCTGTCTGCAGAGCGTGAAAGTTGACAAATCGTTACCTGTTTCAACAGAGAGAGAGAGATTCTGCTTAAAAAACGCGCCGAATTCCTGTCGAATTCGATATTACAATGTTTCCAGTTATTTCGTTAAAGTAATTAAAGAGAAGAAGCTTTGATTGCGCGAAACATTTACGATGTTGGAATTTATTTTTAATTCGCGCTTGATAATTGGACCGATTAAGAGGTTGCAAAAATAACCAACGCTGTTACATCGCTCATTTCTCGTTCCCGCGAATGATCTGGTCCAGTTACAAATAGATACGGTTGACCTTTCCTGGTCTCTCGCTTTACAACTCGTCGGTTTGAATAAAACCAGGCTTGTAAAGTCTACGGTTGCCCTTTAATTGCCGTGACGGCCTTAATTGCTTTGTAAACCCGCGATCCGGCTTTGGGTTATCTTATCGGGGAACCGATTTCATCGCGAGACTTATTAAATCGGACGAACAATTAGGACGTTAAGCGCGAAATCATTGACTCCTTTTGCCCTCCCGTTAGCCGCGTCAAAAGAAGAGGGTACATATCTCGTTGAAATCGTTCTTTCTTCTTCGACAGAAGCGTTAATGGAGCTCTGTGCCATTTGATAGAGACCGTACAGAGAGCAGCTTTTTCCCTCGACAGCCTTTGAATCGGCGAAATCTTACCCACCCCTTCTATTCTACCCTTTAATCTTTAGACTTTCTATTTTTTTCTTTTGAAACGCGAGGTTCAGTGAACTCTGTGCGAAACAGGGACTCGGTAAACTCGCTGCTTACGCCGTGCTTCTCTGTAGATACCGAGGAATCCGTCCGGAAGGTCGGCGACGCACGGTACCCAGCTCTTGTTTCGTTCAAAGAAATTTCTTCTTCTTCTTCTCAATAGACATCAAGGTAGAAAAGATGAAAATCAGGTCAGTAGGAAATCGATTGATCGATCGGTTCAGCTTGTATCGCGAATAATACGAAAAATCGAAAGGTGAACGGAAGAGCAGAAATCTGATTTGCTGTTCAAAGGTTCACCGTTCACGGTGTCGGAGCGTGTGGAAAGGCTGAAGGCATTAATCACTCGCGATACAATATAATCACCGCGTGCTTTCTCCGCGCACGTCCGCTAACAATGTGCTCGAATGCGTGGAGAACACGCAAGGACGATTCCACGCAGACAGTGAGAATTATTTAAATGAATCAGTCGTTCCTAATTATTTGCCATCCTACGACTTTCGCAGAGCTTGAAAGACAAGTGTTTTACCTCGAGCTCGCTCTCGGCCAACGGGTGAAAACTGCTTGGCATAATTTCGTTTTTTCTCGGCCAGAGAGACGAAGATGTTTGGAGAATTCAATGCATCGTCTGTTTGCCAAAGTACGACACGAGTTGACGGAGTGAAGAGCTCCTTAAATCATGCTTTGTAACGAAACTCGTAACTTTGTTGTTCTCCTAGGACTTATATAACCCGCGGTAAAGATTACGTTTTCAGGTAATCTAAATTCGTTCTAAATTTGTCTTAAATGTTATCAAGAGCCAGGTATCTTCGCTTGGCCCAGTTTCGTCTAAATTTTCATTCTGAAATGTATAAAAAGATTTTACGGTATTTTCTCAATGTGTTGTACGACTCTTTTAGAGTAGAACCGATTCATTTCAATTTTCAGTTTCTGCTACTGAAAATAGATTTAACAAGGCTTGACGTGTTCGAAAAAGCCGTTGGCGTGGACTACGTAAACTGGCGCTTGGCTTATCCGACGTCGTGTTGTAATATATTCACGAATTAAAACAGTAACGTGTAATCAGTAGAGTGTGACAGAAACGGTGAAGGGAATAAGGAGAAGGAGAAGTAGAAGCATAAAACTTGCACTAAAATTGAGAAACGTGGATATTAATTTGCTTCCGCTATAAACCACTTCCTTTTCGAGGATTTTTAACCAGTTCAAGCTACATTTCGTATTCGTACCGGTAACACGTGAACTACCTGCGAATTGTGCAAAATGTATTCGCAAGCAACTGGAACTAAAAAAAGACGTTTTGATTTCGTAACGTACCTTGAGAATTGATTCGACACGAGTTTTCTAACTAGGATAATAGGCATTAAAGACTGCTTTTTGTAAATGTTCTAAGCAAATTATTTCGATTTCTCTATAATTTATTTCACATAAGATTCCAACGTTGTAGAATTTTGCAATATTTTAATATCTACTCACAGTCGGAAATGGGTCCTTCGATATAGACGATTGCCAATTAAAAAATACGGGTCAAGTATTTTTCCGAGTTTTATTTCGTATCAGAGTTTCATCGCAGTCGGAAGTGGTCATTGGGAAAACAACCCTAGTACTCTCCATTAAATGGATTAAAAGAAAGGGGATAGGGGGTGGAACGCGTTCGATGGATTCGTTCAAAGTGCAACAGTCCCATTTTTTTACGACGACAAACGAGAACTGCTGATCGAGTTAGCATCACTTTCTCCTTTCCTTCTTTTTTATTTTTTTTTTCACGAAACGCTCGATTTGCAAGCGCTCTGTTTACCCGTCGACTCCGACGCGTATTCGTCATCGCTTGGCCAAGCTCCAACTAAGCCAGCCACTGCCAAGGAATCCTGGCCAAATTCCCTTTGGATATTCTCGACTTTTTAACCCGTGGAATTTCCACCTCGCTACAACCCACGTCTTCCTTTTCCCTTGTTCGAATTTCTCCCTACTTTTCCATCTTGCTAAATGAAAGTTAAGATTCTACCCTTAACGAGACACCCTCTGCGATTTCGAATAAAAGGCACGTCCGAGTCTTAACAAGGAAATGCCTGTTTATCTTGAGCGTGTTATGAACGATACATCGAATGTTCGCAGTTAATTTAGAGGCTCGCTCATGAATTTATTCATTTATTCGGTTATTCACGGATACGAACCGTTCGATTCACACGAGGCAATAAAACGATCCCGACGAGAGTGTGCGTGCCGGATAGATAATGAAAAGAGTGAAAGAACATGAAAGTAAAAGTTTCTATGAAGAAATTTTCAACAACGCTAGGAGCGTCATTAACGAAGATCAAACTCTGCATATCTTACCTACTAATTATTAGAATGTTGAATTCTGAAATATACCACAGATTATGTTTTTTTACAGCAAATAAAAAAATTCAATCGACGATGTTATCCGTAACGAATCGTTTCGAGTACGGTGGTTTTCATTTTTAATTTTCAGCGAGTTGCTCGCGTAACGGTACGGTCGCGTCCCATCGTCTCGCACTTTTACGAATTCTCGGCCGACCGTGCGCTTCCGTAACTCGTAGAACACGCTCGTTGCATCTGCAACGGCGTGAAGCTCGTACCGTTACCGAAACATTTAGGATTCTCGCGAGAACTGGCCCGATCCAGGACGAACGAGAAAAGCAGAGCGGCATAACGCGTCCTATAATTAAAATTAGACAAGCTGAAATATCGTCGAGTTCCTGTTTCGAAAGCGCTCGGCGGTTTGAAAGGGTTCGTTGGAATAGGTATGCACCCGGGGAGTCTGAAAGGACGTTCGCGTACGCGATTGTGTCGCGAATTAATACGTTCCTGTTTCGTGAGAATCGAGGCTTGTTCTCTCACGCGTCTTTCGAGCTGTGAAAACGTGAAACGTTCAGATATCGTCGTACGATCGAAACAACCAAACAGGATGATGTCTCGCGTCATCATTCACGGGAACACTTAATTACGCTGTAATTTGCATTCAGATAAGCTTCCCGATGTAGAAACGCTTGGTAGCGATAGTAACGCGAGAAAGTCTCATCTGAAAACGCTCGTTCGAGCTTTCGAACAATCATTAATTCAACTTGATTATGCCTGGACGAAAAGGCTGATCTTTTTGCTAGACAATTTCAACGTTGTACTCCAGTCGGTTTCTTCTTCCACTCGGACATCCGACTTTCTAAACTGATTTTTACAATAAGGATATTCTAGGTCGTTTCAGAATAAGTATGTTTCAGAGGACATCAGAGATGTGTTCCTTTTTTACTTTTATTTACCACTTATAGATGAAATGGATAGGATCTATCAATTTGTATTTGCTTAGAAAGTCTAACAGGATCGCAAAGTAGCATTTGCGCTATATAATTTTGAAAATTGAGGTCTAATAAAAATAACTAGTACATCAATGTTTCATTAATATGTCGTATGATAACTCGAGGGCATTGGTCCAATAATCGTAGAAATTGCGGGAATCGAATATGTAGCGGTTCGCGGCTGAACAGCGTGGAAAATTGTCGTTTCAACATCTGGTGTTTCTATTTTCTAGGTTACACATAAAGTGACGAGTCAGGTGATGGTCCTGAAGATGAACCAGCTGCCTGCGAACAGGCCGAACATGTTGAAGGAGGTTCAATTGATGAACAAGCTCAGCCATCCGAACATATTGAGGTGAGTTTAAGACGAATTCCAAGCCTGTAATTTTATTGCCACTACCTTGAGGCGCGATCAATTTTGACACAGGTGAAATCCGAGAAACAATAACTTATAATAGCGTACGTACCGCGATTTCTTCGTCTCCAGCCTCGAATCTACCAATCTAATTCTAATTAAATCGAACCTCGAAACGGTCCATCGAGCGTGCTTTCAGTCACGTGTGTGGATCGTTCTTGTGTCGTCGACTTTTCATTTAAAAGCAGAACAGTCGTTGTCACAGGGATCGTGGATGAAAATAGAAACTGGCTCAATAATACATCGAGAGATGGAAGCGAGTGGAAGCAATCTAGGGCTGAAAGTTTTTTTTTTATTGTCTTCTGTCGACCGGATCGAATTCATCCGCGAATAAATGCATGTAGGCAGCAGGTATTTTCGAATATATTGGCTTTCGTATCGGTGATAGGTGGACAGAGTCGATTGGATGGTTTAATAAACGAACCCCTTTTCCCAAGGATACGATAGAAAATGTCGATTATTTCATTAACTTTCAGCTGCAAGCATTGGAAATCGATTGTTGATGTTGAAATTTGGAGTATTCGAGGAGAGAGAAGTTTGAGAAGTCATAGCAAGATGTTGCTAGGGATGATCTACTAGAGCGGTTTCTTGCTCTTCGCTTACGGTATTCTCGGTTGTCGCAACCGGTTGCTCGTCGAGCTAATGCCAAAAGTCGTATCGCGGTTTGCAACGTTACGAGTTATGACATAATGGCAACGTGCAGCGTCGCGACGATCCACGGTAGCTAGACACCGATGCTGCCTGCTGCTGCATCCGCAGCGACAACGCATTCCAACGATATAAACGGCTTGGCCCAGATTCGGCTGTGTGTGTTTATCCCGCGTGGCCAGCGGATCTTATTTCTGGCATTTCTCTCGTTGAAGGCTGCGAAAACCGCGGACACTCGGGACGCGTCTCTTTCGCGATCGAATGAGTCAGATGGTCCGAAGAAAAAGAAACAGGATATCGTCATCTGTTATGCCTGTGGAATAAAGCCAATTGTGACCGATGAATTTCGTAATTGTTGGAACAATAGACCATGCCAGGTGTATCTACTTCCTTTCGGTAGAGATCAATGAATGGGACTGATTGATACACCGAGAATACCAAAGATATTGTTTGTCAATGTGAAAATTCTTTTGTTTCTTATCTGCAGGAACGAATCCTGATAAGAATACAAGCGGGTGCAACGCGATCATGCGAATCGAGTCGCGTAGATGGTCTCACGATGCTGTAAACGGTGTTGTAAAATTTTCATTCTCGTATCAAGGATATTACGATAACCAGCGATAAGGGTAAATTGGCCGGCAATTCATCGGCGAAGACATTAAGGTCTTGGGATTATTCACTTCCGCTCGTTGGTGCGATTAATTCGATACAGCTCGTAACATTCTGAGAATTTTTTTCCAACTAATAAAATCTAAAAGTTTCCATTCGGAATTGTGGTAGAAAGAAATTAGTAGTTAGGCGAGGTATAAACTTTTAAAAGACAGGGTATTGAATGCCCATCGCCAGTTACGACCTTTAGAGGAAAAGATGAGTAACGACAGAAACAACTCATTGGTTCGTGCGTTGATTGGCAAAGAGAATCGTTCGCGACTTGCTTGGCAATTAAACCTCGTCGAGCAGAAAAGTTTCACCTTCTTCTCTGGTCTTTGCTTCCTTATGGAAGTACGAACGAAGGTGGCAGCACTCGATGAAGTCTCGTTCCCCGAAAATTCAGTTGGAACAATTACCAAGACCGATTTTCAAGAAGAATACCTTTAAAGGGAATTCTTCAACTCTTTCCTCAATTATGCGGTGCAATTTGTTTCGCAAAAAGGTCTTGGGAATAGCGGAGAGAAGAAAAAGGAACATCTCACGCAGTAATTAGAATAATAACGACGACGTTAATAATTATACCGCGGGGAAACGATTATGTTGCTACGTAAGTTCTGTCTGTTGATGAAGACACAAGCAAACGATCCTCGATTCTTTGCTTCCAGGTTTATGGGCGTGTGCGTGCACGAGGGCCAGCTGCATGCCCTAACGGAGTACATAAACGGTGGTAGTTTGGAACAGTTGATCATGGCGAGGCACACGCCTCTTCCGCACTTGATCAGGATGAAATTAGCGAGGGATGTATCACGGGGGATGGCCTATCTCCACAGCCGTGGCCTGTTCCATCGCGATCTCACCTCGAAGAACGTACTGATCAAGAAAGATGAGAATACGTCCGAGATGACCGCGGTGGTGGGTGATTTTGGACTGGCAGCTAAGATTCCGGATCCCAGTTCGGGATACAGGCTGAGCACGGTGGGCAGTCCGTATTGGATGTCGCCTGAATGCTTGAAGGGTCAATGGTACGATCACAGGTCGGACGTTTTCTCGTTCGGCATCGTGGTCTGCGAGCTGATCGGCCGCGTGCCGGCCGATCCGGACGTTCTGCCACGGTCAGATAACTTTGGCCTCGATTACCTGGCCGTGGCAGAGATCTGCGCGGCAGCTGATCCACCGCCAGCCTTCCTCCAACTCGCCTTCAATTGTTGCACGGTGAGTAAGGATAGAAATTTACCGCAGATTCCGCCGATTACGCATTTTTACTCCAGATTTCGGTTGATTATAAATTATCAAGGAGAGGCTAAGAAAAGGGATTCCTTTTGTTTCAGTACGAGCCGAAATCGAGGCCAACCTTCTCAGAGATCACCACCAGTCTGGACAACATGATCAGCAATTACGAGGATGAATCGAAGAGCAATATCTGTAAACGTCAATCCGTGGACCCGACCCTGATGTCGAGCATGGATGAGATCACCCGGGAGGGACGTTCCATGAAACGCAAGACTGCTCGTCTGAGGAGTCAATCGGCGGATGCGAGAGGTTGCGATAACGCGACTCCATCGGACAAGGCGAGATGTCATTCCGCTAGGAGGGTAGCGGAATTGGCGAGCAGAAGGGACCCGCATTACAGGCCAATGACGATGAATCCGTTCCACGCGTTGGGTGGCGTCAAGAAGATCCTCGGTGACTTGTTCTCCAGCTGCTTGGAGCTACCGTCGTTGGAAGACGTCAGACCGAGTGTTACCGATGCTATCGCCAAGTTCAAACCTGCCCAGAACGACAGTATCGCGAAGATCTTGGACAGGAAGAAGCCGAGCTCCGAGCCGAGCAGTCCGACTGCCAGGAAGAAGTGGGAGAGAAAGGTACGAGAGAAAAGCTTTTTATGCAACTTTTGTGGGAGAAAGAGAGCGATAGACATCGAGAGGAGGTTTAGAGTTGTTTCTTTGAACGAGGCTGATTTACACTGATTCACACAAATTCCTTCACGTAAGGCTAACACTTATTTTTCAGTTAAAATTATTTTCTTTCGAAGGTTTAACCGATACACGACACGAGTAAAGTGTTGGACTAGTTAGCAGAAATGATACTGGTGGTATTTTTTGATCGATTTCCAGGTGGCTACGAAAGTAGGCGCAGCCAGTTTATTTACTCATCCGCTGTTCCGCGATGGTTGGGAGCCCAGAAGGCGTGGTAGCTGCGAGTCAGGCTTCTGGAGCTGCGTCGGAGAGGATCTCAGCCCCGAGCCTCCTAATCGTCGACACACCTCGACTCTCAGCAGTTCAGCAGCGAGTAGTCTATTTCTGTTGGACGATCACAGAACTAGCTCCATATACACTGACTCGTCCGAGGACATAGCTAGTTTGGGTGGCGGTGACTCCTGTTGGGAGGACAGGTTAGGCGGGATCGGGTCTTCCAGTAAAACCATTTCTAAGATCGTCGAGTATTTCGAGAGGAAGCAAGCCGGCAGCTTGCGATTCGCCGATCACGATGTCGGTTCCGCTAGGTTAACCTTGTTGAAAGCAAGCTTAGAGGGTTCGGTTCCTTTGTGCAGCATCTCGGCCGCGCAGAGATTAGTCGTTTGCGAGGGTGCCGTCAGGAGCAAATTACCCCTGTTCGACAAAAAGTGATACACCGTCACTTGGGCGTCGTAGAAGTCGTTCCTTTAGAGTTTTTTTTTTTTTTTTTATTTTCTTGATGATATACAGGCTGTTCGAAAATTGAACGATCAAACTTCGAGGGTATAAATATAGGTTCAACAAAGGAAGAATTTCAAATAATTCGAAATATTATGGAACTCTTCTCTTTTTTTTCAAATTTTTAATCAAATACAACGGTGAAATTTGATTGTTCAACTTCGAAACACTCTGTGTTTATGGTTCGCTCGGAGGCGCCTACGGAAAGAACCGCTTCAAGTCGTTCCATGAAGGAGAAAAAGTGAATATGAAAAATATCTATTCAGTTGCAGAGGAAAATCGCGTCGAACGATTCAGTCGCGTGTTAAAGAAGGACTGAAAGTAATCGAATAACGACTATACTTTCGTCGAACTTGAAGAGAAGCAAGGTTCAGTGGAAGTATAACCGAGTACGAATTCAGCAGACGCTTCTCTAAAATCTAGTAACCCGACTGTGATGTTTTTTGATAATCTACATACATTATTGATCCAATAGGACACTATGCTCGTTGAAGCTGTCAGCGTGACGGAAGTTCTTTTTACGCGCGACGATCGTTCGTCCTTTCGACGCTACGTTGCTGCACCGTATTTAAAAACCATGTACCCGATGCGACGGGAAGCCCCGATAAATTGTACAAGATCCTTTCGTTATAGATAACGCCAGGTACGTTAATAGTATTTCGCGAACAGGATATTTTTCCCTGGTTTAACCCTTTCGATACAAAAAGCCATTGCAGTAGTATTTTGTAGAATTTCTCGATGAATTCGACGTACGAAAAGCACTTTAGTGACCATTCGTAGAGAATATCGCATTGAACGAATGGCTACTATAGTGATAGTCTGTGGAAACTATTGCTACGTATAGTGTCCATTCGTAGAGATCATCGCGTTGTACGAAAGGCTGCTATAGTAATAGTTTGTTATGCATCAAAGCTTACTATAGTGATAGCCCTATGGCCACCTTTTTACCAATCAATCAAATTTTCAATGCCATCGATTGCTTCTTCCAAACAGACAAATGATAACACTTTTTAATCAGCTTCGCCGTAGAGAAAGGGTTAAAGGAGAAAGATGGAAAATTTCAGAAGGGTAGACAGAAGCAATAAAACACGTTTAATTTCGTGAGACTGCGGCAAACGAATGCCAGTAGAGAAACGTTGCTCGTGTTCTTACCTTTTGCAGTGCCTCGCAGTTCCTAGTTAGCCACCTCCGTCCTTATCCATGTCAACCGACATTTTACCGATCATCGTGACGACGATACACATCGAGATACGAATTCAGCCACGTCGAGAAATACGGTTTTTTAGTACGTTGCACCCTTAAATCCGTCTCCCTTTAATTAGTTCGTCCTTAGACGCGTTACTCTTGTACTAGAGACAAGCACGTCGAAACGGAGACACAGATGCGAGAGAAAACGGCGCCTTTTTTTTTTTATCATGAAATTTTCGAGGACAAAATGAAAAGTAATAAATTATTTCGATTGATACGTTTTCTGCCCCTAATCATCTGTCAGTTTAAAACAAATATTGCCGCTTTCCGTAGTATGTACGTTAATAAGAATAATTTTTGCAATCTTATGAATATTGTAAGATATATATAATAAGCAAAAATTACTATCTACAATGTGGAGCGTGCGAATGATTGAGAATTCGGTGTGGCAGGGAACGTGTTAAAAGTTTTTCACGGTTTTAAGAATATGTTTTAAAATCGTATCGTTGGAAAGACTGGATCGTTAGGTTCTCGATGAGATCGACATCCTACAATTGTACGTTATGCTCGAAACGACATTGCCGTCTTCATTTGTGTACGTTCGCGAAATGTATGCAGGGCGCGTGAAAATTGACGGCGCATCATTTTTCTTCCTTGTACCACGAATTTGATAGCACCCTGCGTATATTATAGAGAATTAATCAGGGCCTATGCTGTGCTTATACGAGGTTTTTAATTACACTTCCGGTCGAAGGATACTTCCCCAGCGCGTGACGTGGTCACGCGTGTCGTAGATTAGTGCTCAGGATACGAATGGAGACACATAGTATATTTTGTTGACCAGAGAGATACCGTGTCCTGAATATTTTTGTTGATATAGAAACTGATGGACGATGGTCCAGAATTTTTCGAGAAGAAAAGAGAAAACCGGGTGGAAGAAAAAGAGAGAGAAAGAGAGAGAGAGAGAGAGAGCAAATGAAACTGATCTAGTCAGTGTATTATCGTGGCGGCCTTATCTTTTGTATGTCGTAGCGCTAATAACTTAAGTGTTCCAAGGAAAGTGAACAAAGCGTGAGAAATAGGAAGATAACCATGGTCGTTGGAGAATACAAAACGATTGCGAGCTCAGATGAAACGAACGTTTCGCACACGTTGTTTGTAACGTTCAATAGAGAAGGCAAACGGAACTCAAAATGTACATGATTATCTATAGAACGAGCGAATGTCTGAATGAGTGGGAATAGCGTATGTTTATTGACTGCTTCCTCGAGTTTGTGTCTCTTCGAAGCGCGTTTAAAAAACACGGTACAAATGTACGGATGGTTCTTTGTTAGAATCATGTCTGATGAAATACATTGTGTAATTTGAATTTGTTTATTCCGAGCTTGGAACACGAATAGAGAAACAAACTCGATGTGGCAAGCAGTACGTACTGCTTTTTAGTTATGCCGTGTTACACAAATACAGTATCTTTGTGAGACGATTGACAGAATGTATTCGAATAGTCTTCCTAAACTTGAATGATTTATTTTAGTTCTTAGGTCATGGGTACATCGGTAAAGGTCTCTACTTACGACCTTAAATTAACACAATCAAATTAGTTTATATTATCTCAGACCTGATGCTATATTTAAAAAATGTTTCCTTTTGAATGTTTCTTGTTTGTGGACTGATACTGTGTATGTGTAGTAAATCACGTGGCAAGAAATAATGGGTAACTATTATTAGTTTGCGTTTCAAGCGTCAATCGTTTCGTCGCCCTGGTTGCGGGACAAGTCGAACCAAATTTCTACTAGAGTATATTATAATATAATAGGCTACTACTATACCTTTTTACTTGTCAGAGTTCGTTCACGGGTTCTACTTGATAAGACTGCGTGTTTGTTAAATATGTATGTAAGTAGTAAGTTTTTCATTACATTCGCAGTCCCTTCTTCCTTGCCTAACGGAATACACCGTCGACCAGAAACCAAGATTTTTCTTTCGTCCTGTCGAATCAATGCAAGAATCCTAATTTTTACTGGACAACAGGTATATTTCGACTATCAAATTTTTCTATATTTCGACTATAAATTGGAGGGTACCTGTTTATTTTCAGTATCCAAGCAGTCGAAGAGTGGAAAGGAGAGGAAATTTCGAAGATGTGTAATCAATTTTTTTTTTTTTTGGACCATCGAAACGAAAATTGTCTTTTATACTTTTGCATCGAGTCGACCCAACGTGGAACGATGCGTTCTGTTTCGACGCGTCAATCGGTACCTGAAGAAACGTTGAAGCGAGGACTGCGAATCAAGTTATTTTTAATAGACGCGAACATATCAGGAGTGGGCATATCCTGAAGTAAATTTGTTGCTCGTGAGAGATGATCGTCAACAGAAAGAGAGAGAGAGAGAGATAGGACAGAAAGGCACAGAACGAGAGTGAATGAGAGAATGACAGAATGCAAGTGATTTAAAAAAGAAAAAAAAAGAACAAAAAAAAAGGTACGTAAAATCGGACTTGTAAGGCGCATTTTTCTTCTTAAAAAGAGGGTTATTTATTTTAAGTAAAAACAACAGGTATATTATAGATACACGATAGAAGTCCATTTAAAATCGTCTCTTCCATACATTTTTGACTATCTTGTCCTTCTGATCCACGATTAATTGTGGCTCACCTGGACACTAGCTGTACATACATTAATTAACGAAGAAGAAGTTATAATACTATTTCGATTCTTCGAGAATCATTGGGTCATTATATACAAAGAAACAAAGAAAGAAAGAAAAAAAAAAGTGGGATTTCACTTTTATGATCGTCCGTTCGGCATAAATAAAACGCGATGGGGAACTATTACAGATGACGATGATGATGATAATGATAATAACAATTTTAATAACTAAGAATTAATAACGGTAACGAATGTGAAAGATAACAGATTTCAGCGAAGCTATATATATATATTGTAAAAAAATTCCTATATACAAAAATAAAGTTAAGGCTCCAATTTTTACCAAACATTATTAAAGCTTTCTTCGTTAAAGCCGTTCATTTTTTTCTCATCAATGTTACAGATGATCCTGAACAACTGCACATACTGCACTGGCATAAAATTAATCAACGTTTGCAACAACAAATTCGACGATGGTCTGTCTTCAAAACTTACAAGATTGTTTAAAAATCTTTATTACGAAAGTAAAAGTGAAGAATGATCGACAGTCAGTATCTAACTTCCAGAACTTAATCTCATCATTTTGGCGACAGACCACGTAGAAACATTTACAATCACGATCGCACGACGAGTTCTACGTTAAGAAAATAGTTTAAGTTCATCGTTCCCTATCAAAGGACCAACGAGACCTTCCCAAGTCCTCTTCAGGAATCAAAGGTATGTACCTAGTCCTAGGATCCTTCTTTTTCTCATAGGCGTAAGGAAAGACCATACTCCTCCTCGTTAAATTCCCACTCGATTGATTGTTTCTCGTCCCAGTCGGTCTTGGAATCTTCTGGATATGAGAATAGGTGCTCGAACGAGTTTCTGAGACATCGTTCGAGGTTGTCGTGGTTGATTCTTCCTCCTCCGGGTCAACCAAAGGTATAAACTTCCTCTCGTCTTTCCCTGAATCGTTAGATTCGTTTTTAGAATCTTCAGTTGTCACAGATTCTCCTTGAACATTAATTTCCATATCCTTGACACCTGTTGGAACTTCGTTCGAAGCATTGTTCGATGATTGAGAAGTTCTAACTTCGTTCTTAATCGTGATGGGCACCCAATCGTCGATTCTGGTATCGAAATCATTGCTTTCTGGCTCTGACTGCGTGGACCAGTTGTACCTCTCGTGTTCCCAACTCAAGGACCTAGAGACATTGTAATCCTTCCTAGAAGAAACAGTAACGGAAGGTTCTATAGGTACCCATTCGTTGTTCGGTTCACCTCGCGACGAGTTTGATCCACCATTGTCCCGATAAACTTCCTCAACAATCGCAGATACTTCCTCTGAAACATTTTCCGAAGAATGTTCGCTCTTGGCTGTCTCGTTGGATTCATCAGCTTCGTCTTCGTCCTCGTTCACAGTCGCTTTATCCTGATAGTCCTCCGAAGTGATCTCACCCAAGGGTGGAAAGTACTTGGGCTCCTCGTAGCGTGTTCCAGTCATAAAACTAGGAGTGTACTGGGAGATTAAAGGAAGAAGAGTTTGCCTGGCGTACCTCTCGGCTTGCGCCAGGATCCCAGCCAGCCTCTCTGGCAGAAATTGAACCGTGAACGATCTGGTGGTGGAGGAGGTCTCTTGTATCTCGTCCTGTTTATCCCGAACGTGAACTTCGTTCCTGCTGTTCTGTCTGGCGGAACGCGGCCTCAGGATTGGCTCCGTTATCTCGGGGAACTTCAAGGACCTTCCAGTCTCCTTCTTGTTCACCTGCAGCACTGGTTCCCGGATCTCTGGCAGGAATTCTGTGGTCGATTCTATGGAACGATCCGAGGAAGAAGGCTTGGTGAAGAAGTTGGAGCTGGAGAATCCTCTGCCTTTCTCGGCATCCGAGTTTTCTAAAGAATTCGAGTCTCCGTCGGCTGATATGTCGACGATGTTCCAAGGATTCGTGGAACTGCGACGGCTACCGATATCCTCGAAGCTTTCCTTTCGCTCGATTATCCGCAGATTTTGCTCCTTGGTGAAGGGGCCTAAACCTTTCGAGGAGGATACCGACGATGTCCTGTCTTTCGAGAAGCTTTCCACAGAGAAGCTGTCTTTCGGATCGTAGTTTTGTTCTTTGGTGAACGGGCCGATGCCTCCTTGCTTCTCCTGCAGAAGTCGTCCCAGTACCGGGGACGTTGAGTTGTCGGATTCTAGGGGTATATTGCATTCCCCGGGGAATAGAGGAAGGTAGACGGGTTTGCCGGATTCCAAGGTTAAACCTTTCCTGCAGATGGATAGGGTTTTGCCGAAACTGTCGATTATGGCCACCTTGTCGATGCTCCAAGACACCAAGCCCGAAGAGATCCAACCGCTGTACGCTGTGTACTTGATCTGTAATAGATAAAAATGATAGACACCAGCCTATAAACGTGTGAAATGAACTCTGACCCAACACTAACCTCGATAGCCTCCATACTCGAAATCGCAGGATGCGGTACAACGATCTTCTGAAGAATCGATCCTACCAGAAGCTCCTCGTCCTTTCGCGTCATTGCGAAGCTGTCGTTGAAAGTTCCATCTCCGACCAGAGTCACTTGCAATTTCCCGTAACTCCTAGTGGGTCTCTCGCGACGACTGTTGTACACCTTCACCTGATACTGATGAGCGCAGAAGGGTTCTTCGTCCCTGGTCACCAGGTACAGCTGACCTCTGGCTGATGATTCGTCGCTGTAGTAACCCATGTCCCCGCACGGTTTACCCATACCGTTCCCTCCGCAGGGAAAACAATCGCCTCGTAAGAGACCATCGTATCCATGCTCGCAGGGAAACGCCGGGAAACGACACTTGGGGCTGACCGAGTCGGTGAAGAGCTTGTACGCTCGCCGATGGTTGCACAACGATCTGCCCTCCACTGCGCTCGCTTTAACCAGACAAATTTTCAATCTACTCGCATTGTTTCTATATGAATATTCAACGGCAAGTTTGGACGACGTCTCGCGAAGGGGACACTGTTGACCCGCTTTCTTTCGGATAAAGAATTCGATCCGTGTTGCGGAGAAGGTAACATTATCCGGACAACGAACGAGTATACTATTGCCACGATTGTGGCAGACTTTCTAATCTGATTTATACAGCTTCTGAGAGTTGGCTTTTGTGAACGAGCAGTGATAAGAAGAGCGAAGGTGCTCTGAAGAGCATGAAAGACTTTACTCTAATGACTCGTGTTGTGAAAACCTTGAGACACTTTCTTTTTTGCTTTCTGTACAAGACAAAGTTTGTGGTACAAGGTGAATACGGGATACACGCATTTGTCAATTGATTTAATTGACAGCTGGCATATACTTACACCAGATGATGTCCGATACAGCGCCGAGGAACAAATTGGAGCATCCTGTTTGCATTCTTCCTCCGTTGGGATAGAAATCTACGTCACCCATTGGTTGCCAGGAACCCAGACCACCGAGCAACAGTTGTTCGCCGTTGCTATGAATCACGTCGACGAAATTGGCATCCGTTTTGTCCAATCGAACCCTTGGATCTTGGGATTCGAACAGGGGTCCCGCAGGATCCAAACCTGCAATGATAATATTTCAATTTAACACTTGGGTGTATTAACGAACGCGTGGGCCGGGTGTTTTTGCATCGCGTTCAAGCACCGTAACAGAAAGGAAAATTTCTCGAACCGTGAACACCGAGTTCAACTTCAACACGAGTAGCTACTGATGCGTGAAAAATGAAGAAAATATAATCACAGTGTAGCAACAGGCCTTGCTACAATTTCTAGCTAACGCCGATCAAGAGAACGATCGAAGTATAATTATGAATTGCTTGTTGCATTCAAGCGAATAAAAAGCTGAGAAATGCAACGCAATTTATTGATGCACGTGTGTACTTAAATCAGCAACTGACCCAATTTACTTGATACACTGCAACGAGTTCTACGATTTCGTAAATCGAAGCTCAATCAAGGTGGACAAGCATAGGAGAATGTTGAAAAGAAACCTAATTAATTCAACCCGAGTACTCGTTTCGCAAGAAACTTTTTCATTTAATTGGAAAAGTAAATCTACCCTTTTACTTGTAGCAGAGTGTGGGTTTCGAAGGACATCGCACAGCAGGTATCTGTAACACGTTATGCAACTCGAGTGCACCGATTGCATCACGAGTAAAACAGGGAGCGAATAAAACAATTAGGTGCAGTTGCACCGATGAACGAAAGTGTATCATGGCAATGTATTTAGAGTTATAAATGTTTTAATAGACAATTGTATTGTTTGTTCCAGTACCTGTGATCCTGGAAACGTTTCCTAATTCGGCACCAGCGAATCCAGCCACGTGAGCACCCAGGCTAAAGCCAATCAGGTGAACCTTCTCCAAAGGTACGTTCATACTTCTAATTAGTTTCGCTAATTGTCTGCCGACCAAACGAGTGTTGGCCGCCGCTCTCACGTAGTTAGGAACCGCGCTTCCTGGGCCCCAATCGACGCACACTGAAAATTACAACTCCAAATTAAGGTAAAATTCTTCGAACCGTAATTAATAAGCGTTTTCTGCTTTCGAACCTATATTACACTCGTGCACCGTCATTAGCGCGGACCTCATCTCGTAAACCCATACGTGATCGCAGCTCGATCCAAAACCGTGTACAATCACTTTGGTAGGTAGATCAGGATCTATGGCACGATGCGCGTTATCATTTATATCATCGGCGGGAACTTCCATCGGAATTGATCTCGCTTTCCTGCTACCGTATACAAGAAATCTGTAACGGTACCAACGAACCATTTTATTAGACGAGATTCTTTTGAAAAAAAAAAAAAGATAAGAGACAATTGGTATAGAATAATAGAGCACCTGGTGCCGACTTCTTTGGGTGGGGATGGGAGCATTTCCAAGTAGCTGAAGGGCCCCGTGTCCTCGAAACAGCCGACATCTTCGTAGCATACCTTCGACACCTCTCTCTTGATCCTTTGGTGCAATTTCTTGTGCAACGACCATTCTCTCATGGATTCGACGACCGCTCGAAAGATTACTGCATCGTTCTTTTCGTCCGCGGACTCGTCGAGTGGCGTCGGCCACTCTTGCGCCTCCGCCGGATCTCCTGCGAAAGTGAACGTTTTAACCCCTTCAGTTTCTTCATTCTACTAATCCTTTCAATTAATTATCTTCTTCCGAAGGATGGTCATTTCTACCGAAGGTAGTCAACAAGATGTTGCAACCAAAATATCGCCAATAATTTCCAACACACCGTTTACTTTATGGATGTCATAAATATTCATAAGTCTCCTCTAACTGTGTATTGCCAGGACATAAATTTAAAACAAAAGTCTCCTAAACTAAACGTGTCAGTGTCTCCGTAACTGTACGCACCGTAGACCAGCCTGATAGATTCCCGCAGAAGCTTCTGCAACGGTTTCCTCGGCTCGTTGCACCATGATTAGCATAACGCCTGAATAACAATCTCCTGGAACGCGAGGCTATATTTTTTCTGATGGCCTTACGGCCCAGGAAGACATCGGAGACGAGTCTCGACAAGCTCGTCCATTTCTCACGGTGCTGTGGTAATGAAGGAAAGAAGAAAAATTTGGACCACCAGGTTTCGCGAACCAGAAAGCCAATGATCGAAACGTTAACGAGGCTCGTTTGAATAGCAGGAGATCGGAACCTGTTCGATCTTATCGATCGATGCGATAGTCGTGAGAAGGGAAAGTTAGTCGATCTTGCGACTCGTTAGGTTGAAGAATTAGAAAACTAAAGGCAGACGTACCCAACGTTTAACTTGATTTATAGATATCGATCGGTCGAACATGTGTCGAGCTTGGAGATGGTAATTAACTTCTAGTAGAACATCGTTCGAACGATCGAAGAACCTTTGATCCTTTCGGACACTAATGATCCGTCATTGGTACCTTTCTAACGCTGCAAATTTATCTGAACTACGATTGCCAGAAAGTGACGTCCTACTTTGAATAGTTTTCGAAAAAAAAATTGACGATGTAAAACGGACTTGAGAAGTCCAAGTCGTCTAGTATCATGGAGGTCATCGGTAACTCTGAATATCATTGAAATTGTGAAACATTGTGTCGTATGCTTAGTAATTCTCGGTAATTCTGCTCGTTCACCTTCTTTTTACGACACGCCGCATTAGATGCGATTATTTTCCCTGAAGAATTGTGGACGAGACGCGTAAAGTTCAGCTAGAATTCAAGGTATCGATCTTTACAAGAAAAGCGTGTTCTACATGCTTTGTGTATATTTGTTTAGAGTGACATTGTCGCTCGCTCGACGATGTTGATGCGCCAGCTCGAGATGAGGGGAAGCCGCGGACACCTGTCGCTTCGAGATTGCAGGTCGACGAGTTACGGATCGTCTCCTGAACTTACGACCTAGATCTCCTACCGGAAAAATATTCGCAATGCGAAGATCGCATGTTATCCAGATGAACGAACATCGAGAAGACGAGCAACGGTTCCTCGAGTTCTCAGTAAACCAGAAGAGTATTCGAAACACCGTCTGTCTTTGGGACGTTCGATTAGAAAGTCATTCTTAGAAGGATAATCAACGAGCTATCGTTTGGATTGCTTGATTTTTCAAAGACCGAGCGGGTAGAAGCCGATAAAAGTAAAACAGCAAAGAAAATCGGCCAAAGAAAGTCCGTCGTCGAGGAGTAGCGCAAGAATTGCTAGAAATTCTTTTTATTCGTCGATCGCAGGTCAATTATCTCGCTTAGAGATCGGCGGAGGCGGAATATTTGCAAGCGGATAGGTAAACTCGAGTCGCAGACATTTCCCAGTCTGCGTTGGGAGAAATTCGGAAAAAGAAAACCAGAACCCTGAGGGATCGTCCGTTAATGGACAGCTAGATCGGAGAGCGGTTCGAGTTCCTTGAGTTTATCTGTTTGTCGACAGACAGTCTCGCAAAAAAGATCGTTCTCTTGTGGGAGAGGCATGGAAAAGGGAAATCAGTCAACCTGGAATCAGACCTGGTCGACCAGCTAACTAGCTGTGGTGACATTTTTAAGGAAATTCAATGTCAAGAAATTAGAAATGAAACATTTAGCTCGTGTTGGGTCAAGGTTCCTTCGAGCAAGCCTGACCGTTTTACGCCTCGTCAATGATAATTAGCAAATGCCACGTCACTGATGAATCAAATAAACTGTATTCTATTATAATCGCATCAAGATACAAGATGCATGTCACTTTGCGACTTGAAAGCTTCCCGAGTAACCTTCTGTCGCAATCTCGGTTCTTAAAACTTTCAAAGTGACCCAAGTAAATCGTCACTTGGTTTCCTCAATGAGAACCACAATTTTCTACTTCTCTGCAATTACCTTGCGAAAGGATCTTGCGAAGAGTAGAAGAATAGCCACTGTTATTCGTTTGAACAGCTTAATAATACGAGTTGAATGGCTAGAAAGATACGCGTGAACGTGATTGTTAGCATTAGAGGGATCTTCGAGTCTGTAAAGCAACGCGGCCATTGCAAAATCCATCAATTACACACCTAGGAGGATCGTTAGGAAGCTTGGAAACCGTGTATCCTGCACAGATGTCCAAATAATAGTCTATTGTCTTGGAATACTGGAAACGTGGAAGAAAAATCCAAGCGATATCTTTTAGAGAAATTATCAGTAGATCGAAATTATTATATAACGTTATAGAAAAGTATCGCGTGGACCGTTTGCTCTACTTTTTGCAGGCGCGTTCTGTAAAAAGTATCTCCATCGGATTGACAAGATTGCGTAATCCACGGGAAATGTTTGTTACGATTACGAAATACTAGAATATCAGATTCAGGTTGGTTATATGGATCCTGTCGTAAGTGAAAAATCGATAAAAAGTTAAATTGTCTTAATATTTTATTAAAACTGATACACGCGAGATATAATAGTACAGGCAATTGATTTTCTGTCAATGATTCCTGGATGACACGATCGAAGTTTTCGAAATCGCTTCAGAATATTGCTTCACCTTCATTAACCGTAATGGAATACCTGCGTATGCATTCGTGCTATCCTATGTACGCCAATAATGTCGCAATCGAATGCTTTAGCTAAATCGTATTTAATAATCGTTCAATCTAACTCTTCGTTTAATAGTGATTCAATCAAGTCGAGATCTTCCTATAGGTAGCATTTCATTATCTTTGGATTACATATGTCGCTAATTGCTATCGCTTTTGAGCCAATGAAAGCGTCGAATACGCATAACGTGCTCTAACTCTGGATCGAAAAGTAGAGGAAATAGATGATAAAAACGAAACACGCAATGATTGCATTATGTGCTTGTACCGCGCATCCGGTTCCGTTACAGATCGTAATCGAATTCGATGAATTTCTTCAATAAATGTTACACCACAGACAACAATGTAACAAAAAAGAAGTTTCTCGCGTTGAACAATAACAAGCCCAGTTGGATGTGGGTCACAGAGCCAACGATTGTTGAAAACAACAATGTAGGTGAACCGTCAATATAAATATCGAAAAAATAAAATACGATTTTTCACTGGGAAAGGATGTAAATTGTATGCAAAGTATCGTGAGAACGCTTATACTTAATTGCCGGAATAATTTATTTTTTTAGAGGTGTCAAGCTTCTAATCAACAAATTTCTTGTTCTATTATTTAAAATTCACACGGGCTCATTGTACGGCATATCAGAGTTTCGTAACGGGTTTCCATAGTGAATGCCAGAGGCCAGCAGAAGAATTCTGTTTTAAGGTCACACGACGCAGGGACACCGACGACAGACTATCGGTGCCAGGTCGGAATAAGAGAATAACGGTTCTACATTCGATATTTTCCTTTGAACGGGTTCGGTCGAAAGGCTAAGAGAGCATCAGTCCAAGAATCCCGGATTTCGAGGCGATGAAAAGTGAATCGATGATATTTGAGTAAGAAACAGTTAACAGGGGTCAGTGACCTCGAGTTTCTGGAAACTGTGCCACTATTTCTTCTAAACGTGTTCTCCTGCGAGCAAAATGACTTTGCATCTGAAAGGATTCACGCAGAAAGTGGACACACCGCGTGACGATAGTAACCGATGAAAGTTACCGATCCTTTACGACTACACCTTTCTCGTTTCACCGTTGACGAGAATATAATAAATCTCGTCTCAAGGTCTCGATTCTGGATCTGTTCTCTTGCCGTGTCCTATTTCCAGTAGACACAGCTTCAAGATTATTGCTTTAGAAATTTTTCAAAATGTTCATGCTCCGTTTTCACTGACATATTCAGAGATACAAGTTGATAAGGTGTGAAAAAACGGGGCCACCTAGGACATTTCATGTACACGTGTCCGATATTATAAAATTAGATCGAAGATCATAAATGACACTAATGAAGTGTGCACAAAATGCTTAGATAATTTAATAAATTAATCAAAGTAGAACATCTTTCGTAAATGTACAAATAAATTGATCATGCTCATAGAGTGGAAAGAAATTAGAGGTCGTAATATGCGGACGATGTTACGAAGAATAATGTGTTTCTCGACTAAGTTTCGAGTAAATTGTTGAATGAAATTATGCGGTTAAATGGAAGAAAGCAGGAAGTAGTGGTAGGCAAAGTCGTCTATGAATTGGAACGGCCACGGTCAGAAGAAGTCGGGAGATCGTGAACGGCTCTCACTGGTCGGACACGAGGAGCGATGAATTTCTAACCGGAAGGCAGTCGATTAAGGAGGAAGTCGACGATAACTACGACCGCGACTCATTCTTTCGCAATTTGTACCACTCGATATGTCCACAGACTCGTTTACGATCTTTCTCGCGTTTCTTTTTCTATCTTTGGAAATCCGTCACTGTACGTGTTGTGGAATCCAACAATCTTCTATCGATTAATTGTCTTCTTAAAAGAGACCGATGACAACAGAGCTAAAGGGATAAGATTGATCATTAGAATGATATTAGAAAGTAAAAGTAAGTAGTCGAAATATGGACACGGAAAGAATTGGTATTCGAGGCATACGTTGGGATTAGTCAAGGTTTAACGATGGAAAATGAAACGATAATAAACAGAGAGAAAGTTTGCGAAGGCGGTGAACGGCAATAAAAGATGAGAAAATTAAATTTTCAAATGATGCTGTACGCGATAATTGGAAGAGGGTGCGGTTTTAAGTATTACGCTTTCCAGAGTAACTTCTCTGATCGTATAACGGTCTTCTCTGTCAAAACAAATAGCGTTCGATTTCAAAAGAATACGTTAAATTCTGAGGATGTTTACTGAAGTGATAGGTTTTAAAAAGATTAGTGAAAGTATCATTTATTCTTTACAAAGCTGTGTAATTGTATAAGGTATCTTCGCCTCTATTCAATGAAAACAAAGAATTCTCCTTTAGTTTGAAAATTAAATTGATAGGCGTTAAATTTGTATATTCGAAGAATAATTGCCACCGTTCAATTTCAAAGTGGCATTCGATGGCGAAGACGATTCGTGAGGAGAGTGGAAAAAAGGAAACGGACTCGGTTTGCCGGAGAAAGTACCCGCTAACTTCGACTCTAGAAATTCTCTGCCTCTACGTGTCTCATCCAAGTACACGTGAACGTATTACGCGATAAACAAGTCGATTCGACTGTTATTTATTTATCCCCGTTGCTTGAAATCACGCCCACAATCACCTCTTGCTCTTTCTTGGAAAAGTATGTTAACCAACATCGAAAGATTGGCAAACGTTCGATCACTACTGTAATCGTGTTTCCTTTCGAAAACGTCGATAGATCGATGTACAAACAAATTCCATAGTGATGCGTTGTCATTCTTAATAATGTCAGCAAAGAAGTAGGTTTGTTGATATTATCAAGAATGTTAACGCATAGCTAATACCTTATGCCTCTAATAACACTGGGGAATTTTGGAGAATCCTATTAACAATAAAGCTAACTACCAGAAAGAAAAATAATTACAGGAAGAACGTTCAAAGTAAATTGCACGTACTTTGGCATTAACTTCCGTCGTTCTTCTGGTGGAACCTAATCAAGATTACCTTACTTATCGTTAGTCACGCAACCATCACGGAACAGCTATTAAAACGATTACGATGCATTATCACACGAAGTGTAGTAACAAGTGTCTTGAAGGGTGGTCCTTCTTGTTATATTAGTATTTCCAACAACCTCTCTAGGTGTGCAAGCTGTTAATTGTTCAGCTGACCAATTGAAAAAAAATATCTTCATTAATAATCGCGAAAATTACACATTTATCTAAATAGTTAACAGTTAGTATTATCTTCTTCAACTGTTCCAAAATGAACCATGTTTTAAAATTTTCAATTTGCCATGTTATATTATTAGCCAACCCATATCTAAGATTGAAAATCTTGAGAAGGGGGCTATAGCATTTAGGCCAAACGGTATCGAAAAAATTCTTGGGCCATTGAGTTTAGTGGGTCAAAATCTCAAGGAATGGCCGAAAAGGCTCTAGAGCGAATCTCGTTCTAGTTCACTTTAGCTTGTTCACATAAGATTTCCTGTACAGAAAATTATTTAATCGTTTCGGTCTTCACGTAAGCTACATAATTCTAATCTCCTTGTGTCATTGATCTTGAAAGAAGCTTACGCGACGGGCGTCGATTTTCTCGTCGCGTAAAATTACTCTCGCATCATTGACTTCTCTCGTTCCGTTCTCATTCGTTTTATAATCGGAATCGAGTGTCATTTTCCTTTTCCTACCTTGGTTCCTTCCTATTTTCGTAGCCCGTTGTTGCGATACCTCGTATTTCCGGCCCGTTGACTGCGATGACACGACGAAATCGTCGACAGAATGAAACCACGGGTTACAATTATGTTCGCGACGTGCAACAACGGAAAAAGGAAACAATCCGTTGCTTCTGCTCGGTGGAACGGTATTTCAAAATTACTTTGCACCCCGATGGTCACAGTTACCTTTTACTATTCATCCACTGTGACCATCTGTAGCTTTCTGATTATTCGATGTGGGAGGGTGACGGAAATGATTGCAAAGATTCGTCAAAAAAGTCATCAACGTTAGATACAAAGATGAGATTGTTGATAGATTGAAAGTGGGAAGAACATATTCCTCGCTGAATGATTTTCTCTTTTGCTGTATCATCAAGGACGTGGTTTTACTTTTGATTCTTAGAATTAGGAACTAATTAGCATAGCAATCTTACGTTCACTGGTGAAATTCTCCTATAGAAGCGGATGATCAGTTCGGTCTTCCGGATCCTCGTTCACAAACGTGACGTATAAGGAGAAAGGAGAATGAATCGCAAAATTCTGAGGGAAAAAAGGACAGATCCGTGGTGAGTCAGTGGATGAACCCAATATCCATGCTAAAAAGCCGAAGGCGTGACTTAATAACTCATTTTTTGTTTGCGTACTTAGCAAACAGTGTTTTAGATGAATATTTCAGGCGTGAACTTTTCGTGTACGAAATACGAGACAAGTAAAAAGCGTCTGTTGTACGAATTTCGAAAGTAGGCTATAGTTGAAAAAGAAAGCGTTTGCGAGAATAGAAGTTCTCTCGGATCATTTTCATTGTTTTCATATGTAATGTAGATTCTGCGTGAAAACGTGTGGAATTAATTATGAAGGAAAGCAATTAACGGAAGAATTACGGGCAACCGGTTACACGAGATTTTCCTCGCTATTGTGAAAATTCTTTCTTAATACGTGGAAACGGTGAGGAACGTTTCACTTCTTGATATTAATGGTGGCATAAGTTCTTAATGAAGTAAAATAACCGATTTCTGATCAGCTACGTGTTATTTAACGATGTAATCGGTAGAACCGATCGCACGGTAAAAGCACAGCCACAACGAAGATGAAAACTCGGTCTAGGTATGAATTTCACGGACAACCCGCGAACATGTCGCGCCGCGGTTATTTCACCGCCAGTGAAAGCGACTCGTTCGCGGCACTAATATCATATGCACGCACCGTGTACATACGCATCATGCAAATTGTCTCGAAAATTCAACGCGATTCGAGCACGAAATTTGCAAATAAATTTCCTCGTTCACGACACTGGCAAATGGTAGCGAAAGTGGCCTCTTCTAGCCGCTTTCGACAAGGAAGCTGTTTTGCCAAAATTCTGCTGTTTTACCATTCCAACGAACTGTCTTTATAAAAAAAGATACGCGCAGTTGATTGCTGAGTAACGTGCTCTTGCTTGATAGAAAATCAAGCCTGAAGAAGTAATATGGCTGTAACGTAACCGTTCGCGTACATGTGCATAAATTTTTATCTCGACCGTGACCGTGAAACTGGATCCAGTTGCTTTCTTCCTCTTTAACGAGTCGATTGCTATTTTTCATTAATAAACAATTTTTATTTAAAATATAAATATCGTGTTGAAAAAATAAAAAGAACTCGAGTGTTTCTAGAATATTAAACGAGTATCTCTAGAATTTCTAGACTTTCATCATTCGATATAATTATGGTAATATAAAGTTTCAATAATCTCCGCGCGAAAAGCCATAAAAATATTCATGGAGCAACTCTTGTTACTAATCTCAGCTACGGTATCGGGTGTAAATCATTTGAAACGAGAAATTCTTCGTGTACCGTTCGACGGATCGAGTGAAAAGAGACACGAATGAACGGACAGCGCTTAAAATTGAAGACGTCGCCGTTGATGACCTCAGCGTTGGATTACATGATTAAATAATTGTCCCAGATTCGTTAACGGTTCATGGAACGGAATTTGCGAAGTGTACGTTGAGAGAATGAGGAATTCTAATTACGGATAAAAAAAAGTAAGTCAATCGAACGCTATGGAATCTACTTATCACCATTATTGGATTGTTTTTTGATTGATTCGCTAATGAAACGCAGCAAATGATTTTATTCGAATACCTCACCTGGCTCGACTAGATGAGTCGGTTAGTAGAAAGTGACATCAATCGCCAAAGGGTTAAAATAATACAATAATAACATGAGATACACGTACCGTCGAGGCTGATGCATCCGAGTATCCAAAGGCTCAAAACAAGTTTGCCGATCATTTCACGTTTGTAAACCAGCCGGGAAGATGAGTTCTTCTTAAAAATCCATTATCCACGAACCGATATGAAATGGAGCACGTGTTCGCGAGAAGAAACTTGAATACCCGCAAAGATCAATGCGCTTTCATTCCATCATTGATCGCTTCGTTGATCGAGCAGTAACGAGAGAAAATAACGAAGAATCTCTTGAAACGAAATTTGAGAACCAAAGAAAGATCGATTAGAATTTTACGCAATTTCACGTGCATCAACTTTGTTTCTTTTTATTTACATCCAAAGTCTTGAAAAACTAAATTGAATACAAAAGATTGTAATTATAAAAGGAACGCGTCGTATTTTTTTTTTCTTCTCAGTTGACTGAACTCTTCAACTTCCCCTGCTTTCTCCTTCTAAAAGCCTCGGCGCACTTTAAACGCTCAGGCGATCGGCAATCGTCGAGTTCACCGCTTCTTCAGGCTCGACTCCTCGAAACTGTTATTGACGAACGGTTCATCGATCTATAATGATCCAAACACTGTTACAATTCGATCACGTCGTTGATTCGCGACCTGCTGATAAAAATGAATTTTCTTCCATATCAATGTCGTTGATACAATTCAAGATCGGTAAGGAATTTGGACGAATCTGTTGTCGATTTTACACGAATTTTGCCACGTTGATATTTCACGCAATTCCCCGCGAATAATCGTTCATTGTACGGATCGCTTTCGAGGCGATCTCGAAGCTCGATTGTCACGGAGCGGCGCACTCCGGCAAAACGAGAAGCCTGGAGCGCCAGCAGAAACTAAGAGAGAGTTCGAGCTGGTCGTGGTACACCTGCAGGAACACCAGAGCTGCTACCTCGTGGCCTACTATAACAGAACCAACTCCCACCATGCTGGGTTACCGTGTCTTTTTACCTGTCATAAACGAACCACGTTTTACGCGCCGTGACTCCCCCGCAACCACCGTCTTTTACCCCACGTCTTGATGTGGGGAAAAGCAGGCGACAGGGTTTGGTACCAGGGCCTGATTAGGTCACCGACACCACGAATTAAGTGGGACCAATCTCTCTGATTCTGATGACTGAATTATTGTTTACCTGTAATTATTAATTACAAATACTCAAGTTTCGTATAAGGTCCTTCGAGACTACAGGTCAAAGTTTATACACCGGTCTCTGTGTTGCAAGTAGAAATTTCGACCTTCACATTTTCGAAAAACAAGATGCTTATCATTCAGCCTCAGTGATTTAGAACAACATATTTTTTATTCATAAATGTCCGATATCTCTTGATAAGTTTGATTCAAAAGGAAACAAAATTTGAACTCTGCGCCCCGCGCTAGAACCCCTCAGATAATTACAAGAACGATGCTGATAACAGAGCGATAATGATACGCGAAATTTTATACTTTTTTTTTCTTACAACATTTGAATAAGTAATGTTGGAATATTCGAAGGAAGTGTTGTTTTCTTGTCGTACAAACAAACACATTACGCGACGTGAAACGAATCACGCCTACCTAATTATTAATGCGTTCTGGCACCTTCTGTTCGTTTCGTTCGTTACATATCGTTGCCTAACAAAGGCCGCAAAATTTTCCTAGGTTGTCGCAATAGCAAAGTTTCACCAGAGTCGAAAGCATCCGTACAATCACAAGCGAACCACGACGTATCACCAAATATTATATCATCGCGGCGAAACCGAAAATGGGCACCCACCTGCCCCTTCTCGCGGTAGAAAGGTAGGAACGGCTCGCTTTCGCGAACAATCGTTAATTGAAACCGATTAATACAATCAATAAACACTTTTCTTTTCCTTCTACAGCCTCGAGCAATAGATACGCTTATGTTAATAATCAATGTAAAACGTTGGAGATAAAGAAGACTATAATTGTTCACTTTCCATTTTTTATTAGTAATTGATGTGATTAATGGTAAAACTGAATAGCTGCTTTTACATGCACAAACATATTTATTTTAAATGCTTGCTATCTTATTATTACAATTGTAATTGTCAAAAGTGAATATAAATATCAGTGTTTTCCACATAACAATATAATATTAGTTTTGTATAATGTAGAGTGTTCATAGAATAATAGGACTATTTTCTACCTTTGGAAGGATTGAAAAATTGACTCTCATCAAATTCATCCTGATATTCTTCGACTATCTTAGCTTTTGTGTAAATTTTACGGTCTTCCATCCTTTGTTTACGTTGTTCTTCTGTGAGAGTCTCAAGATCAAGAGGGAGACGGATTATCTTTCTAGGTGTATCATATTCAATTCGAATACTACCACCGTGTGGTAAGACAAGATAAGTAAGGTAGTCACGTGGATACAGTTTTCTATGTTTTTTTGTTATTCCTGCTGTCCAACAATTCAAATTTCTATGTAGGGTTAATGAAATTTGTGTTGTTCTAAGAAACGATGATATATTCATTCTGAAATACCAATATATAGTTGAAATATGTTTAGCATTTAACACCTGTTACTTGAAATAAAATAATAATAGTAATATAAAAACATTTCAATGTTTACTGAAAACAGTAGAGGTTATGTCTAACAGTCAAGTGAAAACATACATTTAAACAATTATTCTATCACTGTTTATTAACTACAATTTTGCTAACGATTGTTTAACAACAGTATTTTTTGATTTTTTACAAAAATATTTAATTTTTAAGTCAATAGGACATACCTTCTTTTTGAATAAATATCAACAACCTTTCGCAACACGTCTGCTAGGTGAGATCACGTGTCACTGGCGCGACCAATAGAAACAGTTGTATATCGACGAATCAAATAAGCGGGATCAAATTTTAAAGGCTAGAGTAATTTCCTCAGTTTTGCTTCATTACGTGTACCGGTATCACGTCGTGCGTAATAAAATTCGTAACGAGAGTGAATTATTCGTTTCTTGTGAACAGTGTTGTGCAGGAACAGTTTGAAAGTTGGACAACTTTGCAAGTTTTAACGATGCATGCATCACATTCTACTCGGTAAGAATAATATTTGATATATTCGTATACTTGTGTAAATATTTTCAAACCAAGCATCATAGGATCGGTAATGGTAGTGACGCTCACTTCTACGTTTGAGTAGTAGATAAACGAGTTAAATCTTTATTGCAATAAACATAAATAAATAATCAGTCAATAACGACACTAGATTAAGGAAGTGTGCTAGTCGATGGGTTTTCTTGCGATCCTTCGTAATTGTTACCAGGTATTTCAACGTATTCTTTACGGTCCCTGTGAAAAGCATTTCTCAGTAATTTATTTATTTTCTTAATAAGAATAACGTGGTTCTTTTTAACGAGTGATCCTACTTTCGTGATCACATATTTTCAGTGATGTTGTTTTCACTCGTTGCAGAATGTTAGTTTAATTAGTATGGTTAGTAAATTTAATAGAATACAACACATAATCACGCATACTCGCAAACATACACACTCGTACACGCATGCACACATGTGCAACACAGTTGGGTCAAATGGTCTCATACTTAATCATTTTTGCACAAGGGATAAGACAATAATTAAAATCTAAAATTTTATTGCTTCATAGGAATTCAATCAGAGGTAGCATAGAATGTATAAAAAATTTGCTATGTTGATTAAACATAAATTTATCAACCGTAACATATTTTTGTTTGATGTACAAACGAATACAATAGTATAAATTATTATAACTATGGCAAACAATAGAAAATCTTAATTATGAATAGATTTTCCCATGTTATACAAATACTTCAATAACATGCTGCATGCATGACGCAACACTAACAACACTTTGTGTATTAATTGAAACCAATTTGTTAACTGGCTTCAAACATTTTTCATTAAATTACTGTATAACAAAAACTATGAAATGTTTATGTTTTGATAGATCAAAGTACACAAAACCATGCAAACAATTTTTATTACCGCTTCAACATAAATTCATATGATGAAATGATCATTTTCACTGTTGTGCACTTCAAATCCATTATGGTTTTCATTTAATACTTTATTAACAATATAGTCTATCATTTTTCACACGTTTCTTTCTTTTTATTTACCTGCAGTTAACAACCAACTGAGATTCTTTTACACTCTTAAAATGTGGAACAGATAATATTTGCATCTAATGCATTTTTAAATTTTGAATACTATGTAAATTTTACATAAGAAGTTTAATAAAATAACGAATATTCACTGAAATGATTTTAAGTATAAAATACTGAAGCTTCATTCACATTGGAACGAAATTTTGTAAAATATTTTTCAATGTAAACCCATTTTTATTTTATAAAACCGCAACAGGTCCTTGTTTCTTCATCATCTGAATTTTCTTGCATATGAAGTATTTCATTACTTCTTGCATTTTGGCTATCTCTGCAAGAATTTATAATTTTGCAAACATGTGCAGGGTGGAAGAAGAAAACATAGGATTATGAGATAATTGTAAAAGAAAATTGATGATGCAAGACGCTTATATTCTGTTTTTGAGGTCAACCATCTTTTCATTGATAAATCTGTAAAATCAAAACGATTGTCTACCTCGTGTCTATAGTTTGTACTACAAAAAGCATGTATATCAAAATTATGATATTTAAGCAAATAGAAAATAGGGGAATTCTCTATTAGATTTTACATATTTACACTCACAGACTAACCATTGATTCTATTTAAAATTTTCATGGTATATCTTATTAATTATTTGCAGAAAGATATTAAGAAGTCATAAATTTTGTTATTAAATAGTTAAACGTTAAATATTAAGTGAATAGAATGCGTATTTTTGTGCATACACTAAGTACAATTATTTTTGTAACATAAAATTTCTATCAATACTTAAACAGTGTACAAAAACAAACAGCATGCATTTTGTTAGTACTTTAGTTGTTAATATCTATAATTACGGAAATCTAAATGTTATCTACAATTCTTTGATGCCACCAAAACAGGCATTATTAAGTGATAAATAATTAATGAGAAATAGAACTACTAGTGTACGTACCTATAAAAAACGTAATGTTGTAGAATGAAAAATATATCAAATGCAACTGAAAAGAATCCAAGACCAAATTTCGTTGGATCGCCAAAGATACTTTCCCAATCGTCTATTAAACAAAAGTTGTCGTTAGTAATTGAAGTTCTCTTAGAAAAGGATAATATCATTAAATTTCTTATTCATCTTGTATACATTACCATAATTGTATGCATTTAGTATCATCTGTAGCATCGATAAGATACCGCCAGTAAAATCTAAGAATATATTGCCAATGCTCCAACCGACGGTAGATTTTCTCTTATAGTTATAAAATGCTTGTGGAACGTATTTAATTAACGTTATACATAATTTAACGTAACTACAATAATACAAGAAGTCAAGCCACGTGATCGTTTGTACTGCTGCTAGGATCGTAGAAATTAATATAAAGACGGCGAATATTACGTGAATAATACGTGCTGTAATAGATACTTTCTGATTTCCTATCTATAAAAAAATAATGATTTTATTACAATTAGCATGTTAGAAAAATCAATTTTTTAATTACAATATCGTCCGACTATTTACCTCATAAATAAAGCATTGAATAATAGTTATCACAGTAGCAAATACTGCATGTAAGGAAAAGAAAATATCATTCACTTGTACAGGATTTAATCCCTTAGGATACCGTCTAAAGTATTCAAGCTGGAAAATGTAATTTTATATTAGCATTTATTTGGAAAAAAACGTAATATTTATGTTTAGGATCAAACTTACCTCCACTTCGGGTATCCAATACAAGCCACAATTAAATAATGAGTACATAATAAAACCGATCAGATTTAATGATAAATAATCGAAGTTTAATCCTACGACGCTTTTACGTTTATAATTACTGTAAATTTGCGGATAAAAACTGACACTCCATGCTAAAAAATATACCCATCCTACCACGGCACTAACATGGTATATAATGTCAGATCTTTCCACTGTGACTCTGACAAATGCATCTGAAAAACTGTAACAATATAAAGAGTTAACACTATAAGAGTTCTCACATGTTAGATTCACAAAATTTTTAACCACTGTCTTACTTTAGATTAACTTTGTCTAATTGATCCTGAGGTATTAAAATCACTTTAAAAATAGTCATTATTTTCTGATTTCAATTGTTTCTGAGGGTGTAAGGTATAACACAATTTTTTATATTATAAATATCAGAACACAGTGAATGGCTGGGTATAATTATGCTGAATCACTTTCCATTAAACATTTGAAAAGTAAATAAATTAATACAATTCTTATTAACTAATGTATCGTATCCTAGTTAGAGCAGAAAGTAGCCTGGTCAAAATCTGAGCACAGACTGACTAAACTGTAAGTTAAAGATCCGCTCACAACTACAGGTCAGAAGGCTATCTCTGCAAATAACTTTTAGTGGCTACTTGGGAATTTAATCCTAATCAAAATCTTTTGAAAGTTAGGTATAAAAGTAAATATTGATGTTGTCCCAGGCCATGACCCAACTGTGTTTGATATTAAAATGAAAAAAGTGGGGATTGATTTCATTAACTGCTTTCAAATCTTATCAAGAGCTGTTGAATTAACATATTAAAATGTTCATTACAATTACACAAATGAAAAAAGTGTACTTACTCTGTAACATTACTAGGTGTAACATTAACAGCTACAACTGAATGTCCTGCACCTAGGCCTTTTATAATTATGTTCCATTTGTAAATACTGTCACTTGCATTAATACTAAAATTAGCAGGTTCAGTAGCAACCAAATCTGGATGCTGTACTTCTATTTTTACCAATACATTTTCAGTTAGGTTTTGCCTGTGCAAAAAATATTATGATCAGTATATATTTGTAAATTATAAACGTGTAGTTAATTAAAATACCAAGTTAAAATGTGAAGAAACATAAGATTTATCTTAATTAGCTACTGTTGGTAGATAGTGCTTACAACATTCCAATTTTTCAAGATTATCATTATATAATGTTATCAATGTTATTTTACTGAGATTAAAGAAACAACCATAATGTTAAGAGTAAAGAGATTTAAAACAATGGAAGTATGTGGATATTAGACTTAGAAATAAAAGCAATGTAGGTAAATAGCCTAGATTACGTAGGAAACAATGAGCTCTTTGTGCTTTGTTCAATAAACACAGTGCAATCATTCTACTAAGCAAAATTATCATGTGTTAATTATAAAACAATACTTACGTCAGGTACAATTCAAATGACTCCTTACAATTTAAATGGACTTTAATATCCTGCGTAGAAACCTTAAGTTCTGGTACTTTAGCTTGTACTTGATAAACAACTGAAATATTAATTGGCATTTAGTACAAGAAATAGAATCCTTTTATATAGTTTAATTCATAAAATAAAAAGTAGTATCTTGGCTTACTTAAAAGTACAAAGATCCCAAAGTACTGGAAGAGGGCCATCTTTTATCGTTTCTGAAATAAATTAAACAGATTAATCTCAAAATTTCAATATGATTTTTCATTTAATCACAGCACAAAGTCAATGAACTTCAACTATCTAGGATTATAAACTATATAAAACTATTCTACATTAGATAAAAATGAATTTCAAGCAAATAACCGAGCGTCTACCGTGCACATCCGTTCAGTAGAAGAATCCTCTAATTTCTAAAAGCTTTGACCGCTTAACAAGCGGAGCAAATAAGGAAGTCTTATAAAGTGCCGGGCAGTTTGCCGGATGCATCTCATTGATACCAGCAGAAATCTATATAGCGCATAGTTAACAGTCATTCACAAAATTCGAAACATAATAATATTTTTACTATCGGGCAGCGGACACCGTAAGTTTAGCGACGGTTAACAGCCGTGTTGGCATGATTGCGTTGGTACTATTAACAAAAGTCTATGGAAAGACACAGGGAGTATCAGTCGAACTTAACCTCGTAAACGCGACGACCTCGATGAAACGCGTCGCGAGACGTTAGAGGAGATAGGAGCTGGCGTTCGGGGAATATCTAATATTTTATTCGAATTGCGATGGGCATATGGTCTCGTTCATGACGAATGACATCGCCGAATATTTTGCGACGACTCAAGCAAAAAATCGATCGAGCCACCTCAAACAGTTTCGAGCAAACGTAAATAGGAAACTATGGGGTGGTACGCATCCTCTGTGTCATTGCTAAAGGTGGCGGCGCGGGAGACCCGGGACCGAAATAGGGGTGTAATGTAACGCGGTATCATAGGGTGAATATTTCTTGCTTTTTCTAAGGAAATTTGAACGTTGATGGAAAGGGGAAACAAGGCTTGAAACATAGGATAGTTGTAGGAGATTCTGGCATAAATTAGGGGTAGATGGTAATTAATTAAATAAACATTTTTAATTAGTTAAATATCTCGAAATTAAAAGAGCTAAATATATAAACATTTTTTTTGTAGAATTAAGATTATTAATATACATATATGGTCATGGTCCAAGACTTTTGACCTTTCGCGAAGAGGAGTAAGTTTTGGGAAAACAAGCGCGCTAAATGTTACCATTAGAACTCAACTAACACAACTCGCCATTATAGTTTTTACCCAGTTAGCGTTCAAATCCCCTCGCGTGTTACTTTTGTAAAACGAGCACAAGAAGCATACAGAGGTGTGTCTATACAGAGTGTGTTAATAAAAAAGCAGCTCACTTTTACAGCATTTATAATAATAATAGGGTGTGTTTAAAGAATGAACTCCTGGAAATCATTGATTTACGAGGATCTGACGGTCGTACGAAAGACACGAAATTAGTTTGATGTAAATTTCTCTTGGAATAATTCAGGTAGAACAGTGAAAGAAGTTTCTCAGCCTCGTATCGAGATATTTGCATGCAAATTGCGGTGCAACGCGACGTCATTAACGAGTTCCATAACGTGGTGGTTATCGTTTTGATACGCAATGTTTCGTTACACCGTGTATTTTTTTTTTTTCGTTTCATCGCATTATATCCTTTGATGGTTTTTTCTTTTTTAAATAAATTATGTGGTTATTCCAAGCTACCAAACCGAGTAAGTTCGTGTTTCTTTTTTCAGATTGGATTATCTTGATGATATTATACTTTCCATCAGGCTCGTTTCTCTTTCAGCCACTTTTACTCGTGTCGGTTAATCATTATATCGAGACAAATATTTTTTGTTATGAGAATTTTCCTCGGCCAAATTTTCCTTTGTCTCTTCGTTACTCACGTTTCCTTCCTCGTTGACCTCTGGCACGAAAATTACGCGTATTCATTTATTCGTTTATATTAAATTAAGAATTTCCAACATTTACCTTCTCCAAATGGTCACTCTTACAATGTCCGATCGGACAGTCAACGGTACTTCAACTTATACCGACAGGTAACATGTTAGCTTTTCCTAATGGAAGGTACTTCCTGATTCTGATTACTCGCTAACTAGTTTTTGTCTTTTCTACAAAAGGACTGTGCAGTTCGGAATAAGGGTTCTCAGTTATTGCAGTATATTCAGACGTGTGCTCTTTATCTTAATATTTGGGTAAAAATGCAATATGCAATGGAGGTAAATTTTTGAACACCCAGTATATATTTGTAGATGGAATAAATCGAAAGAGAGATCGACGTTCGAGTGCACTCTTCGTCCCAAAGGGGTCTTCGTGAAGCTTACACGGAAACAGCTTTGAAAGTCGATCGGCAGTCTGCTGCCGCTTTTGTTGACGTATACAGGGCTTCCTCGCCGCCAATATTTTCCTTCGCTTTTCCTAGCTGACCGAATCGAACGGACCTAATCCTCGAAGATAGCCTCCTGCCCAACTCCTTTCTTTCCTTTCTATCAATTTCAATTCGCCCTCGATATGGATAAACAAGATCGTTCCTGACCGGACGTTCGTCGATATACCTTGAAATTATTCCCTCGAATCATTCGACTGAAATGGTCGAGGAAATATTCCTCTCGTTGGACCGTCCTTCAGATTTCGAGGATTCGGGAACCCATCGATATCCTAGAAATTTTCAGGGCGCTTCGAAAATGTCGTTTCCCGATGAATTGACTCGCGGAAATCTTTCTACCTTTCAATAGCTTTTTATGGAGGATCGATCGAGAGCTACGGTGATTAAGTTTCAGGGTTGGAAAATCTAAGATTTTTTAATCCAGTCAAGTTTCATTACACATTTTTAAATCCATTAACGCTGCGTTCTCCGCTGCGGGAAATTTCAAATTTATCACAAACGTGGGAAAAGTAAAACCAAAAATTATATTATAATACTTAGCGCTCGTTATGCTTTAGCCTCACTTTTCCTCCATTTTGCTTCCGAGTTAAACGAAGTATCTTTCCTCGCTTAACTAAAGTTGTGTCCCTAATAAATATCATGGACCGCGTTCAGAGATAGTGGTTTCCGTGATTTTATCAAATCCAGTTTACTCAACAAAAAAAATTGGTAGAAAACTTTATCCTCGCGATTTGCATGAAACATGCAATTTGTTGTTCGCATCCTTTCTCTACCTATCGCTTAGAACACCAGTTGTTTGCTCCTTGATAAACTTAATACACTTTAATGGGTCAAGTGTCGGTGAAGTTCCACCGAGATTGTGTACAAGTAAGAGAGAAACGATATCAATATGAGGAAGAACGAGACAGAAAAATAAAAGAAGAGAGTTAGGATGTATTAGGTAGATCATTTTAAATGAAATGACGAAATTTATTACAAATTCCTTGTTATCTCTCGTCTATTTCTTCGAGTAATCTTTTTTTTTCCTAGTTACTGTTTCAGCGAATTCTTTCGCAACACGATCGCGTTATCATCTTTCCGTCTGGTAGTTGGCATTATCCTTTCATCCGGGAAACAATTTTACGAACAGAGTTTCGTGTGAGCGGTATTAAAGGCTAGCCTGCCAGGTAATAACGGTTAGCATAAATTAAAGATTAACTTTGGATCGGGCAACGTAATGCCACTTCCATGCTAATTCCTTATCGTTGCCAATTACTTAATCGCGAATGGTCGAATATGCGTTGAAAGCCTTGCCCTTCGTTAATTAGAACTCGAAGAAACTTATGATTTCTCACTATTAACGCTTTGATTAACACCCTTACGCGCAATTATCCATTCGATATGAAACGATCTATACATATCGACAGAAAATATGGTTCATTACGATGAAAGGAATTCCGAAACTAGAAATGTTGGTTAAAAAATTACCGGTTGAAAGTTTCGTTGAAATGCTATCTCCGTGATTAATGAAATTAGGTATCCGAGGACAAGAAGTTCGGAACTTGGTAATATAACGAAGAATAAATAAATTTCGCGGAAGTTTCTCCGTCCATCGAGTAATTAAATTAGCGAGCAATCGTCTCGGCGAAGACTATTACAGTCAACAATTTCAAAAATTTATTTTCCTTGGACAATTTTTGGAGTAAACATTTGTTTCCATGAAAATCCAAGAATTCTATTAAAAAATAGCAAGTGTACCGAATCGTAAGAGGTATTCTTTGAAAGTGGGACGACACAGGTCAGCCCACAGCTGTGTTTTGTTCTTTCTTCTAGTTCTCGGTCGTAAAATCGGGTCTTAGGAGCGGGTCAAAAGCAGCCCGCGGTCCGTGCATTAATATTCGATAGGAATCGTATCCGCAGACCGAGCCAAACTGTCGCTGCGAGTTTGTAAATTTACATTGGAAATCGGTTCGAACGGTCCAAACACTCTGCAGAAAGAAGTTTCTCGTGGATACCAGGCGACATTGCGAAGCAATGCGTTCCAACGATATTACGAATACAACTTTCATCTTACGATATTCTTTTTTTTTTTTACCAGATGACGTTCGTTAACATTTTTTTATCTCGATAGCTAAAAATATTTTGCTTCTTCGAATGCAAAAAGAATTGAGAGTAGTAGAAATAAATGAAACACTCTATATATTCCGTCCCGTTCTATTCTGCCTTTTTTTTTTTTTTTTTTTAATACGCGACGAGTGAATGTAGCGAAAGGGTTAATTACAGCTGGACCATGTTGCACGAGTGAACAAATTTCAAAACTTGGAGTAAACTAGCAACCATGTTTTCCAACTTTTTGAGCGTCGGCAAACGCCTTGCGACTGGTAAAATATATATATTCATTTTGTACATGTGTAGCGAGTCACGATTTCATTAGGGGACCGAAACATGGCTCGTTAAAGGCAACAACTTTTGAATCGGTCAGGCGAGGAACGGGACAGAGTTTGTTAACAAACTCTTTTGGAAAAACCGTCACGCAAGGAAATACTTGTAATGTTAAAATAACTCGCCTTCCTGTGGGATGCAACGAGTTTCGGATGCATTCGCCTTAATTGAAGCATGATACGTCGTTTGCGTGTTGCATTTTTAATCCCGTATATGAAAAAAAAAAACACACACACAGATAAAAAGAAGAAAAATACTAAAGGCAAAACGTTGTTGAGCTCGCAAGCTCGTTTGATTATACGCTTGCTCCCTTCTACGTGTTTATAATTATTCGTAGACTCTTTGAAACAGCGGATGGAAAAATTTGCCGGGAAAAATCCATAAAAAAGTGGAGTTTTAACCGTTGAAATAAACCGTGCACGCCGTGAACGTATTACAATCGATGAAAATAAATATGTCGATCCGTAAATCACGATACGGACGTAATATTTTGTCATTCGGTAGACAAATTACTTGGAATATTCAATAAACACGCGTGCATGCTCGAAAATAAATTTCCAATCATTTCCTTCATCGACACTGTCAATTCGAGTAGTTTGATAAATTTGTTTGATCGATAAATAAAACGAAATCTTGGAAAAATCAAATACGTATCGCGTTGTTATTATTAGAATGACTAATTAAATCGTGTGACGTTTTATTTAATTTGTCTAGAATCATCAGAAATGATTGATTATTTTTGTTTATCTAAATGATACCTAATTGAAATTAGTTGCTTTTGTAAACAGTGTATCGGAACGTGTCGAGATCGTAGAAACAATTTGTCAAGTTTTTAAGTAGGACGTTTGAGCATTTCAACATTTCTTGTTTCGTGATTGCGATTAGGATCACCGGTAACATTATTAACATCATTCGTGTCATTTTATTGGACAATATTATCTCTATAGCGAATTAGCAAATCATTCGAAACAATCATTTAAATAGATAGATACGTGCATCAGCTATTCGATAAACTGCTAGATCAAGAGGTATTCGATTCCGATCGTTTATAAATGACGGGAAGGTGCTGTGTTCGATAACGATTGTTATCGATGAAATTTCTTTCCTCTGCTAATTACTATCTGATGTTATATTATCCTAGTAACAACGTTATAAACCTTCTGGATTAAATAGGGGAATTACTGACAGTAATATTGTAACGTTAAATGATAAGTTGCTGTTAGTTTGTCGAGTACAATTGGATCTTTGGACAATGTTTCAAAGTGCGATATTTTCCTTCTTAGCATTTGTAATCTAGCCAACGATCTAGCGGAAAAATTCCTTATCATTTTCTTCGATTCTAAAGACAGTTTCCCTTAGAGATAGAAGCGCTTCGGAGCAGCAAGATTTAACGCTATTTTCTGCTACCTTGTCGTTCCGATCGAGAACAATTTTCTGTGACTTGCAACGTTCCACGTAATATCGCGATTTACCAGCGTCACAGTAGGCGAGCACGAACTACCGTCACACAAGGTTTCCACGACACATTTTATCTGAACTTTCGTAACTCGAATGCCGGCTGAAACGGCAACCGGCAGGCCGTAATCGACCGATCGAATCTTCGTTTCGTTTTTCATCGTACGAGGTTCGCTGTTTGTCGCGAACAATTACGCGATCCGTGTGTAATCATTCGACGCACTGATTAACTAACCCGGCTCAACCAACCATTAAACGCTCGATTTCATTTGGTCGCCGCTCATTAATGAGGATTTCTCGTGAAAGCATCGACGGATTGTTAATAAATAAATAAATAATTTATCAGCACCGGTGATCGATACGCGAGTATTCGCACAGTTAATTATCAAGAAACAGCAGCCGGCAGTTACGTTTTTCATTAACCGCGATAATAGAATTACAATTTGTTATCTTTATGAGAGATTCGTGTAAAATTATGATAAGCCATTGTAGATCGAGCCGTTGAATATTCTCGAGTATTTCAAAGGCTCGATACGACGATGCATCAGGTAAGTACGTCTTCGATTATTCGATAAATCGACGCGTGTCGAATCGAAAATATGTCGTCCAGAGTTCAAGAAACTCCTGTCTCTCTGGCTGCGATTCGCAAAGTACTCCGCTTGCGAAAGCTGTCAGCAGCGTTTGGCAGCGTGTCACTCGTATGTACAGAAACGTGTCAATGACTTACGTATTCGACGGCCTCGTTTCCCGGATTCCATCAGTCGACGAGTGGCGTCGAATCGATTTCGATTTCACGGCCAGTTTCACGGAAATTATATTGTGTCAAAACCGACGAAAGTGGCGAACGAGCTGATTGCGAGGCTTTTTTTTCTCTCTATTCGATCAATTTGCTCGATTCCGCAATATATTAAAAGAGAAAAGAAAAGAGGACAATTTCGCCTTTCACGTTACTTTTTCTTAAGTACGTAACGCAGACTCATTAGAGTTGTCTTAATGAAACAAGGTCGAAGTGGCACGGTGCACGCAACTCGCTAATAAGTTAACTGTTTTCTCTTGACAGTTTCACTTAACATAGGAACGTGATTTGTGGTTTTAACGCTGTCTATTCGATACGGTTAATGACACCCGGTGCAATTAGAATTAGAAAAGAACCCGAGACCCACATAATTATTTATTCATTTCATATGTTGAGCGGACTAGGCGTTTTGCTTGTCGAATCAACGTTCGATCGTGAGCGTGCAATCGGTCGATTTATTTCTCAAACGTGTCGTCCGAGTTTTATTAGATCTCACGATTCACGGATAAATTGTTCCGCGGCTTCGTTCACTCACCTGTCGAATTTCGTTCGGCCACGAGAGATCAGGTGACAGTTAAAAGGCTGCCGTAAGCGAATCCGATACAGAGACGTCCAATCTCTCTGCGCTTTGAAAATCTCTTTTTCACCCGGTTTCGAGCTACCTGCAAGAACGAGCTTTCCAGTAAAAACACGCCGGCATTGAAGCTTCTCTTTCACGACAAACGTGGCCCAATTTAACCCTTGTCGTTCGCTTTGATACAATTTGTAAAGTGTGATATATCAATCGTTCCTTCCTGTTGTAAATATTTTTTCTTCTCATTCCTAGTGGCGTTTGATTAAACGAAAATCTGACGGAATATTCTATTAAAATTCTTTTGAATTTTGCGTTATATAAACTTTTATTATTACTATCTTCTTGTGTCTAATTAACCTTGACTACACGCTAACCATGTATCCGTTTCCGTGATAACAGCCTGATGAAACGAGTCGACATGTGATATAATTCTATTTAATCGTACGTGTTTCATGAAAAATAAGCTAGCTAATTTATAATTACATTATCCGAGGTATCAAAGGGAAAGCTTAACGCGTTGATCGCTTCAGTAGAGCTAATCATATCTAGTCAGACAAGAGGATGAAATGGATTACCGAAGATATTATCATTTTTATTGTGCTATTCAACGTGTTAATGATTCACGTTGAAGGCGACGGTGAAGGTGTTGAAACGAGCTAAGAAGAAACAAAAGGTACCTGTTTATCCTAGCGTTCACTGGAACTAATTTCCTATCACCCAGTCATTTGTCTTCTTCATCCAGGCGAATAGCCACTCTCAGTTCCCAGTTTGTTCAGCTTCGACTCGCTTGACTCCAGCTTGCTGACCGTCAACCTTCTCACGGTTTTAGCCTCGAACTTGCCACTAAACTACCGCTCGATCTTCCACGATACTTTTTCCGGTTCTGTTCGGACATCGGTTCCACTTCTCTATTACAAACTTTCGATTTCTTTTATCAAAACCTCGATGACTTGCGCGTTGATTGTTATTCACATGAGTACTCGGTGTAATGACTCAAGGTAAATTGAAAGTGATTCTGTTGAAGAGCGATCGAGTGGCGAACACGGTTCGCAATGGCTAGCAGCCGGCTGTCGAACGTACATATAAATCTGTTGTATAAGAGTGTCTCCCCTCTCTGCAAAAATATCCCTCCTCTACCGATTGCCGTGTAACTCAATTTTTACGATCATTCAATCGAGTGGCTACTTTTGCCCACGGTTTTCTTCTTTTTCATACAGATTAGATTCGATTAATAACATTGCACGAAGATTACCTAAAATGGTTTCGAGTGCAGCTAGCTGAATTAGCCAATTGTTTGAATGAATTTGTGCTTAGATCATTATTACAGCAATTCTAATGATTTTCGAAAAAAGAAGAAACTCTAAAGAATAATTAATTCTGAATTAGGTTAACAATATCCGTTTTTATTGCAAAATTTCAGGTGAAAATTTTCATTTTACATTTTATGAAAGGAACTGGCGTGTAATTTCAATTTTTTTGAACGTCAATAAATTAAAACGTGGACGATAAAAAAACAATAAGTTTCTATTGAATAACCGATCAGAAAAGTGTTCAGTGTTGCGTAATAATAGCCAATACAGTACGTTCTCTATATGTTATGACAAAAATTTATCGTTATTGTTCGAACGAAACGATTCGATGCAGGCAATTCTATTGATAAAAGAATGTAATATTCAAACGAACGGTTGCGAGATATTATTAACGTGCGTTATTCGCTATATTGCAGTATTACTAAATTATATTAGCCCAGAGGTTATTGACTGGCATCGGTATATCTATTTTCATCGATATGTATATGTATGCATCTATACGATATATCTATACATATATCTATAGGTGTATATATATAATATATTGCATATAATTTGCGGTTAGCTCGGCTCGAGTCAAGAGACCAATAGCTTCTAATTGATGGTAAATTACGATCGTGATATTTGGAGCAAACGTATCGCGAAAACTGTGCCTTAATTAACATGGTCACGAAAATGATCGAATGTTGAAATATTAGTATTTGAGGATGATTCCTCGTATTTAGAATGAACGATTTCGTTTGAGCAATAGTTGGAAACTGGATGACTTGGTGAAAAATTCAATTAAAAAATCTGTCATCGGAATGACTGGTAGGTAATTATTGGGTGTACGTGGAAGTCGGTTCTTAGCAATCACAAAGCTATTCGGTTAGTCGACGACTGCGTGTAGAATTACGGTGTACATTGACACACTGGTAGATCAATCGGTTTCGATTGAATTTAATTGACCAGGTCGCACGTTCGTTACGTCTAGGCTAACAGAGAATCGTCGGAACTGGTTCACAGCCCTGATACTCTGATCTCTGGTTATCATCATTCCCAAAAATACAAGGAAAACTATGTTTCTGAGAGTTGCGAGGTCATAAATAATAATTTATTTTGATCACAAGTACTTTGATTGCGGTGCAATTCGATCGGCGTCAATTTATTCGTATCGTTTATCGCGATTGGAATTTTAAGTATTTCCATCGATTCTAGAGAAGTTAAAACTGGTTCCTTATCGCGCACAATGGAAGTGCGTGGAGGTGATAAGCAGAATAGAGTGTGTAATCGAATGACGAAGCGGATCCGTTGTCTCGATGTTTTATAGATTGCACAGCTTTTGGCACGAATTTCAGAGCAACAGCGATTCTTCGTAAATCTTTCCTCTCCTCTGTGAAAACATAAATTGTTGATGTACTGGAAAATGGAGCAACTGTGTCGTAGAATATGATATAGAATTCACGAAATTGAATTAAGCTGAAGAGGTATATTTTTACGGGTACCGATTAAATCGTTATTTTTGATCGTTAATGCCCGGGATAGATTTGAAGTAGTAGAACGTTAAATGGCTGGGACGTTGGCTGGGGATTGCTTCGAGCGGGATGAAATTGAGGGGCATGGTACAAAGAGCAGTCGTTCTCTTTTAAAATCGCACGCTCGATTAAGTAGCAATTAGTGCGAATTTTAACACGTTCGCCGACGCGATAAAAACGAAAGTTATCAGTACGACGCAAGGTAATTAAGATTATTATGTATATTAAGTATATTCGAGGTCTTCACTTTCTCAATTATTCGACTGAATTTACTGTGTACACCGATTTCTATGACAATGAACGTGTTAATCGTGTTTATTCAAGTGTGCAGACAGTATGTAAAAAACAGTCTGTACCATAGCTGAAGGAAATGATGTTACTTGCGTAACGTTGATAAATGCTGGTCATTTTATCAAAATTAAATACCGCGCCAGCGTGATGATGCAATTTTTCATAGGTCGCGCGACCAGACCGGACCGAAGCGAGTCTGCATCACTGTTTTTCGCACAAATTTCCGAGCTGACGCTTTGTGTATTCCCGTGTCTCCTAAATTTACGATTTGACATTGAGCGAGTAAACAAATTTGACATAGGATAAAGGACAATTTAACGGGCATCTTCAGTTTTTGCGACTGCGACCAGTCTAAGGTGGAGTCGAAGACGAGTGAGAAATCGTAATGGAACGCAAAATTCCGGAGGAGGTTTAAATATCGGAGGTTCGCGTAAAGGACCGCAAGCCGCACGATTGCACGCGGTGGACCGCACGCGGCACGCGAGACCGCTCCGCGCGATGTAACGAGCCGCATTCCGTGCGTGAACCGCATAACAGGCCACACGTGGCCCCACGGTTGTGCACCACTGATCCTTGCACACCTGTGCTCGGATGAGAATCGTTTCCCTTTCTGCTGATAAGTCGTTTCAGGTCTCGTTGATCGATCGCTAATCGATAGAGTTTATCGAACGGAAACGAGAATACGAGTAGCTGTTAATTTATACGAAAGCTTTGCTTTAGGAACGTAACAAAACATCCTACAGTAGAAACTTTATCAAGCAATTTTCTCATCTTCCTTCTCTTCACACGACGTATTAATCTTGAAGTCATTTATTTCTCGAACGTGTACAGTCAGTTAATTGCTGTCCCGCTGCGAACTAATCAACGTAATAGTTGCCTCGTTAAGGTACACGTTCGGACCTTGAACGAATTTCTTTTCCCCTTTTTCTCCCTTCTCGTTACCAGCAGTTACCGCTATTTTTATAATCGCCGCCCGAACATCCCTCGAACGAGATCCTATCAAGGGATATCGGAGTTTAAATTAGATTTCGTCTCGAACAATTTTAAAAATATAAAAATGAGGTATTTTTTGAATCGGTCAACGTGGCCCTTAAGGGTCATCGTAATAATATACCCTTTTCGAATTCGTCGAGGAAGGAACAAGTTTAAAGGGTTCTTTCGACGAAAGTTTCTTAGAGAAAGCCTCCACTTTGGTCTCCTTACGAGACATTAATTTCTGTAAAACTCATCCTTACGAGGGGAAGCTTATTAACGAAATAGTCGGGTAATTATCCGTTGCCGTTCCTGCAAGATTTTCAGGGCGAATTTAGCTAATTCGACGTGCTCGAGACGAGAAAAGAGCGCTAAAAGTTTTATTTAAAGGATTGATCGAATGAGAATTCGATTCCATGGATCTTTCAGTTTATTAATAAAATTATCTTGCCTTGGGTGAACAGATTTGTAAGCTCGTTAAGAATCTCGAACAGACTTGTTGGCGACGAAACTTCTGCTCGTCGATTCGACGATTCGTAAACGAAATCTCCGTGAAATGATATCTTCACTGGCGATCATTAAAATTGACTGCAACTAGGGAAACTTTTATAAGCACAGAATTTCTTCTTCCAACGGTCAAGCGAACGAATCTGTACAGCAATATTAAAGACAGGTGAAGTTTCCGGCTTTCAAGGGTTGTTTTTTCTTTTTCAAAGTGGACGATGATTAGCATTTATTGAAATCATTTTTATACGATTTTTCGATTGTATTAGTCAGGTATGGTAGAACAAACCGACTGTTGGTTAGGGATAGACTTGACTCGAAGCTCGCCGCAACAATATACACTTCCGTGGCCGTTAGGCACGTAAAGTCTACGTTAAATCAACGTCGGCGCACAGTTCAGGATAACTTTGCTCGTTTATAATCATTTTACGGCTACTTCGGAAATTTATGGGCAACTCCTTAAAAGGAGTTTGTACAGGCTGCAACACGTTATCGCAATATTAAAGAAGCTTTTCAGCGAACCCTCCCGTTCCTGCAAAAGATACTCGCCATTTCATTCGCGGAATAGTTGGCTATCAAATGATCGATCAAAGAAAGCTTGTGTTCTAAAGAAACTTGTACTATTTGACTGTTTCCTTGGAATCTCGACTTTTACAATCAAATGTTCAATTTTTTCCCACACTGTTTCCTTATCTAAAAATTAGATTTTTCTTTTCGTCTTTCCATTATTCGTCGAGGTTTTCTTTTTCATCGTTAAATCAGGACAGAAGCGGACAGATGAGACACAGTAGACAAAGAAATGCGTGCTTATCATCGTCTGGTCTGATCTGGTCTGGTCTGGTGGTACAGTGATAAATCATCGTCGCGGAGCGAATTTCGATCGCGGCACGTGCCAGCAAGCTGAAAGGATTTATGTGCGCGTGCGTGTCTCTCGCTTAACGTGGGAGACAGATTTGGTCAATCGTAAAGAGAGAAAGGAGTGAACCTTAAATCAAAAAAAAAAAAAAAAAAAAGAAAAGGGAGGATTGTACGGCAGCAATTGACCGCGTTGGTCATAAATCGCGGGCTTGCTGGCATCGTTCACGAAGAAAGCTTCGTTCCCTTCAAAGCGGAGCCAAGAAATCGGCTCTCGAGGAAATACAAAAATTTGCCCGACTGACTGGAGAAAGCTTTCGGTTATTCGACGTCTGCTACGCGATTTCTACTGTCATCTTTGAAAAAGTTGTTACGTAAATCTTCCCTCGGCTCGAGGAACGGGGAAGTCCAAAGAAAATCGCGTGTGGAAACTTGTTTTCTTCGATTGAGGGCACAAAATTGTAAGAGAAAAACAATTCTTTGAGTATCTTGTTATCTTTATCAATTTTTTTGTTTTTCATAGTAAGTCTACTGAAAGGAAGGGTGAAGAATAAAAGGAAATCTGGGAAATCCGTTGATGTGTTCATAAATAAAACAATCCATGTTCGAGCTTGGAGATTTTATTTTAATCTCCCCAATGTAGCAAGACACTGTGTAACAGTATTTATAATAATTAACACGCTCGCGCGTCGCTCGCCGCGACAACAAAGATTGCAGGTTGTTAATATTCGATTCTCTTTCACTTATTTCTTTCCCGTTTAATAATTCAGTCTGAGATTCGATTATTGCTATTTTTATCTTGTTTCATCTTTTTTTTTCTTTCTTTGTCCCTATTCGTTTCAACAACTTTTATTTCGTTCTCTCTCTCGCTCTATCTCTGTGTGTGTGTTTATTTTGTTCGTTTCGTTATTTTCGTTACGTTACACGTATGTTTCGTGTCTTCTTTATCTTCTTCCATCTTCGTGCTTGTCGCTGAACGAAAATTCTGAGAGGGGTTTTCTCGATTTTCTTTGCCGCGTTCCAGAAGAGACGACAACGTTTCGCTTTCATTTTTTTTCTTTTTTCTTTTTCTTTTTTAAATACATAAGATTAACGTGAGAGTTTTTACGTGTTACATGTGTAGTATGCAATGTACTCTTTCGTCTTCCTCGTGTGACCATGTGTATATAATACGTATATACATACATAGTTTGTTACAAGGCACAGGTAGCTTACACACTTATCATTCGCAAAAATTTCTCTCTTCCTTTCTGACATTCGCTTTCTCCGTGTCTTTGTGGTATTACACTCGATAACACACGCACACACCTTGTTCACGCGATATTGCTTTTTCGTCATTCATCCGACAGAGACTACAATTAATTTTCTTTCTCTTACGCTTTAATTTTCCTTCTTATCGGTTATACTTCATTCAGCTTATTAATTTTCATTTTGCGAAATGGTGCTGGTAGGAACGATCGGAGCACGACCCTAATTGAATTTGGCAATTTTTTTTTACGAACGATAGCTGTTTTAGCTTTCGGAACTTTAAGTAATTGAAAATTTCGAACGGTATTCGAATCGATTACTCGGCTCTCGCTAATTGCAACATCGACCTGTCGTTTCCCTGGGTTTTTCGACGAATTATTACATATCGTAGCGAGAATCGATCGCGTGTCGACCTTTAATCGTACTCGATTACACAGCCGCGTCGCTTGGTTGATTCAATGCCATTGGCAACGCGGAGTGCGTTGAAAAGTCGTAATAGAGCCAGGCCAGAAACGCGATTCCGAGCCGATCCATCTACTCCACACGCTCGACTCGTCAAATTGAATCGTTCGACGCGATTAAACCTCCTCCTCGCGTTGGCTAATGATCAATGGTTTATGCCCGCCAGTGAATTGCTCGCGACGTGCTTGCAAACGGGGATAAGTGCTAAATTACCGGCTCCAACAACGATTTTCAACATCAAACGATCGTTTGTCAGTGTTTAGCAAAAAATCTTTTGACGTACAATCGAGCCGATCATCGTTGCATTTCCGGTTCACGAATCGATTTCAAAATTAGAGCGATTATGTTAAGGTTTACGGTGTGCAACGTTCACGTATAAAAATTATACGAGGGCCCATTTGATTTTGGAGTTGGTTTCCTCCCCCATAAAGGGTGATTTATTTTTACCATGGTTCATTCTATAAACCCAAGTTTTATTCAAATCGGTGAGTCAGGTGTTCTCTTGTAAGTTATTTTTATCGAGAGCTCGTTCATTGGTTGTATTAGCAAGCTTTTGTCACCGATTGAATCCCCGACACGTTTCAACCAGTAAATCGACATTCCATTAAATCATTCCAACAACGTATACTTATCTCAAAGGCTTCTGTTTCTACGGAGTAAAATTATTTAGTCGAACGTTGCGACAAAACCACTGATAGGTATGTCCTCGATCGGCTCGATCGGTTGAATAAGGAGAAACATGTTTTTTCCTCGTGGCCTGGCCGTGACTTAAATGAATTCTTCATGAATCATTCGCGGGAAATACTTTTCTGATTAAACCATAAAACTTTTTTCTTAAGTTTGATCGGATATTTGGAATTTCAGGGCTGGTGGAAAGGGTTGATCGTGCACCTGTCGTCCCTCAATCACCAATCGCATAGCGGATCGATGTAATTAACATTTAAACGGCTGACTATGGCTGGGTATTAATTACTACTTGAAAGATTTTTATAGAAGTAAACGTTCTTGAATGGAAAATTCTGGAAAACTATAATTTAATAGCTGAAAGGTTAGAAGGAATGATATCTTTTAGAAAAATTGTTTATTTAACCAGCTGTTTAAGTGTTAAAATGGAATCGAAACGCGTAATTTTCCTTCGTTTTCGCCATTGCCCCGCGGTCTTGTCGACCAAATAAACGCACAGCATCGTTTCACATCCGACACTTCTCGCGAGTTCCAAAATTACACATACAATACACGATAATATATAATGTAGTATATCATATTATGTATATCTATATACATGCGTATCCTAATATGTGCGTAAACGTACAATAAGGGCCCAGTGTGGGGCAGGTTACAGCAGATTGGAATCTTGATCGCACGAGGGCAAACTATGAGCGTGGATACCGATGGGTATTCAAGGATTCTCTGTTGCAAATTTTCGGAAAATTCAATCGCTGAGGGATTTCGAATCGTTCGAATGTTTATTCGAAATTGAAAATTCTTGAAACTCTTGAAAATTTTCAGAGCCGTTTGGTAGTATTGGAAGGGGTTGAAATTCATTTAACACCGATAATAATTATTTATTAAGAATTCAAGTAACAAAGTATCGGAAAGGATTCGCAGTTGGTATGGTTTTGTCGGTAAAAAATATTCCCTCCTTTGTCAGATATTCCTCTCTCTACCCTCGAATTTCATCCCTTACATCTGTATCTCTTTCTTTCTCTCGTACACTCTTCTATATTGCTCCGTACGAACCCCCCGTCGCGAAAAAGTATTCTCCTCGTTGTTCGATGATCGGCCGTTGACGTTTCGTCCGAGGAAGGGAAACGATGGGCCGCTGATGATTTGATAAAAAGGTTCGATTGCTCGTCGAGGGATGATTGTCCCTTGATTGAAAACCTCCTCGATTCGGTGGAGCGTACATAGGGAATAGTTGGAACAGGGGGTGGGACCAGGCTCCGTCCCCATATGGTCAGGGTGCCTTTCTAATCTTTGAACGACGCTTTCGAATCGAACTGGATGCGTCACGCGGTATCATTAAGGGTTGCCCGTCGTTCTTAGGGGATAGGGCGAAGCTCGTAAACAGACACGTTCGAAACTCACTTTTTGATGAATCGACTAATTAACCCTTTAGATTACGATAGAAACATTTTAAAAAATTCAATTCAATTCCTTTGTGTCCACTGTAATTTCCAACAAACCGATGATTCCTGATAAACGAAAAAACACATCGAGGGCAGGCAATTTGAAACGAGGTCGAGCAAGCATCAGGCTAGCCGGGACAGGAAGAGTGATGACGGTGGTGGTTGTGCAAGCAATTTTCTGTTTCTCATTATCGACTGCATTAGCGGAATATTCGCGTGCGATATTAGGACCGAATGTAAATTAACTGGATTAAATGCGTCGGCCGATTGCATCAATCTCATTAAGCGGAGCGCATAATGTTTGACGAGAGGCAGGCTGGCGCGAGCGTAGGCGGTCGGTCGGTAACGATGTTTGGGGATGCTCTGATAATTATCAAATCCCTCGGCGTTGTTTGTGTCGGACAAATCGAAAATAATAGAATACCGACGAGCCTGTGCAACTATTTTTTTTTTTTTTTTTTTTTTTTTCAACGCGTTATCCCTCTTCCTTAACGATTCCACAAACGAAACCGACGATCCATCGAAACGTTTGACCAACTACTTATCGACTTTCTTATCAGAACGCTGTGGTTTACCCAGGAACGTCGAACTTGTATAATTCTGCAAACCGGATTGGTCATTGAATCGGTAATTTGCGGTGAAGGTGGGAAGCGACCACCGAACTTGCAGAATTTCGATCTCTCGGTACAGGTCGTCCGCTCTACGAGCTTTTCCATTGAAATCCACCATCCATCCGGATATTTGTACGTTTCCCAGTAATGTTTGACTTTTAGCACGATAACCGTTGTTCAAACATCCGAAGAACATAGAAATAAACCGACGAACTAGACGGAAAATTTGAATGTTTAAAGGGTGGCTATTCGGGTACGCTCCGAAACAGAATCGAGGTTGATTTCGCAAGAAAAGATGATCTCGATCGTGAAACGTGCCGGGAAAGGGAAAATGATCGTTGGCGATTCGACCGCGGGGCATCTGATTGCTGTCACAATGAGCCTTATTACCCCTATCAGGCTAGAATAATCCTTACCGGCTATGTTTCGCCTTATGGTTTACGCTAAATACGCTGCAATTTCACTTAGGTACTTACAAGTTACGGTGTCTAAGGTGCTAATCGTTCAAAGTCTCTAACCCCTAGGTGGCAACTACCGAGGAAACGAACGAAAAAGAAAGAAAAAAAAAAAAGGAACGGTTCCGTGGCTCGTTAATTTGTCGATTTCGCGTCGATCGATCGATCGAAACGATAACCTCTTCGCCGAGAAGGTTCTTGAAAAGGAGCGTCTTTCGCTCGATTAAATGGACGCCTCTGAGAGTGGAGCCTTTGATCCACCGCATACCACGCGGACATTTTCTCTACGCTTCGATATTTTCCTCTCGACGAAAAAAGGCCAAGCCTCTTTTCACTTTTCTTTTTTCTTACGCTCGTTTTTTTCAAAGAGACCACTTTTTGCGCGACCGCTCTCGACCGTACAAGGGTAGCTCTTCTGATATCCTCAGATTTTAATGAGCTTTTGTACGACGATAAATCACGCTATTATAAATACACCTGTATATCGTTTAACAGAATCAATTTTATTCTTCAACTCTTCGACTTCGTCAAGCGAAGGTAAATATTGAAAATTATAATCTATCAGCGTACAAAAGCTGATCGATATCGAAAGATATCATTCGGAGAAGTTTTTCTTGCTAGAACCGTTAGATCTTGAAGGGATATCATAGTTTCGACGTGACGCGAAGGTAGCAAGTACCTTGAGAACGTATAAAAATAGAGATGGTGGGAAAAACAGAAAGATAAAACGTTGACGAAGAGAAGGGGATCGATTTGGGATAAAGGAATCTGTGGCTACGGGCATTTTTCTTCGTTACGAGCGGAATTTTCAAGGAACACAGGCCCATCCTCGTCCGCGTCGTAAACTGAACACGAAGGAAAGCGTAACGGCGTAAAAACTACGTTGACCGCGATTGGAAAAGTGTTAAAATAGCGATTGGCTTCTTTTATGCTTCGCTTCTCTATTCGCCTTCGAACTCTTTCTCTCCCTTTTTTTTTTCTCTCGTAATGTCTTTTCTTTTTTTCTTATTTCACATTGTTTAATCGTCGTCTATTGTTGCGTACTCTTCTATCGCGTGCCTCATTGCTCTTCTTCCCCCTTTTCTCCGCTCCTCTCGTCACTCGGTTCGGGTTAATTATTACAAAGATGCGCTTGTACAATAATATAATATAGACTCTGTATTAGTTACAATAATATCGTAGCGTTCTATCTCGCGATCGATCGGTCCGTATCTACTTCCCTCGGTTTCATTCTCTTTTTCTTCGTTCCTACGCTGTCGCGAAAATCCCGATTGGACAAACCAATATAATAGAACATCTCTGGTACAACAGCTTATTCGTGACACGCAACATTCTTCGTGTATGTACACGGTTGAGCCGTTGCGTGAGTTTATTGCTTACGTTAGCGCGCCTCGAAGATCTTTAGAAAAGTTCCTTCGGTCTCGACAATTAAATTAGGCTTCTTTCAAATCGACCGCCTGCTGGCGCCATCGCAATTATTGCTTTCACACTGTACACGCATTACAGCGTGAAAGCACCTACAAATTTTTAGCTTCCCTTAAGATAACGCCTTTTAACCCTTTCGCTGCGGTGTTCATTGTGCAAGGTTCGCAAATTGATTAAAAATTGATAAACAGTTCATTTCGCATTTATTACAATGAATTTTATTTTGATTCACGAGGCGTTTGTAATACCAGCAAATCTTCTTAATAAATTATTCGGTGCGGTTCTTTTACTCCAGCAGTCAAACAAGTGGCCAATTTGTCTCGCAATGTTCTCAATATATTCTATCTCAACTGGCTGCTGTTCCCATCGATAAATCTGTACTTGAATAATCGCTTCCGACGGAATCTTTCCTCAAGACCTCTTCGACACTTGGTAAAGAAAAAGGAAAACGACCAATATCATAGTAAGGAAGATTCAGAATCGCTTAAATGAACAGAAGGATGAACGTTTGAATGGAGAGGGAAACGTTCGACGTGACTCTGTTACAACGACACGTAGAATCCATCACAGTTACAATTTTACACTTTACAGGCTCGGCCGTTTGGGTACACGATATTTTCCCTCCTCTCAAATCATTAAAGTTTGAAAGAAATAATTGGTTTGCAAAGGTATCAAGAAAATTTCACCTGATTTCCTCGCAACGTTATTCGTATCAGCACAAGTTGATTTTCCCGTCGCGGTGAAACCGTGGTGGCATTTATTGAAATCGATAAACGGGGGTTGGAGACTGTTAAAAGCGGGACGCGTCCGAGGAACAGCGATATCCTGGAAGTGGCGATGAAAATAAATTTAGCAGCCGTTTGAAATTGCCCATCGTTGTCCGTTCCCTGGGCGGAAGTTAATTGAATCGCTGAAACGGCCGGTTTATTGTTCTTGAAATACCAGAAATATTTGCATTAATATTCAACCGTTTGCAGAATCTCTGACGATCGATAGAACGTTTCGGAATCGAGTACCGCGAAATAACTCGTAGGGTAATCTTCGATCGTGGCAACAAATTATTCCGGATATCATAATGAAACTATTCGTTGCAATTCCGAATCTTCCTTAGTGCCTCTCGTTCCTCTTCTCTTTTTCAAATAATTCTACTACGCGAGTCGATTGTATTGCATTGAATTATCTTTCTAACACTTTGACACACTTCTTCCTCTGTGTACAGCCGGTGTCAATGTTAAGATGGATTTAAACTCTTAGATAACGCGTACAAAGATCATTTTTCGTTTTTATTTGCACATTCTCCATATTCTTGAAGAAACTTCTACAGCAAGACGAGATAGGACCAACTTAATGTTCGAATGTGTGAATGATATTCAAATTTGTACAGAACTTACACAAACTAGTTTGCATGAATTATCTGAGAATTTAAATCCACCTTTAGTCTCACCTTAGCGATCGCTCTCAAAGAACGTTTTACTCGGCAATGAATTTTCACTAGTACGAAGATCATTCGGTAACTAAAAAAGAAACATTTGGCTTTTTGTGGACATAACATTTTTCGTCCAATTTAATTTCATTCCTCTAAAAGTTTGAGCGTTTAATTTTGGTCGAGGCACCGCTGTATACTTTTCGTTGGTTTGGATTATATTAAAAAATGTATAAATTGTTATATTTGCGAAGCGAACCATTTTAAGGCTATTTGTGCTGGTCTCTATTTACCGAATGACCCTCGTATCAGGAATAAACTCAAACTACAAAAAGCTTTTTTTTCCAACGCTCGAAACATCACGAACGAGTGACGCTATTGTTCATCCTCTTTTTTTCTTTTTGCTTTTGTTGGTAATCGTATACGATAGAAAAATAACGCAAGCTTTGCTAGCCGGGAAAAGCTTTGAAATATGTTTTCTCCTTCACCTCTTATCGTCGGTTGGCTATTAAAACAGCCAGCGGCTATTACAGCTATTATATAATAGTTATGGCATACATTCAGCTATAACACGGCTAACAGCCCTTTGTAGCTATTACATAACAGCTGTAGAGCAATCAACCTTTAATACGTTCGCTAATATTTCGCGTGGTAATTGAATTTCGCCCCGGGCGTTTCTGTATTGCCCGAAAAACCCATTGGCGAGTCGAGCTATCGTCCAATCGTTTCGAACTGCATCTATTCGCTCGTGGATTCACCATTTTACCACTGTGGCTGCTAATTAGCGTTCGAGCTTAGGTACCAAGAGACGCGGCAACCAAAGTGTTAAAAGTTCGAATATTTCCAAATTGTTCTCGAAGTTGACGAACAACGGATTGCTTGTAGAGCGAAAAACCCGATGGCGCTTTAACCAACGTCCCTCTTCCGATGTTTCGAACGGCCTCGAGCACGGCACCATCCTCCATCTCTGTTTCCGATCTTTTTATCTAAACAGCGTTATAATTACAGCTTACAAAATACACACGGTACACTCGTTGAACGGTGTGCTCGACGCAAAGAAAGAAAATCGAATAGAAAAAATATTTGCCGTGTAAACCGTTCTCCTCGCTTTCTCCTTATTAAAGCTTATTCCCTATGTAGTATCTACCTTAAAAGATATCGACCAGCATCGGTTCGATCGTCTTACTAACTAAAAACGAGACTCAACTGTTGCGAGAGCCCGATCGATCTCGCTTCGTGATATGGTCTAACCATACGATAAAAGTGAAAGAAAAACGAGGAAACAAAATAACGATGTAACGATGAAGAAACAAAGGATATTTGTGTAATGTACTTCGTTAGCTTTACCTGATTTTTAATTAGCTAGTGCCTACGAGCTACATCGGTAAAAAAACCTACTGGCCAGGGGATATTCGCGCTCAAATCACGAGCCCCCGCTACCCTCGAGCTTCGTCCAGGAACAAACAGTTCCCCGTACTACTTCCGTACAACTTCCTTTCAACAGCATCCCATCTCCAGATAGTCCAACCATTCTTCCATCTATCGAGAAAACGTTCATCTCGATCGGATACTCCGACGACCTTCCATCCTCTTATTCTTCCTCTGTCTCTTAGCGTAGCAGACTGGAGGACCGTCTCTTATACGGAAGGAATCAAGAGTTTCGTTCGTTTGTCTTTTTATTACAGACGAATGAAGTTGCTGTTCTAGGGGATGTCGAATCGAAATCACAGTGTATCACCTGTCCTCTAGAAGGAACGCCAATCCCGACGAGACGGTTCCTTTGTTTCTTCAACATTGTCGTTGTCTTCTTGTTCAGCCGACGGATCAGAGAGGCTAGCAAGAGCTACGGACACGAGCGTTCGAAGCCAAGGAATCGATTTTACTTATTTTCTTCTTCTTCTTCTTCCCTTCTGGCCCGCACCCTCGACCGATCATCTTCGGTGACTCGCGACCAAGGCGATTGTATATATATATATATACTTTTTTTTTTTATACACGTGTACCACCACCTTGTTTCGTCACCCAAGCACGGTGTCCAGTAAAGTAGATTACAAAGGTTGGTTTAACGGTCGCGAGATCGTTCCGTTCGATTAGAATCACCTGTATATCGCGACGACCGCCGTCAGGATGACGATCATCAGGTACGTCGATCGAACAACAAAGCCCCTGTTCTCTTCCATGCATTGACCTGAAACAACAACGATACCATCTTTCTCAGAGAAATAAAAAGATGACGACGAGTAACTCGAGAACGAAGGAAATATCGAGCGCTATAAAAGCAACCTAATTCCTTTGACAACGAGGTAGAAATGTCTGGCTAAAGTGTTGGAAGGAAGAAGAGAAAAACTGTTAGATTCTCGTACCGAAGACGGTGTAAGGATACTCGAGAAGTGGTTGAGAAGGAATAAGAGGTAGAAGACGAGGTACTCACCGGTGCTGGTAGCGTTGAAGGCCAACATTGGCGGGGGTGGAGGTATTCCCCTTTGACAGGCCACCTCGCTGGCAGTCAAACTGACAACTCCACCGCTTTCTTTGTACATGAAGCACAATCTACGGCTGTTCCTGTAGGGTTGAGGTCTGTTGTTCTCGTTGGTCCAGGTGGTTCCTGGCGCTAGTTGGGTGGCGATTACGAACTGGGTGCCCTCCGCGTCGAACCATCTACCGTGGCAAGAGTAAGCTGCGAAAGAGAAAGCGGTTCTGCTCCTTACTCGATCTCGAAGGGAACGAACTTTCAGGATAATGCTGGGAGGTATACCCCCTCGAGTGCCATTATCCTTTAAATAAACTTTGACAAGCTCCGGGGCTGAATGCCGGCGAAATAAAAGCTCGAGTGCTGCAACGATCAACTCGATATACAGGGTGTCTCTCTGTCAGACGTATCATTCTGAAATAATTTTTTTAATTTCTTATACGAGGCTTTGATTTCAAAAGATCGTGGATAGATTTTGTCGCGAGACACCCTATACACTGAACGACGCTCTACCGTTAATGCGATTTTAATTATCGACGAGTCTCGAGACTTGCTGCTCTTGATAATTCAGACATTTCGGACGTCGTTGAATGGATTTGAACCCTCGAATGACGGCGCTAGGGTCATCGCTTGAATTATTACACCTTCTAATAACAACGTATATTGAATACCCGTACGGTAGAAAAAAATTCTGAAATACTTTCCTCGAGACTTCACTCACCAATCGCATTATCCTCGACGCAGTCCGTCTGGAACTCCATTCTATCCGCAGTAGAGCAACCAATGGTAATGGTAGTGACTTCGGAGCTGCATCTAGAAATATCCTCCTCCCTCTTTTCTCTCTTTTCAAAAGAACCATCCACAGCATCCAACTCCTCGGCGTCCCTTCTTGTCCTGCTCAGAAGCTCGTACGTTATTTCCTCCGGGTTCCTGTCCGACCTCTTTTTCGGCAGGTCCCCAGTGTCCGGGTAATCACCGAAATAATCATCTTCAACGTCTATGATGCTCGAGCCATCGGAGTCGTCGAAATCGCTCGTCCAAAATTGTCCGGTTCGCGCGAAATCGTCCGCGTCCACCCGGAAATCCTCCAATTTCGGATTTCTTTTCGATTTTTCTCTCGTTCTGGTCTCGAGGTCGCGCGTTCTTCTGACTTTCGACCTGGTCGCAAGCTCGGACGTTCGTTGTACGTCCGATCTTCTCACTTTTGACCAAGAACGCTCCAGTAGCAGGTCTTCGATGTCCGAACTGCGTTTCGAGGATTCCTCCTCGATGCTGTGATCTCGATGACTTCTGTTGTTGCGATTCGACCTGGCCCGTCTTCCCATTCGCTCGTGGACCAAATACTCGTTGTTCGCGCGTCGTTTCTCCGCGTCGAAGTCGAGCTTCCGGCCTCGTCGATCCTCCTGACTACGCTCCTGGGCGTGTCGAACTTTTTCTCTGTCACGTCTCACTGCCTCCTGGTGTTGGTTCCTGCGACTTTCACGGATGTTCCTCTGGTTCCGGTTCACACCGGTTACCGTGAATTTACCCAGGTACGGGCACGTACGCGGCTCTGGCGAACTTGCTGAAATTTCAAGAAAATACTTGCTTCAGAAAGTTGGAAAGAGAAAATCGTGCTGGGAAATCCTTGGGAAAAAGATGGTAAAATAGATTCAAGTTAATTTACCTAAAGACCTATACGCATCCCCTTACGTGATATCGAATCGAGAGAAAAGTCATAAGAATATTGGAAATGGCATTGTGATTTTAATGAAAGCTCGTTAGATGGCCAAGGATTTGCCAATGGATGGAGAGAAGGAGAACGGATGACTATAACGAGAGAGCGTAAATCGGCCATAGGCAGGCACAATGCGAACCCTAACGAGACAAATCTGACGTCGCACCCTCGGGCCAGTCGCTTCTTCTTCCTCTGCTTGCCCAAGCTTCGCGACACAATTCTCTCTTCTCTCTCTTCTCTCCTCGTTGTTTCGACACTGCTACTCGCCACGGGATTATTTTCGAGCTTAATGAGGCGACCGAAAGGTGGGCAAGAATCCAAGATGCTAAACAAACACCGCGAGCAACGCGAAAAATTGTTTTCACCCTTTGAATCTGTCCGAGAATTTACGTTGAGAATTTCGAACTAACGAGATTAATTGATAAAAGAAAAGTTTGCGAAGTAAAAGTTACTTTACATCGTATTTGTGAGAAGACTTTGGTTAACGTAGAAATAAAGTTAAAGCGTAAAAAGGAGTTTGTTCGTCCATGAAAAGGTCCTTTCTTCTTGCTCTGCGTGACACGATCGGGAAATCAATTTCGATGCTCGTCTCGATAAAGTTGCCCGCTAAAATCTCGTTATTTTTATGGTTAATTAGACATGTATTACGTCGGCTGGGCGAAAAAGCTCAGCTCGAACAGCCAAAGGAGACTCGATTTTTCCGACTCGTTAGGCGATTCTCGATACGAAGGTCCTCGCCAAAAGGGAACAGGAATAAGGGCGAGGATCTGTGAGAAGGCCGGGACCTATTGCTCAGCCAATTCCCCCTCGTCCACCTCTTTCACCTCTTTGTGTTTCGATCGGGCCGAACAAATCGTGAATTTCGACGATCGTTAATTACGTTCGTCGAGCGAAACTTTCGACAATGTATTGCGGAATTGCTGCCGGGCCACGAATTTCAATGGCAAAGTAGCAAAGTTCGATGAGTGGTTGTGCTGTAACTTTCTACTTTTCCTTCAATTTCAGTGAGCTTTGTTACATTCGTGTCGTAGAGAATGCCCAGCCATTTAATACACCCTCTCGCGCGATGCAGAACTAATAATTATAACCGTAGAATTTTCAACGGTAATTCAATACCACTTTCGATTAACCAGCATTTTATTCGATATTAATATTATACTTTCCGGGTAATTTTTTAATATTAACGTTTAAACGATCGCATTTCATGCCTTTATTTTTATTTTCGTTTTAATTCGAAGGAGATGAAATTAAAATTACTTGGTGCGTTAGCAGTGCCGTGCTAATAGTCACTATTTCGACTCTTTCGAGGTACCTGTTTCGTTATTGCCTGAATACAAATTGCGGTCAGTCTGTGGTTCGCAAAATTTCATTCCACGTTGCTCTATGCTTCGGACATCGTCGCGGAGAGTATTCTGGTGGAAAGCCAATATCGTGTAATTAAATTTTCAACGATTCGTGAAGAAGAAACGAGATTGCACCCGGGAAAAGTGAACGATTTTCCGTATGAACATTTTTTTCTCTCCCTCCGAGCAAAAGTAATAATTTTGAAAGATCGATCGATTTATTAGTTGAAGAGTTTGAAATTTCATGTCGAGATTCACGGTACAGATAACGCATTCGTTTCCGTTTTTTTTTAAATTTTTTATTTTTTTATTTTTTTCGTCGAAAACAGCATCGACACGCGATTCGCGCCAAGAGACCGTCAATTAAATTTAATTGTTCCGGCAACTTTTGCCGTGGAAGCTGTCGGAGGGCTCTTGAACACGAACCTGTAATTCGACGTCTGATGGATATTTGGCCCGGTTTCCGGTACGAGTATTTATTCGCACGCGCGGTATCGTAAAATTGGAACGGTACGGCAACACGATCGGAACAAAATTAACACTTTAACGATCAGGAAAATGTTAGGTCATCGTAAAAATTCCTTTTTTCCCCTCTACATCTCACCATTTCCCTTCGGGGAATCAGAAGGGAATAAACATCTTACAATTAGCTAATTCGAAAGATATATATCTCTCCTTTTGTACATCGGTAGACGTAGCAGGTTATACGTATACAGTTTTTCTTCTGGCCGAACACGATACGTCTCGGGAAAACCACAATACGTTATACAACGCCGTTACACGGCTGGCCCCCAAATAAATCGTGTTAAAGAGCAAACACATTATTTACCGCAGCGTCGGAAGGGGACGATAAATATCCAGGTTTCTCTCTCCTTCGAAAACCCAACGGGAATAAATCAGTGGAAAGCGTAGTAGGTACATTTAACAATCGTCAGCTAACGGTCCCGGCTACAGTTCTCTTCCGGAAAGAAGAAATCTGCAGGGGTGGCGCGCACCGCGGCACAGGGGTGCTGTAGCAGAAAAAGGACACGATAGAACGGCACGCCAATTATCTTTTGCTCGACTCGAGGCTCGAATGCTTTCTTTGTTTCATTCGCCCGGAAATGACGCCTCGATTCTCGGCAGAGCGATAAATTTCCAGCGGAAATAACTTTCGGCAGTGAAAAGGGGGGGCGTGGACTGCCTTTCCAACTGGAGACGACGCTTTCTGCTTTGCTGTTGCTGTTGCTGTTGCTGTTGCTGTTGCTCGAACGGGGGGATATTTTTCCGCGTGTACAACGTCGAGCAAAGTTTCGTCTGTTTCCGAACGGCATTAACTCTTTCTCCTCTTTTTTCTCTTCTTCTATCTTTCTTCCTTTCTTTTTCGACATTTTCATTGTAAAGATATCCAGTTACCTGGGTAAACTTTTGAAGATACATTTTATTCCTTTCTGGAAAAATGTTGCTGTCTTTCGAGGCTGAAATCGAGGATGAAAATGTTTCAGCATTTTCTTGCCAGTTACAGTGACTCGCGTGTTTATTCGTGCGAAAGTAACTTTGTTTGCGTGGAACGTTCGCTTTTGATTAGTTTAATAGTGTTTGTCTAGGTAGCATATCTTTTCTCAAAAGAGTCTATCTTTTTAAAAAGGTAGCGCGATGGCAAGGGTCAGGAACAAGGGATAAGTGAAGACGATTCTGAAAGCGAGGGGCAATGGTATTCGCGAAAATCCGAAAAACACTTTGCACGGAATAAAGGCGTATAAAAATATTTATGGGACACGGACGAGAATATTTTATCGTCGTTGAATGCGCGCGTGTTTATTAAATATTTATACCCACCGCGCGAAACATTTTTCCTTTGCTCCGTGTAAATTCGTTCTCTAAACTCTCTCTCTCCCTCGGTTGCCACTCAGCAATACGAACTTGCTATTTTTTTTTTGTTTTTTCTTTTCATCCCTCCCTAGCAGCTACGAAGACACAACGTTTGGAAATGGGTTCCCTCGTCGGCGGAATTGGATTTTAATTCGCATTAACTTCCCACCGTGGACTACGGTTTGATTTTCTCCTCTTTGATTCTGCCCGAACGAGTGCAATATTTTCGCTTAGCCTTCCACGTCAAGCTTCTTTATTCTCTCGCTTTCTTTCACCTTTTCCTTATACTTTTTTGCCTCTTCCTTTTTCTTTTTTTTTACATCCTGCTGCTCTTCCCTCCTTTTTTTTTTGTAACCAACCGAGAGGAGAACGAAGGGTGGCACCTCGCTCGGTAATTTCTCTCTCCCCGATAAAAGAAAAGCTTTGTCATCCGCTCTTATTTTCCGAGTTAATGGATTGTTACGCGCCATGATAATGGAGAATATTTCGCTGCGAATGAATGCCATTTAATATTATAATTTTTAAACGAACATTGTTCTTCTTCTTCTTCCTTCCGTTTTTTCTCTTTTTACTTGTGAAACTTTCAACGAAGCTTCGACAGAAAACGACAAAATTTCTTTTTATAGAGTGCAATAAATTTGGAAATGGATAGTTAGCCGATAAATTAATTCGTCGACGTGTTAACTAATTATTACGGAGTTTAATATGGTTTGGACAGTGTAAATTTATAATGACATTTGGGTTCATATTTTGCCAACGACTGAACGAGAAACAAACGAAATGGCAACGAATTTCGCTGTTTCGTAAATCAAAAGCACACGAACGAATGAACGAACGAACGAACGTTCGTGGATGCATTATAGAGGGCAAAATACACATATCTCCGGCGGTAAACACGCATGACAAGCGATGTAATTAAAGCTGAGTGCAGCTAAACGACATCGAGCTTGGGACGGCTTGATTATTATTGCCCGGCCCAACATTTCGACCCGATTCTGTCAAATATAGCCACCTACGTAATTTTGTATCGCGAATATTAAACCATTAGGTGTAATGACCGATGCCAACCGAGCCACGTTCCCACTAAATTCATCGGGCCAATCGCTGCCGACCAATATTCCCTCTCTCCATGATTCCCCTACAATCGATCGATTTCGATCCAATTTCGAAATTTCAATTCTTGTTAAATCGTTGATTTTCCCAGATATTGAACGCATCGCCATACAAAAGAAAATCGTAATAACGATTAGGCGAGGTTCGAAACGATTCGGCATTTTTGTACGTGCTAACCTCGATACACCCTGACAGAGTGTGTCAGACGCGGCAGAAAATTAAAGAGGAGAGGGTGGAGGAAATAACGCGACGGGCTGTGGTCGTCGTTTCGAAAGGAAACTCGGTTCACAGAGAATGAGAAACGTTGGTAGCTGTTGGCAAAAAGAGAGGAAAACAAGGGTGAAAACGGGATTGGGGGTGGGTTTAGGATGATGGGAAGAAGGACAGAAGGAGCAAGGATCCGAAGAAGAGGCTGAAGCCGCAGAGTCAGGTGACCCGTGTCAAGTTCAAAGACGCGAATCCTAACCCTAGCAACGTTTACTCCTGCGTTTCTGAAAGGAGGCCTTTCACCCTCTCCTCCCTTTCCTTTCGATGTTATATAAGGTGGCTCCGTGATCGATCCACCGTGAAAACCCGCAGAACTACCCTTTGACGTAGAAATTATTTTCTTCGCGATTTTAAGGCATGTTTTCACGTGACACCAAGCTCAGTGCCATGGTGCCGCGACTTTTAGCTTTGACACTTGGTATCGTGGCATCAAATGTCGCGTGTAAACATACTTCTAATTCTCGTTTACTTTTCCTTCTTCTTTGCGCTCCTCAAAGAAACGCTGGTTTCGCTTGCGACGTGGAAAACGGTGTCAAGAAGCTACTCGGCTTGTTGTGTCAACTCGAGTAACTTGTTTACTCCTGTTGGTAGTATTAATTTCAAAGTTACCCACGAATATATCACGAAACGGATTGATCGGGATTTTACAAATGATTTTCTAGTGAAATTTAAGACTCCTTCCTCAGCAGCAGAATATCTGCACTCGTGACAGGCATTTTAGTTGGCGCACGAACGTCAGGAACACCTTTCTGACCCAGAAAATAATTTTCGCGTTTATTCGACGTTCGTGAGTCGAACGAATACGCCTCTCGTCTGCCTCGGGCCGTTTCTCAACGGATAGAAACAGATTTCTCCTTGTGCATTACGATATCGTTGTTGGCAGACCTTTTGGATCCGGTCACGTGGCTCGATATCGATTGTAAATTAATTTCAATTACGCCTGGCCCACCGATGATCCACGTTTCAACGTTCGACGTTCGAATTGAAATTTATGCGCGAGTTTCGGCAACCGACCAGACACGTTTTCCAACCTTTAACCTCCGGCTTCTGGCACCGATACCCACCGAGACTCGTTTATTTTCTTCCTTTTTCCATGGGAAAATTACGATTCCCCCATTTCCATATGAATAACGAAACGAATGTACTCGAATCAACGACAATGCCCGGAACAATTTCAATTTGAATATCGATCGCGCACAATCTCGTTCGACTAGCCATTGATACGTACTACTTATTTCCGTGTTCAAACACGGAATCGCGCGGCGTCCGATGGAAACACCCTAAAATCGGAGAATTTCCTTTTATTTTTCACTAAACTTATCTCTTGCGCGTGTCGCTGTTATAACGAATTACTGTGAACATAAAAGAATTCGCCTGGTATAAACGAATATATGAATAAATAATGAAACGGTAGCTTCAAAGAAATACGAGTGCAACAGAATTAGCGCGATGGCTGAAAAATCTTCAACGAAGCCTCTGTCGTTCTTTTTAAGAGGATCACGAACAGAGCGCATTAATTGCATCAAGTTATTTATATTCGTAGATCCCACTAGAGCCGCGTGTTTTCGCAGATTTAATTTCTCTGTTTCAACAAAGAAACGTAGTTCGTGAACTGTTTCGTGTATCAACGATGACGCGTAGCAGAGGCTTTGTTCTCTTAATTGTCACAATTTAATATTTTGTTAAACAAAGTTTCGTTCGTAAGGGGTACCAAGCGACGAAACATCCTTTTCTCTTTTCGTATATTTCACGTCGCGTCGCGTCGCGTCGTATCGAACGGCACCGGAAGATCGTCTGATCGCGAGAGAAAAGTATAAATAGCGGCTGGTGAGGGAGAAAAAGAGAGAAGGTTTGCGAGGACTTTGAATAAATCGCAAATATAGCTTAGCTCGTGAACAGAATCGACTAGGAGTTCTATTTGTCTTTCACGTTATTCAACATTGTTTTCGGTATTCGACTCGCGTGCTCTATTCAACGTGATGGCTATACATGTCACGTGTTTGTACATCATTCTTCCTCTTATCTCTCTATATACCGGACAACTATACCCCCCTAGAACAAATAACAATCCTCCCTCAGTCTACTTTGTGTACTTGCTTGGCCCCGTTCTTTTCTTCGTCTTTGCTCGTTCGTTTTTCTCTCTCTTCAACAACGAACGTTTACCTTCCCTTCTGCCAGACGCACGATCAGCGTTCTTCCGGTTCCTCTTCAATACGGAAAACAAGAATGAAATTAATCCAACTGCCTTGATCTCTACCTCTTTTTTTTATTCGGACTGGTAATTGTAATTAACAACAGATTTCGAACGACGATAGATGGTAGAGTGAATTTTCCACGTTTGATGCTACCGATAGCAGTGAAGGGGTTAATGAGAGAAGAGAGAAACAACAAAACGTATTAAATTTTCGTTCAATGGATGTGGTTTCCGCGGTAGAATGGTATGCCACACGATTCCCCCCCTCTCTCGGTGGAAAAGTTATAATTGTGTCAAACTATTCATCCGACAGTACCTTAATTTTAACGTTAGACAGCAATTATGTGCAGCAATTTTCCGGGTTATCCAACCAACCTGCAGTGGATATATTTCGCGCAGTTCGCTAATAAAATTTTGCATCTGCACTACAACAAGCTTCTTCGGTTCACGGTCTAGTAAACTAAACGCGGCCACTAATGAAATTCTCTGGTAAATTTACCGCGTACTTTTCTTCTCTGTTACGGCAAACACCGAATGCAAACGGGATACTCGATCACTGATACGATAAGCTTTAACAACACCAATCCTTCTCTATTTTAAAACGATATAAGAGCGAAAGGCTTGCATAATCCCAGGTGGGATGCTTTAAATAAACTTCTACTATCATCACCGGCTAGCGAGTCTGGATGGATAGACTCTCTAAACACTCTAAAAAGCTAAATCAACTCGTGTTTAACTATTCTGCTATAAAACTCTCGTTCATATTTGATCGACTCTCATCCGGAGCAGAAAACGAGTAAACAAAAATCTCAAAGACACTAAGTGTCCTATTTATTCCGCATGATAAAAGCTAGTCAAGCATCTCTCATAATTGAAACATACAACGTGCGTTCTTTATTCTCATAATACTCTAATTATCCGCGTGATATGTGGTCTTAAAAGAAAAATAAATAAATCCACCGAGACGGTTCCATTGCACTCTATATTCGTTGTTGGTAAATGAAGCCAATTCTGGTGCAGGAACCGCGTTAATTAAACAGGCTGTGTTCCATTATTTGCGTACGAGCGGAGCTTTCGTTCGAGAATAAGATTGTTGGTAAACTGACGTTGCGTAAAATTCGCAAAGTGAACTCCCTGCTTGGCCCGCGGGCCGAAAATCATCCTGCGGGGCTGTTAATACACACGCCGACCCTCCTAACACCAGCCGACGACTCTTCTCGTTTATCTATGACACGCTGTTCACGGGGATGGTTGCGGTAGGTGTCGTGGTGCGCGTTAAAGGGATGTTTTTAGCGAGGGTAGTATATTCGGTCGCTTATGTAATCAATATGCGAGGGTGAGAACGAGAAGGAACGAGACGGGGCTTGGAAAATCGACGCGGAAGCAGCCAGCGTCCTGATACGAGCGTAAGATGATAAAAACCACCCCTAACTATCTAAATACTCAACTGCCAGAGGCTTTCGAAATTTTCAGGCATTTATTCGAAACCGTTCTAAATTTTACAAAGTAGACGTATAGATAGAAACGCTAGGGAAGATAAAAAAATAAATGTACAAAGGGGAAGTAGAAGGGTAAAGAGGGATGAAGGAGAAGAAAACTCGCTGCATTCCAGCATACGAGCGAAAGGGAGTGGAAAAAAGCGAAACTGCAAGATGTGCAACTGCAAGCTCGGTTGGACGAACGCAGGGATTGCCAGCGACGTCAGCAGAAGGCTCTTTCACCCTCTTCTATCTCCCTTCTTTTTCTTCCTGCATTTCTTCGAACTCTTCGAAACGGCTTACGAGACCGGTTTCTCTCCTCTCCTCTCCTCTTGCTCAGACGCTCGCACGATCCTTTCAAGGATCGCGAAAGAGGATTTTACGTCGATTTCACTGCGAAATCTTCGGCGTCGTATACAAATGATACGATTGCACCGCGATGCAATTATCCAAACGTCATTTTCAGCGGAAAATAAGTGTCTCCATTTTTTACACATTTTGTATGAAAGAAAGCAAAGTACATGTCAATTCAGCATATTTGATAATACGAAGAGAGTAGGAAAAGTGAGGATATAATTAAGCCGGTGGAAAATAAATTGGTCTAATTTGTAGAGAGATGAAAATTCCAAGTAGCGGTGGATCATGGATAGAGGAAAATTTTCTAGACAGCCAGGATGTTCCCTGATGGACATTCCCGGTGGTGGTGGCAATTCGCGAAACTCGTTTTGGCCTATGGACCGTCGGTCGCCGACCGTCAGGAGATGGCCCTTGGGTATCCAGCCGCAGGTGCGGTTCCCACCTACCGTCCGCGTGAATCTATGCGCCCTCCCTATCTGTACGCCACCTGAGAATTGGCAATTTGCTTGCAAATTTCGTGCCACGCTTCGCCCGTTCCTTTTCGATGCCCGCGGCATTCTCTTCCAGCATTCTTCGTCGGCAAAGCTTCTCGAGAGAAGCTCGCGTCACTTCATCCTGAGCCTGAATCTGTTCCTATCTTAAAGTTGCCGCTGATTTCCCGAATCAGCGAAATGATTGCCTTCTACGATGTAGGTCTATGCAGATATAAAGAAAAAAAAATTTAATAGATATATAGGCGCGTTGTTTTCCCCTTTTGCCCTGTTGTCAACGATCAATTATCCATTTATTCTTGGAACAAGGGTTGCGCGGCGACTTTGAAAGTCACTCGAGTGCACCAGCACTCGATTAGCAAGCGTGCTTAATAAATTACTCCGAGCTTCTGCTCATAGCTCTCAACTTTTTCCGTCCACTTATCTTTAATAGCAATTTGTTGCATATACAGTTACCGATTTCAAGATCATCTAACTGAAAAACATGTTTTCGATGCCGATCGAATGCAACTGTTTCCGAAACAGTCAGTCACATGCTTCCGATTGTGTAGCTGTAAACGTAAACAGAAGCAGCCTTCGCCTAGCGTGTTTTGCTCAGTAAACGAACAGAATCGGGAACGGCAACATCAAATAAGAAATAGAGGTAGAAACAGTGCTGATATCGCTCATTGGAACACGGCCTTTCTGTGCGCGTGAGCACGATTATACGTGTAACGTGGAAGTAAGAAAGGCTATGTAATTAATTAAACGTCTCGTGGACTGTCAAAACGTCGCGAATTCAAAGTTAGAAGGATGACTCTTAAACGCTCGCTATTCGTGCCATGAAACCTCTTACTTCACGGTACGTACTAAACGATTTCGAGGTTGTTTCGCAATTATTCATGCCGACCGATTACTAATTGTTCAAAGTTAACTCCGCTCCAAGTTTTTCCCTTCCTATTGGGATTTCATTGGCATCGTGCCAATGAAAATATCATGATTTTTCCCGGGAAGAGATGGATGGAAGAGAAACTGTCGGACAGAAATCCGGAAGAGGCTAGAAGGTAATTGGAAAAATACGATAGAACGATTCCTTTTTCCTCCTTGTCTTCGATCGGTCAGTCAGGTGAAACACGATCGACGTGGCTGACCAGTTTCGTCGATAGAGAGAAACCAGAAGTAAATTAAAGGAAAACAATTGTGTCGTGGCAGGTTTGCTTCTCCATCCACCTTAGGGCTGTTTCAATCTCGATAAAGCTATAAGACGAAATCGTTCTCCCTTCGACCTAATAAACGTCAATAGTGCGTAAGAAGCATGTATAGAATCTCAAGGTGTGTGCGGTCCGATCAAATTTATTACAGATACCTACAGAATTCCGTTCCTCCAATTCAATGTTTATTCTTCATCTTTTTCGCGAATTGTTTCGAGGAAATATAAAAAGTTTCTTTCTTTCCTTCTGTAAGTTGCACGAACGAGTTAATTCTTTGACTGTACCGAGGAGACACAATACGAGCAATTTCGCGAGGGCAGCGAAATTATTTTCAAGCAGGAAAATGACGCGCTAAGTACCGAGGGATTATCACCGGTCGGCCGACATTATAATGCGCTTAGTATGCGCATAAATCAGTTCCATAAATCTCGTCCCAGATTAATTCTCGACAAGATCGTCGGTATATAAATACTTGGCCGATCGCGACATCGCGACATCGCGACCAGACATCGAAACGTATAATCCTGATTATAATAAACTGTTGGAGCACGTATCGACGATTAGCGAGCAAGTTACGAGACGGTGGAAATTATCCGGCGGAAATGAATGTTTTCGCATCGTACCAGAGGGGCTGGATGCAGTTAACGGCTCGCTAATTAACCGAGCCTGAACAATTCTTTGTCGATGCACACGGCTCCAGTGAATTCATTTTAATTTCAGGGAAATTGCAACACGGACCGGTTGATAAATGAACATTCGACGAGACTGAAAGATTCCTGAAATATCGAATCGTTTGACGTTCACGTTTGCAGAGGAAAATGCAAATGATCGAAATGAACATTTCGGCCGGTTCGTGTTTGAAAACGATCCCCGTAGATTAAAATTGTTATCGTACGGTCCAATGTCAATTTGTTAATGCTTTGTGTTCGATTGACGAGATAACAAAAATAGGGAGGATAATGATTTTATTAAATTTCTCAGAAATTACTGTATCCAAATGTGCTCTTAATTAGGTGATTGAAAACGTGTGAAATTTTGGAAATGATGAAAAATTTCATCTGCTTGAGAGACGTCGACGTCTTTAGAGTTGTGAGAAAGCAAGGTAGATTCAAAAACGTTGAAAATTGCGAGGACGAAGAAAGTTGGTCGAGGATGATTGCGTAGAATGCAACCGTGTAGGCGCGGCAATCCCTCAACTTGTCACTTACGTCCCCTTGTCGTACACGTTCCATACCTTTTTCCACCCTCCTCGAACAACCGGCTTCCTATTTTCCGTGGCAACCCTTTCATTCGACGACGACGGCCTCCTTTCATCTGCTAAGCCATTTCATTCGAGAAACTTGTCGTACTTCTCATCGTCGCGATTTTCCAGAGCCAGTTGACCTTCAACCTTGTGGAAAGTTCAGTAAGCTGGAAGGGTACTCGCCTTTGCCAAGGTCGAAATCGCTCGAATCAATCCGCACGATCGAGTTCGCCCATTTTACGAGAGGGCCGAAAAATAATAGGTCTGTAGAAATTGTCTTGGACTGGTTAAATTAGCAGCTGGGAAAGAAAGGAGAAAGGAGGAATGTAAAAGTGAAAGAGGAATTTTCTATTGGAGATTATCGGCAATGCTCAATTAAATCCCACAATAGCTATAATTCTATCAGCAATGCGGGAATAACGCGTTGGAACATATTCGAAGAGCATTATCCTCGATCATCCAGGACAGACAACAATGTTCCTTGGAGAGTGGAGCTGGTTGAACGGGTTCTAAACGGGGCCAATAATTTGCCGTTTTCGAAAACGACAGAGCTTCGAGTTCGATTATGGCAGGCTTGTAGCTGTGGCTCCGTTCGGGGAATTGCGGTGGTAGACAGGCGAACCGTGCCACCCCATCTCGCTTCAACCGGTAAAACAATGACGAATGCGTTCTCTCCTCGCCAGGACACGTTCATCCTTGTGCACGTGTATCGACATCGACATCGGCATCGACACCGTACCTGTACGGCTCGATGTGCACGAAGAGACAGCCGGAAATGCAGGCTAACACGGCCACGGTAACGCTCGAGATCGAGTTGCGGTGTTATCGAGACGGTTTCCTGTCGTTGTTGTTCTATCCTACATCCTACATACAACCGACCAGTTTGAGCCTGTCTAGACAAAACGGCCTGATGTACCTATTGCGAGAAACTTCACGCACCAACAACTTCTGTCTATCGTTTATCTTCCTGGTCATCGATAACCAGACTTTTCTATTTTTCTTTTTCCCCTCGTTTGACTTCTATTCGCAGACGACATCCAACATACGATCGTCGCGTACGGTAGTGATGTAAATTTCAATTAAATTCAAGGATTAAAAATACTACAGAAACCGTCTACTGGAAACGAATCGTTTCGACGGAATAAACTGTAAATATTTTACAGAATTTTCTATCGTTTCCAGTTTTCACGTGATCACATATTTAGCCATATTCGATGAATGAATAAACAGCTTCAATATTAAAAATGATATTCCTCCGTATAATTTGATCGGGCGTTGACGAGTCTATAAATAGAACAAGTCACGTATAGCGAAATGAACGTTCGTACACCAATTACTTGTCCTTTCAACCCTAAATCCGTGTTAAGCGTACCACGAAATCAATATTAAACGACCGTCCGTAACTCGTGCTTTAATCAACGATTAATTTAATCTAATAATTCGCCAGCCTGGTAATTACATCCTTCAATTTCTGTATAATTGCATGGACGAGCTTCGAATAAACGCCATGGGAAAAATATCGTGTATTCAACGTTTCAACGAATCGTCGCGTAATTTCGAAAATATTGCATTTCTTCTTTTAGTTGTATAAAATATTTTTTAACGTTTTCCTTTTTTGTAATAAAACTTGCAATAATTTATCGAGGATGGCTAGCGTGTTCGATGACAAGAAGATGGGATGTTTTTATGAGCCAACTATGTCGAGGGGGAGACGTTCAAAATTCCGCGCCACATGCTGAATGGCTCCTCCAGACTTCCTCTTCCCTCCGTCATCCCTCGAGGAACAGTCTAGGCGTCTTGCCGCAGCCACGAAGAAATTCAAATTTACGCACCGACTGCCCCGGGTGTGTTTTTCGAACTTATGAAAAATGAGTCTAGTCGAGGGTCCAGACTACCCTCCAACCATCCTATCCACCTCAGCTTCCCAGGCTTTACCTTCGTCGACCTCTACGTCTTTTCCTTTCTCCTGTCGCTTTAATTTCCACTTTCCCTGTAGACGTCGAGCCCCGAAAAATAAACGCGATCCTAGCTACAGCTCTTTCTTTAAATATACAACCAATTCTATCTTTAAGACGAAACGAATTAAAGGATCTCGCACACTTTTCACTTCGACAAAGTTTCTTTCTTAATTAACTCGTGTTCATCTATTTTCCTCTTCAAACTCGAGCGCTACTCGATCATCCGGCGGAAGCAAACAAAACCGTTAACCTTCTGACGAACTTCCGGAATCAAGGCAGCCGTATGTAGACCCGGAAACAGCAGAAGAGCCTCTTCTTCTAAAGTATTACCATATCCTTCCCCTATCTCCTGCCATTTTTCTTCCTTTATTGCGACCGGTCCTTTAACTCGTTCCATTTTTCACTCATCCGTTGCGTACTCTCTCACAGAACCAGCTTGCATATGCTCAATTTTTATCTATGAAATTTCGCGGAAACTCGCTTCACTCGAATGAAATTTTCATAAAATGTTTCATTGATGCTCAACTTTCTTATCGCTATCGAAATGTATAAATGTAATCAAAATGAGAGTAAATAGCAAAGATACGTACGTCACGTGAATCAAGATGGCCGACCAAGACGAGGAAGCATGTCGCTCGACTCACGTTTTCACGAGGGTTTTTTGCCAGTTCCAGCGACCGTACTACGATGAATTATAGTGTATAACCTCAAGGGACACGGAGCCACGATGCATATAACCTATATTTCAAGTTCTTACCGCGAAAACGTGCACCGGTACAGTTCACATCGCGGTAACCCGATCTAATCCTGAACCGAAGTAACATCGTGTATACGAACAAGAGCCAACCAATATCTCCTTTATGTTATCGTATTTTGACCCTACCTTCTGTACCATTCTGCTCTATTTCTCTGGAAACACCCTCGTAAACGTACGGGCCTGATGGAAACTGCATTTATTTTCCATAAAACTAATACGAGTTCGGTCGATTACTTTGTTTCCTTTTTCTCAATTAAAATATCCTGTTATACCGCTATGTTTAACTCTATCCTGAATTTTAAAACGCTCTTCTATGCTGCCCGTTTGTTACGAGTAATATTTTTTTACGACAGCATTACCCGGTGAAAGAAATGTTGGAGCATTTTGAGAGGCCAGTCCCTCTTCGTACGTTCTCTAACTTTATTATCGATGTATCGTAAACGTAAAAACGTGGGCAACACGCGAAGCGTTTACGAGTGCTGCATACGATCGCGAGATTACAAACCGGCACATCTACCAGCCACGTAATTGCCGACATAACGTTGTTCCGCGAACTAATTCGATTCCTTTTTCATTATTCAAATTTTCGAGCATCGCGTTCGATCGAGCCGAGCACAAAAACGTCCGCCGCTACACCCCTACGGTGACTATATTTTTTTCTCCCTCATTCCATCAGTCGATCTTTTGATTCTGATCGATTTTCTAGTCGAGTTCGCTGGATAAAAGCTTGAATTAAAAGAAACACGTTCTTAAGAAATAGTTTATTCGATCGGGAGATAAAAGAATACACCCGGTAGATGGAGCGTAGACGAACTCACGTAGAAGCAGTACGTGCTCTCGTTCTCTCGATTAAATCGACGGTAGCCAGGGGCGGGGGTTGTTACACGATTTAACAGGAGCGTACTATTGATTATTACAGCATTACAAAAATGTGTACGTGGCTGGCCGCCGTCGCCGCCGCCTCGATAGACCCGTCGCTTTTTACAAACTGTCGTGGCTGATGGCTGGAAAACAAACGGTAAAAAAAGCCAACGAGAGGAACACGAGAGCGAATCGAATTAATGTTGAAAGCTGCTGTTTTAAACGGCGAACCCTGCGGTTTTTCCCCCGTTTAGCTTTAATAACCAGAGAATCGTAAATTTTTCGAAAGCAACCACTCACACCCCATCCGCCACCGCGTCGCACGGTATTAAAGGCAACCAAGAAATTCAACGCGACCTTTTTGTTCTCGAAACACAAAAACACCGCCCGTTTCCCGCTGATTATTTAGCCGATAATTGATCAACAATTGAATTTAACCATTCATCAATTTCGAATTAACCCGACGCCGGAGTATTGAGAGAAAAATTGGGGGCCATAAATTTATTCCGATCGTCGAACCGAAATTAGGGGAACGAGGCAAAAGGTGCTCTCGTATTAGGAAATCCTTTGTCGGTTTGTAAATTTGAAAGAGTCACGCGGCGAAGTAAAAGGACGGCCAAATTTTCGCCTGAAAAATGGCAGTCAGTGTGCTCTTTGCTCGGCAAACACGCGAAATTTCGATCGCGTTTCGTGCCGGTGCTCCGTCGAAAGAACGAGACTGTGCGCCTCGATGAAGAGATATCGTTGACGGTTACACCATGCTACCCCCAACTTTTGATGGTTAATAGGATTTTTCGCGAAACCTGGCGTTTATTCAGCTTATACACAGCACGTTCGAAGGAAAGGAGTGAACTTTTGATGATGTCATAAAAGTTAGTGGAAACTTATAGTACCAATTCCCACTCAATTATGGTAGAACATTGTAGGGTGTACCAGGGTGTATGTTATTTCTTATCGATCAAAAATAATAACATTTTTTTTACCTGTGTTTATGACAGAGATCGATCATTTAACCCTATTGGTGTTAACAATAAAATGCAACGTCATTTCTGGTCGCGTATTACCATAACAGAAGGGTTAATTGAAAATGCTTGTACAGAAAAACTTGCTTACACTTTAATGACAACGTCAGACACAAGCGATCTATAATCGCTCCACAATGCCATTTTGTCGTGACACTGGTATCCGCGTCAGGAGGATTTTTTTACATCGGTGTGCGGTACCATAAATCAATTAAACAAAAAACTGCGGGGTCTGCGAGTGACAAATTCAGCTGCTACTCGGTTGAACCACCTGGAGCGAATTTGATTCGCGCACCGACGATTGTTGCCCTTTCCTCCTCGTTAAGCTCTTCCCTCCTCGATAGAAAACCCATTCTTTTTTATTTCTTTTTTATACAAATATTTGCATAAATTTGCGATAATGAACCGTGCGTCTCTGGAGAATCGCGATCGAGAGTTCCGGAAATTTAAAGTCAACGTCGGCAATAATTTTAATTGCCGACTATTACGAACGTCACTTAATATTCTTTCTTTCTCTAATCAAATACAATCAAAAGAATTGTCTGTGTTCATTTAAATTTCGTTTACTCAGCTTGTAGCAAAGGTAATGAGACATCACTTTGAAAGCACGCTGACAAAATGAATCACCCTATTATTTAAATATTTTATATCTACATGACAAACAGTTTAAATGAACAACGATGTTGCTCGTTGTTTGCCACTTTTTTTGGTTTCTGGCAAAGATGTTGCGAGCTGGGACGTTTCGTGTCCTCGGAGAAAGCGAAAACAACGTGTCGTTGCAGCAAAAGCTTAATTGCTCAGGGATTCGAGCTCGTTAGACACAGTGCCCCAGGTACTCTTTCCGTTCTTCCTCGCGGTCATTTTGCTGCCCTTTCTTGATTTAGATCTTTGTATTTTCTGCTGCTACCTTTAGGGACTTGAAAATTGTTCTCTTCGTCAACTCGGTCGCGCTATGCTTCCCTATGGATACCGAACATCGGGACTTGGACTCTTGATTTGGCGTTTCCATCGAACGCATCTATTGTTAGTTCGCTCTTCTCTCTCAAATTGTTTCGTTTTATTACGAACGTATAAGTTAAGTAGGATTTTTTTATTGTGGCGTAGGTGGAGGGTAGGGAGGTACATAAGCGAGATGGGTTCGCTCTCGAAGAACATTACGTTTCCCAAGGGATTCATTTCTCTTCGCTTCTATTCCACTAGCTCTCGATCAATTCCAGACTTTGCTTCTTACCCTCCCTCCCTCCCTCCCTCCCTTCCTCTTGTAACTTCGAATTGGCCGGATTCGTGCTCGTTATATCCGATGTCGTGAGTGCACTTACACCGCCGCCCGCTTACAATCGTTTCACTCATCCGGTTGATGATTTTGCTTCCGGACCTCTTACAACTTCCACCAGCCATCCTGCTCGAATTCTCTGCCGCCCACTTATTACGCGCACTGCTTCCCTATCAATCTAACTTGAAAATGGAACCTCCGCATACGTCCTCCTACTGATTAAGGTCACTAGGTACTTTTGTGCCAGAGATTATAATATGATATTACATCCCGGAGGAACGTTGGCCACCTAGCTAAATGATTTTAAAACTATCAACGAAATATCAAAACCTGTTGAGTTGAAATTCAGTTTCGCGGGGTTGTTGGATTATAAAATTATAATCGTGCTGAAATCGGCGGGAAAGTTGGCGACGAGTGCGCCACGGTTCGAATCGATCCAACAGAATTCAAGTTTAAACTTGCTTCGGGGATCGAAAAGTTCGGCGAGAGTAATTCGCTTGAGTACCGAATTTCCCAAAAATTCGTTCCATTCTCGACATGGTATGTTCGTTACTAAAATTAATAAAACAGCACGTTTGTCCGATCGAAATCGATTAGTACACTCGAAGTGTATTAGATCTTAACGAGGATTAAACAATTTCTCTTCGACCACGTGTAATATGTATGCGAGGAATGAAAAATTGAGAGGTTGCCCTTCGATCGAACATTCCCAGGGTTGGTGTGGAGTACACGAGCGACGAAAGAAGACGAAGAGTTGGAGAAGGAGAACGAACGACTGGATCAAACCGAATCCAATAACTCCCATGGGATTACAAGCTCGACCCTCGGGAACCAACCGTTTCCCAAAGATCTGGAAGCTGTGACATAGAGAAAACTAGAGGAAGAAGCAAGAAGAAGGTGTTGGGATAAGGAAAGGTGGTTAGCAAGGGTGAATCCAAACCGAGCGAACGTAAAATATATCACAGATTGCAGTCGTATCAGGTAGAGGGGTCAAGCCAGCTGCTCTGGCTTCAATATAATTGCTTTTGTTTCTATTTCAAAAATATCGGACTGAAATTTAATCGAAGAAACGTGTTACACACAATTTTTCTCTTTCCTGACTTACCCAGACTTGTTCAGCCGACTGTGAATGACGTCTTAGCATTTGCCACAAAATGTGTTTTACCTCTTTCCACCGACTGACCACCCGTCACACTCAACAACCAACGATTTATCAATCTTTCATTTTCCTTCCTCTTTATTAATGAAATTTTCGTATAAAAGAAAACGTCCGAGAGGATTCTGGCGAACCTTGTATTTTCTCCGAAAAATGTTGCAAACCGATCGCTGTGGATCAACGAAATTTTCTCGCCGCGTTTTTTCCAAAGCAAAACGGTCAAGCGATAAAATGTTTTTGACACGAGAATCACAGGCTGAAACCACAATGTTTCGGTTAAAAAAAAAAAAAAAAAAAGAAAAAAAAATCGAAGAAAAAAATGGTATAACCTTCGTGTGTTGCGGCCAGGATACACCTCGAATCGGCAACAAATGTAAAAATAAAAAAACAAGCGAAGAAAGAAGAGGTGATTGACAAACAGAGAACCGCGAGACCAAACCGCACGAGCCATCGTGGAAACGATGAAACAAAATATTTGTGCGGTTTCAACGATTTTCGTGACGCGCTTCACCGGCTCCCTACAAATTCAATTTCTCCAGGAAGATTCGTTTACCACCCTCGTTGCATAACGCCGACACGTGAGCGGTGTGCACCGACTGCATACCATGCAACACCGTCATTGTTCTTGTATCCGTGTACAGTGTACACGGTAAAGGGGTCGAAGGAAGATAAACGTAGCCGGTGTTCCAACCGATCACGGCTACAGCTCTAACCCTACTATAACACGACGCCGTTGATACTGCGAGATAAATTCCAAAGAAAGTTATTAAATTACACTTTCTTAAGAATTGCAAAAATTCGAAATTGCGAATTTGCATGAGCGTAGCTGTTTCGACGAGCCGAAGGAAACATTCCGCGTTGAAATTTATTGAAAATTATAAAAGGATCAAAGAGCGGGCTAACAAGCTTCCTTTTCCAGTCAGGGTACCTAACAATGTCACCGTACTAAATCCTTGAACTCTCCGCCACGGGAAACTTTTCCACGGAGTTGGAGTTCTCTGTAAGAGTTTATCGACGTCGAAGCCAGTTTCCAGCGACCACATTTTTTCCCCTCCGCCCCTTTCCTCGAGAGCTCGGACCCAATAAAATTCGAGGGTCACGCAAATCGAGCGTAACCGGCCAACCCCCCCAGTTCGATCGTTCTCCGATTCTTTATTTGCCCAAGAAATAACGATTACTTTCCTGTGTTCTGGGAGCTTTTTATTCAGATTTGGGCGTGACATCCTGCTATATAACAGAACGATGACATTTCTGAATTATTGAATGAAATAAATTCTACTCACTGACTAAGGTGAGGAAGGGTATATTGTGCTGTTGAAAATGGGGCGGACTGCAAGCCTCTTCTGGCCTGGAAACGGCACTTCCGGTTTGCACTTCTATCACGTGGCCGTCCCGTCGATAGAAGGTCATACACATGAAACCGCTGCGACTGAAAGCAAAAGAAATACGTAACGATTTGTGAAAGGCTTTCCATACCTGTCAGATCAATCAAGGAAATTCTATCGACTCACCAGCCGACGGTGAAATGGGCAACCAGCATGGTCATCGTCACCGCCTGAGCAGAGCTGGATTGCTTTATGCTGTTGCAGAGGATCTTTACGTCCTGATCCTCCTGTCCAGGAACGTATTGTCCGTCCAAGGATCCGCTTTCGAACCTCGAGGAACTGCTGTTCGATCTGGTTGCGTGCAACGAAGCGTTCCTCGGATGAAACGTGTAAGACCTGGTCAGGTCTAGGGTGTGCCAAGTTAGTCCACCGCTGGAATGACCGGTCAACCAATTGGGAAATCGACACTGGCCTGGCGGCGATACTGAAAGTGTACGGGAAGCAATTTATTTAATGCTGATTGAATTGCTTTCGAGAGTCGAAACTGCTCTTGCGCTTTTTCAATGGACTTTGCAATCCCTGATTGAAATTACGCTTGTTTTTATTCCTATCTCATGGCTCGTTTCCTTGAAAAGCGAATGAATCAGTTGGTCCGACCATTGCGAACGTTGATTTCATTCTATTTAATCATCGTTGTAGATCGTTTTAGAGACGAATGGAGTTGTAAGGATCGCGTTCGAATGATTACTCGATTAATCATTTTCAATTAGGGGAATTAAACGTAGGGGAATAATAGGGAAAGAGAGGAAATTGCATATGGAAAGGTGGAGAAACGGAAGATTGACAGAGAATAGTTTGGCCAGTTTTATGGCACGTAAAAGCATCGTTGCACGGTCCAAGGAAGAATTGGAATAATTCAGCGTATCTCCAAGTCCAGGAGGCGGACGAGCGAGATACAAATTCCGTGATCGTAAAAATCGAATAGCATTTCGCTTGTTTTACTTGCTGTCGTCCTTTATCTTTTCGTGGTATCAAACAGTACACCCTTTCTCTCGTCTTCTCTGTTTGCCTTTAGGATTTTCTCTCTCTTCGATTTCGCACGTACCTTTGCAACCCCCGTCCTCTGTCGTTATTTTTCCCCGATCCCAGCCCGTGTATTGGCAATCTGCATTTTAACGATACCGATAAAATCTGACGGGAAAGTTGCATTTTGTAACTTTCCTCTGTCCGCTGGCCACGTTGCACTTTGAATCGTACATCGCGATCCATGGCGCCCCTCGCGAAACGTGTTAATTTATAAAAAGCTAATCCATTTCATTCGCAAACGGATAAGTAAGGTGTTGAATCAGGCAAGAGAGTAGACTACACGCGATAAAAACTGTCGACCGAGAAAAGAAGAAGAAAAAAAGAAAAACGGAGAAAATAGAGAGGTCCTGCGACGAGGAGCTGGTACAAGCATCCTCCTCGTTAATATCTCGATCCTTCTTGTAGAAACGTAGGAATGAGAAGAGAGCAACGTCGAGAAGCAAGAACTAGGAAAATGGAATAACATTAAATCTTTTCCTTTCTTTCTCTGACTCGCAGGTTTCCCTCGAGACCATCCTTGTTCATTCTTTCTTACTCTTCCCCCCCGCTGTGTTTCTTTTCTTTCTCTCTTATTGAGAGTGGCTTTAAACTGCACCCACAAGCCGGCTCGAAAGTTTGTTCAATTAGCCTGGACTCTTCTACCGCAAAGTCAATACCACGGGAAAATTACTCGACTGCGTTTTCATAACTGCTCGAAACGTGCGGTTTAAACCGACGAGAAGGGAGCAGAGGATGTCTTGGAACGTCGAGGAGCGTTCGAAACGTTTCGAGACCCCATCTCGAATAGCCAATTACATGGATGATGGTTGGCTGTTAATCGAACGAACGCCTACAGAAATTTCTCCCTCTAAGCTGTGTTCGATGATGTATCGCTATCGAATCAATTTTCCTTTCAGAACGCATAGAAGATATTTCATCTTTCACGAATTTATACATCGGAATGTTTTTCAAAAGTTTTTCTGAAAGGAAACGACACGGATCACCTGTTTTTCACTGATTTAAATGCGACAACCTTTCTAAAGCGACGGAGATCCTGGAAATGCGGTGAAGCGAAATCCGTTAACGAAGTTTGCCGTGAGAAACTGTACGCGGTAAGATACGGGCTTGCAAACTACGAAAGAAAAAGAAATAGATGTGGAAAGAGGGAGGAAAAGGAAAGAAAAGTGTACAGGAAAAGTGGAGTAGCGTGTAAATATTCCTCGTTCGCGCTTTGGACCGTCATTTTGACACGTTCCATTAATGACGCTGGGAGACAGGTGAATTTTTCACACCGTGATTCCTTGCACCATTCTCGAGCGTCGCGCAGCCTGACCTTATTTTCGCTCCAACGCTCTTTTTTTAAAGCGGTCATTTGAATGAAAAATTTGGAGATATCTAGAGAAGAGTAGGAAATTTGATCGCTCTAATTGAATCGTTTGGAGGAACTTGTTGGGTTCGTCGAGGGAACGCATCAATTACACTTACCTTTCATGAGAGTCATGGTTCGCGATCCCTCCATCGGGCTGAAGAGACCGTTGCAAGTGGCATCTCCGCTCTGGGCCACCCGGTATATCTCGGCCGCGCCCTCGGGCACCGGCCCGCTCTGTAAACCGACATCGTGATCCATGGCTCCCATGCCCATGGCAGCTCTGTGCAGATTACCCTGCACTGTCTGGCCTGCCTTCTCGTAGACGAAGCATCGGTATCGATCTTCGTTACTCGACGCGTGTCCGTGATGTAAACGGCCGACCAGGTATCGGCTACTGCCCTCCTTCCAGGTGGCCAGGCATTCCAACTCCTCCACTGAAACATATCAAGGTAAAAATTGTAACTCGAATGTGACGTCAAACTTTGAACTTTTCCATGGCATCGTTTATCTTGGAAGTAGAAACGACGGAAAGGCGATGGTAGCCTAATGGACACGGAAGTCGAGCCTGTGTCTGACTCCTTGTGTCCCAGTCCCCTAATTATAATGGATTCCTATAATTCACTTGGGTGAATAGTTGGACAAGGAGGCGCGTTAGAGCTGCCGTTGCAGATGATTGACGAGTATAGGCGCGGTACAGAGATTTACGTTGACAAACTCGGTAATCCCTTTTTCGGTATAAAATTTCAACAGCCATTACGTCTGTCTAACGATAAGTGTCGAGTACGACAAATCAAGACCCGCAAGAAAAGCGTCCATCGATCTCTCTTTGGATCCTTCGGATCGTCAACGAGCAGCGAAGGTAGTTAGAGGCGGAAAGAGGACGCGTTTCGCGCGATCCCCGCGTCTATCAGCGGGATGAAATTCGACGCGGGAACCCCGAGGGGGGGGGGGGGGGGGAAAACGAAGCTGGAATCTGCTCTGGGTGACGAGCAAAAGAGCGAGGGAACGAGCTTTTTCCTTCGAATCCTCGCAAATTGCTCGTGGCGTTCTCGCCTCGAAGGATCGAGGATCGAAAAAGAAGAATAAGGGGAAGAGGCGCGGTAGGAAGGAAAAGCAGGATAAAGAGGAGTGCAGTTAGGAAGAGAAAGAAACGAAGGGAAAAAGAGGTAGCCGACTTTTGCGCGAGATGTGATTTAGATACGCGCCTTTGGGATCTTGGCTGGTGCCTGTCTGCAAAGCTTCGTAGACGACGCTTAAGGAGCAGGACAGAAGTTGTCCGTCGATAACATCGAGCTCTCTTTACTTTTGCCCTTTCGAGGGTTAGACCTCTCAGGTGCATCCGGCACACCGATCCGATAATTGTCGGTTTCTTCGTGGCAATGCTCCTCCGCAAAGGATCGCTAGCCTTTGCGTCATCTAAAAGAACCACTGCTGGAAATCTCAGGTTTTCGTGTCGTTTCTTTCCCCACTGGTCGTCCAATTTTCCTTCAAATTTCAAGTATCTCGATTTTAATTTCGAAACATCTTGCGTATCGTCATTTCACGACCAGACGCCACGATTACTAGAAAAAGATCCAAACTGTTTTCCGGCTTTCGTTTCGATTCCTTGGCTTTAACGGCCCGTGGCGTCGTCTCGCGAGACTCGAAGCGTCGGATCGCCGGAATTTCCTAGCAAGATCGCAGACTTTTTGGCCGAGTGCCGGCAAAAGACAGCGAACCGTGAAACTTCTCTTATTCGTTCGTCCATTAAGATTGCGCTCTCGTTCGGCTACAAAAAGGGAGAGAAACCCTTCGGAAAATAAGGGAAACTGTTCGCGCCTTGGTATCCCATAGCCATAGCCGATCGAAACTCATCGTGCGTTCGGTACGGGACGGAAGTTTAACGAAGCCGAAATCGAGCGAAACGAGGCGGCGGTTTTGCGAGCTGGGAGACCTTCGTTAGGAAGCAAAAGGGGATGATTCTCAGGTCGTCGAACAATTTAACCCCGCGCAACGCACCCGTTATACTTCTTCCATAAATGATCATATGTTCGATATTCGAAAGTAGAGGAATCCAATAAGATTTTTATGATATTTACGTGTTTTCAAGCAATCGTTTTAAGCGCAATCTTTCCCGTAAAAGGGGTCGCCGGAATTCTCATAAAAACCGCGAAACGGGCAAATAAAAGTTACAAAATCGAAGAAAAGAAGTGTAGACAGTAAAAGGCTTAATGCTTGTAAATACTGTACGTTCACATTTCTTTGTCTGTTCAGCGACGCTGTCTTCATCTAACGACAGGTATAATTCTTTCCGACGAAATTGTCCGCTGTTTTTCTTGCCTTTCTTCGGTCCACGCGGAAAGGACATTAAAGCCGAGATCGTTTTCGAGTCATTACGTACGAAACGCGACACGAAATCGTTAATCTCGAGGTCTTCGAGTTGAGCCCCAGCCTCGATAAGAGAAACGTGACACGTTCGACGTGGCGCTGATTTATCTTTTTACCAGCCAACGTCCTTCCGTTTAATTTTCCACCGCAGAAATCGTTAGCCCTGCAAATCCCTTATCGGATGTGCGTCTAATGGCAAACGTCCGTTAACCCCTCCGGAAATCGAGCTGCCGATTTACCACCCTTTGTACGGGGACGCGACTAACGAAATGCACGGACGAAAATCGCTTCTAATCGTGCGCCACCATCCCTAACCTTCCTTTACCACCATTAATTGAGCGTACAGGATGAACGAGAGCTCGTTTGAAGCGCGGATTAGTTTGGCAACCCTTTGAAATAGTAGGAGCCTTCTTTTTATTTTTATTTTTATTTTTCTTATTCACGAATTTTCTTGCTCACCTGCACTTTCCGAGGCAGTTATGTCAGGGCATGCTTGATATCTGAAGAGCAATCTGCTGTCGTCCGTGCAGGTGTCGACGTTGCTGACTGGTACAGAACAGGTTCCGTGGCCTCGGTTATACGAAAAGGTCATAGGACCTCGAAAAGGGCACGGCACAGGTGTTGCCTCTTCCCGGAACATGGAATATAGCAGAGCATCTCCGGTGATGAACGAGCAGAGGGAGGAGAGGGAGCTTTTGCCGTGACAGTAAGCTGAAACAATAAATGAATGCTCGTTAGTTATTCGTTTAAATGAACACAGAGACGTTACCGGTGTGGACGAGGGATGAGGTAGCAGGTAGGACCATCAGGCAACAACGATAAAACTTTCAAAACGACACGAATAAATCTGCTACGTTCCATTTATCGTAAAAGATAATACATATTTTGTTATTCGAGGAATAAAAGGAACGATTAAAACTCTACGGTACTCTGTTCAGATGAAAATTTGTCAACTCAAGACGTGTATAAATAATAATAATAATAATTTATTATTTTATATAAGCTGAAATTTTGAGAGAGAAAGAGACAGAATTTAATTGAAAGAAATTTTAACGATCATTTCGAGCGACACCTTTCCTGAAAAAAAAAAAAAAAAATCTACTTCCTTGAGTGGTTGTTGGGACGCATTAACTTCCGTCGAACAGCCATAAGTTCTTCCCTCGTATAGAGGAAGCTTGACAGGAAGTCGTGAGAGGGAAGAAAGGCGAAGAAGGTAGTGGGGCGAGGAGACGATGACGAATTTTCTCTGAGTAGGAAGTTCATAGCCGGGAATAACTTTAACCGAGGATATTCTCCGCGATTTCTTTCTTGCCGGCTGGAAAAGTGGCGAGACACTCGCAGTGGGACCTCGGAACAACTTTTCTACGCACAGGTGTTGCCACCAAGCCGGGAAAACTCGACGGCCCATCGACGTGTTTTTCTTCCGCTTTCTCCCTATCCACCCTTTCTACCGCCCCCTCTACTGCTGGTTATTGAAGATTATTGAAATATGCGATTGATTTCTACCCAATTTTTATTACTCCGCAGGGTGAACAGTATTAGATTGAAAGAAAGTAAGTTTGCGGTTTGTTATTTTTTTCGTATAAATTTGACTACGGAAGTTTAATTTCTAACTTCATAAACAATATTGACAGTTCCGGCAAATGTTTCAAAGTAACGAACGAAAAAATGGTAACGACTTTACTGGTTGAAAACCACTAAATCGGTCAACGACTATTTTACTGCCCTTTCCCTTCACTATCTTGTCACATTTATCTTCAAATCCGTTCATATATCGTTTTTATTACAGTTTACAACGACTTCGAGAGAAACATCAACCTCTCGTATCAAATGTTTCTATGAAGTTTATCGCAACGATTCGCTGACTTTATAAAATTTAATTATTCCAACAAATTGTAAATTTCGTTCATTTTAATGAAGATACTTCCAGTATGATCTCTTTTGAACAGAGAAGTTAAAGAATCTCGTGTTTCCAAGTGACGTACTAAAAATTATTTAAATAAACGAATATTTATTTGGGCGAATAATAAACCGTGGAGCAACGAGTTGTCGAGAGGGAGAAAAAAAGAGAACGCTGGAAGGAAGGTAGGCAGATGTAATTTTCAAAGGGTGGAAATGGAAAAAGTGCATTGTCGTGTCTTTCCTCTATTTCCAAGTTTTTCCCCAACTCGTCCTCTCATTTATTTATTTATTTTCACGTGAATGCCGGCTTCGTGTCACCCTTTCGTTTCGATGAACTCGCTAGCTTCTGAAATTTTCATCGTCATTCGAATCGACCCCCTTTTTCCTCCCTTCCATTAATTCACTCCGTCTAATCGCGTTCAAGAAACGTCTTAACGTAATTAATTTGCATCATTAAAAGTACCTGTATAGAACATTAAAACTTCAAAAATTACTCGACAGATTTTGAATGATTTATAATTTATAAATGATTGAAGATTGAACTTTCAGCGCACCCCGGAAGTTGACTATCCAATTCGCAAACTAAACCTCAGATTGCAATCAGGTACAAGTATTTTGAGACGCACTGTATTACGATTGTGGAAACGAAGGGCGTGTAAAGTGCAATTCCGTGTTCTGCTTTGGAACGGACATCAACTTGTCCGCGATATAAACACGCTCGCCGTCAGCCAATTAAATTTAAAACACCCTTTCTGTTCTGACAGCAATTTCGCCTGTTAAGCTTCTTGATGAACCACCCCGACGCAACGACCGCTTGTTAAAATCTTCTTCTCAGCGGTCGACTCGCGCCAAGTATCTTCATCAAGGAAGAAGGATTAGAGTTTAAAAATTTTATGCGTTTTCCTTTTCCTTTTCTTTTTCTTTCGAAACATAGTTAACAATGCGTTAACAAACATACGAACTTCTCTAAAGATAGAAATCCCCTCTGACAGATTTTAAAACCGCCCCAATTTCCCAAACGATCGCAGCACAATCGGTTGCTTTCAAGCAGAGAAACATCTCCCGCGGGAACAAATGAACGAGTGATCGATAACGAACTAGGTCCACGAATCGGATTTCATTGCAAACATCAGCCTTCAGAATGTATCACGAGTCACGAAGAAAGTCCGTGGTTTTTCCATTGGTTCGGTTGCCCGAAGCGTGACGAGACTTTTCTACATCCGTTGTCACGCTTCTTCTACCCGTTTCCCAGAGAAACGACCCACATTTCCCCGCGCGTTGACGGTCCGAACTGTACCCTGCAGGCGAATGGTATCTGCGATGTGACACTATGCAGATTAAAATCCGATAAAAAAGAAGAGGGTGGAGAGGGAGGAGTGGGAGAAGAGAGACCCGAGGGACTTTGACAAATCGTCGAAAAATGCGGACGCTAGACAGCAGAGGGCTGCTGTGTACCAGAGGTCGGTGCCCCTCTTTTTCAGCCTATATACACACTGTTTCATAACGTATGCAATCAATTTCGCGAAAACAACAAGAAATATTTCGTATAAATACGTGCCGCGTTAAAGTTCTTCCGATCCTCGTTTCTCGAACGAACCAGAATTTCATAAATCGTTACCACAGCAACGATCACAACTTGGAATTAATATTAAGTAGGATCACGTGTTATGAAACACCCTGTACGCGAAATCCACCCTCTTCGTTCCTCCCCAAGTTGGCTCTGCTGCCAAACTCCATATGACTGACGTTGTTGCTCTCTCTGTGGCTTCATTTATCTCTCTACTGGTCGTTTCACTTTTCTTCCTCTATTTTAATATGAAATAATGGTTTGTCTGTGCGTTCTTATGTTACAGATACGAACGGAGCGATAAAGTGTTATCGAAATGAGATTGTTAAGATAGATGGGAAAGCAATGAAGCTATCAAAGGTGATGAATCTCGATGAGAAAAGTTGCAAGGGAAAATCCATAATCTTTCGACACCGTGATGAATTGGACTAACTTCTGTCGAATGAAAGTTAATTGCTCCATCGTTTCTTCGATACCTCTCCACCGATTTCAACGAACACGATACAACGAAGGTATGAATATAAGCAAGAAAAATTGCTCGATGAAAAAGCTCCCTTCTACCGGGATAGCTAAATGTTTGGAAAAATAAAATAAACTATCGTAACACGTTCCGTAACGAAGAAATATTGATTAATCGCCGTTAAAAATTCATCATCGATCAATTTACTTGAACGAGCCTGTACAGAGTGGTGCACACGCTTTTCGCCTGCACCTAACCCATTTTTTATCTGGATCCATATTTACCACCCTCTTTGCCGCTGGCTCGTTTCCCCTCACCGTCAGTCGCATCACTTACAACCACAGTTGGAGGATCAAAGTATCGTTAGCGGGTTTGAAAATAAAAAAAAAAAAAAAAAAAAAAAAGAAGGAAGAAAAAAAAAGAGGCATGTATCGTCTATGAGCTACACTGAAGTGAATGGAATTATCAGGAAACCTCGTTGCACGATTCTAGCAGGGTAAAAGCGTCCTTCGAACGAGCTAGTTTTAAAGCGGACGAAACTTTTACAGATTCGACGATTTTTATGAAAATCCACATACAGGTGGGCGGATGCAGTTTTTGGCTTTCTGAATACGTAAACAGATGCTCTCCGCTAACTTTGTGCACTTCAATCTAACGAGGACACGTTCACATGAGAACGGATATCAAAAGCCTCTCGAGCAGTCTTAGCTTTTCCGCGGTAAATTAACAAGCACTTTTAATTTTCAGTTATATGCAGTTAAACGCGCGCATTTTCAGAATACAGTTTTACGTTACGCATATGCTGGGAGAGGCGTGTCGAAAATCAAAGATCGAGGAAAGTGTCGATCAAAGCGTAGAACGTGTTAATGAAAGATAAAATATTTCCAAAGCAGAATCTGTAGCGGTTTCTTATTACGAAACAGAAGTCGCGGAATAATTTCGCAGCGATCTGCATAACGATGCTCGATAAATATCCGGGAGGGGAATCATTATCACGTCCCAGAAAGTTCGCAATCCGTTCTGTTGTCCGTGTATTAACGAGGCAGGAGGTTGATTGCACGCTAGAATCCGGCAAAGTGCTCTCGATTTCTTTTTCGCTGTAAACGAGGTTCCCGGTACCCGTCTGGAATTAGCAGTACCATTGCCTGTTTCGATCGTTTCCGTGTCTCGGCCTTCTTCTCCTCTCATCCCCCATTCCACCCCTTAGGTTTGCACAACGAACGAAAGTCGTTAAGTTCTTCGTCGGGAATTATTCTGGCAGCTAGGCTGCCTCGTTCTCGGCCTCGGTCTTCTCGTCATCTTCGAGCTTTTAATTACCGATCGGCATTCTAATTAATGAATGGATTTCTACGGGCCAACGGGAAATCGTTATCGATTTCGTAGGAAACAACGGCTATTAAGGGGGGTCGACCGAAGACGAGGCCGAAGAAAGGAATGGTTAGGACAAGACGGGGAAGAAGAAGGGACGAAATAAAGAAGAAACGACATCTTTTCAATGTTCTTTAGAAATATTGTACTTACTTTCTTTGTACTGGAGAACGTTCGAGTGCTTCTCGTGAATGACGACGCAACGGTAGCAGGATTTTCTGAAACAGGACAGAAACAGGGCTTTTTTTATCTTATTCAGGTCTTTCATTCGATATCGTTTGCTGGAATTAGAATGCTTTCGCCTGTGCTTGATTCTTCTTCTCTCTTTCTCTATCCTTCTTTTTTCCCCTCTCGTTTTTATTGTTCTCTGTTTCGTTGCTCGTTAGACGACGACGACGACACGGATTGGTTGAGATTAACAGAGAAGAACCTTAATGAGACTCGAGGTGTTAGAAATCTGTGAAATCGAGTCCAACTATTGACCGAATTAACGCGATTTTCTACTCGGATAAAATAGAAAAATAATTTCCACGTCTTATAAATAAATAAAAGATGTCAACTTACTGGTCCACTAAAAGAAATTTGTCGCCCTCGTTGTGCAGACACCTGCCCTTGCTGGACAGTTCGTTCCTGGAGATGACGATCGGTTGTCTGACACCGCTCTGAAACCACGTCCCTTCCCATTTCAACGGAAACGTGCATTCTGAAACAAAAACAAGACGATCGTAAAGAAATCTGTTTGAATATAAAAGTACATATTTGGTGAGAAGTAGAAAGTAATTCTGGAGAAATCGCGAAGCAAGTCGAAGATAGAGGAACGAGAGGGACGGTGGCAGGGCAGAAATAAGGGTTGAACGACAGGCAGGAAGGGCGCATAACCATGGCGTCGTGATGGGAATTCTCCGGACGGGATAATCCTAGGGGCGAAGCGAATTTCCGGGAACTACAGGCATAGCACGGAAGGGATACACATCCAGCCGAGTTATTGACGATAATCGAAAGCCAGGGATGTCCCTGGTGCGTCGTTCCTTTCTCTCGTTGCAGGTTCGCCGACCTGAAGGGCCATTTCGAATTTACAAAAAAGAAAGAAAAAAAAAAGGATTCTTTAAACAAAGAATTAGAAACTAAATTATACCATCATAGTAGAAGAAGGAAAATAGAGACGTCGTTCTTGAATCGCGATAGAGAGTTCTATTTCTGTGCAACGATCCTCGAACGCAACTTTTCGTCGCGTGGTAATTTCAGTTCTACCCTTGATAACCGATTAGCAGTACGAAACTTGGTAGAAGCTCGCGTCGCGTGTCTGAACAACGTGTCGCAAAATGTAGACAAGTCTCGACAGCTGATAAATAAATCAACCAGTGGATCGAGCAACGTTTCTCTCTCGTTTTCTTCGTTTTGGCTCTGTTCGCGAAGAAAAAAGCAGCGTCGCAACAATTGGCTCGGGGTATAAATAAAAGAAAAGGAAAAAAAGCAGCGTGTAAAATAAATGAAAGGGTCGTTCGGCGGAAGTACGCCGCCCCTAATTAGAGGTTAATTAGATTTCATCGTAGAAAGCGTTGACGAAGAGGTGGAAAAATATTATTCCACGAGGGGGTCGTACTACACGAACGCCGCAACGACGTTTTCAAGTCGGGTCTTTAAGTAAAAGCACGGTAAATAAAGACAGCTATCGTGTTCTGTTGTTGATTCGCCTAATTGTGCCAATCGCAATGAATTCGCTTTTAATTTCAGGTCACAACCGATGGAATAAATCTACTTTTAATGCGAAATAAAAAATAAAAGTTGTTTTATCTGGAGAAGAAGCTCTCGCCCGAGGGGCTGTTAGAATAATAAAACGCGAACGAAACGTTTTAAGAGTGCTTGGAGTTGCTTATCTCCAGGGGTGGATGCTGATATTGGCGCGTGTCATTTTCTAAAGTTTTGACAACACTCGGCAAACGAATTTCAATAGTCGTTTCTTTTTTTAAAAATCGTTGGTTAACAGTAAACTAAGGTATCGCATAAGAATTAGATGTCGAGCAATTCTTGCGAAGCAAGAAGAAAATCGGCACGGTTGAGTTTCAAGGGTGAAATCGATAGCAGGTGGTAGGTCCCTGAAGCGAGTCCACCGGCGCGGCACCCCAGCAGCCACTCTCTTCTCACCCCTTCCTAGCCATCTCACCGACACCGACCACCCCCAGGCATTTATTTATTTCCATGCGGTTCGTATGCCTCTCGCGCGTCCCCCCTTTTTCTCTTTCACCCTTCGGGAAGAAGAGAGACAGGCGGAGGGTAGACGACGATGGGGTGCGAGTCGTGCGATTCACGGCGGGCTCGTAAAATCCGCGGGCGAGACTCGAAATCCGTAATCACAGTTCGCACCAACGGGCCAGCCTCGATGGAGAATCTCACCCCCAGGGCAAAGGGGTGCCGCGAGGGCAACGGAATGGAACCAGAGAGAGGGAGAGAGGAAAAAACGGTCGAGTGTTTCGCGGTGGTGGTCCACCCACACCACAGTTTCTCTTCGCGAAATCGAATCTCTTCGGGATTTTCTATCTCTGTCCCTTTCTTTTTTCTTTTTTTTTTTCTTTTTGCTTTTTGCGATGCTGTTAACGATAAGACTTTAGGATCGCGCGTAAATAAATGGTCGTCGTTTTTCTTGGCGCTTTTAATTCCTTCTCGAAGAAGGGATGACAGCGTCGAGAAATAATCTAGCCGCTTCTTTTTTCTGTTTTTGTTGGAACTGTTTCGTGGCGAGGTAGATTAAGGTGAATCGCGAAGCGGGAAAGAGGGATGAAGAAACTTTTCGATTTGAAAAGTGTGCAGTTTCGGTGGCTATGGGAGATGCTCGATGCTCTCTTTTTCCCGGCTTTTCAAGCAATTCAATCGTATTCACAGATAGGAACGTTCGTGTCAGGTGAAATATCTTGTAACCTATTTGGTGTTGGATAATTAGTGGTTGCTGTAAAGAGGATTACGATAGATCTTTGCGGATCGATTATGGATCAACGATTGCGTCTCGTATATCTATGATGTAATCTACTGTAATCCTCTTTAGCTCAAACTATTAATTATTCAACACTTGATGGATCAACTGGATATTCCTTCTAATCGTATAGCAAATAAGTAGTGAGAATTTGAGAAACGCAAAATTACGCGGAGTTTATTCTCACGAACGAGTCGTTACTTTTCTCCGTCCTCCTTACCAGGGTAGCCGGCTTCCCTTGGCCCATTCTACTCGCGAATAACGATCCCTCGGTGGCAATATGTCTTCCCGGAAATGGGCCGCGTTCTCCAATTGGACAATGATAATAAGCATAATATGTAGCGACAAGAATAATAACGGCGATGATTAGAAAAAGTTCCGTTAAGTAGATACCGCGTTCATAATTCATTGGGCTATACGAAAAGATTCACTGTTTTCAGCTTTTATTCCTGAACATCCATAAGATGGAAATAAATCAAGACCGTTGAAATTTTCAATAAATTTTAATTACACAGACAACGTCAGGCGGGCGTTAACGAAAAACGCAATTTTCCGTCATTTTTCTTCGGGTTTCTAGAAAACGGTCGAACAATACACGCGATACAACGGCAGCGGTAATTTTTCATTCTTTATCCCTGGCACAATCCATTTCACCGGTATTCAAGCAGCCGTAACGACTCCTGCGTGGCTGTAATTTACCCCAGAAATGGCCCACGACAAAATAGAGCCTGTTTCAACCCTGGTTTGCCGGGTGGGGTGCGCGGCTCACGTGGCCGGCCCCGAAATTTCTTGATTAAGACGACTGGCACGCGATCTTTCGTGGCCGAGCACCGCTCATTTTTCTTCCACTTTGTCGATCAATCTTTGGTTCGGTATCGCGGAAAATCCTCGAAATAACTGTTGAATATCTTGCGAAATTTCCTCTTACGCTTCGCCGTGTTTCTAGAATGAAAGGTGGTGGAGTTTGCAGAGTCGTGTGAAAGCAGTGCTTTCAAGAACCATGAATGCGGCTCGCATCATTTGATCGATAAATTGTTTTCAATATCGATAGACGGGTAGGGTATTATCGAGCTCCATCATGCGAGCAATTATCAGCGGCAACATCGTTAGTCCGTAAGTTCGAGATGACAATGGAGGCTGGTCGCGTCCCGTGGGAGATTCGAGGCGAGCCGCGTCGATTTGAATAGTGCAGATCGAATCGTCAGATAGTATACAATCTCCCGGATGAATTCCTGTTTGTGGAAGGTATGACGGCTCCTCTCTCTTCACCCTTCCGCCATTCTACGATTGAAATCGAACTAATGGCAGAAATTTAACGCGGCACGCTTTCCTATCGCACGATATTAAACCGATGCAAAGATACAACAAACCGGCTGCTTTCGGTATCGTAAAAATATCCTTGTAATTAGCGATTCTATTTGCAATTGGCTCAATTTCGAATTATCATACAATGGATACAATGATTGAATTCAAGAGTTTTAGTGTTTGCGTTTAGCCATCTGATTTATTCAGCAACATTTGAATCGACCCGTTCAAATTAACCAACCGTAGGAAGCGAGTTGAATTACGCTAATTAGAAACAGCTAATTAGTAACATCGAATAGATCCTTTGCTGGGCAAAAAGCCTTTAGATCCACATGTTTCGGTATTACAGAGGAAGATTATATTAGTTACCTTGTCCTTCGCAAAGTTTCATTGTTTATCGTTAAGAGCGAATAATTCGTTCCTCGTCAAACGATTATTAACACGTTAATTAAACGAAGTTTCATCTTTTCTACTTTGGAAGTGTATCATAGATCGCGCGGTGGTATATTCCGTGGCATTATAACCAAAGCGGAAATGTCGATTGGTGGCGCGTTTTCTGCTCGAACGAGCATCATTGAATTCGATCAGCGTCATCGAATTCGCGATACTTGTCGAATCGGTGACTAGATAAATCGCATGTTTCGACAGCGTTCGTAACCCGGCCTGTGTGATCTGCTGATAAGTACAAACGCCAGTCACGCGAACGACTTGGACCGATTATAAATTATTTAACGCGTTAACTCTGCCATACACGCGTGCACATACCAGTCCGTCGCTCGCCACTGCTTTACACGCTCGAATTAAACGCGATATTAAACGACCATCTATGGAGTTTTATTGCTTAATTTGATTTATTTTATTTAAAACGGATGAAACGAACGTTTTCCTCTTTTTTCTACTAAATTCAAAAGTTGTCGAATTAAATTTCATCCAGGTTTACGCTTAGTTAGAGACCTAAGCCAGGGAAACAACAATAAAACTGCAAAGGTACGGTTCAGGTAACTCGAACGCAGCGGTAAAACGTCAGTGAAATATTCAAAAGCAACGAGGAAACATTTACATTTTCCACCAATGACAGTTCATATTCATCGCGTCGATATTTCTCGCGTATCCCAGCGAGACATTGGAAATTGAATTAAAGAGAAACATCGCGTTCCGCCATCGCAAATCTTGGGATCGTGATTCGGTTTCGTAACGCGATACATCGTGTAATTAGCATGGAAATGCAAAATCACTTGGGAAAATAGGTGCGAATAGCTATTGGCGATAGAAAAGGGAGATTTAGCAGGCACGAATGAAATATTCGCCGATACGAATGGCCGTGCGAGATTAAGTAACTGGATCTGCTCCCATTGGGAATAACCGCGTTGATACAGACGACCAAAAGTTTCCCTATAAACCGAGCCTAATACATGTGATTTATCAGAAAGAAAAGTAACATCAACCATGCTCCTGTGGGGACCATTCTCCACCGGCTAGTTTGTTGAAAGAATTTTCACTTGGATAAATCCACGCGCCACCGAGTACACTTAATCTGTGTATCGCGAGAGGAAAGTTGGACAACTAGATTTATGGGAAATTAAAGAATAGAACGTATGCTTATCGGGTGTCAAGTTGCAGTGAAATCTGTGTGATCGCGAACCACGATTTCTCTGTCGAAAAAAGACCTTGCCCGTCGAACGAACATTTGTACAACCGATCGTAAGAGTATTTAAACAATCCCGATATTCGCGTTCGATCAAATACCATCGAAGCTCGCCTTTGTCCATCGGACAAAAGCTCTTTCCCGTGGAAAACGCGTTGCAACGAGCTTCGGATTCGAAGCCGGCTCGAAATACTCGGTACAAGTAACTATTAACCATTACAAGCGGCCGACTCGTCGGCACTTTTATTTCCGGCATGGCATCGAGAACGACGCGACGCGACGCGATGCGACGCGATGCGACGCGAATCGGGCCAGAAAACCGGGTGTGAGAGAAGAGACGGCCGACAACACACGGCAAACCCTGCAACATTGTACCCACGGTGTCGCATCCCTTTACTTCCTGTTTCCCTCCGCCCTCTCCGCTCCTCTCTATGCCCGAGCTTTTCAAAAGGGTTAACGAATTCGGCAATCAACGGGTATCGATTTCGATCGTCCACCGATTTTACGCGCGTTTTTCCGGTATTCTCTGTCATTCCAGCATGGTGCAAAAATCCCCGTTGATTTTGTAAAATCCCACCGTTATCTGACGTTTTCTCCCCCGGGGGTAACAACGACGCAACGAGGTTTATTCGACAAGGTAGGTTTAATTTGTCAAAGAATTCGATTCGAATCTAGGGTAATATACAATTTATTTTTATATGCAGTCGCATTGGTACAATTTACAATTTCGTTTGTAACTTTAAAAGAAAAAGGTAATTCAAAGATCCGAGAAAGCGATCCTGCTAATTTCTCCCCGGGGTATAGTCTTTCATCAGACGAAACGATGTTTCGATTGGCCAGGCCATGTTCTCGCGAGGTTAAAACGAGCCAACAGCAAACGATCCCGTTCTTCTGCAAGACGATCCACAGCGTCACCAGTGATCCATTATCTTTTTATCGGTAGCTAGCGACGCTGGCAGACGGACAGCGAAGAAAACGGAGCCTACGTGGAAATCTTCGGGACGCCAAGTGAATTATTGTCAGTCTAGCCAAGAGAAGAATAGCGTCGTGGATCCTTGACACTTTGACAGTCGTCGGGACGCAAGGTAGACGCGCAGGGAAGGAGAAGGGTGGAGCAAAGAGTGGAAAACCGCGACCATCCCTTTACTCTCGCCTTCCTCCTCCTCGTCTATACTCGTCATTGACAGCTGTCAGCCGTCAGCGTTGGAAAGTTTTACGAGGACGAAAGTTGATATTGCTGCGCTTGCAGCTTTGCCCCTTCTCACCCTTTCACACCCCCTCACTCGAACGTCCTCTCCTCTTCCATCGAACTCGTCGATTTCTCTCGCTCTCTTTCTGTTTTTTTTTTTAAATATTTTTTTATCCCTTTGTGTGCCCTTTCTTTCCGCCACTTTTTGCCCATACTATATTCCGTACGCTTTGCTGCTCTCCTCTCTCTGTTCTCACTTAATCCATTTTTTTTTTCAGTTCTCTATCTATTTCGATGTTCTTTTGTGTTCCGATTATTTCTCAATTTTCTATTGTTTCGTTAGCTGTCCCTTTATCAATTGTTCTTTTCCACGCTGTACAATCGTGTTTCCCGAGATCGACGTTGTCATCGCGTGGATCTATCCTTTCCTGGTTATCCTAGTTTTCGTTCCTCTGTGTTTCTACGCTTTTCACAGACAATGATAGTTGGAATTTAATTTCAGCTTCTACCAGATTTTCATTTCCTGAATTACAAACAACTTCATTAAATATTACTTACCAATGCATGAAACGATTTTTATCACAAAAATTTCAACGTACCATTTTTGTCGAGCTACCGTTATATACAGGGTTCATCCGTCTCGATAGTTCGAAAAAGATATCAGACTCTTGATAGATTTATGCCTAATAAATTTTGCACAGTACTTCCAGGAGTTACTACAACAAATATAAATGAAGTTGATGAATAATAACATAACATATACACGTTCTAAATTCATGAATAGGTGACAGCAGCCTTTAAAGTGTTTACTTTCAAATTTTCGCTTTACCTTACAGAAATTCCTTCGAAACGAAAAGCGTGAGGTAAAATCGGCGAATAAATTGATCCTCTGGAAAGAGGTGGTCGATAATCGACGCTTCAATTTCGACAGGAGGAAAAACGAGCATGAAGATTGGAAGAACAGGCAGGGTTAGGGTGTGGAGAAAAAAAAAAAAAATCGAAAATGTTCCCAGCCGTTCAGCGGGGGTTGTTCGTTCTCTCGATGACGACGTCACGGATTGAAATGGCGCGTAAAATGGCCACTGTTCCCAAGGGCGAAATATTCCAAGTCTCCAATTTTATTCATTCCCAGTGTGTTTCTCTTTCCTCTCTCTCCCACTCGCAAACCCCAATCACCCTTCTGGTGTTTTTTTTCTCTCACGCAACTACGTGAGCGGAGAGAAACGTCATTGTGTAAGAGAGAGAGTGAGCGCGCATGCAAAGGGGAGGGAGGGTTAAAACGGTGTTGGCACCCCCTCCGAAAAAACATTTGTTATTCAAGGGAACAGGTTCCTGGTCGAATCAGTGGGAACACGAAGAGGCAAAGTGGAGGGCGTATAAATGGACGGGAATAGGAAAATAATATCGATGAAGTGGTGCTACACTCGCTTTTCAAGCAGACTTCGAATTTCTAGAGGAAATCGATCGCTCAGAGAAATTGCTGGGCAAACAGGAAGCTTTATTTCGTGTAACAACACTCGTACAAAGTTTCAGAGTGAGTGTTGACACAAACTATTTCAATCCAAAAACTCTATTTCTCTAGTTCTTTCAACTAGTTCAAAATTTCAACTAAAAAATTTCTGCAGAATTAAACATCCCTACATTCTTTTCATAAATACATTCTTTCCATTCCTACATTCCTTACATCGCTTCATCCCTTATATCCCTACATTCCTTACATCTCTTTATCCCTTACATCCCGACATTCCTTACATCCCTGCATTCTTTTCATCCCTACATTCCTTACATCTCTGCATCCCTTACATCTCTGCTTCCCTTACATCGCTGCATTCCTCACATCTCTACATCCCTTACATCTCTGCATTCCTCACATTCCTGCCTTCTTTATATCCCAACATCCCTTACATCCCTGCATCCCTTACATGCATGTATCCTTTACATCCTCGTATCACTTATATTCCTGCATTCTGCAGCGATAAGGCCTGTAATTTTATACAAATTTAGTTCCACTTTTCGCCACCAGAGGGCGCTGATTCGACGTCGAAATTTCGCGCCCTCTGGCGGCGAGAAAAGGAACTAAATCATGCCAAAATTTTGGCCCTCTAGCGGCAAAAATGTGAACTAAAATCTCGATGTCCAATCAGCGCCCTCTGGTGGCGAAAAAAGGAACTAAATCTTGCTCGATTTCTGGCCCTCTAGCGGCAAAAATGTGAACTAAAATCTCGATGTCGAATCAGCGCCCCCTGGTGTCGAAAAAAGGAACTAAATCTTGCTCAATTTCTGGCCCTCTGGCGGCAAAAATGTGAACTAAAATCTCGATGTCGAATCAGCGCCCCCTGGTGTCGGAAAAAGGAACTAAATCTTGCTCCATTTCTGGCCCTCTGGCGGCAAAAATGTGAACTAAAATCTCGATGTCGAATCAGCGCCCTCTGGTGGCGAGAAAAGGAACTAACTTACCTTTACTCGAAGCAGTCTTTATAATATATTTATTATAAGGGATGCAGAGATGTAAGGAATGTAGGGATGAAAAGAGTGTAGGGATTTAAGGGATGAAGAGGTGTAAGGAATGTAGGGATTTAAGGGATGAAGAGGTGTAAGGAATGTAGGGATGAAAAGAATGTAGGGATGAAAAGAATGCAGGGATATAAGGGATGCAGAGATGTAAAGGAACTCCGTAGGGGCCCGGGGCTGGGGCCCCGGTCTCCACTGCACGCGGCCCGAGAAGTGCCGGCATCGGGTGTGGCCCCCGATGTCGGCGGTGTTTGGCACATGGTGGAGGGTCAAAAAACCCTCCCTGCCGCCATAGTGCAGGCCACCGTGGTGGTTTTAGTGGGTAAAAATCCCACACTACCTCCGGCCCCTCCCCAGGGGGGCTGGAGGTGTCTTTTCGAAGATTTCCTCCACGTAAAAAAAAAAAAAAAAAAAAAAAAAAATGGGGGTATCTGGAACTCTGAAAATCATGATCCATCGAGAAGAAAAGCACGTCTAATATCTTTGTATCTGCAGTCAGTTTGATTATACATGGTAAGTATTTTAAAAAGTGTATCTATTGAACAAATTCTGTAACTTTTGTCAGAGTGAAAGGTGTCCTCGCGAGATAACCTTTTTCCAATGTATGATAAATTTAACACACGATTGAACTTAACGGCGTAAGAATAGCAAAGAGAAGAAGATAACAAAATCTGTGAAAAAGGGGGGGCGGGTAAAAGAGAGCAACAGGATGGCAGAAGGAAGATAGCGAACAAAGGAAGCAAAGAAAAAAAGAAGGTCTCGGTGCTTCCATTCGCTGTGCATAATTGATTGGCGCTTCAAAGGGCCCGGGAATAATCCAGGGCACTGTATAACGTTGATACGGTACTTTTTCATCCTCGGCTCGACTCTCGTCTGTCTCGATAAAGCTGCGACCCGTACGTTCGTATTGATCCGGATCACAATGGTTGGCGATCTGACATGTCCCGATGTTCTTGCGCTATTCTCGTTCTCTGATGGAAAAGAGAGGACCGTGGAGAAAAGCGAAAAGAGCAAAGGAACACGTTCCGTCGTTAAATAATAGATAGAGTCGCGAAGCAGAAACACGATTTACTAACGATTTACTAGGCACTGAAGATCAAAATGTTCGTTGTATTCTCGAATAAAAGGCTGATGCTTGATTACACAAGGATGCTCGTGACGAAACTCGAACGTTCAGCATAATAACGAGTTGGCCGGTGATTCTCGCGGACGTCGCGTCGCGTTCAATTTGTAAAAGGCCGATTCGAGTGGATCCACGCGGTCGTCAGGGCATTAACGGAAACAAGTTTCACGATTTAGCCGGCAAAGGGCACGAAAGGGTCGCCGGAGACTGGTTGCTGGTCGCTGGTTTTCCTGGTGAAAGAGAAGGAACGATGAGGGAGAGAGAGAGAGAGATCCTCTTTATTGACCCTCGAAACGAGTTTAAACCGAGGGTGAAGCGGCCTGATTGCCGCACCGATTGTATTTGGTGCGGCATAATGAAAATTCTTCTTGCGTCATCTGCCCCCGAGGATAGTTTAACGGCATACTGAAATCCTTTCTACCCTCATAGTTGTCCGCTAGTTGATCGCAATTCTCTCGTTCCGTTCAACTTTTATCGAGAACCTCCTTTACAGTCGTACCGGCTCTCTGGACGATCAGGAAATTAATTAACCCTTTGCAGACGGCACACTTTTCAGCTCGATTTTCCCTTCGTTTAGAATATTCGACGTTTAACAGATTGATTACTATGAGATTGGTACCGCAAGTTTGTTATAATTACTAAGTAATTGAAAAAAGAAAATAGAGGATGTAAATTTCGAGGATGCTTGGCAGAAAAGCGAAATCAAGGTGTGGAAAAGCGAAACGACGCGATTACAAGCGTCTACTCTGTTCAAACTCGTTCGTTCGTTATTCATTCATCAAAATTACTGGCAGATTTGCGGCTTTCCAGTTCGAAATCACCATAAAACCCATGGAAGACACTGCAGAATTCATAGAGTTTCAGAATGAAGTATAACGAGAAAGTGGAGGGAAGGTGGAAAGGCAGGGAGGCAAGAGAAAATTGCGTTTCCGCGTCGGCACGGCCGGAAACAGGATGGAAGCGGCCCGGTTCCGACGCTTCTTTTCTTTACCCAAACGATTCTTCGCGCTTCTTCGCCGTCAACTGTTGCGAATATCTCGAAAAGCTGACTTTACGCTTACAAAAGCGGACGTCTCGCGTCGAGCCGTCGTGTGATGCGGAAAATAACGCGACTTTTCAAATCATCGATAAATTCTTACCTTTTATTCTATAGATACTTTCGGTTTACTCGTACCGTCGCGAATTTTATGCTATCCTATTGTATTATAGATAAGAAAATACAAAAGATTACATAAAAGGAAGAGAGAAAATGGTACAGTCGAAGATACGAGTAACGAAACTTGGCAGGTTTCCGATATCGCGACCCTGTCACGCCAGACAATTCGAACCTATTGATTATACTCCACCACCTGGCTTTAATCTGCCACCCTCTACGTTCCCGTAAATATATCGCTGGCTATATTTTACCTTTTACTTAACGTCTCGTCGCTGGATTTACGTTTCTCGATACAAGCTTCACCCTGGGGGCAAGGTAAACGTACACAACCATTTTATTTCTAATGCCCTTTCTTTATTTCATTTCCAATATTCGGGAAGAACAGTCTCGCTTCTGTCGCAAAGTTGCAGGATTCTTTGAAAGAAACGCGATTTAAGACTCTCGAGGTCGCCTCCTCGAAAGAGACTGGATTATAAGCGGCACTACCTTCAACTTGATACAAACAGGTGCACCAGCTCCCGTCTCCCTCTTATTCTCCTCCTCCTCCTCCTTTTCGTATACACCAAGTCCGACAGGAAGAAGAGAAGTTTCCCGTGGATTGCACGGAACCGCAGCCGCAAAACCGTCTAATATTGTATTCATGAAGCGACGAGCGTTCGAAGCGTCCTGAATAAATAAATAAATAACCGAACGCGCGAACCTCGACGCGTGCGATGGCTCCTGGCTTTGAAACCCGTTTAAAGCCAACTACTTCAATCCTCATATTTTTTCAAATCACCATTATAATCAGCATCTCGATAATTTACAACAATTATTAAACAGTTACAAGAACTATCCCCTTTACCTTTCTTCATTTTTCTTTTTTCTTCTTTCAGTCGGATAAAATCAGTGGAGCAACGTCAACGCGGCTGTGTTTATACAGAGGAGAGAAAGAAGAAAAGGAAAAAAAAGAGGAGAAAAGGAGAAATAAAGAGTAAGATGAGGGCGGTAGAGGGTGACCAGCAGTGGAGGTTGACAACTTCGAGAGCTCTTTCAATTTATCTCATCCCCTGAAGCGTCCTCTCCTCTTCCAACCCCCTTTTCCAGCCGTGCATTTCTATTCTTCCTCTACTTCTCCTCTTTGTCTTTGTATACCCCGGCCTCTTGCCGCGTTCTTACGACGATATTTATTAAAGCACTGTCACGTCGCGTAAAGAGAGACCGGGCGAAAGCGACCGTATATCGCATTCGCCAATAAATCCGCCTCAGACTTCTGCCGGGTAAGCAAAGTGGCTTAAAAAGCAGATGAAAGTTTCTTAATAAAGTATATGTAAAATTTAAAATTCTTTTCAACGATACGTACTTACTCGACTCAACGTACATCGCAATGGCAATTGTTACAAACGTGTAGTCGAACACAGGAGGGCATTATTCGTAGAAGCCGATGTATTTGAGAAACGCGACAGGAGGAATAGCTTCGGAGAGGAGCCGATGAAAATGCGACTCGCGTTGCCTCGAACACGAGCTAACCCAGGAAAATGGAACGCCTGGAGATGCGAACAATCGGGCTGGATACTCGCTCGTTCCGGTCCAGGCATTCGAATTTGCATCTCTCAGAGCGTTCGCCTTCGTCGTTGCAGTCTTTCATATTTCTCTCGGACCTGGTGCTCGCTCTTCTTGCACTTTTCAAACAGGAATTTAACCCGAATCAAGCTCTATACGGTATTTCAACAAAAAAAATGGACAAGCATTATGTCAATCGTTCGTCAAGAGGAGGCACGTGTCGTCGAAGCGACCGATTATAATTATTGTCACGATTTGCGGCTCTGAAAACGTCTGATTATACAGGCTCGTCGCTTCGTATCGTGGTTGTAACACGCGTTCAACCTCCGCGAAACATTCGCAACAACAATAATAATAATTATGATAACGGAAACAGAATTACGAAACGTCCAATTTAACCGGCAAAACGTTGACCGCTCTACCAGCGTATTAATAATTACGCTGCCGTAATGATATTCCCGTAATAACAGCAACGATAATAATTAGACGAACGTTAATGTCGAATTACCGGTTCGCATTCAATTTCGAAATCCTTCAGAATCCTTTTCCTTCGGAAGCGTTTGATTTCAAAGAACGCGTAACCCAATTGGTAAAACAATCGTGTAAAGGCTTCGAAAAGGCTTGCTTAAGGGTTCGATAATTAACCGATTAATCCTTGGTAACTGCCTATTCGATCCCGAATACCTGCACACCCTCGAACTCGACGCCGCTCGTCAAGGTTCTTCGAATCCTTCGAAGAATCCAGATATCCCGTCGGAGGGGTTTGCGAAAGGGCAATATAATCCGTGGAAGGGCTCGTACGGTATTTTATTACAAACCAGTCGATAGCAGAAGCGGGATAAACGGGGGGAAGCTGATGGAACAAGGAAGAGGAGGACGAGCTTTTCGGGATTCGGACAAAGGGACGAGGAGACTGTCTGCTGCTGTTGGTAACCCTTGTATTGTTTCGTTAACGGTAATCCGAAGCTTTCGGTGTACCGGCATTTTGGATGGAAGGATCTCACGAAAGACGTTGGAACGACGTATTTTGTGAAAAAAAAAAGACGAGGGAGAACGAAGGCGTATGGGGATGGAGGTCGATACGGAGGATATTTCATGGGGTGAACGCAGCAGGTGATCCAGAGTGATTTGCGGTGTTCGCGATAAATCGGGCAAAGCACCCTTGAAAATATATCTTTCGAGTATTTGAATAAAAAAGCAGAAGAAAGTGAGGATATCGAGCTTTTCGAGTTAATTAAAAATTGTTGAAACACAGTGTATATTAAGTGAGCAAAAATGTTGGAACATTTAAACAGAAGGTTGTAAACAGTTTAGGAAATAAACTGGATGCTTCAAGTAGCACTCGTCTTCGTTATTGCACCAGCTATTTCTCCTGTGTATCCCTTTTACGAGAACCTTAAATATTTCACGGAATAGTGGGCACGAAATAAAGAATACTAGCCGGTCGTTTTTATTTTGCTTGCCAGCTGGGTAGGCGGTAAAATACGGGAACGGCGTTTATGAGTTACGATGTCTTTCCCCAAGTTTTCGAGTCGTGCCGTTTTGCGGGGCTTTAAATTCCGCGAGGAATCGCGCGAACATCGTTCCGCGATATTGGACAACGATATCTGGCGCCGCGCCGTTCCATTACTTTCTTCTTTACCTTTCTTTACCAGTCCGCGTTAAACCGTTCTGATTTTCGCTTCCTTCTTTCATTTTCTAACAGCTCATTGCCTCGTATTCAAGCGAAAATACAACTTTTCTTAATACACGCGAAGGATACCCTTTGAATATATTCCATTTCATTTCGATCGAGATTACGCTTTTTCACCCTCCTATTGTTATACAGCGTCTTACAAAAGTTTACAAGAAATGTGGTAGAAAATGAAGCTTAGAGAGCAGCCGCGCTGACCTTTACCGTGGAAAATTGCACGGGTCGATGGATTTTTGCGAAGGGCAAACTACGATTCCGGACGAAAGAGCCACGGGGCAACCTTCGACGCCCGATGAAATACGAGGCAACCGTTTGGGAATAATTAAAGGCCGCCAGCAGGGATAACGTTGGATACCGGTGTCGATAGGCAATTTTACGGGCCGTGAAAACGGGCTTAAAGAACTCGATGACGAGGCTGGCCAGTCGACGTTGAAGGTCAATATCCAAGGGTTTACGCGGATGACAAATTGCTACCTTAAAGCTGCAGTTTTTCCATCATTTTTTCTTTTCTCGTATTAGAAGACATGAGAAAAACAAATGTAAATCTACATTGAGTCGTTACAGAATACTGGAAGAAAATTAAACGCGCCGAATCTCCTTTCTTCGGCAAGCTCCTATTCGTGTTTCTCCGTTTCGGTTTCTCTCAGGACGTCGAATTAAACGGCAATCCCCGCAAGGAAACCTAATTACGTAAGTTCGTGTATCGACTTCTCCTCTGCAACGGAACGAAACAACGACGAAAGAAAAGAAAAAGAGCCAGAGGGTGGAAAAGGAAAATAGAACAACTGACGGATGTATTTCTAAATTCCATAGAATGCGAGCGAGTTCGAAACGAAAATCTTTATTTCACCGTGGGCGTCGCACTCGCTCGCATAATTAGTCGCGAAGCGCGTTCCAATTACGGGGACGCGACATCGGCCCTAATGAGCCACTCGCAAGTAAGCTGGCAAGAGCTTTGACTAATTAAGTCCCAGCTGGCCTCGCCATCGGCCACCCCTTCGTTCTCGCTCTCTTTGCTCGCAACCCACTCGTCGTCGCGCCCTTTTTTTTTTCCAGCAGATCTGCTGGAAAAGGTTCTCCGGACGACAGTCGAGATAACAGGTTCCGTTCGCTTCGAGCACGCGTCAAGGCGACTTTTGTCCAGCGACGATCTGTGCGCGTCTATCGATCACGAAACGCACCGCACCGAGTGCGCCGGCATTGTTTCTCGAAAGGGAGGAAGGGTAAATAAAGGGTGGTTCGCATATCGTCAGCTAATAAGGTACGAGACGCAGAGCTCGGCCAATTTGTATAGCCGACGGACGAGAGTGATCTTGTGGACGAGTGAGGATCGAACGCATCGTCGAGAGTGAAGGAGAGAAGAGGCACCGGGTGAATAGACATCGCCTCGAGCGCAACCCTCCTCTGATCGGGAATTGCTCGTTACGCGATCGAGTCTCCGTGTGAGCGGAAACCATGTTTCCTCCGGCATAACAACGATCCCGTTGCTCGCTTCCACCTCCGATTATCCTCTTAATTAGCGACGAAAAACTTGTCGACAAATTTTCAGATACTCTAGAACACCGAGCATCGTATAAAGTGTGTCAAGTTCATCGTCTTCCGTGCGTAACACCATCCGCAGCGGGACATAACGAAATTCTACGATAATGCACAGCATCAAAGGCAACCTTTATTAAGTTAAAAACCACTCGCGGCCGAGGAAAACACCGCGAGCTAAATCAATTAAGACCCCAGTTAGACAACGTCGAACTTGCACCAAAATTTTCAATTACTCTAGACTCAAGAAACAAGCTAAAGAAGCGAAAAGCGAACTGACTTGGGGAAAAAAAAGCGTAACTAAAAAGCGTCTCGATTCGAATCTCGATGCTACGTTACCTGGTTTCGTTTCGTTTGTTCAAGGATCGAGAGCAAAGCGTTTTTGCTAGCGAAAGCTGCAACGGGAACGGACTGTTCGGCAGGATGGAAGCCCGAAGGGGTTAGAAATGCGAAGAGGAAGAGGAACATTTGCATGCGAGACGCGGGAAGATGTTTGCAGAGCAATTTCGTGCGCACCGGCTCGATCGGTTCGATACACGCGGTCGATCGGTTCGCGTCTATCGCTGCTTGTTTCTGATTAGCTAGAAAACACGAACGTTCGATGTAACAAGACCGTGCTGCGAGTACAATCGATAGATTGATTGCTATTCGATAGGATGAAATTGAAAATCGAAACTAGAATACGTGCTGGTAATCGAAACTCGATACACCGACCTTTGCGGTTCCGTTTAATGAGTGGGCAAATTTTTCCTTTTCTTCGCTTGTATCGTGAGAAAAATTGAAATACACGAAAATATGATTGAAAATCGTAAGAGTAAATTTTTCATTCCCTTTGTCTTCCATTCCTTTCTTTTGCAACAGCAAAGACAGAAGAAAGAAACGAAGCCACGACGCAGCGCGGAACGATGTTCACCAAAAATTCAACAGCTATTCAGTAAGCGTCGGGACGCTGCGAGGTAGAGAAACAACGAGACCGTGCTCATTTCGCGGACGCACCAGCCGCGTTATTGTTCTCGCAATTACGCTTCGAAAATCCACCTTCTGCCCGGCTCTAACGAACTTTCGGCAAACGCGATTCCCGGGGTTCCGCAAATATTTGCACGGCTCCCGGCGTCGCGACGCTTACCCCCACACCCTCTCCTCGTCGCCCCCGTAAGTCTGCCACCGCGAAAAATTTCGCGCGATTATGATTTTTTTTCCAACCTCCACGAACCTGCCACGGGAAAAAAGCTCGGCTGCTCCGCGTTTGCCAGACGATTCCGCTTGGAAATTCGTTTGCTCGGAAAACCATGGTATTCTCCTCTCCTCTCCTCTCTCTCTCCGCGCGTTCTATGAATTTCCAGGAAACTTTGTCGCTTTTGTACGGCTTTTCAATTCGAAGGAATCAGAGGAAACACCGTGATTAATTTAGATTATCGTCGAATATTGCACAAATATTATTTCCAACGAAATTCGCAAAAATATTAAGCCAGAACAGAAACTCGCGGAAGTTGATTAATTACTCGACGCCGTTTTAAAATGCTTGAAATGATCCAAAGCAGCGCGATACCGGTGCTAATTACGCGGAAGAGGAACGAAACGTTCGAAAGGATACGTCTTCCTTTTTCCAGCGAAATATTCGCAAGCCTGGCAACCAGCTGAACGTTCAACGTACTTAATTCAGAGTATGGCGTATATATTCAATGGTCCCGAATTTTTGGTCGTTCCATCCTGAATACGAACCATTCATTTTTCAAACCCTCCGCCACGTCGCTCCTTCTTTCTGCCAACGATTCATCCTATCATTTCCCATCCCTTTCCTCCACCTACTACCCTCGTTCCAGTCAAAATGAAGCTGTGAAATAGTTCCATTTGGAAAATGAGGTTCAGACAGGTTTTTAGCCACGCGGCGCGGAGCAGCGCAGAGCGGCGCGTATCGAACGGGAGACGAACGGAAATGTTAATTGACGCGTACAGTCTGTGCTCCCCGCGTGATCGATGAGCAAATATTTGCAAAATTACGCGAAACGATAACCCGTTTAACGCGGTCATTCAAACCGTGGCGCGTCCAGCGTCGAAATTTATTTTTACGGGTTCAGATTAAACATCGTAATAGCGATGGTTGCGGTGCCAATACCGTGTCTTCATTTGCACTCGATGTTATAAACTAATTTCCTCTCAATCGTTCAAGTGCAAAGCTATTTGAAAAACTTTTTTCTTTTCTCTCGCGTGTCGTTTAACAAGAGGAAAAAGAAAGTGCTCGAAGCGGAACGGTGAAGGGATCATTGAGATCGGCGCGAAAAGCGCGTCGAAACGGCATTTAAATTCGTTAGAAGGCTCGAAGCATCCACTTCACGCCAAACCAGCACGAAAGGGTAATTAAATAGCATTGGGCGAGCATTTAGAGAGTACTCGCGATACATGTCCCCGCGAATCCATAAAGGAGCAGTGGCTCGTTCACTGGCGCATGGCGGTGAAAAAAGAGCATCAGACGAAAAGGAAAGGAGAAAAAGATCCGATTGAAATTTCATTTAATAGAACCCACATTTTTGCTTCACGCCTGAAACGTTTTATATCCTGGATGTATCCACATGGAAATAAAGAAATTAAATAATTCATTGTTCATTGTTTGATTTCTGTTCGTTTACTTAACCCTTCGTTTGCTCTTTTATGTTTCTCTTCGAGAGAGAGAGCCCCACGTTTACCCCTTTCCGCGTGTCACTCATCCCCTGACATTTCCTCTTTAACCTCACCACTTCGAGAGGAGAAACTCGTAAACTAGCGGAACTGATCTCTGGTCAGAGAACAGAACTCTAACCCTGTTGGCAGTCTGTAGCGCCCTTTTGGTACACCCTACAGTCCCGTTGTTCGAAATTGCAGCCACTTTCGTTGCTATGTATTCGCATTTTACTGCGCGTCGAAAACAACGAGAAAGGTGATTTATTTATTTATTTTTATTTTTTTTTTTTTTACAAAGTCATGGTTTTCATTTATGTTTCTCTGAATAGAATTAAAATCAATTAATAAACAAAGGATTACCATTTCTTTTTCCATTTTACAGTTTTCATTGAGGTAGAAATTGTTTGCCCATTTTATTTTGGAACGATAAATCGTTTCGTGGCCTAGATTTATCTTTGCTACCAACAAAATGATGGAAATAAATTAAAAACATAGATTTCCTGGTGCTTGAAAAGCAGCGGCGATACAAGGTACGTTGAACATCACCGAGATGTATAAAAAACAATTTTCATTTTTGCAACAGGTACTCCCAACGATTTCTAGCTGGCAGCTACCGTTACAGTTATTTTTCCACGGCGCGAACAAATTTACGTTTTGTCGCCTCGACAAATGCGAAAAAATGCGAAAAATGCGAATCGGTTGTTTCGATTCCCGAAACGAATGCTTTTCTGTCCGAGTGAAATTTCCAGAAAAATGCGTCCGAAATTTGTGCCAACAAAAAAAAAAAAACATCGCGAAAAAACGTCTGTCAATACTGAATGCTGAATGGCCAAAATGTTGATGGTAAGAATAATAAATTTAAAAAACTGTACTTAAATGGAAAATATGGATAACGTTAAATAAAATATAAGAAATAACATATCAAGAATGAATGGTAAGTAACACGTGGCGTAAACGATAATTGAACTGTGTAACCTATATTATCGAGTGCAGTATTAAGCATGGTTACGTCTATTGTCGATGCGTTAAGAGCGAAAATGGTACTGGCAGTTTTTCACCGCACGAATAAAGGAAAAAAAAAATAGTTTCCTTCCGGTGTGCTATTAATCCCCGCAGTCCGGAAACCGCAGTCACTTCCCGGTTATTCGTATGCTAGCCAAGAGCGAATTCGTGTTTCGTCATTTCTGCGGTTCCGGGTGGTCGTGTGGGTGCTTCGCTGGGTGAACTCACGCGTCGACGGGTCTCGAGCCTGGAAATGGACTGTTTCGTTTTCGAAATATGACTCGTCTCGCCAAATGGATATGAATCACTGGGAACGACGCACAGTGCCGAGTAAACTTTGCGATTTATGCGAACGCACGAGCCTCACCGACTTGGATTCATCCTCGAAACTGCTCCTCGATTCCCCTCGACTTTCCATCCCGTTCGACCGGAACTCCGCCGGTCCTTGCAACCAGTTCTTTGACATTTTGACAGCGGGTTATCGTTCATAGTCCCATACCGATCGAATTTCACACCGACGAATCGTCGACTCCGAGAAAGTACTTTCTTTTCTTCGAAACTCGGAAAGTCGAGAAAGTTTTCGATACATTGCGAGAGAAAGAGCTTTGCTTCTGGCGAAAGATCCTTCAAAATTCTTTGATATACGATCTTATGTTTCTCTTATTCGCTCGTTCAAATTTATATACTTAATTTTCGCCTTCTTTTATGCTTCGAGAGAAAATTTTCACGAACCGGGTCATCGTTCGCTTCGTTAACGAACCACAAATTAAGCGCAAGAGAAACTTAATCTGCAGCGCACGTTCGCAGCTATTCAATTCACGAACCGCTCGAAAATTTCAAGAGATTCGCGAGAGTTCGAGAGCACACTAGTATAAACGAACGGTTTTTCAAACGAGCGAAACAATGCAATTTCAGGAGGTTGAAAATTAATCCCAGTAGAATAACCCGTATCTCTGGAGGCTGCTCGAGAGAAATCGTTCGACCGAGTTGTTCTTTCGGTTTCGAAGAAGAAAACCCGGAAACACGAACGCTTTTCATTCGCCTCGATTAATATTCTCGTTTCGTTTAATGTGTCTCTGCTCGCTGATAATAGCGGCGGCCGAGTATCGCTAATTACAATAATTTTTCACCTTTTCTTTCCCGCGCGAATAACAATGCGCCTTCGATTAATCGTCGATCGCCCATGGCTATTTCCAGTTCTCCAAATTTGGGAAAACGGATCGGTACCTTGGGAGTGATTATAAGGAAAAGAAATGTCAAGTCGTTGGAAGATTTGCAAATCGACGACAAGTTTGCAAAGTTTTGCACGCGATCTCGTTAATAAACGATATCGAGCGCAGCGCATCGAGTACTCGATATTCATCGCGATATCAAGTTAACATCCAATTAATAACGAATTCATTTTCGCCGCTAATTGCTTGACTGGAATAAAGCGTAGGAGGCAACGAATTATTAAAATGCGTACAAATTAATCATGGTCACGAGGCTGGTAATTACACTTGATTCGGGCCGTCACGAGGGAATAAAACACATTCGTGTACACCCGCCGCGCCGACTGAAGCAATCTTTCAGTGTGAAATGATAATTAAATTCTACCGCCTCCGGGCGATCGTGCCGTCATACGAGTGCATCGCTCTGCTCTTCAACAGAGAAAATTGTGTTTCTTCGAGAAAACCAACGTTCCGGTAATTGGATAGTTTCCTACCGACGACCAGACGACTTAAGTGATTGATTCGATTTCAGAAGCAGCAACGAATTTTATTCATTTCTGGCATCTAACGTTGCTCGCGTTTTCACGTTAAACTTGTTTTTCAATTATTCGATTACATCGAACACGACCGCGATAAACGTGTTAATAGGTTCTTATTAAAATCTGACTGACGATTAAGACGCAAAGTCAGCCGTAAATCTGTTATAATCTCATAAGACTGGAATAAGAGCAAGTTTACGGATAGGAACGACTTAACCGATAGCGTTCATTATTCGCGTGCATTCTTGGAGCTTCGCAAATCCATAGTCGCGGTGGCATAATCGTCCTATCGAGTTTATCGGAAACTTTCCAGTCGCGGTTTCGTACACAATATTCATCAAGATTAAAAGTTCCGTAATCCTCGTTCTTAGCTGAACGTTGTACGCTGCTTAAAATAATTTAGAAAACCTCGAAATTCGATGTTACTTACGATTCGGGTACGAACGATCAAATATCCTTGAAATTATTTCATCGAAATCGGTGAAATTTCATGGTTTCTCGAAAGGTAGTTTAACACAGAACTACCGTCTGCCGCATTCGTCCGTGAATTTACTGCAACGGTTTATATTTCCGTGACACGCGCGGAGAAAAGTGGATACAATGTGCAAAATGTGTAAATTCGTGTCACTGGGAATGCGCGGCCGGAGAATAATGACCCCGAGCCCACTTGGCGCGTTTCCTACTCCCGACTACGTGTTTATTATTTATTATTCGATTTAAAACGCAAAGGAGCGCGATACTTTACCGAAAGAAATTCCACTGACGTTTCGCCTAGCCTTTAAATTCTCAACCATGCACGACTGCTTTTCTTTTCTCTTCGAGGATAGTGTTAAACGGAGCGTTGAATGAAAAACACAATCGATTAAATGTTTGAATGAAATGTAGAAGAGAAAAAATTGACAGGATTTTTTGGAGGGTGAAGAGCAGTCGTTCTAGCAAGAGAAGAGCGAACGGAAATTTGTGGGATCGTTCCGCTTTAAATCGCTTTCGATGCCGGTGTGTGTACTTAGGTACTTGACCGGTCGAATCGACACGAAAGACCAGAAGCAACATTCGCCGAACGAATATTGCCGGATCGATCGGTACTTGCCAACTCGTAATTAATTGCGGGGTATCGGTTTCTATCCTCCATCCTTTCGAGTACTATCAGCCAGACCTATAGCAGCCGAAAAATAGCCTTCCAATGAAATTTCTTCTTCCAACCAGATAAATTTACGATGTATTCAAGCTACATAATTCGGATTTTAATCTTCACGAGACGCCCTGTATGTATCCACAGAGAAAACGTGGAAAATTCGTTAACGTTCGTTCGCAAAACCGATGTCAAATTAAAAAGCAAATATTTGTCCAACACATTCGGAGCGTCATGATTTCGGATCTCTTTTCGATTAATCTCCGCTTCAGGTTGGAAAAACGCGACAAGCCGTAGCTTGTAATTAATTGCGGAACATCGTGGTGTTGGCGAATGAAGCTCGATCCCGGGAATATTGCACGGTCAAAAGCTGCAAAAGTCACGAATATTGCGAGGAGAAAAAGCGTCGACGAGGATGGATAAAAAAGAGAAGAAGCGGGAATTGCAATTATTGGCCCTTCCTCTGGTCCAAAGTAGCAGAATTTCCCAGGGCAAATTTCGTCGCGTTAAGGAAACGTTATTGCTTCGCGTAATCGCGAATCAACCTGGCTAGCCGCGAATTATCACCCATTCCTCTTCGTTTCGCGTCTTTTTTCCTCGTTAATTTTCTCCGTTAATTTTCTCCGTTTGCGAAACTTCTGCTAAAATTGGATAAACGTTCGAGCGAACGCGAACGCGAACGCGAACGCGAACTCTTTCATCGTTCTCACTCATTGGAAAATATTTTTTCTCCACAAAGTTCCCGGACAGATCTCGCTACCGCGATGGTAACGTCGTTCTCCAGAGCTTCGTAATTAATTAGAACGTCTCGTAATATTGCCAGCCCCTCCTTTCGTCTCTCGAGGGAGAACGTGACGCGATGCAACACGATTGAAATATTTTCGCTGTTAGTTTTGCTTCGTTTCCTCGACGTTGTAATATCTGTTATACCGAACGAAAGATGAGAGATGTTCGTAACCGTTCACAGAGCTAATATCGTATGGATTTATTATTAGAGGTAGACAAAAGTTTGCATCGTTCGCGTATACATATATGTAAATGGTGCGAACGAGCTATTTCAAAGCGTGTTTCAAAAACGGATACATAAAGATACGAAATGAAAATAAAGTCGATAAATTAAATCCATAAAGTACACTCCTCAGCGGAAATCTTTGCTGAAAGAATATTCCACGGAATAAGGGGTAGCAATTTTCTTAAAGAACGCGTCGCGATGTAAATTTGCGTTGCAGCTTCTCGCGCAGAGGCCATTAATCTTGGCCTTTTTCGTTTTTTCTTTCTTTTCGAGGGAGAGAAACGGCTAAATACCCAGCGATTAAATCTTCCGATGCGGCGTCTTAGTGGCTGCCGGAAACCACGCTTACCCACCCCTCCCTTCCTCCTGATAAAGTCATTAACAACCGCGTATTTTTCTCCCTTAATGAGCCCGAGCGTTATCTCGATGAGAGAGCGTAATATCAATTTCGAGCCTCGGATTACCCATGTTTCACTTCCACGATTGTTTTCCATTCGCCGCAGCTGAATTTCATTTGCTTCTCGACCGTGCCAAATTTTCACCCTTTATCTCTAGATTCGTATTATAATAAATTATGCGCCTCTATACAAACAACAGCTGCTTACAAATTCGTACCACCTATTTAAAGATGAAATTTAAACAAATCAGATCCCTAATTTTGTTAATAAAGAAAAAAACTTGCTCGACCGACGCGACGTTTCTTCGTAACGTCGCGTCGTATCCTTTTGATTCGCCAATCAACCGTCGGTTAATTGACTCATTAACGTTCGCGTGCTTTTCTTTCGCTATGCCAGCTAATAAACATCGAGGCAGGAAGTGACGTTGATTTCGTTCACGGGAAAAGAACCGTTTCCCTTTTGCCAGAGAGCTCAAGTAATATCCGGCCCTCTATTAAATTTCGGCCGACCTTCGGCCTTCGCTACGCGACTTTATTAATGTTCAATTAATTACTCCGCTATGCTGCCGCGTAGCTACGTTATTCGCCAGTGATTTTACGAAGCCTGCTCGCGTACCAACGTCAAACTTCCCTGTCGCCATTTTGTTTCCCCTTTAGGTTCTCTGTAAAAGTTTCATATTTCATTGGTAGAGGATGCAGCGAACCAAAAGAAAGATATCGATCCTTACAATTAGCGGAAAATCTCGTGGAATTTTTGTTTCGCATTGTTTGCGTAACGATTGAAAAATATCCCTCGGCCACGAATACGACAATTTATCACTCGAATAACCATGTAAAAAGAATTTCATTGAAATAACGAGCACGGCCGATCTCGTGTTACCCTCTAAAACTAGGATACACTGGCTCGAGCGTTCGCCAGCCTAACGATTCCACTTTGCCCGTCGGCCCACGTAGGCAGATGGTCGAGTCGAGATAATTACCCGTTTTAATTATTTAATTAATCCCGACGACGTTTTCGGTGTTTTATCTGGAAGCTCGTTAAGCCGGGCCGAGCGTGCACCACTCTACGCTTGGCACGACACACGCTCATCTACGATGAAATCAATGTAGGTGTAGGTGTGAGTGCACGAGGAACGGCTCGTAAGTACGGCCGAACAAATGAAGTCGTTCATTTTCGGAACGGCATTTATCCATTCGATCAAATTGCACGCCGTTCACTATGGCCCTTAATCTATCGCGCATTTATTTCTGTTTATTCGAGAGCCTTCAAAATTATTTGCGCCATCCCAGCCCATTGTGTACCCGTCGTTAGTCCAACGGTTTGCTTTCCAATAACAGCTTAATATTATAAGTGATATATAAAATTGTGAAATTCGTTAGACAATGTAATCGATAAAAAAAATGGTGTAGCACTTTCGAAGCAGCGAGTGTAAAGAGGCACTCAAGCAGCCCCTTCTCTTCGACGATATATCAATTTCGTCGAACGTTAACCAGCCTCGAAGTTCTCCATAAACCCCTTGGGAATCGCGACGAGAGTCGACAAGTGAAAAGGGACGAAAGAAATGGCAACTCGAGCCGGACGTTAACGAGGTTATTACTGGTTTCGATTGCACCCTCTGCTTGCGTAACTGTAAATAAGGGAACATCGGGGCTGCGAAGGGATACTTGGTTCAACAGATACGACCAACAAGAGCAATTACTTCGAATCTTGCGATGTCGTACGTATCCAATAATTTTTAAAGTCGAATCATTCCGCATCGTTGACGCGACACCGATGCATATGATATTTCCATATTTCGGAAAGAGAGAAGAGAAGAGAAGAGAAGGAAATTGATTATCCATCAGTCGCAGGGGTGAAAGTTGTAGCGTTACAGGGATGGAAGAAAGAATTGATAGAATTCAATTAACGAGTAGGCGCGTCCGAATTCGACAACAGACCGTGTACAGGTTTTCCCGATGCGGAGGGAAAGCTGCGCAGTTTTTCCCACGGGATGTCGCGGCGACCAGAGCCTCCCCCTCGAGGGATACGAGAATTCCCTTCGTGTATGTACACTCACTCCAATCACGAGCCATACATCAGTTTGCGTCATTGACGAGAAGAAACAGGGAGGAACGGAGAAAAATGTCCCGATTGTGATGGTCCCAGGGGGGTGAAACAGGGACTCGCTGCTGCCACGATCGCTCCCCCGCTCGAACCAACCGATAGATCGTCTTTTCTTTCAATCTGGCAAATTTTTTACCTATTCTTCCCATTTCCCATCGATGTTTGTAAAAAATAATAAATTTTCCAGTCGACATTTAAAGTATTTACCTTGAATCGCGTTAAGGGTATACGCGTCAATCAAATCGGCTCGATCCTCGTCAGAAACACGGACGAGGGAAAAATCTTCCGTTTCAGGATGAAAGTTTTTCACAGAGAACTGATTTGGATACAGCTGACAGAATGATCAACGAGGGTCAACTGAGATAGAATTAAAAAGTTGCAAGGATTTTCGAAGGACGTGTTCACCGACAGGCAAAGAGGGCACACGCGAAAACTGTCCTTACCTTCGAGTCTCGAGGGTAGCTCGCTAAGTGATAGATCACGAGGACTAATGCGGCCATCCTGTCCTGTTATCTCCGAAGAAACCTTGTAAGAAAAAAGAAATTTCCTGACTTTCGGTCTCTGGTGTGTATATTTTCATTTACCGTCGTCACGAAGACACATCTTCCTTCGCTATCGATCGATGGACCAAGAATTTGCGGGGATCGAAATATTTCTAACGCAGAGAAAATTCATTTTAAGGATAAATCGTTGGTACGGAGTGAAATATCCTTCCTTCAACCGCGTCTCATCGCAATTCGCGTGCTAATATAAACTGCCTGTTAGCCAGGATATCATTTTGAAGGGAACTTTCTAATTGACACCGAAGAAACTAATTTTAACCAAATTTTCGACGAACCAGCTTCGATAATTTCGTAACTTCAAGTCAGACTGTTCTCAGTTAGCTCTCGAGGAATCAGAGAAATCTGACATCCACAGCCATGGTAATTTTGAATTTCTAGATTAAATTCTCGTTTAGCTCGTTACCTTGGCTCGGATAGATTCTACCTTCCTTCCTTACTAGTCCAGAGAAAATTCACTCGCGCAATCTTCTATTGTAATAACGATCCGGTGTTGCAATCAAGACGCAATAATAACATTTTCGGTAAGCAACACCGAAACGCGGAGCTCTAGTCTTGTTTACCTCGTAGATAGGATCGAACCCTTGTCAGAGAGGGTAATCGCCTAATACGGAGGTTCGAAACACAGAACCCGAATCGTGTACCTTCGATTAAGGGTGGCAAATGGGTGGGTGCTTACCGGTGGCGCGTTTTACAGGCGAAACGCGTTAACGGACGTTAAGTAATGGATGATCCGCTTCGAGCCACGGTTTAGTTTCACTCGAGACTTTTGCTTAATAATTCACGCCAGGTCGGATCTGTATCACCGTCTAATTGCTCTGAAATATTGAACAGCGGATCGAGCGAAACTGTCCAAGGTTGGGCTTACTGAAATTTCACCGAAACCGAAGAAGCCCTGCGGCCACTCCACGATTTTAGTATGATTGGCGAAGGAAAAGCGAATGTTCTGCAAGGATCAGGTGTAAGGTTGGAAGGGACGTCGTTGCGGCGAGGAAATATTTTTCATTAATCTGATTATTTATCACCCGTCGAGCTTTCACGAGGGTTTCCCAGCCACCCTCTTACGCGATGTAATCCTGAATGCGCCGCGGTTACCCGTTTAACCGAAGCAAGCGGGGATAGAAGAACGAAGGGCGAAATCTATCGTTACGAAACTCAGCGACACCACCCTACCTTATTTCTCACCCTCTTTTCATTTACATATCCACCGTCTGCTTGCATTCTCCGATGCAGGGAGAAACAGATTCGATTTATGACACTCTTGCTGAGCAAGGATTACACGAAAGCTTTTGAAACTGGACAATACGGCAACTTTAGTTTGCTAATTATGTAGATCCTTCGAGTCGCTATCGTTCGTTAACCACCATTAAGGTGTGTACACGCAAACTGTTTGAAAATTGTGCAACTTCTCGCTGATTATACCTTGTCAGCGGTTCGAAATAACTGCCGACTTCTCACTGTCACGAGTTAACCAGATGTGACTACGTTTAAAAGCGGCCATTCGAAGTTTAAAGGCGATAAAAGGGAAGGAGAGGAAATCCGCGTGCAGCCTGAGCGGCTGAATTGAAGGAAAGCTGTCTGTTGGACGAAAGCTACCGCTGCTCTCGTATAACTCGCTAGTAAAGTTATATTTAGCAAACTTTTCAACTTCCATCCCTCTTACATGGTAAGAGGGCAACGTCTGGGGATTCTGATGTTTGGAAGAAGTAAACATCATTAACGAGAAACCATAAAGCGCCTCTCAAACTTCTCGTAATAGAATGAACGCTTCAAGAATCTCATCGTCGCGATACAACCTATAAGGCGTTACAAAAACATAGTTCGAGCTATAAGATGGATAATGGTCGGTGACGACGTCTTACGACGACATACGTGGTGAAAAAGCGTGAAATTTCTGTCCACCGTTGCATACAAATCCTGAGCGGTTCGATTGAAACAAATACAATTGCGTTGTTGGCGACTCGTTTACAAGCGACAATTCTCGGACAAACGAGTATCAGGATGCAACGAACACCGCGTGCGAAACGTACGAGCGTTCAGGGAGCGCAGGATTGCGCGTAATCGGTAGTGTAGGCGTGATGCATCAGTATTCGGCTCGCGATTCCGTGAACGCTCGTGCCCGTTTTCCCGCGTACGCGCTTCCATTTCTCGCCTTCTCTCTCTCCCTCTCTCAGCTCTAGCATTAAATTTCCGAGCGAACGGTGAAACGGAGCCGCGTAAATCATGCAACGATAATGCCGGATGCCGCGTTCCACCGATACGCTTAGGCGTCGCGACGCGGAACGAACGACGATTTCGAATTATCGTCGGCTCAAGAAGCGTTTCGATGACGAATCACCGCCGCTACAGGGGTGACAACATATCGGATATATTCTTTCTCATTTCATTTCATTTCATTTCATTTCATTTCATTTGAATATCAAGTTCGTTCAGGCCGAGTTTCCTTGGAGAATTTTCAAAATGTTTCCGGATCTAATTGTAAGAAAGACAGCTGAATAATGCCGGTTCACTTATTTAACACGACCACTTATTAAGCTTGACGTTTCTCGTTTCCACGATTTATAACCTTCATATCCGCTAATTAAATCAAATATAACTTCGCGAAATCGGCCGGGGACGCGGCGTAACGTCGATCATCATTACGGCAATGGCTTCTACTTTATGCAAAGCACTTTCAAAGAACACCGAGAGACGCTTTAATGGAGTTAGGGACACGCTGAGAAACCTCGATCGACGTTAACGCGACACGGGATCCTTAACCAACTACCTTGCCGTGTTCCCTCGACGGAAATCTGTTGTTGTATACTATCAAAAATTCATGAACCCATCGAATATTGTTATTCTACTTTTGATGCTTCTCGAGTTAAATATTTTTCAAGTAGTCGCGCGCGTGTATTAAGATCTTTGGTAAAGTTTCGTCGGTGTTTCACAAAGGATGACGATTTATTAGAGTCAAAATTATCGTTGTTTCTGGCTCGTTCGGTTGCGAACAAGAGGGCAACGACGACCTCCTTCTCCTGACATATGGTCTATTAGGACTAATAATAGGGACTGGAAGAGGCGCGAACGCCCGTATACTCTTCCACGAGCCAAGTCGTATGTCTTTTCAGCCAGTCCGTGGCTTCGTGCGTGGACCACCGTGGAAAACAGTCATCGTACCGTACGATGCGTCTCTAAAGATGCACTATTTTTAATTTCTCGGCAATTCTCACGTTTATATCGCGAGGGTGAAGAAAAGGAGCGTTTGAAAATTAAGAGAGGTAGATTTCTAGCAGGCATGAAAGTTAAATTCGCGTGTTCATCATCGTCGATCACGTAACAGGCTAATTAAAGCGTTCATTTTCTCGCCGAATCGATACTCGAGACTCGGTCGAGAGGGCAGCTGGAAAAGGGACGAGCCACCTTCTGCAGGACGTCGAGTGAATTTTTTAAATTCCTTTAGGAACGCGTACACGGATCGCACGGTAAATCGTAGCGAAGGATATATTCGATACTCGATTGAAATATTCACTGGTCGTGTTCGAATTTCCAGAAAGGCTCTCGATAACCCGCTACGTCTTGTGATTTTCACACCACGTTCCAGCCCTTTTGCTGAATCTTTCAATTCTCCTGCGGCCTTGTTTCCTGGTAATTGTTCATTCACAAGAGAATATAAGATAATGTTGTTGTTGCTCTATACTCGGGACAAATATAACCTCGTGAAATTGCTTAAATAAATAGATGTCCATTAAGAGCAGTATCCCTTTACACGCGCACTGTGTGCCAACTCGATAAATCTTGCCGAAAAGAAATCGGAGGGATTCGTTTAATTGTAGGCGGAAACCACTTCGATTATTAGGCTCGGGAGGAAAGAATGTAACACAACCAGCGGCTCATAAATCAACGGATTAGAGCAATCTTCGGGCTAAGCTAAGGCTTCAGGCTGAAATCCAGCTTCTTGCGTAACGTGGCAACTTTATCGTCGCCATAAATGAGAATCATCAGCAAAGAAACAAAGATGGATCGAAGGAATTTCGTTCCTATCTTTGTCTTGTCACCACGGATGATAATTCCTGGCATATAAAGAGGGATAATTCAATCAATTATAAATTTATTCACCCGTTCGTTGCTTTAATCAGCTACAAAATAAAGAACACGTGTCTGGGAATTTGAAACGATTCTGGACGCCTGACAACGCCGGATCGTATTGTTTTTAGCCGCCGAAAATAGGAAAGAGAAGAACAGCGTCGTTTAGCAGAAATACAAAGACCGAGATATGACAACGACAACGACGACGACGACAAGGCGTCTCTGTCGTCAAACACATCGAAAAACGAGAAGTTAACTCCCTGTTGACCGGAGGAAACGTTCGACCATTCCGTCTCTTCTACTCCGAATGGACGATTTTATTCGTCCAGACGCCATCAGGATCTTAATTTCCCGGCTAATGTCTCCAGTTCACTCGGAATTTACTGCTCTTCATAGCTCGCTCTATTATAACATGCACGCGAGCTGGGACTAGCTTTCGCGTAAAAGCTCCAGAACTTTGAATTACCCGCTATAAAGCTTGTCAAACTACCATAAAATCCTGTTGTCCTTGCGTCTGGTTATTTCGATACGAACATCTCTTGACACTATTTTCATTAGATAAATATCTCACGCTCTCTCCTTGATTGTTGCACTTTAAATTTATCTAATTAAGTCCCCGAAATTGAACATACAAAATTTCTCCCATCAAAATGATCTTTGTTTATATAAAATCTGCCCCGAGCGTTTGTCAGAGGCAGTGAGAAAATCGTGGCAAGTGCGAAAGGGATAAAGGAGGTAAGAGAAGCGGACAGATGGAAAAAGAGAACGAAGAGGAGGCGACGAACGAAAATCTAAAATAAACCGTAGAGTCGTTGCACGGTTTTACTCGAGGCGTTTTCGTGTTATTCCAACGTGGAATAAAAGAGCGAGAATGCCGGAGTGTGGCAAATCTTGAACGATGCGTTGCGTGTCTCGGGACGTTGAGAAAAAGAAGAAAAGGAAATGGTGTACAAGATGGTCGCCGGTTATCGTTGTCAGCTCGAGAAATATTAGGTGTCCAACGAAACGCGTTCGAATCCGGCGACGAACGATCGGTAAATTTAGTGTCGGCTAACAGGCAGCTAGGAAAACAAAATTAATCCTGCGTTACTGTCTTTATTTCGAGGGAGTGTCGTTCTCGAGCATCGTGGAACACCCGATGACGGTTAAATATATCTCGACATTTGCATAAACACAGAAGCTGGGAAGATCTCGTGGATCGATTTAAAACCCAGCAACGTAGCAAAGAAATTTCTATGCGCGTATGCGGTTTTACGTTTCACAGTAATTGCGAAACAACGAGTACGGTGTTTAAGTTGTACTTTGACTTATTAAAATGAAAAAGAAGCTCAGAAAATGTGCATTGCGTTACTTTACGCTGGCAGCTTGAAGGGAGATTTAAATTACTGTTTTTAATTATGAGACAAAATGTGATTATATTAGATTCGTTTTCGTGTTTATTAAAGAATGCTTTCTCTTAACTAATTAAAATTGTGCCTTAAGGGAATACCACGAGCCACAAACGCGTAAGAATCTAACCGATCGACCGCCGCAGTAGTAACAGTCAAGCATATATGACACGATGAACCGCGTACTGAACGCAATTCGACCGAGGTAACTGAGCCGAGTTAATGAGCAAGTACTAATCAAATTAATATTCCCGGAAATTGTTGAAGTATAAACGAATATGCCTAGTCGGTAAATATACATACATTTAACCGTCTCTTAAACAGCAGAAGAGCATTAATCCTACGGGTATGAAAGCAGTGGTGCAGCTTTCGCTTCCTGGAAGCAATTTAGTCGAGCAAATTTGTTACAACCGCTCGCCAACACTCTTAAGGAACTCGAAATCGCGTTGCTCGCTTCACAGTCGGTTGGACTATGCTGTTCGCTGCAATTTGTCGATTACGCCAGACAGCGTAGCTTTTAGCGGGAAAAAATATTGCTCAATTTCCCGGTGAATGAAAACGCCGACAACTTGAAGAATTTCGGTCGCTCGTTTCTTTAGCGCAAACGTCGAAAAGCGAAAAACCAATAAATTTTTGTCGAATGGAGAATCGAAAACGTTGGAATTCCAGGTTTAAAAATTCCTGTCTTGTATACGAATCATTTAGGTCGACTGAATTTTATATTGGAATTGCTTTTTAAATATAACACAGGAAGTTTTTCGAAGGCGTACGTCAGGCTGGTAGTGAACGCGTTAACAAGTTCTCGGGAGAAGCGAAAAAAGAGAAATGAAAATTCAGGAGGAAAGGGGAGCAGCGTCGGTGACGAGTCACTCTGTCATTTCGTTATGAGTTACCGAGACGAAACGAGGCAGAAGGAGGAAGGAGAGAGGAGCAATTCCTTGTGGAATTTCGGGAACGCTCGAGGGCCTAAATCGTTCTGCTCTGTTGAAAGAAGAATGGATGTCGTCTCCGTTTCTACGATCAAAGAAGCTCCAACACGACTCGTTGCGCCTTCTACGGAAAATTCAAAATCCTTCCCGCCCGCCCCTCTTCGATCCACGATGAAATTATTACTCGGCATTTTAATATATTTCAACGAAATTTATTAAAGAGAAGCTAGGATAGAGGATATCAAGAGATTAAAGGGGACAGGTGGCGAGGTGGGAGATTTCGCGCCTAATGGAGAATACATCGCGTGGTCTAAAGAGAGTAAGAAGAGGAAAGCGTGTTTGCCAGACGTTGGAAACTTGGCCAACTACCGGTGTCCCGTCGTGGAATCCGATTTGTCTCGGTTTCAAAAGGAACTTTCTCTGGCAGTGTGGCGAACGAAACGTGGCATCGTTTCGAACTAGTCTGGAAGGTGGAACGGTGGAATAAAATGAAGTAAACCGGGCCAACGAGGTCGCGGAAGCGGAATCGATGAACGATCGTCCAGAGGGAGAGAGAAAGAGGCACTTGTTTGCGAACGATGGACACGAAGGTGCTCGGTTCCGAGCTAATAAGCCGGAAACCTAATGCGGTTCGGCCTAATAAACCGGAATTACCCGTATTAGGTGTTGGATCGCAGAATGTATCGTGTTTAGCTTCTCGGCAATAATGCGAATTTAGATTGAACCGAACCGCGCGGAATAACGTGGATAATGATGAGTGTTCGATACTATCTCTTGCAGATTTCCAGATAAATCGATCGTTGCAGCCCATCCAAATGCTCTAATTTCATAATTTCGCTAACGTAGCCAGAAAAAGGCTAGAAATATTTCACTGAAAAAATTCTTTCGCGAAAGACGAGATAATCGAAAGCAGTGGGTGTTAAGCGAAAAAATGAATATTATATTGGCGAGACGCGGAGGTTAATTGGAAAGTCGATCCTTCCGGCGGAAAAATACGCTACAGAGGCGCGACTGAATTCCCGGTCCTGCTCTCGAAACAACGGTTAGGGAGCGAGAAGATTTCGCGCGCGCGTGTTTGCAAAATGACAAAAAAAAAAAAAAAAAAAAAATAGAAAAATAAAAGAAAAGAGGATAGAAGCGTGGAACGGATCAGAGAGATTTTCGTGGTGCGAGCATCGCTGCCGGGACGATGGCGAAATAATCGAGAGCCGGCTGTCGCAACGGAGGACAAAAGAGATATTTCACCGTCCGACAAATTTCCTCGCTAAATGGCCGTGCAGAGAAGGAGAAAAAAAAGCACGGCGAAGAGTGACCCGAGGGGGTTGAGGGAAACAAAAATAAAAATACGTCGACGCGACCCCTGGCCCCATCCGCGATCCTTGCGAAATCGGAAAGGCAAATTAAAAACTCGTCATCCGGTCAACCTGTCAGATAAATTGTATAACAATAATAATCACTGCATCCGTCGCGTTCGATACCGAATGATTGACGATCAAGGTCTGTTGGCACGTGTTTCAGAAGCCGAGATAAAACAACCGTCTGCTTTAGCGTCGAGTCTTACTACTTAGAAAAGTAAACGCCTCGAGTAATCCGCCGCAAAACGACGAGTTCCTTTCTTATCTCTTAAATCATCTTTCCGTTCCATTCGCTGATAACAGATGAGACTAACGAACCGATAATAAGCGAGGAATCAGGTATGTCTTTGGAGAATAGGCGTGTAGTTTGGGCTCTTTCGCTTCTGGCAACGTACCAAAGTACTTTGCCTCGATCGTTTGAAAAATGGCAGAGGATGAGAGAGCGACCGAGTCCCGTGGAATATTCATGAAGCAGCCCGATTTCCTTTTTTTTTTTTCAACTGGCTCTTCCATCGACGCTCGCGTAGCGGCGAGCAATTGTTTGCATTTAATTTGATCGTGATGTGTTGCTCGTGTTCGCGAAACAGGTAGCATCGATTACCGCTACTAATCGAAATGCACGAATTCACGGGCTATTTTCTTCTTTTTTTTTGTTATCCGATCTTTTGTTACATTTACCTGTATACGGTCCAGAGGATAACATTTCATTCATCAGTTATATTCCTGATCCACATTTCAGCCCATCTGGATAAGCATACCCCCTAAATACAGCTTAATAATTATTCATACACGTCCGACGTTTTATGCTCACCATAAATAAAACTAAATATGTCTCTCTTTCCTTCCTCTACTTCTCGTACATCAATGTTCACACGCGTTCCCGTTCCCTTTTTCTCCAATTTCTCTTCAACAGCCAGCTTTTCGTATCGCGATCGTCAGAGCCGCGAAGAAAACTTTGCAACGTGTCGTTTTTCTCCCTAACGTTTCTCAGTCGTTTCGAGAGTTCCACGGAATTTTCGATCGCCCGTTCTCTCCGTTATTCATACGACATTTTGTCTGTCGCGAGCGAGACACGGGTCCCGGGTACAGATGGATTTGTCGAGAGAAACTTTGCCACTTTACCCAACCAACCACTCTCCCTTTCCCCTCGATTTTATACCTCCAGACACCTTTTCTATAGCCACTGCGCGAATATTTTATTCCATCTTTCCGAAATGAAAAATCGAGTAGTTAGCTCAAACGGACTCAATTGACAAGAAAATCATACGGTAGAAAGGTTTAAAAAAAGCAGGAGTTCCTGAACGAGAAAGAAGTTGAAAGTACGTTAAACGAGAGGGTGCTCTGGTGAATGTACCAGACGGTGGAAAAAACGCAGACACGAAATTATTTATAGCGTCATATCGGGGATAAAACGATTTATGCGATGGTGATATAAAAAGAGCGTTGCTTTTACCGAAAATCCATTAATAACGATTCGGTCGGCAGCCAGGTAAATGATCGCGCTTATTATTTATGCTCGTAGCTGGGGAAAGATGGATCTGACCATTTTTAACAGCACCAAGGATCGCCTGCGTGAAAAATGCGTGAGAAATCGACTCGACGATACTCTCGATCGCCTAACAATTTATGTGTACCTTCTATTCTATGAACTATAAAGATTAGATTTTTTTTAACCCTCTGTCACGTACCATTTAAGGTAAACATTTTCCCAGATGACAAAAAAATCGTCGTTGAAATTTTCCTTCCCACCGACAAATTTTGATTAGAGAAAATTTATGCCGCGAGATGCGCGACTAGCTCTCGTTATCTTTCATTCGCGACGGCGACGGTTGCTCTCGCGTGCCCGCGTAAAGCAAATGGATGCCCGACGTGCCGGGTAAAAGCTGGATCTCGAAATGCACTAGCTTTTAAGGAATTAAATCTGCTCTCGACTCGTCCGGGGGCTCACCGTGCTGGCCGCTGCGTTATTGTTTTTCTACCTATGAAATATTAATTCAGTCGGCCTGTATGTTTCAGCCCGTTCAATATTTCGTTCCCGTCGCGATCGCTCCGCTACCGACCGACCATTTCTATTCTCTACCAGTCGTAAATTTCCTCTTTCACTTCCGTAACTAACGAATAATGCTTGAAAATTTGTTTGTTTCCACAGAATTTACGTGTCGGTAATTGCGTCATGAATTTGATAAACTAGACCGAAATTGGACCAATTTTATTCGAGGATTTCCTTGAAGGCACCTCGCGACTGAAACTTTTGCGGTAAATTTGTACTTTTTTCACCTAAACTGCGACTGAGTTTCTCAAGCAAGTAAAGCTCGTCCCCCCAAAGAGAGGAAAGAATAAAAAAAAAAAAAGGAAAAAGAGGCAGAACCAGTCATTATGAGATCGCTAAGGGACAAGGAGGGCGAAGCGGGTCTCTTTGAAAGTTCGCCCGGATGAGTAAACAATTTATCAGGCTGAAAGTAAAACATAAAGGGAGAGGAAGCGCGTTCGTGTCGCCTCGGAGGCTCGGAATTTTCACGACGTCCTTACTCTTATCGCTCGCAGAACGCGCAAAGTTCACGCGAGAGCGTCCGGGGACTTCAGTTGGGCGAGTTTTATCTGACGGCCACTTGCAACGAACAGCACCGAGCTAGCACAAGTTCTGGCCGGGAAGAAAACAGGAGGAGAAGCTCGAGACAAGAAGTCGGGACGAAACGGGCGGAAAAAGAGCAGCAGGCGAACAGGCAAGCAGGCAGAGGTCGCACGCTTTGAGAAATGTCGCGAACGTTCGCTTTTCGCGACACTTTTCTCCCTCCTTTTTATCCTTTTCTCTTTCTTCAATTCTGACTTTGTCGCTGCTAAATTTCAAACTTGTTGCTTCCTCCTTTTTTTCTTTTAATCGCTTTAACGATGTTTCTATCATGCCTTACTTAAACATTAAGTACTATTTGAAAAAATGAAGAAGCGACGTAAAATTGTTTCTCCCGCTTGAACGTTCGAGCCATTTATGATTCAAATATTTTGCCAACTTAATAAACAGACAAACACGCTTTTAAATGGCGAAACGACAATAAAGGCGAGTATGAATTACTGTGACAAACGCGATCTTCCGACAGCGTGTGTTTTCCAAGTCGCGAAGCAAGATCAAAGCGCGGACAAGCCTTCTCTCTCCCCGTATTCCGCTTAATTACGAATCCTTTCGAAACGAAGCCACTTTTGACTGGACCAGTCGCGTCGTCCTGTCCTCTCCGTAGGTTTACTCTTTCCACGTTGCGTTACGATTATAATAGTTTCGCTGGTATTAAAGCGTGTACAGGCGTAAACGAGCATGGTAATTGGCCAGGGTCTGACTCGTTTCGTTGTGCCGCCTTTCGCGTCGCGAGTTTGCGGTTTGACACTTCGACGAAAATGAACCCGTAAATTACTATTATGATAGTTATTATCATTATTGTCGGAAGATACTTCATCGTTGCGCCGACAAAAAAAAAAAGAAGGAAATGGAGTGAAATAATGCAATCTTGCGGGAGAAAGTTTGAAACCGAGACTCGCTCGTACATTGTCGCGAATTACGGTTAAATGGGAGGTAATGAATAAAGTTCACGTCTAAAGTTTAAATTGCGGTATAGCGAGATACGGATTATCCGAACAGCTGGAGTGACAGCTCGGTCCGATAAATTGCTAATGCTATACTGTTTTAGTGAAACTGTTGCTGTCGATGAAAAAAATAGCGCAACATAGGAAAACTATTCTGGACGAAAAATGGTACAGGTTGAATAACAGATAAGTAAAGATGGTAAAGATAGCTTTTGATTTTCTCGATTTCGCTCGTCGCGGATCGCGAGGTTCGTTGACCCCTTCTTAATTAGGCGCCCAGTCTGCCCGATGCACTTCCAAATTTTCTTCTTGTTCCCGTCGCAATGGCGCCTCGAAGACGTTGGCGCTGTCTTTTTCGAACGAGAGCAACAAGACGGCTCTCTTTGTTGGCTACTCGACCGTTTTCACATGCGAATGGGACTGTCAACCCAATTTGAGAAACGCGACGCGAGTGGATGTCGAGGAGACTGGTTGCATAAAACGAAAACCTTCTCAAGGTATTCCGTGCCTTTGAAAACAACATTCTATCCGACTCGTACATAGTAGCAGACGTTAATGCGATGAATTTCAAAATAATATTTGTTTAAAAAAAAGAAAAAACAATGAGACACCCATAGCATAGTTAACTCAAAGGGCGTAAATTCGTGGAGTTGTAGATTAGCCGACGTCACACGTCGACTATGTCGGCTACGTAGGCACGCGCAAACAACCCCCATGCGATGGGGGTTGCAAGCGGTCGAATTTACTCGGGCATTAAGCGACAGAACAGCGCTCTTTACGATCGCTTTGAGCAGTAGAGGGTTGCTCGTCACGGAGGCCACGCGAGCTCACCATTAAAATTCCATCAGATAATCTTATTTGCCCTACGATCACAGCGATCAATTCATCCCTTCTACTCGAACCTAACTTTCCTTTTCGATATCGAACCGAGAAACTAATCGATGTCTCGTCGAAACGGACCAACCCGAGAATGAATATAGGGGGAGAAAAAAATGGTGACCTTAATTTGAAAAGGGTTGCAGGTCGAGGTCTTGCTCCGGCGAGTATCTTTCGTGGCTCGGTGAAATTCCAGCCTGGGATCTGGGTCAATGGGCGAGCGAAACTGCTATCCCCGAGTTTAAAGGGTTACACGATAGTGCGGTCGTTTTCGACCCGTTCTGGCGAGCCCCGCACGAAAATAAAATCTCGAGTGTGCCACTTCTTGCGGCCGTGGCTGTAATACGCTAACCGCAGCCTGCAATTGAAAGAAGTGGCGCTGACATTTTCGGATGGAAGAAAATTGTAATACCTTCGGTGGCGAAGGGGTTGAGAACTTTTGGCGACGACCCTTTCTGCAACTGGAGAAGCAAATCGCTGCCCACTTTTATTTCTAGGGTGGTTCGTTTATGAAAGGACGGAAGATATGGAGGGAGAGGAAAAGCTTTAAATAAAATAGCGATTAGACGAGGGTTAACTTTACGCCAGACACTAATGAAAGACAAACTAGCAGGCATTAAACACGTAACTCTGACAACAACTGAGAAGGTTCGTTTCGAAGGTTTCTCGGTGGAGGTGAAACAAGGAGGTTTAGGTGAAAATGAAGGAGAAGTCGGAGCAATTCTCTCTCGCCATCAGCAGCTCGTATCTCTCCGGTATTTCTGAAACGCGACGGGTGTTTCGCGCGCAAATAGTTTTCTAGAAACGTATACACAGGAAGTTCAGTCGACGTCGGACAGAGAGGGAATTTCTCTTTCTCTAGTCCCTAACAACTATTTGCTTTCCAGCTGACCTTAATCTAGGAAATGGCCACTAAGAGCTGTTCTCTAGCAAGCAATGCGAAACACGAACAAACGGTTGGACAAATGGAGAATAACGTCGACCAAGTCGGACGATGAAAGACGCGAAAAACTTTTTGAGTATTGCGTGCAGGAGCTTTCACGAAATAAGGTCACGTAAGTTCAGATGTTGGGCCGGAAATTCGGAAAAACGCTGCCTGTTTCGTTATTCAGCATGCGGCGCTGTTCTTTAAATCGAGTTACGAAACAGACGTGTTCAACAGATTTTCGCTGGCTTAAAACGTAGCTAGATTTAAGACTTTTCCAGATCGCTGATAAATTTTCACCTCGAAGCTGAAAAACTTTTCTCCCGCATCATTTTACGAAGATTCTTTGCCAAACTGGCTCTCAAACGACTCGAAGTTCGTCGAGCAAGGGTCGTTCGCGACGATGAGAACATTTCTGTACAAATATTTCTCGCGAGACTGTTGCCTAGGGTTAACGCAACAGGAGGTCAGACGAGCATTGTTTCAGAAAGTTGACCCGAGTCGTCCTTTCGACTGGGTACATAATTTAAAAACAGGACTTAACCGCGACGGTCGTCCAACAGGTACTCGATCTTTGTCTCGGAGTCGTTCGTTAAAAACGTTGGACGACACCGAAACGAGTAAGAAAAAAAAAAACGAATAATAATAGCAGTAGAGCGTTGAAGAGAAGTCGGTCAACGACTTAACCAGATTTGCCAGGAGAAAAGTTTCAGAAAATTGATGAAGAACGGAAAGAGAGAAGGTTGTCGTCGTCTGGTCGGCTGGTCGACTCGTCGCCTCGTCGCCTCGTCGTCGAAGCTGAGGCCGAGCCGTCGGTTGTTGCCTTTCAGCAGGACAAAAACATCTCTCTCTTGGAGCGAAGCTTTCTTACCTCCTTGTCGGGAGTTGAAGGCACCGGTGCTTCCAGCGATGATTAGAAGCAGCAGCGAGCTTAATAAAGCTCTCGAGGAAGGCAGCATCTTTCCTGTACTCCTACCGGCGCCTGCGCGACACAGGGTCCTTTAACCGGCTTCCCTCATCACAGCCCCTCTGAAAAAAAAAAGAATTGAACAAACGTTAGAAACGAATTGCAAACATTTCTATTGCGAATTTTATTGCTATTATTTTTCATGGTGGTAAATTAATGCAATAACGACTGATCTATCGAAACTGATAGCAGTTACGAAACGTCTTTGTAGGTAACGAGAGCAAATTATCGAAACAAATTTCGATGCGATTGAATTTTCGCAGTAACGAGGGCAAAGCGAAGGCTAACCCTTTGTTCCGTTCGTCAATTGCAATTATCGCGGATGCAAGGTGATTACTCGTATAATTCTTTTCCAGCTGCAAGTATCCTACGGCGAACGGGTCTCTTTTCTTTCCGCTTTTCCCGCCAATACGCTGAGTTAATGAGCCTGGAACGTTTAATCCAGCGTTCATTAAGGCGTCAAAATTTGTTAGCTCGCCTATAGGAGTAAAGCTTTTCGCTCGCCAAAGGATCCTGACGATCCTCGCGAATAAACGCCGTCATTATTCTCGATCGAACCTCTGTCCTTTACGTGTCGAGTAAAATTTCCTAGTTGAAATTTATTCGATAAAGCGAGGATATTTTCAAGTATTGATGTCGGATGTGTTTGCGACGGCCTCGACCTCCCTCGATCTCAGTCAGGGATCGGGTATTTTTAACCCATCATTAGGGGTCGTTAGGCTCGAACAAGGGGGAGGAGCGGTCGACAGTGACCCTTCGAGCCAATTGTGGCTTCGTCGCCGATGAAATTAACGCCTGTCGACCTTAATGCTACGAAATAGAAAACCATGTGTTCGCCTTCTTTTTTTTCGAATTTGTATTTGTCAAACAATCGCATTGAAAAATCTTCATTGTTCTTATCCACGGTGGATGTCGGATGTCGGTATAGGGCAAAAGCGGAATGGAGACGCAGGAATCGGACGATGGATCGAGCCGGAGGCGAAGGCGGTCGGGAGAGAAGGAGAGAATTTAATTTCTCGGTAACATTACACCTTAGGAGCCTTATTCCAACGGCTTTGTGTGCCTGCGGGGGTGGTGCAGAGAGACACTCGATCGCAGGACTCCATTTGCGGTTTAGCATAATGGAAACCCAACGCGCCCCGAGGGCTAACGCCACTCACTCCTTCTCCTCCCATTTCTTCTTTCCGCCTTGTCTCGCCACGCTCCACGGCCGCGCCGCGTTCCGTAGCGTTTCGCTTGCGGAAAAATAAGGAAGTTCGAGCAAACACTGCCTCTTTGTAGACGCTGGATCTGATCAACGACTCCGCTTTACTTGCCGAGCAATCCGTGCCAGCTTTTCTACCGAGTCCCTGACAACCGTGAGTGGTTCGCTAAATTTGGACACCTCTACAGAGTGGTCTGATCGTGTTCCTCTCGTATACATGTACAATTCGACTTGCTCGTTACGCGTTCGAATCGGCAAGTTTCAAGCGTCGTTTACCTTTTGAACAAGGCTTTACGAGATGGAAGTTTGTTTCAACTTGGAGATTTGCCGGACGAATCACACATTCCATCAGACGTCTACCACCGAATTAAGAATAAACTTTCAGTTGAATTTTCACCAGCTTCGAGGCGAGATTTTAATTATAAACTGTCGGTAGCACACATTTAAGTTTTCTAAATTGCGAAGAAAATCTTGTACCATTCTGTGAGTGTTTCCAAAGAGAAAAGTTTGAAATAATAGGTCGAACAGGTAGTAAACGATTCTGGTGTTATCGAACGACCCTGTATGTTCGGCCGCCGTTTTTCCTCTTTTTCTCCGACTTTTTCTTGTCACGGCACAAATGAAGCCGCGTCGCGGTGCGTCGCTATCTGCTCACGTACGCGAACAAAGGGATTCGCCAGACATTCGAGCTTTTTGCGCCAAGAGCACGTCCTCGACGATGATTTTCTCAGGTTTTCCCTCGCGAACCCGCTCTCCCGGTCTTCCAGTCGTCACCGTGAATTACGCTGAAGAGCTACCCGTGAATTTTGATCGCAGCCGCACGATGACACTCGACGACGCTATCTGATCAACCAAATCTCAAGCGTTTTCGAATGTTTGGAAAGAGCGAAGAAAACACTCGAGACTCTACAAAAGTTCCGTCAAGTTCTTGAAAATCGAGTGACCTATTTTTTCTTCTTCGGTAGCTATGTACGTTCTTGCGCACCTTTGTAATTCGTGCAATTTTACTTGTCATTAAAATAAGTAAACAAACAAGTATCTTGCAAGTTAGACTGGTGCTCGGATGCTTTATTTGAGGGGGGTTGGGGACGGTGTCAAAGCAGCTTGTAAAATTAACTGGGAGCAGAAGTTTGGGATTACTGATAGAGATTCAATATTTATACTCGACGGAAGTTTCGAAGAGACACGGAACGCTTCAAGTATCGCTCGATGTAACGGCGCGCTCAAGTTTCCTATTTCACGTTTCCAGATCGAACCGAGCGTTTCCGCTACATTTCGCGGCGGAAAACTTTTGAAAACCTTCTCGAAAAGGCTGACGCGCTTCGGGTCTACTACGTAAAAGCAGGCGATTAATTTACCTAAAATCCCTGGCCGCCTTTCCTGTCCAACTTTCTCGAAAGATATGAAAAGGCCGAAAATAGTAGAATAGAATTTTCACAGCCGTTATTTTGCAAATTTGTCAATGATCAATTGAGAAAAGGAAGAGAATGTTAGGCGTACTCGAGAGGCATTCGTCAAAAGCGTTTAGCGCTGAAAACGTGAAAAGCTTAGGATAATTGACGCGAGTGGATAAAGGAACACTTTCAACGACGTCTCAATTGAAATATTATTCCAGCCAGTGTGGGATTAAAGGGTGTGCTGGTAGAATTGAAAGGCGATCTCTTTTTCTCCCGTCGATGGAGAGCTCGAACAAAGAAAATGCTCGAATAACTTTGGAAATCCGACGAGTTCGAAGCGTCGCGCCGCGACAGAACGCCGCACTCATTACCATCCATCCATCCATCCATCGTATTTCGAGCTCTTTTTCTTTTTCCCTTTTTCTTTCCTTTCCTTTTTTTTTTTCCTCTGCGTTTCAGTGCGGCGAACGAACGGTGAAAATTAAGGTACGCCTTTCATCGCAATACTGCGAACGCGGCACGAACGAGATTAGAGCCGCCTCAGGGGCGCAGCTCGTCTTTCGAATTAGCGCGAAACTCATCTCGCTTCTGTCTGTCGGAAACCAGAGGAACGGCCAGTAACGAATCGCAGACTCGAATATCAGCCACTTCGAAACCAAATTCTACAAATCTGTCTACGAATAAGTCTCTTTCGAACAGAATTCGAGTTGGCAAACATTTGGGAGGAAGGCAATTTTTAGAAAATATAATTAAGATTGGAAGTCTGAAGAAACACGTCAGATATTCCTATTAAACAAAATCCATCGCGGAAAAAAAAAGAATGTCGACGAGAAAGAAAGGAATAAAGCAGACGGTCAAACATGCAGGAGCATCGAACAATGCCGTTTAATTTTCGAAAAAATGTTCGTTCGCTATGCGAGTTATGAACGCCCACCCCTTGCTCGTAGGTGGCTGGGAATTTATCAAACGAGATCGTCAAACCGAAACTCTGCTTACGTAAAAATGAATGAAAAAAAAGAAAAAAGAAAAAAGAAAAAATAGAGGAACGGAAAAAGCAGAGACGGAGGAAGGAGTTGGTGGTGGAAGAACAACGGGTACGCGGAATGTTCGCCGCAAACAATGGAATTCTACTCGAGTGAAAAATTTTTACCGTGTCGTTGCTAGGTGATCCTGTCAAATTACACCTAGCCATCGTCCTCCCCGTACTTCCGGTCTTCCTGTCATATATCTCGTAATATCACGGAATCTCGGGGTTGCTCGGTAAATCGCTTTCGAATGGAAAGGAAAACTTGTTTCGCGAGTGTTGCGCAAGGTGCTGGAAACGGAAGACGTTAGCTACACTCTAGTCGGCATAAGTGAAATGTAACGGTCCGCCAGGAAGTAAGAAATACCGAGAGAGAACGAAGAAAAGCGGAAGTTACGAATAGTGGCGAACGGGGACAATGGAACTTCCTCGAATCGAAAATTGGATTACGGGAAGAATCTACAAAAATAAATAACAAATTGATCCCTGTGTAAACGGATACCGATTAGCGGAAATGCAGCTTCGAACGGAAGGGGTTGTAGGGTAAGAAAGAGGAAACGGCAGGCTGACGAACAATGCGGCTGCACTGCGGGGGAGTGAAGATTTGCACGGATTCGCGGGTAGGAACACACGTCGCAGCGACTTCTTTTGTCCCGGCTGGCAAACGTGCCTCGAGATCGGCCATTTGCCAAACGAGATTGAAGATTTGCGCCGTCGTCGAGCAGGCAACGGTTCGTCGGTTATTATCGTCGACGCGTACAGATGACGAGGAAAGGAAAAAAGGATAACGTCGAGGCGCCAGAGGATTCTTCGATCTTTTTCCTTGGTCCCGCTGAAAAACAGTAGGATAAAAGGAAGAAAAAGCAAAAGGAGAGTTCGCTGTTGGAACGTTTAACCTTTTGCTATCCAAGAATTCTATGCAACGAACCTTTACTAGGTCACAGTCTTACAGAGTTTTGCAAAGGTCTACGAATCCGGGTCACCGGAGAATCTGGTATTTTTAAAAGCCTGAAATGTATAACCTTCCATGCTAAAATTCTACCGGCGTGTTCTACATTCCGTTATAGGTACATACAGGGTGAATCAAACAGATTGTGAAACGCATTAGAATCGCAAAATATGCGAAGGTGCTCAAACAATCTGCGAAGAAGATTGAACATCAGAATAAATCGAATTAATCCGTGGAGAATTTCGATTCGCGAGTCGAGCAAACTGCCGAGTCGCGAAATCAAGGAAGATTCGACTGGGGGGTGGTAAATCGAATTTCCATGGCGACGCGATCACGGAAAAGCGTTTTCCTCGTAGCTCGTAGCTCCGCTATCTGCCACCAATTATCCTGTCTCTCATTCTCGGTAGCAATTAACATCCCTCTTTGTTGTCTTTCCCAAAATTACCGGAATTCGCGGAGTGGAAGGAAGGATGGTGATGGTAAGGAAGGACCGAGCGAATTCACGACAATTTGCCACACGCATCGAGAGTCAAACTTCCTTCAACGCTTTCCACCGTTCTACCAACCCCCTTAAGATTCCACGAATTGAATCGACGCGGTAACCGGTGTAACGCCAACAATATCATCCCTTCGTATCCCTTCTCATTCCCTTTAACTTCTCTTCTTCGACGACGTCATAGCCGACGTCGCCGTCGTCGTCCTCGTCGTCGTGGCTTATACAATTCTGTCTGCCGTGTGGAGCCAATTACAACGTAAGAAACGTTAACTTAGTTTGTCAAGCAGTTAACACGAGAGAGTTCTCTTCCAAGGACGAGGGTGCGTGCACGTTGATGGCTTCACCGAGTGAACAGATAACTAGTTGCTGCTCCAGGCAATCCCCCTTATCACCCTTATCGACAGGTGTACCGTATGTACCCCTTTACAAGATATATCTTTCTTTCAAATATTAGAAACTTCTGCACACCCCTAATAAGAGAAACGTGTATCGGTAAGGCAATGTTCCAATTACTTTGTCCAATATCCAGTATCGTATCTGTGTGACACAATTTTCCAAGCGAGTAAGACGCTTCTCTGCCCCTGCGATGTACACGCGTGTGCGACACACGAACGTAGAGCACGCAGAAGCGTTCGAGTAGTCGGCGGAGTGCTTCGGCAGCCTGAAATTCCAGGACCGTCTGTTCAGCTTCCGACAGTCGGGCGCGAAACCAAGCCCCGTGGTACGCGTATCTCGGATGTTTGGGTGCGTGCGTGTGCCACGGCTGCTAGGAATTTCGCGTGCACCGGGAAAGAGACGATCGAACCTCGATTATTGCTCGCCGAGTTCAGTCGCCTCGTAACTAGACCTATCGAAGCACGTTTTACGGTCGTTATTAAACTCGTTGACCGATTTCCAACCCTTTCTGTCCCTTCTGTCCCTTGCGACAGTTAAAATTTACATAAACTATTCGAAAAATTACAACGTTGCTGTTGTACACGAACGGAACTACCAAAGGCAATTACTCGAGGAGGAATTGCATTCTGTCGCGTGTGACGCGATGTTGGGGGTGTGTATCAAGGCCCGGCACCGGCTACAGGGAATCTTGCTTACAAACTTATTCGAGTTATAACAGTTGCGAGCCACCTAGGGCATCGTAACGGATATTATAGCGTTCCTCCAGGAACAGCCTAACCTTTCCTGACGCAGGGGTTGTTACGGGGTGCCCTAAAGTGCGCAAGCACCGCGAAACACCGTTGGCTACTAACTGCCACCAGTTTCCTCGGTGTCGCGTTACGACGGGGCGTATCACCTTTTCAGCACGCATCTCCGCTAACTCGCGAATCTGCTTTCAATTAGCCAACCACGATGACAACAGCCTCCTTGAGCTTCACTCCTAATCGATCGTAACCGGTGACGGGCACTCCCTTTTCTCCTCCAGTTTTCGAGCAAATTAAGTCACCGTAGAGAGAATCCCGAATCACTTCGATGCTTATTTGAAGTTGGAAATTCTTGAAACTCTTGGAAAGTTGCAGGGAACTTAATGGTCTTAATAAATGTGATAATGTGATAATAGTTTTGAAAGTTTTGAAACGTTATTGGTTCTTAAAATGAAATTGCTCTTGGACAGATTGGAAGATTTTCGAAGGAAACTGAACTGTTTGAATAATGGATCGTCGATTATAATATGTCGTTCCGTATTTCACATGTTCGTACATTCGAAAGTGCACCACTGAAGAAGCAATCGAGTCGAGAAAATTATCCTAGTGTAAAAACTTCAAAGCAACGAATTTTCAATAATGATAATAACAAATCAAAGTTACGTTTTCCATGATCCTGAAGCTTCAAACGGATCCGTTCCGCAGTTCGTTTGCGGATTCGAACGAATTAACAAAGGCAACAAAGCTGGGAATTACTTGAAAAGAGGGAACACAGTCAGTCGGCACGGTAGAAAACAAAGGACAAACTTTTGCGAAAGAACAAAGTAATCGTATTAATTTGCAAGCCGAGGATACGATACGATACAGTGAAAAGATGTAACGCGCGTCGTACAAATACTTTGCTATCGATGTATTCATATTCATAGCCCGTGAGAATTCATAGTTGGACGAGGAGGAAAGATAGAAAGGGTGGGAGAGGAGATAGAAAGGGGTAGTTGCAGAGCTAACAAGTCCAAGTAGAGAGGGATGGTATGGGGGTTGGCGGTGGCAATGGTGGAAGGAGATGAACGAAGTCGTGCTAAGCAACTTAGATTAGTTGAATCGACTGGCCTCCGTTGGCGAACCGCCAGGCCAAATTGTCAAGAGAATTGCTCTCCAGTCCTGCCGCTACACCGCACCGCCATTCCTCACCATCCTTTTCTTCCTCCTTTTTCACCGTTCTGCTCTCTCGTGCGCGGTAAAACAAAATGAAGAACCGTGGAATCCCGTCTTTCGCGCAGATCCTGAAGAAATTCGATGAACGAGCCTGTCGTTAGACCCGGCCAACCGCTATTTTTTTCCTCCACTCCAACATACAAGCCCCGTTAAATTTTCACGTTTACAAATAATCGCTACGAAATACAATACGATCTGTATCGAATCGATGAAATCGACTCGTCAATCGGACTGCTTTTCATTTCGGTCAAGAGCGGAAAGGTCCGGAAACTGAAACTGTCAAAACGTCCAACATCAGAGGTAAAAATAATTGGCCCAAGTTGGCCGAGAATACGTGTTACTGCACGTCGCTGGCGGTTTTATCTCGATCCTTTATTTCCTTCGCGGCCGATCGAACCTGTATATAGCTACCGGCACGCGGACTCGTTTTATTGGATTCCGTGCAAGGGCGGCGCCGTTTTTCCAGCTTTTCCACCAGGAGCAGTCGCGTCCTCATCTATCATCCGTCTGTACCGGCAGCCGGGTCATTTAACAAACGTCTCCTTCAGATTCCATATTGCGGCCTACGCGACTGCTCGCTTTTTCTTTTATTCTTTCCAACCTTTCGCTTACAATTCTTGTCTCGCAATCAAACTTTTCCGACTTATATTTTCAGAAATATTTTTTAGAAAATTGCTGAATTGCACCTTTAAAAGAGATATCTTCGGTCCTCGTTAGACAACATCTTCTTGAATTATTAAACGCGTTACCCAATGTCTGCTATATTTATCAAACTGCAAGCATTAATTATTCTCCACATTGGCTATATTCGAACCTTCGATATATTAGTTGGATGGCGCTTCAATAATTAATGTGTCCTAAAACCATCGTAATTGATATCTATGTATTCAGTGTCACAGACCTTTAGACTCAGGTCACTAGGCATTGGACGCAATTTTCATAATAAAATAACAGATGCCACCGCAAATTAGAAGAAAGAACATTTTATACGCCCCATGTGTTTCTGAAAAAAATCATCCAAGTCCGAAGTAACGGTTTGGAATGATCCTTCTAATTAACCGAATAATCCCTCCGTTTCCTTAACCCTGCGGTTACCATGGAACCGTGATCGGTTTCCTCGTACAAAAAGACACGATACAAGGGCCCGGGCCGGTCTCAGGAATACCAACGTCCTTTCTATAATTAAGCCTGGCTCGATATCTTTATTACCAGGGACGGTGATAAATCAAGGGTTATCGTGGTCGTCGAGCCGGTATTTACACCAAAAATCAAGATCAAACTCTCTGCTGGAGAAGAGTCAACGCGAAAATTGCTTCGGGCTGATAAATACCCGGGCTGGGCAGCCGGTGATCGATAGCAAAAACTACTGGACAGGCTGTTAGCCGGTGCTACGGTTCTCGTATCTGGCCGTGCTAACAAATCACGGCCTCCTTTTGTCTAACCTCCGTTTCCTTCTCCCGCTACTCAACAATCTAGATATTGTTCAGCATCGAGGATTGTGGCTTTGTCGCGAAACTCCAGTCCTTGCAATAATAATTGGGAGAACCAAGTTTGACGTTGCCCCGTGTAAACCTATATTTATAGGATTACACTCGGCTAATCCGACGTGCAATTAACGGGCGGCAAGTATTTATAAAAGAAAAAGAAAATGTTACGTTATAGTATTGTAGCGTCAGAACAGTGACTCGATAATGCAAAGAGTTAACCATGATTTAGCACCGCCCCAGTCCCAGCTGTTCAACCCCACGTGCAAAAGCCCATCCCACGGATCCTCCAACTTTATCAAAGCACAAGTGTTCCCAGTCATATTCCCCGGTCATTTATCAGAGAAGTTCGCCAGGAAACGTATCGTATCTCGTCCCTTCTTCTACCAACGCCGCCGACGACGACGACGACGACTTGTACGTTGGTGCAGCTGTCGAATCGAACGATTCGAACGATTCGAGTCATCGACAGCCGTGCTTTCGAGCAGACTTACCCCGAAGGAAGTGATACAGAAGACGTCCAAGAGCGGACGGACGTGGCGTCGTCGGTTCGAGTTGCTTTATCGTCGCTGGAAATCCTTATCTGTCCAGAGGGTTAATCTGAGGGAATCCCTTTTGCTCGGGTGTTATCTCGTTCGAGTCGCAACGTTTCTTTGCGAAGAGAGGGTGAAGGAAACGAAAACGACGCCGGACCAGCACCGCAACTTTTTTAACTGTACTCGATAAATCTGCTCGCCTCTGCACGGTTCTTTGTCGATACTCTTTTTCCTTTTACCGGCTTCTTTCTCTCTTTTTCTTTTCTTGGCGAACGGTATTCCGTTTATTGTTTCTTTCTTCTTGCCGTTCTCTATAGAGCCGATCCGAACACTGCTTTTCCCTTGGCATTGTCTCAAGCGTTCGCTGGTCAAGGGTTTGCGCTATCGATTGGCACGGAAATTCAATAAGCTTTCGTGGAGGCTCGATGAACTACGTGGACAAATAGAGTGACCGGGAACAGTGAGAAATTTCTCTTCTCTCGATATGGCTCCTCTACTCTGTTTTAAGCCGCTTGTATCGTGGAAGGTCCAATTCAAAAGTTACGACTTTCCTAGGTTTATCACACAACTGTCTCAACAACAGTTTGATTGGTATGGAAGAAGTTTGCAGCAATCAGCTTGATGCTTGTTTCGACTGAACAATTCTTGGGACTCTTGAAACTTTTAGACAACGGATATGAGTCGCGTACTGGTTCTTGATAATTGAATACTTTGTTGCAAAAGCAACATCGATCCTTACAGGAAACCTATTATTTTCAGCCATAACGAAGCGACTAAAAAAATATATGAGAAGCGACGTTTTCGAATTTTCATTTACTCCTGACGATCGCGAAGAACCTCGTCCTGTCACGGGACAGCTAACAAACAAGAAACATTGTTCCCTGGCCCGAAGAAAGATTCTTCTCATGACACGGCTGCACAAACTTCTTTCTTCGTTGTGTTCCTTTCAACAGCGCCGAAAGACGTATTAAATTAAATTATTTTCCTCGCTTCTCTGTTTCTCCCTGCGGCTTTCGCACCTTGCTTCCCGTTTATTCGATCCTTCTTGCTTCGTCCTTTTGTGCCGTCACCGTCTCCTCTCGTCGTTCGTTGTCCCACAAACCGGATTCTCCGTTTCCTTTCAACCCCTTACCCTCTAACATCCCACACACCGTCTACCATTTTCCATCCGGTCGTTTTGTCCCCAGGCATTCTTTCGTTTTATAATAACCCCCGGATACAGATAAATTTTATTTCCACTTTATTTTCTAGCGAATTAAACGGGTCAACTTTATAAGTTACGAACGCGGTACGAGTGAAAAAAGCAAAATTTCAAGCTTAAGCTTAAGGTTTTTTCTAGGTGGGCAGTAAGCTTTCGACGAAATATTCGCGAAAAGTAGCTAGGCACTTGGCGAATATCTGCTGTAAATCGGGGCATCAGCCGGTGACGGGAGTCCGCGCGATTTGCAAAGTCAGATTTGTTGCCATAGGCGTAAGCTGATTTTGGTGTCTGCATCGGCTACCAGTTCTCTCTTCTCTCCTCTCTTCCGCTCGCTCGTATTTCGAACGGATTGGAATACGGTAACGGGGATGCTAGCGAATTACGATCGCAACGATTCTGGATCGAGCTCGACAACCCTCCTCGTAAAACCGCCTCCAACCCTTCTCCCTCTCGTTCTATCTACTTAGGAGAGACGCCCTTCGGCAAAGGGAGCCGCTTCCAAATTAATGGATTTTTTATGACCGTTTGATGATACTTTGTCGAGACCCTTAACGCAACGATTTATCGTTTGCCCTATTTGTTTTTGTAGCTTGTTCGTGAAGCAATTGGAATTTATGTTCACCGTGTAAGAGGGTACAAATTGTGCAATTGTAATTACAACGTCGATATTATTTAGCGTTTTATTATACGCTGAATTTATGTTTCAACCCCGTAAGTCTTATGAATCTATATATGCCGTCGTATTGTAACAATTCAACATAACCCATGAACCGGCGTTAATTAACTATATCAATTATGAATTCATGGAAATTGTTTTCAGATATAATTTATATATTGACTCCGATACATCGAGCGAATAGGAGAGGTTACTGTATTTCCGTCGGTTAATTGAATTAAAATATAACACATCGGATGTAAATTGATAAACTGTATACTCAACATCGTTGCTCTCGAAAATTTAATTACATTTCGAAGGGCTAATGAAATGGGATAATTTTATACGAACGTTTCGAAGGAACTGTAATCGCTGCAATTCCTTTCCAACCTCTACACCACACTTAAACCAGGAGCTATTTAACTAAATGAATAAACCAAGTAACATTGAACGATAAATCATGAGAGGTGTTCTTTTGAATTACGTCGATCCGAAACAACGCCGAGCTCGGCGAAGCATCTAGGAGCTCATTCTTCGCCGATTTTGACCCGCGGTTCACAATTCTACTCTGACGTTTAATTAAGTCGACGAGTGTCCCGGGGCGGTCGACAAAGCCGGATAACGGAAAGAAACGGAGAAGCAGGGAGGATGCCTAAGGACGTTAAGCCAAGAGAATCGCGAGAATCGCGAGTATCTGTGCCGTTGGAAATTAATTACCGCCCCCGCCAAGTCCGGACGAGTTTATCGCGGTTTCATCGGCGTTAATAGCCTGGCTAAGTGCGAGCGATAAACGGCCAAGCGCGCAATTCCTTCCAACTTGTTCGTTTTCATCGAATAGTCACTGATTTCGTTCCGGAAGCAGAGAATCTTCTCTTTGAGTGGATCATTTCCGGAAAGGAATACTCTATTCTTCCGATGGTACTTAAATGTCAAAAAGAACACGACTCTTCGCGTGTGTCGTGTTCGATGATCAAAGCTAAACTGTCCTATGGAATTCACTCGATTTTAATGAGTTACCAGCGTCGTAACTGTGGTAACCAGTGTAGAGGATTATTCGAGTGAAATGGCTGAGAGAAAGGGACAATGATGGGAGACTTTGAAATGGAAAAACAAAGGGTGACGAGGAGCGAAGGGAATGTGAAATCTGGAGAAAAAACGCGGCAAGATTTCACTTAGCATCCGCATAACTAACTCGACGTCGGACTCGGTGTAACGAGTTCAGCACGAGTTTCCCTTTGCCAGTTTTCCCTCTCTTTCAGTGTCCCTTAACCTTTTTGTCTCCGCCCTAGCCTCGAGCATTCGAAGGAGAATCAACGCGTTGACTTAATTAGACGTCGAAGCGGAATTAGGAGTCAACAATGCTACCCTCCCGTCGCCATCCCTTTATCTCTTATTTATACTTTCTTTTTTCTTCTCTTCTTCCTTTCGCTTGTCGAAACTTTCTCTTTCGACATTGTTACGTCTATGTCGTGCTGTCTATAGAATTTTCATTGAAAATCAAAAATATATTCATCAAGTATTCGCAGTCAGTTTAACGAGTACCGAAATCCTTTATTTTTTAAACACCGCACAGAGAGAAGGAACGAAGAGAACGGCTCAGTGAACCGGAATTCAGCGAGCAACAGCTTCGCCAACAAACACTATTCTCTTTCTAGATGGAGGTAGCAAGAGGAAGAGGTCGGTCCACGGTTAATCGAATCGTATAACAGGAAAAAATATCTCCGAATGGAAGAACGGGAACGGGAACGGGAACGATCTCGCGGCGTTGTTCCATTATCGAGGCAGGAGATTATCGAGATTGAAATTCTCGCGGTGCCAGCCGGAAAACAGCAACGTTGATCCTCGAGGGTCGACTTATACTTCTCGCCAGGCTATCGACCGCGATGCTACTGTTTTACAAAACGAAATCCCAGGACTTTGACCCAGGCAAGCGCGCGCACTCCGCAGAACGAACCCGACTATGTACATACACATACTTGCTATCAGCCACTGTACAATTGTGTCCACGTGTGTGTCGGTGACGAAGTAAGCCGATTTTATGGGGTTTTCTCGCGGGGAATACTTTGCTCCGCACCCAACGACCCGCTGACACCGTAGAAACGCAACTACATCTCCTCCAATCACACTGTCCCATCTTACGCTCCATGAAACTTCGAATTTTATCCACAGCCTCGTTGAACTTTCAAATCCTTACGTCGTTTTAAATTTAATTTCACTTTAGAGAACTGCCGCACGATCCGCGCGTATTTCTCTCTGCCTTTACCTCTGGATTACGCTCTGCCCAAGGTGTTTCGGATTTGAAAATATAAATTAACGCGTCCAAGATTTCGAATCCCCGATCCAAAGTTTCCGAAAGGAGATCAACATCGATAAAGTGGCAATAGGAAAAGGTGTGAAGCTAATCGTCAAGAGAACAGCGTTGCCTCAAACTCCACGGTCAATAAACGAGCTGCACTTAACAGAAGTTATCGGTGAACTTTCGAAGCCGCATAAGGGAGGAAGAAGCGGGTGAAAAAAGAAAAAGAAAAAAAAAGAAAGGAAAGTGAAATCCGGCGTTAGTCGAGCGTGATAAGACCTCTAACTTCGTTTCCGAAGCGAGAAGGCAAAGTTCGCGTCTGGCAAAGTCTTAGCGCGCGATTCACCGGGAAAAATCGAAAGGATCCTCTCCTTTTCTACCTTCTTCTCTCCCATCCTCTCTCTCTCTCTCGGTTAGGATGCAGACAAGTTCTTCCAGTAGTTTCAAGATTTTCAGAAGTGAAAATTCGATCAACGTGCTTCTCGACACGAGACGAAAATACGAAAATACGAAAACACGAAGAGCAGAGTGGAATTGATGAAATTTTGTTTAAAACGGATTTGTTTTTACCCTCGTTAAGATGAGCGGTAAAATAGAAAATAAATAGCGAGTCTCTGGGGATGATTTTGATTAGCTGTCGGGGTAAAGGAGATGGGAAGTCTGGCGGAAAAAGCGTACTCGTTTCAGACGAACGCGTCAACCGAGAGATTTTCAGCATCGTTGTCTCATGGACGGAATATTCTTGATAATTCCTGTCGCTGTTCAAGAAGCGAGAAACTTCGGATCTCTCGATGCAAACGACGTTTTTGCGAGGACGTCGCGCCGCTCCGAGTTTCCGTGGATGGAGCCAGCGTCTGAAACGAGTGACCCAGTTTCACGTTTCCGCTCGTTGCGGTTTAATCGTTCGAATGCCTGGAAATCAACATAATGAGAAACGTCGTGAGTTTCGCTATTGAAATTGCCTGAATTCGCTGCTGCGTAGGACGAGACGGAAAAGTAACCAACTGCTCGCTCGTTAGATAATTAAATGCTTTCTAAATTGATCGCTTTGATAAAAACAACGGGAACAAGTTGCAACTGCTATTTGAGCGAACAAGTTATCCAGGAAGATCGGAAGTGAATTGGTCAAGTGGCGTTAAGCGGCGGCGATTCGCAATCGCTTAGATCGTTGCGGTGGTCGTAAGAGTTGCAGTTCAACGAGAGACAAGCAAGCCATTCGGTGTATCGTGTAGGAGCGTAGGAAATTAGTTCGCTCCCGATCGTCGCCAATTTGCCGTGGTTTAGCCACGGAACGGCCGTTCAAAGACGTCTTAATTACGACGAAGAAGCCAGCTTCTCAACTTATTCGTAGGGAATAAAATAATTCGTGGCACGCTCGGCACAGATCGTTCTCGTTCTACAAAGATAACCGAGAGAGCCGGGGTTGAAGTTTTTTCCCTGAAAAGCGAATCCATTCGGTGGCTCGTTAACAAAAACCCGATGAACCCGACAAAGTTCGTTAACGAAGCCAGGACGAGTACGTAAACTGTGAAAGGCGAAGCTCCGTGGAAAATAATGACGTGACAGAGACGTGGGCGAGGAGAAGTGATTTCCGGCCGAGCCACCAGAGACGAATTTAATTCGCTGCAATTATGCAGGATAGTAAGATCCTCTCTTTTCATCTTTCTCCCTTGTTCCTTTCAATGTTTGGCAAGAAGATTCCACCGGTCCCCAGCTTTACCTCGTTCCTCTTCTTCTCTAGTGAATCGAGTCGATATAACAGAGTCGCGGACGACCCGTCGCGACGTGGTTTCTCCCGTCCCCAGGGATAAACGTGCGACTGCTTTTTCCCTTTTACCAGAAAACTGCACAATCTGTAGGGAGGAGCGTCGAGGAACCGGAGAAATCGTGCCCAGGGGTGCGAACTTAATTGCACTCGGTCATACTTCCGCTCACGTTCTCTTGCTGCCTCGTTAGTTCCTTCTTAACCCCGGATTAGCTTGTATTCACCCCTCTTCTGACTACACACACCCCGTGGAACGTGTCTTTCGCGAAATCGTTTCGACGATTACATTTCGTTTACCCCGACGCTTGACCGATTTTACAACCTCGTTAGACGAGCTGGTCCCTCGGACTTGAAGTCTTAAGTCTTGGAGCTTAAGGGATCGTCCAAGCTAAATGCGTCAAGTATAGTTTGTTACTTGAAACTGCGGATAATTCCCGCGGGGGAATTAAAAGGCAAGGAGATGGAAATGGAAAACAAAAGAGTGGAGTATAATAATCATTAGCGTTAATAACCGATGGCCAGCGAGAGGACACACCGGCTTCCCGATATTCAATTACGTTTTTGCGGTTTGCACGCGACGAAGGTGAGACGCGGCTATCTCTGCTATTGACATTTCGTTTCGCACGTTTCTCGTTCGCCGTGTTATCCACGTGGACAGTCGGTGCTAATAAAAATCACCGCGTGTCGTTTTATTTCAATGTTTTTCGTCAATTCTTGCATAGACATCGAATAATGCGAACGTGGTTTAATACTACGGAAAATAAAGCCGATGTGAATTTTAATTATCATGAACGGCAACCGTGTAATTTAGCGGAGCATGCTTCCTAGAAAGCGTGTCGCGATATACATAGATAAGAATAAACGTTCAGGTTCGTGATATAATTTAAATTGCAAAAGGTGACGGATAATCTGATCGCTGGTTCTGTCGTTCGAGCGATCGCTAAAACTGAAATTTTGGCTCGAGCTTCTCGTGTGCCGTGTCGTGATTTAATAATAGAGGCGCGGAATCAAAGCTGCTACGCTAATGGTGGCCCGATTTCCCAGGAATAAAATCTCTAAATGACAATTTTCCCCGTCGTCTTCGCGCGATCGATCGCAATTAAATTTGCAACGATCTTTGATTCGTTGGAGGAGGTCATCGACTCTGGGGAGGTATTTTGGTCGGATGACTGCCTGTGATGGAATAAAACTTGTCATTGCGAAATGCGGTGGTTACACGTGTTCCGTGTGCACGTGTTTCTTCGAGTAGGTATTCAACAAGGTTGGCTCTGGTAGCCAGGGCTCGATACCGAGAAGTTGGAAACATCGTGTGAGAGAAAGTTGGTCGGCTCTTTGCTTCCGGAATAATTAATCTCGACGAGAGGGAACGCGAGAGCCGCAGAGTTTCCTGCAAGATCCTCAGACGCGACAATGTCACCAGAGGCAGTCAGTTACTTCTTTCTCGCTAACTTGCCAGAGAAAATCCCAATACTGCTCGTTACCCGACTCGCGTCGCCATTTCCTGCCCAGACACCCGTCGAATAACTTTCCTCGTGTTCCCGTTACGCTTCGCGACCGATTTTCCATGCGAATCGCGTCGACTCGCTCTATTGTTAATAACTTTCTGAATAAAATCCGTTTCTATCGAAGCTATTCGTCTTTCGAAATATTTCAACCCTTAGTTCAGCTGTTCGAATGGCGAATAATTTAGGAAATAGGTAATGATTATTAGGAAATTTTAATCGAAGGAACTTGTACATTGAGAGGAACTTGAATTGCGACGAATGCGAAGGTGTAACGAAACGAAACGAAACGAAAGGGCACTTAAGTGGAAGGAAAGGTAAAATATGCTCGTTCCTGCAGGCGACTGACAAGTAAGGTTCGCGTGAGCAAGATAAAACGTTCCTTCCGGGACGCAGTCTGGCCGTGCAGCCGGTGGCAAAAGGAAATTTCAAGGCAGCTCGGTCGCGATTATACCGGCGCATGACAAATTTCGACAATTAATTACGCGTCGAAGACACGAATAGCAATTAATACCGACCCCAAGCGGAGCAATGAAAGGATACGAGCAAGATGCTAAACGCGAGCGTGGCCCAGAGCCGAGACACGAGGAGCGCAGCACCCTTCTCGTTGAACTTATAGCACGGAAGGACGTGTAATTTCCTGGCTGGTAAAGCGACTTCGAGACCCCTTCTACCACCACCCCCTTCAACCCTTCTTCTGCGACAGCAAAACCGAGCCACCGGGGCTAAAGGTGCGTTTCCAACGATTCAACGCGTCACACGAAATTTCCTTCCCTCTAATCGTTCCTTCCCTCCTCTGTTTCTCTCTTTCTCTTTGCTATTCGTCGCACCGCCCGAGACTTGGCCGACGTCGTTTCGGGCTAATTGGCACCGAGTCAGACCGATTAACTCTTTAATTAGGACATTTCTCGATTGAAAACAACCCTTCCACGAGGGAATTAAAAACGGTCTGCGTTTGCTGAGAGCTGGATAAATGTGGATAAATTTGCTGATTCTCTAACAGCAGCGTTTAAACCCTTTAGCTACGAATCCCGTGTACAAAGTTTCCTTGTAAAAGGTGAAGACGGAATGGGACGAAGAAAGTAGATTCGAATCTTGCTGGATAATTCTGAATAGTTGATGTTCCCTATTTTATTTCTTTTTAACAGTTAGGGGGGAGCGAGTCTTGGAGAAGCATCGAGCTTATTAAGCGGTCGAGTGTGCACATCCGCGCGTCGTTACTCCGTCCGGTGACTCGACGACTCTCGTTTCTTTTAAATTAATGGTCCTCATGAATCAGTCGCGATGCTACAGCAGCGGAACACATGGCGCGTCGCTACGAAAATCACCGACCTTTCTTCTAGAGTAGAAGGGAAAAAAAGCACCCTTCGAACGAATCGCCGTCGGTTCACTTTGCTTCGGAACGTTCGGAATGTTTTTCTTTCGTTCCTGCACGCGACACGACACTCGACACGAACAACGCGTGTCCTACTTATTGTTACTTCGGACTAGTAGCACGAAATCACAGCTGTCCCCCGAAAAATGAAGATAAGATTTATCAGAAGTGTGTAAAAAACCTTTACGATGAACACCCTATACGCGAATAAGATAAACTGACCATACGCGATAAAGGTCCTGGAAGATTTGTGTCCCGAAAGAGTAAGGTCTCTGGAGATCGAACGTTGGAACATGTGGCGCGAGGAAAGGAATTAAAAAGACAGAGAAGAAGGATGGCGGAGATTCACGGCGCCATTTGTTTCTGCTTCCGGCTTCGTTTGTCAAGCGTACGCTCTCTTCCCCGCTAGCTATCGCGAAACTTTCGACCTTAAAGTTCGCGTCGCGAGAGTAATGCCTTCCGCTTCTCTAAATAGACGTCATAATCGATACGTCGTCGTGCCACGCCGCGCCGCACCGCTCTGCGTGTAAACATTCTTTTCGCCGAGCAACAACTTTTATTTATAGGACTTCCGCTCATAAGTTGGCCTAAAAAATTCGCCTTTTCAAACGTGCCCGGGATTAGTTTGATCGTAACGAGAGTACGAGGGGAATGATTTATCGTGTTCCGTGGCTGGATAGCAAGAGGAGGAAAGTATAGAGGGTGGGGCAGAAAATGGAAGAATAATTTGCAAAAATGGAATTCTGTCGGTGGCGGAGGTTGACGAGCGAGGCTGGTACGTGCACCCGTTGAGATACATAAGGTTGGGAATAATTGTGATTCGTAGTATGGCGTGCTTGACGAATGAAATTCTGCGGTCGAAATAAAATTGCAACGTCGCGTGGTACTCGTGGCAAAGCCTGCACGGTCAGCTCGTAATTTAATTATTGCGTTGCTCGCCATTCCGCTGGTTCGACCGATAATGCGTTCCGAGCTTGTTGATCGCCCGAATTTTTTCACCCCTGCTCGTTACAACCCCTGCGAACCAAATTCGCGTATAGCAATTTCAACAAAGCGACGACACGACAGAATCGTTAAAGAAGAAATTCTTTCACGAATTCTCTTCTCATCAACCGCTTCCATGAATTCTCGTCGTTGAATTTCCAGGACGAGGGTGGCAAAAAAAGAAACAGAGCACCGGACGATTTCCGTAAGCGAATGACACGTGCGATCGCACACTGGTCCAGGTTTTTTGCCAGCAGCCGACCAACGAGCGAGTCGGCGTATCCGGCAAGGGTTCGATGCTTAACAAGGGATAATCTCGTTAAGGACCACGGAACTAGCTTGTGTGTTTTACAAGTTAGGAATTACGTTGATTAGTAGCAAGTCGAACGTCCAACCAGCGTGAACGAGCGTCTCGCCACTTGAATCTCGATCCCCAACATACAAACGGCAACTGATTCCTTTCGACGTCTTTTAACCCTTTCGCTATTACGGGGAATTATGAAAAATTAGAAATAGAAAAAAGTAAAATATTTCTACGTTTTGTTAAAAAAGAGAAACAGAAAAAGAAAGAGAAAAGAATGCCTAGTGGTTTTATTTCTGCCGTCGGAGTGGAAAGCAGCTTACGAATCCACGTTCATCACTATCTTCCCCGGGCTGTTCGCGTCGTTACGTTTGTACTCGTAATCCTGTAACACGATGTAGTACGTGCAACACGAGCACGGTTCGCAACGCGTACGGAACAATTTCACCGGGAAAGAGTTTGGTTATGCAAACAACGGGCGAAGTTATTTGCAACGGTCAGAATAAGTGGCACGCCTTGTACGTCGAGACGCGGCTACATACATAAATGCATACGCATGTCAGCGGATGGCTGCATACATAAATGCATACATAAATTTGCGGTGACTGTGAACGCGAGTATGCATGCGGGCCACGAGGAATCCAAACCCGTCGACCAATTAATATTTCCATTCGAACTTTCTCATCTGACTCGACCGCGAAACTGAGACTCATTAATAGCGTGGGATAGTTTAAAACTGATTATTACATACCTGATCCCTTTAAATTATTCCTTTATTATTCTATTACTCGATTAGACGAAATTACCTACTCGAAATGAGAAATCAACTTGAAAAAATATTTGAAATTGAAATTGGTAAATCGGTAAAGCCCGAGCACGCTTTTATTTTCCAATATTTACGTATCTTTAATCTCCTATAATCGATTTTGAGATTGTTCCAGCATTTACCGCTCGATCGAGCATAGCTAATTTTTGGTAAACACATTGTCGTTCGAATTACCGTGAATGCAGATCGAAACAACGGAAACACCCATTCACGAGGACAAACAGCCCCGGGCTACCGAGTTATTCCTTTTCCCGGGTCGAACGTGTAACTAACTGTCCCCGTTCGATACTCTGTCTTGCATATTCTACAGCCATTCAAATTCTCTATTTCGAAAACGTTATTAATTTATAATAAATCAAATAAAAATGGATCAGGTGACGGAGCAACGGGTCTCGAAACGAATCAATTTTCGCAAAGTGGCTGAAAGTGGCTGAAAGTAGCTGAAAGTGGTGACGCCGTCGAAAGAAGAGCAACTTTCTTTTAATGGAATTACCATAACACTGACGTCGATACTTTAAACGATCGCTGTCCAATCGGATAAAATTGTCGGAAAGTCCGCGAAGCAAACAGACAGCGAGAGACGACTTTAAAAGCTGTTCAAGTAGCTTTGCGGCTCGTTCTTGAAACTGACCATGCTTGTTTTTCCACTCTCGACGAAGCTTAACGAGAATTATTTTCGGCAAATTTATCGGGATACTTGATCGATGACGGACACTCGAAACTCTTTAAGCGGTAAGTCTGTACATAGGAGGAAAGTTTTTTAAGTGGCCCGACGGCTGGTAGATATAATTGACGGAAAAACTTATCGATACTTTCGATATCGGCCCTCTTACTTTTCATGCCGCTGTCGCTCCGAACGATTGCCTTAATTGCTTTGCCTCGTTGCTCCATTCAATCGCGATGCAATTAATCCTCAACGATTAATCGACGGAGCTGATTATCCCGTGAGAAATTCGCATCGTTTCTAGCGATTGATGGCCACTGTTACGCGACCGTCTGCTTTCTTCGACCCCTGAATTGTAAATGCAATTAAATCGAATTAGTATTCCGAATTAAAAATGTTTCAAAGCTTTGAAGATCGTGGAGAGCAAATATTTTGCAACATTTTTTGCTCTACCAATATCGTTAGCGACGTGCAGCGATGGTCTAGTAATCACTTCGTATACGAGCAAGGTTTCTATTCGTTTCGAATACCTTTGAAAAATTCTACCATAACGTGAAACTATGTATCTGCGTCTTTCGCAAGCATAACTGGAGCACGTGAAAAAAAGAAATCGACTTGTCATTTTTTTGCGCCCGTTTCCGTGCCAAAGACCCCCAATAAAATTGATTACGTTGAGCTTAAACGCCGTTAAACCGTAACCGTGCATAATAAAGAGGCAACGTACAAACTGTTGCGCATTCTACGCGCGCGGTTACGCTGAAATTTGCTTATAAATTTGCATCGCATTAACGGCGTACAGGCGAAATTATATCTGTATCAAGCGTATAACACGTCGAGTCGCGAAATAGCGTCTCATCGAGCATGAAAATTATTCCAGGCCGGACGGGAGCGAGTGAAAAACGCTGCCCGACTAATACTTTCGCGATGCGCACCGGCCCTGATTAGATATTCCACGGGTCGGCTGTTTTTCTTTTTCCTTTTTCCTTTTTCCATGAAATTTTCATTCGGCTCGAGCGTGTCTTGCACGCTGCTTGTTACCACATCCAGATCGGCTGTAACGACCGCGGGACGATCTGTAATTTAAATGGAAAACCCGATAGCCGTGATCGTTACCGCGTTACTATTCCCTTTGTCATTCGTAACGGACTATAGTTACAATCGATGAAAGCTGTGCACAAAGCCAGAGAATCTTATTACCGGCTTCGATGTTATTGCTTTTATGGAAGAGCCGTGCAATAACGCGACCTTACGCGTCCAACCATGCAACTCGTTCTCTCAACCAATCTTCTTGTATCGTCTGTTTTTATAGCTTTCGAATTTTCAACCTTTTTTCGACTTTTACACTGTCGTCAGAGTTACTTCGGAGTAAATGGATCGAATAGATATTCAAGGTTTCGTTTAACGCGGTGGAACGTCTTTCGAAGCGCATCCGCAGTAGTATAGCTCAATAATTTCTGCTACGGTACACTTGTCGGTGAACTATAAAAGTATCCTACATGAAAGGGGATATTGACCTTGATGCGGCAGGTTCCACATTTTCTCGTCCGACTTATTCTCGAATCTGTCGGATCTAACTATAGTAGAAGGACATAAGAACAAGCTGGTGTAAAATTCATAAGAATAAAACTTCTCTATGACAACCTGTCGCTCAACAGTCACGCTAATGTGAAAATCTAAAGTCGAAATTACCTTAGCCTCTTTCGTGTTGCATTCATAATTCCATAGTGTATCTCCTATATGTATATCTGCTTCAATTTTCAAGCATTAGATACCTTTCGAATCGGACTGTAACTCGCCAAATAAATACCGAGCGCGTCTTTGAGCAATATCTCTGTTTTTTTATACCTTCTATTCGCTGTTTCTACTCAGATTGGTACAAGTCCGCGCGCAAACGCCTCCAGACCGAAAGAAATTACTTAGATCCCGTTAGTTTGAGCGTAGCGCTGGCTCGAGCACTCGTCGGTCGTCGACGGTGCACTCAACGCGCACACCTTAAAAAGCAACCCTTCCCGAAGTAATCGTTACTGCATTAGAACTCTCATTACCGTAGTGGTTGACGACGACGACGACGACGACGACGACGACGACGACGACGACGCCAACGACGGCGACGTTGGAAAATGAAAGCATTCGCACGAGTGCTTACGAGTGCGCGAACGCTCGCACCGAAGCTGAGCACCCGCGTGGGTCGAGTGTTCGTCTCAAGCACCCATACCATCATCTCGTCACGGCGATCCTCGAGTTCCGAAAACGCCTACTCGGTACTCCCTCTATCATGGGGGATACTGTTGATACGCGCTCATGGGGAATACATACGTTAAATGGATCGTGGAGCAAGGGAAAGTTGCTTTGACTTCTTCTTTCAGCTTCTCTTTGAGCTTTTAAAATATCTCGTTTTCATCTGTGCTATGTTTCAAGTCTCAAAGAGTTAATTAACATATATTACTGTAAAGACTCCATCAAATCCAGTCAATTCGAATACATTTTCCCGCTCTAATTAAAACGATGGCAGGTAAAATAGTAAAAATAAAAATTATAGTCAGGCCAAGTTGCAGTTCCGTCGGTCTATATGCATGTTCTTTGCTAACGCGTTAACAAAGTTTGCCCCACGAGCCATCTTAATTTATTAGCCGATGTATCTAACAAGCCATACATGTTCTCTCTCGAGAGGTGCAACAGAAGCACCTTAGTATGATCACAAGTTCTATTGCCGATAGGTTGGCAAGCGTTCGAGCTCGCGGAGAATGAAATCGGTAGCGCGAAGCATTAAGAAGAAGGTGCGGAAGACGCCAGGAGCGAAGGGTGGCGAGGCAAGGGGGACAGGGTGGAAGGTAAATAGAGTCGTCTGACAGGGCTGCATCGAGGCCGTGGAATTATTAATTTTAATTACACAACTCGAGGCTGCGTTCAGCGCGTCGAGGAGGCCCGGCTTACGTAATAAACTTACAGCAACAGCATCGGTACCACCTGCACCACCACCACCACCACCACCACCACCATCACCAACGGCACAGACGCTCTACTTCCATCAACACCGTCTTTCCCGTACTCTAGCATCGCCATCATCTATCCGCAGCAGCATTACGTGGGGGTATTGATTAAACGCAACGCATCCCACCCCCTCTCGACCGACTCTCGACCGCGTCTCTACGCGAGGGTGAGGAAGGTGCTTTTGGCACGGGAGTTGGCCGACAATTAATATTATTTATCGACGTCTTAATCGGCTGGCCGCATCTAACCGCCATCTCCAACCCCTCTGGTTTGAAAGCGGCGCGGTGGCCGCGCAGCCGGGGGTTGGAAAGCCGACCGACCTTGCTGCACCGAAGGAAGCCAACCTGATGCGAAATCGAGGGAGGAGGTCTGTTTCTCATCTACCCTTCGTCGGACGAGGTCAACTTTTATTGAGAAATAAACGACAACGAGTCGTCGAGGGTATTCAATTAATTAGAAGAACGGTTCTTGCTATTGCGGCGTGTTAATTATTTAGTAACTTGTTACGTATCTTAATACCCACATACCTATTATGACTTAAATGAACAGGTGCAAAGAAGGGTAGCATTTCCATCCCCGTTAGACACTCACCTGAAACAGAAAAAATGAAAAATTTGTTAATAAAATTTTAACTTAATTCCAACTTCAATTGTACTCGGATTAAGGATATAAAAGCACGAGAGATAAAGGATTAACATGTGAAATGCTCGTCGTCCACACAACCCTCGAAAAAATATTCCACGCGACGTTAAGATTCCTCGATAGCGCTTTCTAAATCCTTTCGTTTCGAAAATTGCTTTGCCCGCGGAAACGTAAGAAAGGCGTACAGAAGAGGCAAAGAGCAGAGTCCATTTCTGAAATGTACTTCGTCACCTTCGTGCCATGCCCATCGCGTGACCCAACAGCACCGTCTCCTTTCGCCCCTTCGCTTTCGACCACTCCTTTTATTCGGTTTGCGCCTTCTCCAACATTTTCCCTTGGTCATTTATGGAACGCTTCCATGACGTAGCTGTAAAGTCTATTACCCGGGACGGACACTCGGTTAGCTGGAACTTGTCTGCAGCCGAAGCACGCAGAAGGGCGAAGTTACCGTGAAAAGCAAACAATGGATGCTGAGTGAAAAAGGGAAGCTCGTTTTCGACATCTCGCCATCCTTCTCTTGTTTCCCATTTCACGAAAGCGTTGCCAACGCGAGAGCCTTGAAAATTATTCTTGCAATTATAGGAATAAGGGAAATTGAGACGGGAACGAATCGGGTAATCGATAGGGGCTGTTCATCAAGCGAAAGAGGTGTCGCGACAAAGTTCAACTGGTTGCGTGTTGTAAAGTCGAGCCGTCAGGTCGCTTCATTGGAAGCTGGTGACGGGTGGACGCGTCGAATAGGACAATTCCAGTTGGTGGAGTGGTCGGCCCCTTTCGATAACAAATGGTCGCACCGCCCCTGAAGGACAACGCCGCTGCGCTGGCAGTTTGAGCGTAATTCTGCGCCCGCTCGACAGGCCCGTAAGTCACCGGCTCAAACGAAGCGTCGAGGTATTAATTAGAGTTTCAGGCCGGAAACCGCGATCACTTATCACCGAAGCCAACCTAATCTGCTGGTCGGCCCGTTCCACGCTAGCTAGCCAGCCAGCCAGCCTTTTAACCGTGAGACTTAAACCTTCTGCTGATCGATGTCTATCCGATCGTCACCCCGACCGTTCTAACGAGTTCCCGGATATCAAGCTTTCTTAACCATTTCCTCGAGCTCAGCCGCTTCCAACTCTCTTTTTCCCCGTCGACCTTGTTGCCCGAACAGAACGGACGTCCAACTGCTGGGACTGGTGGAACCGTGTGAAAAGCGTTCATTGTGAACGCGAACCGGTGACCTCGTTACCACGTCAGGTCGTTAATAAAACCCGCGACACTCGAGCATTGGAAATTTTTCACGAGATCCTGTCGAGAACCTTGAAGCTTCAGGCGGGATTGAAACTGCGAGGAAAAGCACTGAGCTCAGACCAGCTTACAGAGATATATGAACCTGAGCATGAATGTTGCAGATTAGAATTCGAAGGGTTTTAAATGTCGTTTCGAACTCGTCGTTGACGAATTATTTCAACTGTAATCAGAACGGCTGATTCTCTATTCACCAACGCGTTACAATACAAATTAGAATGATTGTAACTGTAATCGGTGAGTTGTTGTAGGATGGGTACAGCGTATCGAAAATTCATAAAGGGAACCCGGCTCGAAAGAAGTTTAATGAGTTTGCTGCGTTGCGACTCGTTAAAAATTTGGCGTCGACGTTGTGGCCGACGGACGGGCATAAAAGCCCCGCGTGACGTTCAATTAAATGCTACGAAGGTACAGACAGCATTGAATATATCCGCTTATTCGACAAAACGGTTTTTCAAAACGGTTGCTGCTGGGTATAATTAAAAACCTTCAATCACGTTTCAATGAAAGGTGCCAACAAAAACTATGCTGCATTAAATGAATTCGTTGATTATATATATATTTTTTTTTATCGGTAATCAGATCATTTCTTTTGTGCATCCTTTATCGAATAATCGAGCTGATGATTTATTATCTCTGCCCTGTTGTTCGCGAATCACCGAGGGAAAACTCGTTTCTCATGAAAATCGTCGATTGGAAATTGGAAATTCGCGTGTTTATTTAATACCGTTCGCTCCAAATATAAACGATCTTTCGACCTGGAAAGATATCGATTCGACTTTGAAATTCGATTAACAACCCCGGTGAGAACTAATTGTTCCGCGGTTGGTGGTGTCTTAGTTGTACAAATGAAAACATGAAACGTTGACAGAAATGAAGACGGTTAAACGAAATAATAATTGAAACGTAACTGTCCGAAGAAGAAAAGGAAGAGCAAAAAACTCGTCCGTTTCTCTCGAACTCCTCGAGATTCCTGTACCAATAACGTGTCCCTACATTAATTATGTCTGTCATCGGCAATGGCAAGCTGTCGTCCCCGTTTCCCTGGCAGATACTATCAAGTTTATCACGTCCGAGATATCAGAGGGGCAAGGGAGGAGGGGGGCTGTGTCCCCTTTAACTTTGGATATCGACGGTTGGCCAGAAACTTGCCGGGATGAACAGCCGGTGTAGAGTGCCGATCTGCTGGACCAAGTCTCTCATTTCGAGAGTTCCGACTGCCGGATGGTTCACCGTTGACCCGACCACGTTTGCCCTTACGCGGAATTGTTCTGACCACTGTAACCCGCTATTAACTCGGCTGCGAATTGATTCCACGGTTTACTGCCATTTACAAAAGCTACCCGACCCTGAGAACTCCTCCTCTCTCAATCAGAATTACGTTTGTTCACATTGTTCCGCAGAACTTTCTTTGTACCAACGAACCAACAATTTGGCATACGCTTTCTAACTCGTGAACAGAGATTTCCTGTGGCTGCGCAATTCGTTTTGATATTTTCGATCAATTTTCCAATATAAAATATCGAATGAAAAGTTAGAAAGGCTGTGAAAAAGAAGGAATAATAGCTAACTATATATACATATATCACAGCCCATGGGACACTTGGTCGGTGAGGGTACGCGTGGGTGTTTTACTCCCCGGAGAGAAAGAGTAAATGAGGGAAGGAGGGAGAAACAGACGAAGGACAGGGGATCGAACTGGTGGGTGGTGGTGGAGCGGAGCGTACACGAAACAGCACTTACACCCTCGCGACTAGCAACCCTCGACCTCCGGTCTGCCTCTGGCTAACGGTCCGACTCTACAACTGCTAGAAGTGAGTCGAAACTGCAGCTACCATCGCGCATACCAGTAGCTTTTAAGGTTCAACTTCCCTCTTTCGAGTTTATTAATATGTATACGTGTCGCGTAATATCTCCGGCAACATTGTAGGAAAAGAATCGTTAGAATGGCGTTACCCTTATCGCACCGAGTTCTAAATTTATCTCAAGTAATTCGACTTTCACCTCAACGAAGAAGGTTAATTCCATAAGCCGTGATAATAAATCCCAACTAAAGGGGTTGTTTCGTTTTTCTTTTTTTCATAAGCCGTGCGTACGTTCCAAGCATCCCTAAGGGTTTCGAGCAACCCCAACGATTTTCTGAACGATCGATTCCGGTCGACGATTCCAACGAACGGGAAATATGAAATCCACCGACTGACACGATAATCCTCGACGGAGTAAACGGTAAGCATCCCCTCGTTTGGAAACTCGACGTCCGTCGAGACGCAAGCAGGCATACGCAAGCTTCGGTGGATCTCGCTTGATATCTGTGGTTCGCCTTCCTCTTGCACTTTCTTGCCAAGTGGAATTCTCTGGTGGACCGGGTCAGCTTCAACTGAACAAGCCAACCAGTCCCAACCACCCCCTTTAGAACAATCCGCACCCCCAGGCTCGTACCGACTGAAACTTGCCGTGCAGCTTCGCTAATGAAAACGAATCGTTCTTCTTCCATGGCCCAACCCCTTTTCCTTTTTTTCTCTCTCTTTTTTTTTTTTTTTTTTTTAACCACGCTCGAATGAAGCGAGACACGAGGGGCTCGGTGCTCAGGTAGACAGCAACGTGTGCACACGGGTCTGGCTCGTCGAAGAGCTTCGTCGTGTTTTCGCCCCAAGGGTTTACACGTCGAGCAAGACAATTAGAGGGTCGCTTGTTCGGACGACTTTGTCGCTTACCGAGCTGTTCGTTACGTATCGAGCGATCGTTATGTTATGGTTTGCCTGAACCACCTTCTCTGTCATGGATGGAAAAACTTTTATTACGTTCAATATGTTCGTTATGTAAATTAATTTTCTTTCGTTAGATTTCTGCGAATTGCAATATGGACTGAGTTCGTATGAAGTTAATTTCATATAGAATATAGAAGGAACGAAAAGAAAAAACGCAGATACAGATCATGGCTCGTTAGCAGCTAGATCGCAGAAAGAACGACGTCGAACTCGCCAGCAGCTGCTAATGAAAAGAAATTGCCCATTTCTTGCATCCCCCTCGACCCTGCTATCTCCTCTTCCATCCATCTATCGTGGCAAGGCTACAGAACAAGATGAAGGATACCGTTGCGGTAGGATGATGTAAATTTGTGCGTTACGGCCAGCATCGAAGTTGCCAACTGGGATGGGTAATGGAAACGAATTACCCTCTTTCCTTCGCTTTTTCTTCCTCCTTCCCCTGAGCAACACTGGTCGTTGCTTTTCTCGGCTCATCGTTGACGCCCCTGGACAGGTGGCCATGTTCCGTTGAAAAACGATTCGATCCGTTCCTTTCGGTCTCCTCTCTTTTTATCAGCTATGAAAAGTACACATCTGGTCGCTTTGTAGTTTGTCCTTTCAGGTGTCCCGATTTTCGTTTCGCCGCAAATAGAGCGTGGCGAGCCGAAGGACAAGTTTACTTGTTGCTGCGTGACAGAACACCTTTGAAATCGTGAACCTTCCTTATTATGAGTCACTCGAAGAATTAATGGTGCTTTAGATCGTAGGGAGATTACGGCCCGGGAATGAATGTATTAAAGAGGGAACACGTAGACTTTTCACGAAGAAATGCTATTAACAAATTAAGTCACGAGGAAAAGCGATCGATGAAAACACAGTGGTCGCGCTCGGGTGCCTGAAGAATAATTCCGCTTCGAAATCAAAACCACGTACACATACAGAAAGGCGATGTAACAGGGTGTAAAATTTGAAGATACAATAATTGGTTATAAAATAGAATACGATTGCTAATCGCGTTCTCCTAGCACGTCGATCGAATCACAGCTGTTTCTTCGAGTCACGATGACCATCCACGTTATTCTTGCCGATCATCCAAGCACAGCTGAGAGCAGAGCCAGTCACGCTCTCTCAAAGTTTGCGCTGCCATCACGAAAAGCAATCTATCGTGGTTGTCGCGTTTGCTCGAGGTCACGTTCGATAATGGAAATTCGATAAAAATCTGGCTACGTGTACAGATTGGAATCTCCGAAGAAGCTTCGCGATTCAAAGTTTTCCAAAGCTGGAAAAATCGAGCAGACTAAGAAAATTGTCTCGACGGAATGTACGTTCCGGCAAGATAAAAGTCGATTTCCGATTTCAATTTTGGATTGCTTCGGTCCAACGGGAAGAGAGAAAGGGCCAGCCCGAAGCTTCGTTAGTGCAATCAGCAACTTTAATCCGACTGATTTCGACCAGCATCAAGCGGGAGAGCAAGCTCTTTCTTTTTCTTTTTTCCTTCTTCCTTCTCCACCGATGGCATTTCTTCCACGATCCCCTGAGGACAGAAACGCAGCGGCTACGGCAAGAGCTCTTCAGAGCGTGCAGAGTACACGGAGAGGGTTCAGGACGCCTAATTAGACGCGGTACCCGCCGCTAAGAGGGTGAAACGAAGGGTGGTCGTAGGGAGAAACAAGAAAACGAAGAAGAGACCTAAAACGTGAACGCGCAAAAACCTTCACCGCACGCGTACACAGCTTCTCCTTGCACCTTTCTCTCGCTTTGCTCAACTTTCGAACTGTCTCCGACAGCTGGAAAAAGTGTGGGGGGTTACCAGGGAACCGCCACCGCTTCTTTTTTTTATTTCACCCTTCGTTGATGACGTCTGTCGCAGAGACCCCTTTTGGCAGACACCTCGAGAGCCACGGGACGTTTTCGTGAACTTCCGTGCAAGTCCTTCGCTATAACGTGCCTCTTCTCGACCGGTTTGATAGTTTTAGCGTTAAAGGTACACGATGACAACGGACGAATATCTTGGTAGCGGTGGTGGTGATATCAAGGAGTCGAATCAATTAAAAGCTCGCGAGCCGGCCGTAATTTATGCGGGAAAAATTAACAAGTCAGATGTCCCCTCTGGCCACGCGCAGTTACCACGTCAGACGGATATTAAATTAACGGAAATAATGAAATGATAACGGAAAATCGGAGGTCCGCGAGCCTCGCACCTTCTAAGCCCGGTAATCCTTCAAAAAGTCCGAAACTAACTAATTATGCAGCTGGTGTCTGGTTGTATAAATCATATCTAAATTCATGAATTACATCGGCTTTAACGTTCTCGTTTTCATGAAATTTTTCCATAAAGTAGCCTGCAAGCTTTATTAACCCCTTGCTTTATAACATCAAGTCACGTTCCAAGTGACTGGCGTACTTCCGAGTATATCATAATTGCAATTTTACTTCTAATTACTATTTGCATAATCGAGAGTATAATATTTTAATTTTCTTTGCGTTAGAACGATTCACTCTTGAAATGTAGATCCTTCTCTTAAGGATTTAAGAATCCGCAGGTTATCGAAATCGTTTGAAAATTGACGAAGCTTGAATGTAACGGGTCGTCGAGCATTTGGCTGGTAGAAAAGTTAAGGCAAGGTAAGGATAATTAAAAGCAAGACGGCTAAAGGGTAACTGGAAGAGGTGCAATTACCGGGACAGTATTGGCATGGCAAACTTAATCGTGACCGGGCAAAGTACACGAAGAACGTGAACCGGCCCGAATGGTCAGAACGTAATTAATCAGTGCCATATGGTAAGCCTGTGGACGTTGACGGTTCCACGAGCAAAAGCAATTAATAATCCCTCCATTCTTAGCTATGCGTAACGATTACTAAGACTACTCTATAACCGGCCGCGCTTAGAACGTAAACTTTAAGAAAGAACGACTTCCGTTATTAATGGCCACGACAAGCTGCACCTCCAAGAAAAATGAAATCTATTGTTAACATCTTTTTTTCTTTTCTTTCTTCCTTTCTTCATAGAAAGTAATACGAAATCCACTTACATCGTAATATCATCTCGAACTGGAACGTTCTTGCTTGTATTCAATTTTCAAACTTTCCAAGTATAAATTGCATCTCACCGAGGCTTTGTTCTTATTCTCGACCGAGTTATAAATCGCTTCGTGCCAAGCTACGATCGGTGCCGATAGAAATATCCGAAAGCGATAAAAGAGAAAGGAGCGGAGGAAAGAAATTTACAATATCAACGAAGGTGTGGTTGTTGTAAATATTTTTTTTTTGCTTTAACGATAGAACTATTACACGTGGCTTTCGGTCTTAAAACAGTGGAAAGACTACCAGCCAGGAAGCTGTTAATATATTAAAGGCGTAAAGAGGCACTATGGCTCTTTAACAAACTTCTCACGTTTCTTGCTTCAAGTCTTTCTTCGATAACTTTTTCATCATCCTTCTGATAAATAATTATGCAGAGAATCGTCCGTTAAGGTTTCCCCTGGCTGGAAGCGCCATAAGTCTTACCATTTTCCACGGAGCTTCTTATAAAAAAAAAAGACTGGTTGCCTTTAGGAACGTTAACTGGCTGGAAGAAGCGAGTTGGTGCCAGATTGCGGCCGATATTACGGCCACGTGTTTTACATCATTTTTCCTTGCCGCGCCGACTAAATATTCGTGCCAGCTGTTCGGGGCCAATTCGTTACTAATTGTTTCTAGTCGCACGTCTCGCGACCACCAGAGGCACGTGCCGCTAATTACCTTTCGCAGCGCAAGGCAACGATATTTTATGCAGTAAGGGCTAATTCATCGCGTACCTTGGTAACGCCGGAATTTTTGACACTAATTGCGCTCGCGAAACTTTCGCTTCAGATTACTCGCCTCAGTAGTTTTCTATACAGTTTTTCAACCTTATTGTCTAAAGTACGCTTTCACGTGACTGCGAATAGCAAAGTCCTGGCTTTTATTGTCACGACATTACGACAGGAAATTTTTTTCAAATAACTTTTCCGATGCACTGGGATTTTTGGTGAAACGTCGGTTACGAAATATCGGATTGGTAAAACGAAGCAGTTTCGATACAACAATTCTAGCCATCTAGCGGAACCAGGATTTCCATCCTCTCTCGGCCAGGTATGATCGATCGCGTTAGAATAATCCGGCATAAAGCAGAGCAGAGAGTCGGCTAACGAATTATTCAACGAGGAAAGTGGTATCAGTCGAACGAATCGCGTCACCCGGTATAGAATGTTGGAGCTTGCGAAAGGTAGGAAAAGCAGTCGACGAAATGGCACGTAACCCGATTCGATGCGTTGGCCATTTCGCGTGGCCGTAGCTTCGATAAATCTGACGTCGATTGAAATATCGCCTTCTTCGATATCCCTCGCAGCACTGATTTTAACTCACCGCCCATCCCTCTCGGCCCACCCCTGCCGTACACCCAATTCCTATGTACTTAAATCTTTGCTCCTTCTTTCGCGCCAGCCTGCGCTGTTTCGGCTCCCGGCAGGGACGTGTGCGACAGACGAGAGCCGAGGGAAAATAAATTCCACGGTGGAAAGTAACGACCACGATATGAAGCTTGCTGAATTTCATTCGTTCTCTGTCCCCAGCCAGCAGGGCTGTCGCCGCGAGGAAACGTCGATATAGCCCCGCCAATACCGCACCATTCCTGCCTTCGACCTTCCTAACTTCAATTTATATTTATTAATTTCACTACCGTACTACTCCTCGTGAAATAAAAACAATTCGTATTTGATATCATTGAGAATTTGACTGGAGAAAAAGCAGCAATAAAACGCAACAATGGGAAACATTGAAAGCCGAGTTGAAGACGAGCGAATCGAGGGAATAGCTCGCGAGGAAAGCCAACCGTACAGATACGTCGGAATAGGTGGATTGGGTTGTTGCGTGTAAGGGGTTGCTCGAGGCGTTATATCGCTCTATGGGATGGCGATGGAGAGGTAAAAGGGCCAAAGAGAGACAGAGATTGAGAAGAGGAAGAAGAAGAAGAAGAAGAAGAAGAGGAAGAAGAGGCTGAGAATGAGAAGGCAAGAGACGGTACGAAGGTTTAGGGGGTGGCCCTGCTTCGGCAACTTGCCGGGGCTCGACGAGGCATTGAAATTGCAAATGCGCATTATGGATATTTCCCTATAGAGGGTCGAATACCACTCGCTTCTCTCTCTTCTCCTTTTGCTCACACACATACACACACGTTTCACAGTCGAATCACTTCGCGTACGCGTCACTCTGCTCCTTTCGCTCTTTATCTTCCTTAACCCTGCTTTCTTTCCTCTACTTTTTCGCTACCCCTTATGTCCCTTTCATCTTGCCTCTCGCGGCTACAATGCGATGTACGCGCACCCTTAGCCACCCTTTCGTCCTTTACATCCAAGTCGTTTCTCTTACGCTGAGAAATATTTTATTTATTTATTTGCCTTTTTCCCTCGACTCTCGACGAATTCATTTTAGATGAATTATGAGCATTGATTGCTCGATAAACATCAAATTTATTCGACAGTGAATCTTCCGCATCGAGAAACGAAATTATACTTAAAAATTGAATTTCCAATTATTGCAAAGCCGGAAAAGGGAAGTCGATCGGTGGAGGGTGAGCTAGGAAATCCTTTTATCGCGCGTCGTCGAACACCAGGCCGTACAGACGAGACCGCGAAAGACGGGAACACGATAAAGACGTCGCGTCGCTTACCGACCCTCAGACAACGCGGTGCTCGGCTGTTTTCGTATTCCGACGATGTTTGAAATATTGAAAAATCAAGAAAGAATAGCGGAAAAATCGAGGGAACGCCGAGAGAGCCGCCGGTTATGGGATCAAGAGAATTTTCCGAGAAAACTTGCGCACCACTGACGCAGACACGCGTCAAAAAGGATGATATGCAGAGGGATGGAACGAGGAGATGCTGGATGAAGAGTAGGCGAGGAGGAGGGTGCAAAAGGCGTCGGAGGACCTAACGGTTTGCCAGCGAGAGAGAGCGATAGAGGGTGAAAGGGTTGAAATGGGACAGAAAGACGGGGAGAAAGTCAAAGCTAGAAACACCAGAGAGGAAAAGAGACATCAAGTTTGTTGTATACAGAGAAAAAACCGCAGGTCGAAAAATATTTTCCGCGATGTCTCGCTGGTTGTGAAAACGTTCCTTCGCGTGGAAGTAAAATATACTGGCACTAGCATGGTCCACCAATTATTCTACTAATGTAAATTAGACTTAATTTATCGTAGGGTCTCCATCGAATCCTCTTACGGCAAGTTCATCAATTTCGACGGACGAACGGTTTCCATTTTGTTTCCGATGATCGGCCAAAAACGCGTGGTTGGTGTTGCAAACGGCGAGGGTGAGGATTCCAGAAGAGGGAGGGTGCCTTCGTGTATCGAAGAAGGAGAGAATAGCCGAAAGCAATCGGAACCCCCGTCGAACCGATGTAGTAGATTCACTTACCTATTCGCCCCTTCATCTCTCTCAGTCCCCTCGGTCTTTGCAGCTCTCTGGAATCCCCTGACAAGTTACGCCAGTCTCGCAGTGACGCTCAAATCGAGTTAACGTTGTTTTACGAGCCTCGGTTTCGTTCGACGCCGATTTAGCGACGCTTTTACCGGTTAAAAACAGCTTGCACGCGTCAAACTGGATTTCTATCAAATTTCTAAAGCTGCCGGTTATATACCAATTGTACGGTATCAAGATTGTTTCATATCTCCATCTTGGTTTATTTGGGTTACAATGCATCCATATTACCCCGAGAGATCGTCCTGATGCCCGAGAGTTATCACAACCCATAAACAAAACGATGACCTCCCAAAGGGACTGTACCAACAGAAACCCTATCGGTGTAGTCAAAACGAGAACAGATTCCCAACAGCATGCTAATAAATTAAACGAATCTAAATTTATGGTTCTCGATGAAAAAACATGTGAAATTAGGATGGAAAATGAAATAATGTTCCGTTGCAATTGTACATAAATTTCAGAGGTATTTATTTATTTTGTAAAGAATGTCGGGAAAAGACGGAACGGGAGGAGAATCGTGAAAGTGGTGTCCCGTGATTTATTCCAGGCTTGTATTGCCAGAGGCGAGATTCTGGCGAGAAGAAACAAAATTCCTGATGTTTTCGCGCTCATTGGCCCGCCGTTAATTAGCACAGCGTTCGTCGCGTTTTTCCCAAGCTGGGTAATTACCAGGGAAAATTGGCGTCGTCGAAACACGCGATAAACCTGCTCGTCGCCGGACTTCAAATTAATATTTCAGCCGTAGCGCCGGTCTAATTTCGCGAAAAGCGATTATATTGCCGGAATGGAAAAAACATCTCGGCTAATCAAGCCGCTCTGCCGACACGCGCGGCGAGGGAAAACATGCTAGCGACAGCTTGCTTGCCGAATTAATATCAATCACCAGGGAAAAAACGTCAGACGGATCGAAGCGGAGAATTCACGATGGCCATTTTCGCGTTTGATCGATGCGCGTTGATGCTACCAAGTTTTCAAAGTACAACCAACAGATGCTTCGATGAGCGAAATGTTTGAATGGAAAGAGATTGATCGAATTTGATTTATGGACATTTTGTCTAGGTTAGATTCGTGAATCTCATCTGTGGTTATAAACGCGTTAAAATCGAACCGCATCATCGCCAAAAAATTTGAACACGAGGGAAGAGAGCAGAGTGCAGGTGGTCTCGAATCGGAGGCTGGAAAGTAATCTTGCCGGGCGAATAAAGTCGGTGCAAAGGGTACGAGGGTACTTTGGCTGTAACGCGCAGCCGGTTGAAGAACGTTTTAATAAGGCACGTAGGCGACGGACGAGTCGGTGTAAAAGTAGAAAGGGAGAAGAGGAGAGAAGGCGTGCAAATACGAGCGCGAGTGCGTGCAGAGGGTTCGAAAGAATCGCGAGTGCATCTCGTTCGAAGAAGGGTAAATACTTAGGGGTGCGACGTGTGCCAGTGAAAAAAGAGGGTGAGAAGCGAGAGTGGTTGTCGATCAACGACGCGGAACGATTCGATAATTTCGAGATTGTCGGAAAATTCAGCTCGACCGATATCTCGATGTAGAAAATTCCTTTCCCAGCTGGAGGGAAAAAGAGAGAGAAATATTGCGAACGATAGAAACAATTGGAAACTGTCTGTTCGTATTTGCGCCAGAAAATATCGTGAAACGCGAGGAATTCAAAGAAACAGCAACGTTTCATGGCTACGATAGATCCGGCAAACGGTAATTTAGTACAACGGAACGGTTCATTTTTATTCTGATACACCTGAGCGATGGGAAACTTAAGCTTTTTCTTTTTGACTTCAACGTTAAAGCGATTCAAAAATTTAACAGCAGTGTTTGATATGCTGCAAAATTTTCAAGAGAGCATATCGAACGTCCATTACCATTGTCGGATAGAGTCGACTAATCAAGAGGCAGTCGAACGACGATAAAAAAAAAAAAAAAAAAAAAGAGTGTCGAAGAGCGCGTTGATCGCAGATCAAACACGATATTCGCGTTTAAACGGTCCGCTCTGCGGCCGAGCGGATAATAAGCGGAGCAGTATTCTTCCCGGCGGATTTTCACGCGGCCGCGTCCAACGGTCGATCCCCGAGGTTCCGCGGAAAATTGAATTAGAGAGCTTAAGCCGCCTCTCTTCTCCCCTGTTGGTCGTTAGAACGGTCTCACGGTAATTGATAATCGAGCGACGGCTACAAACGAGCGCGACTAATTGGCTGATCGCATTGTGATTTAAATGTGCAGATTTCCGGCCGACTCGCGGATTAACGGGAATTATAGACGAACGACTAATTGGCGAAAGAGCGCGAGACGCCCTTCCTACGTTCGGTCATGCGTACGTTAACAACGGCACGTTCAGCAGCTGGTAGATGCTCGATAAAAAAAGAAAAACAAGGGAAAAATTATTACAGCCCGTCGCTTTTTACATATATGTATAAAAAAGAGAATTCGAACAAATTACTGCGATTTCTCGCCGAAACTGAATAGATTCGATAGAATGAGTCAGTTCGTGCGACGGCTAATATTTTTTTTTTCTCTCTATTTTACAGACCGATTTACCGGTGGTTCGATGCCTGTGTAATAGCAGCTCGTTCGCGTACCGGACGCTTTCCATTTACATAGATCGTTCTGACGTATTAACCGACAGATCAGTGTCGAGAGCAGCGTCGAGCACCCGGCCAACTCGCGATCAAATAAACGATGCTTCGCATTCGAACGCGGCCAGCGCTGAAACAACGCTTCTACCCCGAGTGCAGTCGTTGATCGACAATTATGTTGGTAATGACCGAACAGCAATGCGATCGAATCGAACGGATCGATTGAAAACTGGCAAACGACTTCGTACGCTTTTTTTTTATTTCTTTTCTTTTCTTTTAACGAGCGCGAAACAACGAGCAATAATGAATGAATTACAAGAAGTAGAATAAAAATTTTTCCAAACGAAAACAGCGAACAGTGAAATAACCCTGACCCAGAAAAACGTAGAGTTGTTAATTAAAATGAAGCATCGGTGCAATATGGGTGGTGTTGGATCCTTCATGGTAGAAACACGAGAACAACAGTTAGTTGTGTGTCCGGCAAATAACCGTACACTCTCGAATACACAAACAGGCATTCGATTGGTGGCATAGATAGGGGTAGTTACAGGAATCTATTGTGCTCTGGAGAGGTCGCAACGAGGAAGGTCGTAGAAAGGGGGTAGCTAGGGCAAGAGGGAACGGGTAACGGGCTGAAGGAAAAACGAGGAGGGTGAGAGTGGATGGAAAGCAAGGCCGATGGATGAATGGAGGCGGCATTGCTGGTAGTAGTGGTGGCTTTTAGCTGGGCGCATTCAACCGCGAGGGTTAGCCGTAGGGGTTGGGATTAACGCATCCACACAGGCGGCCTGCGTCAGGATGAACGAGGAGGCAGAAAGCGAGGGGTGTGCGTTTCGGAAAATCGTCCATAAAATGTATTACTCGCGGTGGCGGCATCATGGCCACAGAGACGGTGTTTGTTTAATTTACTTTGACGCATGAGCAGGGCCAACGTCGGACTCGGAGCCGCCCCTTCTTGATACTTTCCTCCCTTTTCGAGCCGCGATCGCGATGTCCTTTGACCGGTGATGAACACCGCTGCCCCTTTAAAGCTCCGTTCCTGTTTTTCTCCTTTTATTTCGTTTTAACCACCGTCATTTGGAAATACAGCGGCCTCCATTATTCTTTATTATTTCGATAAAATATATCCGAATATATCCGATACGTAAATCAAAAGCATTTGTAAATAATTTTCATAAGAATAACAGAGTTGCCGGTGGAGATAGGTATTGTGTGTATGAGCTCGAAATCCGTTTACAAAACAGGAGAACAAAGTGATATATCGCGTAACGTTTGTTTAAAAGTCAATTACACACGCGTCGACGCGTGCGGTTAATCCATACGTTAAATTCATTTTCTTGTTTATCGCTTAATGAGATTTTCGCGAATGTAACGCGGCCTCGAAACATTTATTCTGTAATCATAATAAACATACATCCGAAATATATATCATTTCACGGTGAATACAAAACCGAGCAATTTTCATTTCCCCGAAATAATTATCTCTCGTTTGTAACCGGTGCTAAAGTACACTCCCGTTCATGAGTCACCGTCGTCTTCCCTTCCGGCTACCATTAATATTGAAACGCCCTGTACGTTAATATTCGTAAACGATTATTTTAACGAATAGCGTTAATTTAAACGCGAAGCTTGAAAGTTGTAAGTGTTCCATTAGTTATGGGTACGCGCGTTCAAGCTTCACTGGTTTCGTTCGTTAACCGAAAATCGGTACTTTGTTGTACACGTAAACGAAGGACAAGTGAAAATGAAGCATGCGTTGAGAAACAGTTAACGAGGGTGAAACGCATTTTGCAAACTCGAGGATAAAAGAGAGAACGGCGTAGTACGTGTCGGTGGCAGGCATAGATGGCTGAAGGCTGGGGTTTGTTAAATTCGGTTTAACGCGGCGCGGATAGGCGAGTATCGACCGGAGGGCAGCCCACTTTGCCTCCTCCTCCTCCACCTCACAGTCTTCGTTTTCTTCGTCGAATGCCTTTAGACGGGACCAGACGCGTTCGCTGCTCACTGAAAGAGGGTTGCAATCTGCCCGATCTTCTGAATGGCCACGATAATCATGTGAAATGGATACGCCCCGGTAGAAGCGAAATACGCTCGAAATATCTTTCGACTTTCAACCAAGACATACGCGTGCTTCCAGCGTTCCCGTGAAATTTTAAGCACTGGCCAAAGCGTCCTCCTACCCAGCTTCCTCCAAACTTCTATTTCCAAAAGCTTTTCAACTCGCTCTCTTCGGGAATAAAGGAAATTAGTTACTTCCTCGAAGTAGCCATTCACTCCTCACCATATTAAATGCAAATATTCGGGCATGATTTGACGACATAAATGTGGCTACGTAAAACATTTTGACCACTTGATATTCAACAATCTAATATTTCCGGTGTAAGCGGAGAAATTCCTTCCACGTTGCGGGTCCACGTCGTTAGCTGGTTCGTTCGACCAACGTCCAGACGATTTTAACCAATGAATTTTTCCACGTCGGGCTTCGTTGTTAAATAAATTACAGGGAAATTCTCTTCCGCTCGTTCGTCGTCGTTGGCTGCCTTCCAACACGGCGGACGCAGTCTGCTCCGACAATGGCCGTCGAAATAGTGAACGAAACGTCGAAAACTGCTTTCCACGGGAACGAAACTTTCTGTCGGAGTTCAGTGAAAAAAATATCTAGACGGTGATCGACAAAGGGACCAGCGAAAAATCGCATCTGCTCCCGACTGCCACTGGAAAACCCCTCCTAGTCTCCTCCTCCTCCTCCATGCTATTTCATATAACTCTCCGAAATACCCTCTCGACCAATCGAAAAACCATCGTACGCTGAACGAGCCTTTAAATGAATTTCCCGCGAGTTGTAAAACAACGTTCGTGGCTTGTCCAAAGGGTTTTAAGAATTAATTTCATTCTAATTTATTCGTGCGTATTTCAAGGGAGAATAAATTTATAATCATACGTTTTGATACTATTTTCCTTTGCTCGTTGCCTGATACAGTATACTCAGGCAATAACCTCTTACTTATCCTCGCTCCTGACTAAACAACTTCCCTAATAATCGTTTTAATGATCCCGAACCGTAGGAAGCTAGAGTGGAAACCGACAGAGCCAAAAGCGTAGGACCATAGCCGATGGTGTATAGGAGAGAAGCAGAAGGGTAGATGATGGGCGGTGTGTTTCATCGAGACTTAGAAATCAAATATTTGCACGGCTGGTAGCTTCGCCTCAGTTTACACGACGAAACTCGCGAATCCTAAATACTCAGCATTTACCGACTCGTCAACGGAAAAGGAGGGTTGGTCCGACGCAGCGGCAGACAGGGCGAAGAAGACAAGCGGGATGGGACCGGGATGAGGCGAAACCACCCCCGGTGTGGGGCGATGTCGAGGGTTAATTTGCTGACCGTCGGTGTTTATACAGATTGGAAAATCGCAAGCCACGCGATTATGGCGGTGGCGCGAGTCAAAATAGCGCTGAATCAGCGGCCATTATCGCCGCTAAGCGACCGTTATTATTGCGAGTTAACTCGTCCGGGCGTTTATCGTCCGTAAGGACTTTAACCGTGACTCCCTAATTGGCGCTTACGCAACAACGAGCGTGAGAATCAAAGTGTACACGGTGCCACGGTGCCACGGGCCATAGGCCGTGCTTCTATGCCAACGTGGAACGGATCGAAGTTACCGGAAGTTAGACGACTCGTGCCCGTGCCCCTAGCCTTGCCCCAGCCATTGCCCGTTGCTACTTGCTCGATTTCAATGTAATCAACCGACGAATCCACGGAGCCAGAAGCTCTCCGCTGATTGGAATCCTTCTTTGGACGTAAAGCATGTAAGTGAAATTACGGTAATAGCGCGACTACGCTTCCTTCGCTAACACCCTTCCAAGCAATTCCTACTTCAAACTAATTGCTTTTCACCGCGTCCATTTTACTCTTTGCAATACTTAACGCGCGTTCACTACTGCATTGTACTGTGAACAGTACAACGAAGAAAAAATCGAGAAGAAATCTTATAAGCTACGCGAGAGAAGACAAAGATTTGAACAACGTGTTAGAGAGTTCCCTTCGAATTACCTTCCTTCGAAGCGATGTTCGTTCTAGGTTAATATTTGCCGACTTATCCGACCTGTTCCATTCGCTTAGACTAATCTACGTGTTATCTACGCCACGATGAAGATTTTCTAGCGCAAGTTTCGCCAGCGAATAACGTTGACGACGAACGACGCGTTCAGCTAGTTATCGACGTTATTCGAGCAGCTCTCTTCCTCTACTCGCCAGTGTAATTGGGACAATGTTTCGCCACCAGTTATAAACTGACGATTCTAAGATTTCTAGCGATTTCATAGAGATCATGGATTAGGAGAAAAAAAGAATAGAAGCTAGAAGAGGATGAAAAAAGAGTACGCGCATCCTCGATATCCTAATCTTGCAATCCGACTGGAACGCGCATATCGATTCTCCATTTCCGGAGGTAATAGTCTATAACTGGATATATCTGACTTCCCATAACCGGTTGCCCGCTTTTTCACCCCATCAATATTACATGCCAACCTTTCGAGAACTAATAAATGGCGCGGAAAACTCCACGGTTAATTCCCGGATATTAAGCGCGTCGGAAACGCAGCTACGTTGGATCGTCTTAACCGTGTGGCATCGATCCGTTCCCATTAGCGAGACAAACTGCGAATGATCGAATCTGAGAAAACTGAAATTTTCCTTCTCTCTCTCTCTCTCTCTCTCTTTATGTGTATCGCACGTTTCCCTTATCTGGTATACGAGCCGAAAGCAGCAGTTATTACGACGTTAGGTAGGTAAATGTCAGCGGGACAGATACACAGCCGACCCGGAGAGATGTCGAATCGATACGTCGCGATGTACAGAGATTCGCAGCTGGATGTAGACATCGAGCCATCATCGATACGCAGATTACTCAAGTACTCCCTCGTCCCCCTTCCGATGTTTCGGAAATCGAAGCGAGCGAGACCGTTCGAAAACGTTGTTACACCCCTCCGGAACGAGTTTCTCCTCGTGACGCTCCTTATCGCCGCCAAGTTAACGCGAACTTTGGATATTCCAGCTGTACGCGACTGCCATTTCGAATATTAAGCTTCAGACTCCTGTCCTCGGCCAAGTATTTTCAAAGGGACTCAGGGAACCCCTCTTTGATCCTGTATTCCACGGATTCTCCAACTTGCCCGGGCAAACTTGATTCGATGAGCATTTCAATTCGTTGCTACAAGTTTCTACCCTCTTATTGTAGTATAATGGGCTTCACTTTTATCAGTATTTTCTTTACTTCTGCTAATGGTCGATCTCGATGAATTTTGGCTACACGAAAGAAATGAAAAACTTTTTGCAAATATATCACAATTTGGTCGTGGTAACCGGTGTAAGAATCTATATAGTTTATAGGGTATTCTCTTTCGGACACCAGAGCCTCGAGCAAGTCGGAAAAGTTTCAAATTAACCTTAGACTGCTTGCCGGTTCCGTGACTTCCTCTCGAGACTGGATCTGCATAAAATGAAATCGAGATGGGAAGGGTGCGGGTAACCGATTAAAATTTTCTTCATTCATTTTACAGGCTTAATCCTCTTTTAACTGCGATCGAGAGTCGCGCGAAGGGAAGGAGAAAAAAGAATCACCTCTTCCACGTTGGTTAGTTAGTTTCTAATTAACGATGCATAAAACGCGGTGATTTACTGTTATTACAGCGCGTAAATATTCGAGGATTTTCTAATCGAGAATAAAAATGAAAATCCCGCTTTACCAACGAATAATACTTCAGAATAAACGTATCGCAAAAGGTGAAGAATCGGGCGTCGAGCAGGAACGATTGACCTCCGGTACACGCAACGGGTTAATAAACTTTTAACTGGACGTCGCCGGTCGCATTAACGAGGCTAAGCGACACGTAAGACGCTTTGCATCCGTACCGAGCGTGGAACGAGACCCGGGGGAAGGATCCTCGTTCCTCCCGATACGGCTTCCTTTCCAAGATTTCCCCTCGAGCGGCCCGAGAAAGTTTCAAATTGACCCTGGCTCGGTTGCACCGAACCACCACCCCTTTCTACTCCTCGCTCGCCACCCTTTCCACTCGGGACTCCTCGATCCGCATCGAATAAACTCTAAATAGAGAAGATCAGGACCACTGTTGCAGGATCGGGGAGCAAAGATTCGCACAGACAAGGGAGAGGCACAGAGGCAGATAAAGAGGATCACAGAGTTGGAATTAGAGAGATAGAGAGAGAGATAGAGATAGAAGGTATAACAGTTTCCGTTGCGGGCTGAATTTCTCCATTAGCCACCCCGTATCTGTACGGGTATGCAACCCTCTACGTGTATTCCGCAAATACGTGCCTATGAACGTGAATGTATATATGTACTCAGTGGAACCCTGCTGGAGTGGCGAGTGTACACGGGGCCTCAGACACCCGCAAAGATGAACGGGGACACAAATCACCGACGCAGAGAGGGATAACATCGGTGGGAGGTGACTACCTCCCAGACACGTGCGTAATTGAATCGGTCATATTTCGAGACCGGAGATTCGGTGCGTAGCTTGTACGTGATGTACGTTTCTGGATACGAGAGACGTACCAAAAGTGAGATATTACTCTCTTTCACCTTACAAAGGACCAAATTGATTTAACAATTAAAGCTACGAGCAAAATACGAAACCGATTTTTTATCGGTAAAGCACTCAAGAAAATTCGATTCTCAGATATCCACCCTTGACGGTGGAGATCCATCCACGAAGCCACTCGACGTGAAAAAAATTGCAGTCATTTTGAGAAATATTTCCTTTCGAAAATACTGGGGTGAGAGGGACGTTTCCGTAAATGTCTAACGATTAATAAAAATCCCCTTGCACCCGTGCCTCGTTCGTTCTTGAAACGCGTGTGTGCCTTACCAATGTACACAAGTCTTGGATAGCAGCCCAAACTTCAAAAACTCGATATTCTTAGAGGAAAACGAAATCAATTTTCCAATTTCCCGACGGTTCAGTATCGGCCGATCCAATGACGTATGACGGCGAGTGGTTCGCGTTATCTCGAAACTTTCCAGCTCGAAAGTCTATAAAAACGTGACGATCGCTCGCGAAATTATACACGCGATCGTTGAAACGAAAATCGTTTGAATCAACCCGATGGAAAATCTCGTTTCAGTCAGGAAAACGTTCCAAGCTTTCTGCCGTTTATTTTACAAACACCACTCAGGCGAGAAGCTCGCTACCTAAAGTTCACTTAATTCTCGGTCAATCCAGATACTCCACGAAACAGTATATCAAACGAATCAAAGGTTCAGAGAGAGAAAGAGAGAGAGGGATAAAAACAACCTGGTCAAAAGCGACAGTTGAAAAACGTTGAAAAATCTTGGGGTGGTGGCAAAACGAAACTGGAGCTGGACTATTGGAAGCGAACGGAAGCGAAATATCGAAGAAATTTCGCGCGAGAGGGCCAAGCAGGCATTTTTGAAAGGTTCGCGTGACCAGGTTGGTCGATTGGGGTGGCGTTCGAGGGAGAAAAGTAGAAGGTGAAGGTGGAAGAAGGAAGGAAGGAAGGAAGGAAGGCGAGTCGAGGAGGTGGAAGGTTGGATGAAAAGAGGTAGAGTCACAGGCAGAGGTAGAGAAAGAGGGTTGCAAGGGGTGTGCAGAGGGGTAGGTGGTCGAGGTTGGTTCTGGGGCCGCAGAGAGCGTGCAGGGGAAGGCTCGCGGATCGATTCAGCCGCTCGAGTCGAGTTGAGACTATGCTTCGGGGCTGTACCGTGCTATGTGCCCTCTCTACGTATGCGCCGTATCTCCTCTCTTGTCCAAAGTCGTCTCTTTGCTTCTCTCTGTACATGTGTGTCTGTGCGCCATACTGTGTATACACCATCGACTACGTGCGTGATATCACACTGAGGACGTGTGTACACACGCGTGCGGCGAAAGAGCAACGAAAGTTAGGATTATTGGACGGCACGAGACGGGACGGGACGGGACGGGACGAAATGAAGAAACGGCAAAAAATTGGAATTTTAATTCGTTCAAGGGGGGAAAAGTCGAACAATTGGCTAACAGTTGATTAGCAAAGAAGACAAAGGCAAAGGGGTAGAAGAAATCCAAAGGATACGTGAAACGTTAATTATTATTTGCATAAGCGGAGAAAAGACCGTGGTCTATAATGAAGACAGGGATTATAGAAGAAGGGGGTGAAAAATCCTATTCTTTAGATTCGATTAGATTTAATCGGGTTTAATTGAGTACCATCGGATTCCAATTGCTTGCGTTTAACTTTTTAAATGGACCAGTCGTCTAACACCCCCTAGGTCGTTGTACCATTCGCGATCTTACGGCGGTTCCACCTGCAAACGATCGGAAAAATTCCACCGGAGTATCTAAATCCAGCAGCGTTTCCGGTAGGAAAAATAAAAAATAAAAGGAGAAGACCAGAAAAGAGGGAAAACACAGTGGAGGACCGTGTGCTGGCGAACATTTATTCGAGGAGAGGAGGAAAAACGAGCAAGAAGACTGGTCCCGATAAAAAATCTCACCCTTCGGCTTTTATGGAGCTTAATTCGCCGCCATTAAGTTTTAATTGGCCGCGTTCAATCGATCCGCCCTTTTAATGTCTCTTGTAACCGTTTCGAATATATACGACCTCGTGGTAACCATAAACTCGTATATATCCTATGAATAACAATCCTGAATCATGGTTTCAATTTGTATTCCTAGAAGAACGATGATAAAAGCACCTGGCACGTGACCAAACTTCTCTGATTAACCCTTCCGCTGTGAGCTGTATCATTTACTTTGCTAGAGATTCGAGTATCGGTAATAAAGGGATTAAAAATGCGCAACTACCAATAGGCTGATGTTGGGCAAACGGTTGACAGAGAATCCTGACGTGTTGAGGGCGAAACTCGCCCGGTATTCGGCGTCAGTGTCTTGAATGGTGACAAATGGCATGTACCGCGAACACACAGTCGCGCTGTGCGGCTGCGACTCTAGGTATGAAGGGGTGCCTGCAGCGCGTGAGCAATGCGGATACACCGTCAACATACAGTTGACAGAAACGCTTACCGAGGCGAGAGATCGTTCCCTCTGTTTCCCTCCAACTATCTCTCTCCCTTCGCTTTATCCACCGCACTTCTAACTTTCCCACCATCTTGCCTCCAATCTAACGCTGCCTCGCGATCTTCTCGTGTTAGAAATCCTCTTCAGTCGAGCTTCCGTCGTTCGCAAACGGCCGAGTCGATTTCAGCTTTCGGTTGTTGGTCCACCTAGAAGACGCATAGCTGTCGAGCGTCATCGAGTGGTCCTTCGAGTTGCAACCAAACACCTGCTGCGATACATGCTTTCAATCTCTCTGATTTATAGGCGACCGCCATTTCAGTCTTTAGAGCCATACAGGGAATGTTCGCGGATTGATACCTTGATGGATGGAGGAGTTGAAAATGGAACTCCTTTCCGTTGTAGTTAAGACAGTTCGATGCGACATCCCGATAAGAACGAGAACGAATGGATGACTAGGTCAGGATAGCGCGCAGATGGTCGTGTCCCGTTAAAGGATAATCTCGTTGATTTTGCAAGATACCTTGCAATACTCGTGAACACTGGCCGGCAGAAGGACTCTATTGGATCAACGATACACCCTTTGTCTCGCCGCGCTTTCAAGTATATCCTCGGGACAGAGTACCAACTGCTACTGTTTTTAAATAGTTTAGCTGGGAATTGGGTAGTCGCTGCAGGCCAGCAATGTAGCTTTTGTTCAGGCTACTGCATCATCCTGATTTTCGAGCTGCAACCCACCGCCAAACATTTCCTGCACTTTCATCTGTACATGGGTTTTAGAAAACAATACCGGACGATCCTTTATTCACCCTTTCTATTCTTCTAACAATATTACAATTCAGTTGTACCTTTTCTTTTTCGAAATGAAATTTCTTTGTTCCTTTTAAATCTCTTGAATCCGATCGTTTATCTTCCCTTTGATTCAAAATGAGTCATGGGTAGATGGAAAAAGGAACGGAAGTTAATAATTGTAAACTTTTCCTTGGGCTACCCTTCATACAGCCAATCGAGTATTGATGTTTAAAATTATTCTCATCTTTTTCACCCCTCTGCCACGACGCGAGTGTTAATCATCGATATCTTTGCAACGTAGCGACACGCGAAATCGATAATCTCGTTATCGCGATAATTATCGTATCCCGGCCCGGTGGCCAAGTGATTCGTACCGGCGGGCAAAAATTCTCAGCAATTCTATCCGTGGGGTGCAAGTGGCGAGTAGTTTCGATAATTAAAATTTCCATGCGCCGTTTGACCGATCGCTCGTGATAATCGAATTTCTGGCTTGCAGTGCTCGCGATTTGCATCGTTCCCTGCTCGTTGATATTCCGATCGCTTGTTCCATCGGTCCACGTTGCTTCTAATAATGCACCCCCATGAAAAATCTAGTTACCAAGAATAATGCAAAACGCTCGGAATCGTTAATGCCTCGCTCCCTTTCCCCCTCTGCCAAAGGGTTTTACTAAGATTTTACACACCGGTTTACCGGATCTTTTCAGGCTCACTTTGGAAAATCGATTTAAAACGTTTACTTTAAGTTTCAGAACTCGATGGATAAAACTAGCCTCCTGCATGAACGTATACAAACAAACTGTTTACTTGGCTCTACTCGGAAAGCAGACATACAATGACGAGAAATGAATATTAACCCCTTAGTGCAGTGCTTATTTACTCTTCATTGTTTTGATTATCACAAAATTCGTACATAGTAGATATAGTCAGTAGAAAAAAAGCAACTCAAAAAGCATGAATAATTGATTGAAAATAAATGATCAGTAAAATCAGTAAAATGAAAAGCAAAATCACTGAAGCTCGATGCTTCTCCTTTTCAACGATCAAAACAAATACCTATCGGTGCAAACAGCTCGAATGCGAAAATTCGCAAAACTGATTCACCGGCTGCTCGAAACACAATATATAAATAAATGTAAATACCTGCCCCACGATGCAACGATTTGCACTGCGGCTGATCCGCGTTCTCTCGTCTGCCTCTCGTGCCGGAAGCCGCAACTACACTGCAACAGAAACCATCGAAACACGTTCGTGTGAAAAAACAGTAATTACGATGATAAATAATAATAGTTGGAGAAGGTGATAATCAATAAAGTACGCGTAATGTTGGATCGTTGGCAAGCAGCAATTTACTTAGCGCTACAGTCACGCTGATGACGAGGCGCGTCCATTGTTCGTACGCGCTATTAGGCTTTCGATTCTGTCTCCGGTTGCAAGCGTCATCCTTATCAGGGTGCAGAGGTTGAGACCTCGTTCGAGGAGGAAAGGGGAAGCGAAGGGAGGACGCATTACCGATGGTACAATGAGGGAAACGCGGCAGGCAAGTTGGTCTCCGATACGGATTGCGGTGGCATTGATAGTAACGAGCCATTAGGGGACGCGTTAAACGTATCTCTGCTGGTGAATCCAGTGCTCGCTCAGCGGAGAAACGCCAAGACGATGCTTTCGCGAAGAATGGATCTTCCTCGCTAGGATTTGTACACCCTTCTCGCCTCGGTGAACTTCCTTTCAAGGATTTCCCTGTCGTCGATCCTTTGTCCTTTCTCATCGGCCACGCTTCGCGCCAATCTTTTACTGTTTTCCTTTCAAACTTCTGTTACGGGCCATTTGTCCTGACAGTCTTAACGTGTTGCAAAAATTAATTTCAAACACGATACGTTACTTTGTTTCGTACAGTTTCATGCGTTATTCAATTACACTAACAGGGATCGTTATTCGACTATCATTGACGAGCTATGCCATTAAATAACAAAATATTTTTTTCCACTTCTATTCTTCAATCAACGAAATGCAATAGTTCTGGTTCGTATTTAATTTTCAACTTCGTCAATTGGGTTGAAACGCGAGATTGAAATTTGATCATTTTATTGAAAGAGGTATCGTTAAAATTCTGCCATTAAAATTTTTCATATAGATTTTTTTACAACAGTCGTTATTTGCCCAATATTTTTTCTTTTTTTAGCAGAACAAAATTTAGATGATTTCTCCTTGTTAGTTTAGACACATCGTATACTGATTGATTCATACGAAAACGTAATTAAAATGTACAAAAATCTTCGACCCCTTTGATCACTCCCCAACTAAAAACATCTAAATTTATTCATCGTCAGAGATGTTTGTATCAATGTTACCGGTTATAAAGCGAATGAAAATAAAAATGGATCCCTCGGTGTTCCCACGAAAAAAGTTGCGACAAGAGCGGCTGAGGAGCGTGTATCGCGAGAGAGTACGCTCATTGAAAACCAGCTTACGAATAGCGACCGAGCAACAGGGTCAATCCCTGCTAGATTACTTTTCAAGTATCTCAATAGGACTAGTTTAGTCGACTGCTGCTTAACGGCTTGTTACCACGTTGAATGCGAGCCGCGCGACAAAACGACACCCCGTACAAAGCCACAATCGCATAAAAGAGCGTTCACTGGCCCATTCGACATTGCGCTCTTGTATGTGTCAGATTTATTAAGTTTGTTAAGTAGACGATACACGACCACACGCACTATCCGACGCAACTGTATCGTTTCAGCCTTTGCCACCTTTTAGACTCTTCTTAACGACTTGCTTCCTGCACAGAGGAACATACTACAATGTTCTAACAATTCTTGTTAAGACAGAGTTTGCGGTAAGAAGAGCATTCTTAACTGATATTCTATAGAAGTAAAGATACGTGGCATAATTAAATTTCAGAGATCGTACATCAACGTTAAAAGGCAATCAGAAAATTTATTAAACCGTTCGATAAAAGACGTAGGCGTAACATCTCAACATCCGTTAAATTGAATTACGACTAGCTCGAGGGTTATCAAAGACGGTTTATTTCCTTTGAGAGGCCTCTGGTTCCTCGTCAAAGCGGCGCAAGAGGCATTAAGAAGATGAAAACCGGTCAACTATTATATTATGACTAGAAAACGAAGCGGCGCATAGTCGCTAGCGAAACAAACTCCCCGCCACGGCACACGAAAGGGTGAAACGCACCCCTGCTGACAGTAATAACAATCGTCGCGTGGCAAAAGGGGTGCCATGTGTTTCGACGACCAGCTTTTCGCCATTATTAATAGAGAACGAAACAATTTCGTAACGTGGCCCGGCTTATTATAATCCTGCTTTTATACACTTTACACGCTATACACGGGTCTTCTATAGTCTGTTGTTACGACCCCTATCCGTTTCGTTCTCTTTTTCCAACCCTCGCGACACCAAGGATTATCGTGCCGACAAGGTCAACGAATTATTTTGGCCCCGCGGGAACCACGTTTTTTTTTGCCCTTTTTTCACTCGGTTCAGCAAGCTAACAAGAATGTTCATTTCACGCAGCTGGAAGAATGGGATGATTTTCAGGGACAACTGGCTGGTTCTTTAATTCTCGCACGACGGAGCTGGGTTAATCGCGAAGCTGACTCACGGAAAGTAGATGACAAGATTAAGAGAATTCGTGTTAAAATTTCATCATTTTCGGCCATCCGCCTATTCTCCAAATTTGTTCTCTGTATGATCTTGCAAAATCTCAATTGCGGTTCGTTCAGCACGTTAAATGGATCAATTATTTTACCAAACTGCTGTTTCGAAACAGACCCGTACGTGGTTCTAGCTGTCGGACAGTTAATTAAATTATTTAATTATTAATCATCTATTAGCGAGACCGATCGACCCGTCCAACGAACTCGGGAATATCCAAAAACAGATTAAGTGGTTGATTGGTACTGTATAATTAACGATCTAATTAAACGATGGATTATAGCGTACCATCCATGAAAATTATTTTAGTTTCACGTGAACCCGCACTCCGACCGAGAATAATGTTTATACATAGCTTTGAACCGCTCCACTGCACTTTCCCGTTTCTAAAAATAATTTTCTAAACGAACATCTTGACACGTTTCGACTTCAAACAGGATGTCTAATGGGCTACATTTTCGTTGGAAATCTAAAAAAGAACGTCCCGTGAATAGGCTGTTAACACATTGAACGTCAATGGGAATTTAGGGCAGCTTGTAACTTTTAATTTGAAAGTTTTCTTTCGCTCATTACGCGATCTAATGACTGATGTCAAAGTGTAACTATAACTGGCGAAAGGGTTAATGCCTATATAGTGGAGGACCCCTCGTTTATTTGATGCCAATTAGCAACGCGTTCGCAAAATCGTTCAAATTTGCACGCTCCTGCTATTAAATATTCATTGGTCACCTTGCCCTGCGGGCATTATCATATATTTGGTTAGGTAAACAAAAACGACTGGTCGATTGAAAAATCTTAACGAATTTCCCTTGAAAGGTATGAACGTTGTCGCGTCACAGGATCCCTTAAAGTTAAGGCGATTACCATCTATTTTTTTAATGCTAAATTCATGCTGTCAACTCCACTCTGCCCTCGACAGGGACAATATTTTCATTCCGTTCGGTGAAAAAAAAGCAATTATCGTCTTTGCTGTTTCCCGAAGCCTAAAGCGGATCTTCGTCCACGTTTTTACGCGGTCGCCGATTTTCGACACCCATCAACGGATCATGTTCTGCTTTACAAATTGAGCTTCTCTTGTGAACGTCCATTATCGATCCGTGCGAGAAATCTGGAGCTTACCACAGACAACAGAATCCATTTCCTCGTTTATTTGCTAGGGTGCTCGATTAAGGACAAGACAGTCGAGAGTCAGAAGGGTGACGATTTGTTTCTTTAGTCCTAAACACGACGTAGCTCGATGTTTATACATAGATTAATTATATTCTTTCGTTTATACGAAACAAAAGGAGTTATTTAACCCCATTGATCGAACGCTCAACGTATTAGAGGAATTTATATCACCGATCGCCACGATTTCAAGCATCGAACAAAGCTCAGCAGAGGATTCATTTTTTCGCGCGGATGTAACCGGAGAATTTCGGAATTTACCCGTCGATTTTGATTCATTTTGTTCTCTGTACGTGGAAAGTGCAGCAAGATAGATGAAGAGAGAGAGGGGGGAGTTGCGCAGGTGTGCTCGTGTGGTCGGTGTGTTAGCCTTGTATATATACGAGGAGTACAATCGAATTATCAGGAACCATGGGGAAATCCTTTAATACCCGCGCACGAATTTACCCCTGCCGATCGATTAATTCCTGTACGAAATCGTCGGCTATCCTCGTCGCGGATTAGGTCCGGTACAACGCACACCGTGTCGCATTTCTGGCACGTAGTCGGACACGGGACGTTCAACCGAGCAGACCACGATGCATACGGGAAACGTCGATGCAAAATTAACGAAGAAGTCCGGGAGGAAAGCGAAGGAAGGGGAAGGGACGGGAAGGAACGTCCGTTCCGTTTCACCCGCGTGTCCCTCGTAATCTCGTTTCGGCTTGGTATCCGCTTGGTCGCCGCTAGGGTAGCAGCACCCTTCCATCCCGGACAACGTAACCAACTTACAGGCGTGTTCAATGAAAAGTGATATACGATCTCGGGGAATTTATTTTACTCGCACCCTGTCTCTCTCTCTCTCTCTCTCTTTGATAGCTGCATATTTGATTATTTTACTTTCGGCTTCGGCATAAATAGTTAACAGACAGGAATAGGAGCGAGGACGCTTGAATTATTCCTGCCACTGGATCTGTGTAATTCGAAATAGTGGTCTGAGAATTGGTGATAGATTGGTCTACGGTGGATAACATTCAGCCTATCGATTGGACGACGCTTCGTATTTTTCTACTGAAAATTGAATTCTATGTTTGATTGGGATATTGGTAACAGCCGTGTTGGGAATTTCACGCCCTCTTTCCTTCCCAATTGCCCATTGTTTTTCCGCATTAGTTCGATATATTTGATTATTTTATTACGAGTAAAGTATTACAAGCTGTTTTAAAATTTATTCGAATAACCTGCAACTTTGACAGTCGCGTGTACCTGGCAACACGAGCTGTGAATCTTCCTTCAGAGACGTTTTAACCAAGATAAATTCGAACGATTAAGGGTGAGAAAGAGTGGAAGCATCCGGAAAGGTGAGACAAGGTTGAACGTACTGCGAGAGGACGTCGTAAGAGGAGGAATCGATAAGAACCAAGGGACCGATAACCCGAGTGACGAAAGCACGATGGAGATAAGGAAGAGGCGAAAAAGTTGCGCGTCCAAGAAGAGGACGGAATAATAAATTTCCCCTCGGACCGTAAAACAAAGCCACCCCGTGATCCGCTAAACCGTCGGGATAAAGCAACGGGATTCGAAGGGATGGCAGGCCGAGAAAGGGCGGTGGAACGCATCGATAATGAGTCGACAGTAAAAACAAGCCTGGAAGAAAAATCGAGAAGAAAAGGCGGCTAGCATTCTCGGTGAATGGATACAGAGAAAGAGCGAACGCGAAAGAAGGAGGAAGAGGGAAGAGGAGCAAGGAGCATTGATGATGAGGCAGAACCGCGAAAGAAAGGTAGAAAAGGGGGAAAAGGGGTTGATGCAAAAAGAACGTCACCGTCGCGAGGAGACGCAACATCGGACGGAGTAAATAAAATATTCAGGAAGCTGGGACCCCGGGGCGTTTGTTGGTGGATTCTGGGGTGTCTGAGAGGCGGATGGGGATGATAGAAAGTCGGAAGGAGGTCGAGTAGGGTGAAGAGTAAGACAGCTTCTGGTGGACATGTACGTGGTAAGGTACAAAAGTTTCTGGTTGGGTTAATTTTCAAAAATATGCGACGCTACAGAAAGAAAAATTAATATCACATTAAAAAATAAAACGTGAATAAATAAAAATTAAGTTCGACACTTGAATACCTTCCACGTATGGCAGTCTACACAGGTACAGACTACGTAGGGGAGTTTTATCCGATGGGATTGAAGGTGAACCGTAGAATGGGTTGCGTGGCTGGTTTGTGTATAAGCGTGCACACCTTTGTCGTGGTTCGCAAACCGAAATCCGCACCTGCTCGGGGAAACACCCTCGTAAGCCGTCGACCATAGTCCCGCAGCGATTTCTCGGCTAAAATCTAACCAGGGTCACCCTCGAATTAGCCGTCTTCTCCTCGTCGCACTTTCGCTACCCTGAACGACGGCTTTGGTCTACGGTGTATCGGTAAGCTTCGTTTCTAAAGCGCTCTCTAAGTGCTGAGAAAACAGTGGAACAACAGATTTTCGATGGGAAAGTTAACTCTTTTCGTAGCCGTTTCCTAGATAAACTGAGTTTAACAAAGGGTAAATCTGCACCCGAATGTTTTCCTTGAATTTGCTGGCTATTTATCTTGGAATTATGGTGCTTCTCACACGGATACATCGATTTCCAGATAAATTAGGAAGAACAGAAAGCTACAGTGAAAGCTGAAGGTCTTCGTACAATTAAAATATCAATCCAGAAACGAATAAAACAGCTGAGAAAGATTAATATTGGTCGATGTAAATGAACGGTGACGGTGCTGCTACAACGCGTTGAATAAATATGACGAATCAGTCGACTGTTTATCATGGTAATTTATTACTCGTGCCCCGGCATCTGTAACTAATGACGCGCGATGTTCTCTGAAGCGACGGTAATTATATCTGAATGCGATTCAGTGTCGCGCACTTGAATGCATCCGAGTGCCATGCCGCGTCGCGACGAGCGCCGAGCGCCGAGCGCCGGCTGTAGTTAAATCTTGAGCGTCGCACCGGGTCAGGATCCTCTTCCTCTCTACCAAATAGTTGAATGGAGTTACCAGGCTGTGCCGTAGTAATTGTAAAATACGCTTTCGAGACGTTCTACCAGTATATTGGCGCAAAGACAAGAGGACGAGCTGAAAGCAATCTTCCGAACAAACGTTGTCCACGCGAGATTTGTCTTCGACTTTGCAGCAGACCGGTGTAAATCATAATTTACGCTGGTAGAGTGTACGTCAGGGAAAATGTAAAGGTTTTCGTTTTCGATTCGAGCGATCTTGCAAATCGGCCGAGTTTCGCTATCAAAATCGGCTAGGAAAGCCTCCTTACGTTAATTACATGGAAGCGTCAAGGTTCAACGAGTACATTCGAATACAGTACACACCCTGTAGCTTATCATAACATCGCGTAATTTAGTATTAGTGAGTTTCTCGCACCTTCTGACTCGAGTTAACTCGTCTTTCTCTGTTCGTCGACCTCGAGTTTCACACCGACTTCTCGGGTTAACCGACCGACACCTTGCTACCCGTCTCTAATCCTTCATCTCCCTTCGACTTCGGTCTACTAGGTAAACATTCTCCAGCAAATCCATGGAAGCTCGACGATGGTACGAGGCTCTTTGCTGCAAGGAGCCAGGCATCCGAGCTTCATGGCTTTAGGTCTGTCTAGGAAAATTCCGGGGGTCAGCGAAACTTGTCTATTCCTCTCTCTCTCTCTCTCTCGTGCTCTCTCGCTAGCTTTGGAAACACTGTGACGAACGATGCGAATGCTGACGAAAACCAACGATTGTACGTTCCTCCTCGAACCGATCGATTTTACAAGTTGAAGCTGAATTTTCTGGCAATCGAACTGTACTTGCATAGATATTTAGCGCGGTTTAAATTATTTGAAGCACGTATTCAAATCCTTTGAAGGGTATATGCCGTTTCCTCTTCGTTTTTACTTCGGAGAAAAATCGTAGTTACGCGAATGGTCAAAAGGGAGATGGACTTTTGACTAATCTCTCTTACACCGCGCCTTAAATATTTGATGAGAGAGTCGATGGCAGAGGTATGACTGGCCAGGCCAGAAACCAGAACGTCCAGGATTCTGGATCAAGCCGTGATTCCTGGTGCAACCACACGATCTCGTCGGTGGTCACGCGTCGGATCTACGTTAATGGATTGCCAGCCGATACGTACGGCGCCGCGCCGGTATAGCGAACGAAGATAAGCGACAAGTATCGTGAAAATTCAAGTGGCTTGGACGGTTCGAGCCACGACTAAATTGCCGGTACGATCACGATCATTTTCATCGAATTAATCACCGTCACTTTGCGGTCTGTCCTTGCTCTCTTTGCTTCGCCGATCGCTTATTCTAGAGTTCTCATTTTTGAATTATTAAAACCGAGTCATCACGTGCAAATAACGTAGACGTTGCGCATGTTGAATTGAACAGCTCGATAAAAATCGAGATACTTTTCTTTAAGTACATCGTCATTTTAGTTGGCGACGATAAAAAGAACACGTATTACAAGCAACGCGATGGTAGTTGTATAACAATACGTGCGGGAACATGGCATGCAAAATGAGGGTCGCAATGACGAATTAATTATGCACTAGGCGTACACTGTATAATTAATAAGTTGGTAATATATCGTTTGTTGTCGCGCGTTTACAATGCGCGTACCATAACAATATATTATCGCTGCTGATATCGCCAGCAATGAAAATAAAATACAAATTGACGTTTAGTTTGCCTGCAAACGTGTTCATTGTCAGAGTTTGTAAAGAATCAGTAGTACGAGTCAAGCATCGCGACATCGTCAGAGAACGTCCGCTTAAGCTGGCAATAAACCCAGGTAGTATTGGTCGATCGCAAAAACGAAAAAAAAAGGAAAAACGAGGAATCAATGCAACCGCTGTACAAAGAGAAGCCAGGAGAAAGGATTTTCGCGTTGTTTCAACGTAAGTCTGCTGTTGGCTAGGATACTTCGAAGGTTGACAAGAACGGTTGCCGGGCCAGGCGGTATGAAAATCTCGCGAAAATTAAAAATCGACGTCCCGGCCAAGAGGATGGTTGCAGAAAGGGTTGAAAGAAGCCGACGAATACGTGTACACGGGGTTGAAACGGTATGCGCGTAGGGTGAAAAGGCGGGATACGATATGAGTGGAATGCTTTACGACCCCATTTTTCAGAACATCACCTCCCTTGCCTCTATCCTACCGTTTCCCTTTCCCTTCCACCTTTATTTTCCCTATTCCCTGCTTCTTCCACTTCTCAATCCCTCTTACTTCCTTCCTTTTCCCTAGTTTCACTACTTTTTCTATCTCTCGTAGATTCACCCAGCACGTTCCATTGCCCCTCTCCTTCCCTCCGTGCTACGTGTATTTGCATACTGCAGGATCACTCGCTTGATTTCACATACACGTAGACGGTAACACGCTAACACACGGGCAGGAGCTCGTGGATGTTCGATCTGAAATTTAAAGGCGCACGCTACTGAGCTTCTCTCCTTAAAAGCATCATATTTTACGCCTGTCCCAGTTACAGCATCCTTTTGTTAACAGAAAGGCGGGACAAACATCCTGGAAGATTTGCTGGACTGCTGTTTGCCCTTTAGAAACCCTGTCGAATCGTGAAAAATTGAAACACTTGCTCGTAAACTTGTCTCAAATTTACGATAATGACAAATTTCTTCGAGATTACTTTTTTAAGAAAAAAAAAAAAAAAAAAACTACTACAGATCTGATTGAAAGGGTTGAATTGGTTCTATCTGAGAAACGGAAGTTCCGGATCAGCGTGCATCATTCTCGCTCCGTATCGATCACGTAGAAGCCGGTCGAAACGAATTAAGAGAAATTGGCACGCCATCGCAGAACCTTGCCGACCTTTTTCTGCTTCGAGGAGAGGTCAACTACTTGGAAAATTCGCTGGATTCGTTTTAGACCGATTCTTACCCTCCCTTCGCTTCGTCGCTTCCTACCATTGGCTAGAGAACGCAGGTCAACTCGGTGCTCTCGTATTTTCGTATTTCAATTTCAAGGGTGGAACGTTTGCCCGGGCTATTTTGAATAGCTCTGCCTTCGTAAGCTGGAATACAATTTTTCCAGGAAAAAAAATTCGCTAAAATTCTATCGTTTCGCATTCTAGCCAAAAAACCAATCGCATACTTCAGCGCGCTACGATAATTCGTGCAATCCTTGAATGGTACGCGACGTTATTCGCTCATTTCGCTTATTTATCCAGAAACTTTCCTGCTCGAGATCGATCGAAATATCGAGTACAACGAAATCGTTCGAGACGTTCCACCCTTCGGCTGTTATTCATCGTCCACGAGGAGAAGCTTGCATAGAGAAGGAGAGTTTAAGAATAGGGAAATAAAGAAAAAAAAAAACAAGGAAAGAGAGAGGAAAGAAAGTAAAAACTCGCCGGCTTCTCTATAATATTCCCGCGGACCCTTTTCTCTCGATCGACGTCCATCAGCAAAAACCGTTTGAAAGGCTGAAAGCAGCAGAAACGAGGCGAAAGGGTGGAAAGTGGCTGACTTTTTGGGCTGTGGACCCTTAGAGAAGACGGTCGAGGTATAAGAAATAATAAACGAGACCATTAAGTCCGTGAATTTTCCTCGTGCACGAGGGTGGAAGAAAACGAGGAGAAAGAACAAAAGCCCCTGAGCTTGCAGTCTTTACATCCCACGGTCTTTATATTTTCATACTACCCTCTCACTTTTTCTCTTTCTCTCGTTCATGAGTCACATACATACACGAGCCGGTTGGCCTAACATAGACGTAGCAACGCTGGACTTGGTAAATTTGTAAAAATATTCCGCCGTGTAATCTGCGCACGGTTTGTTTGCCGACCAAAAGGGAATCGAAAGAACGCGAATTGAAATCAAATGGCCGGCTACCACCCCACGCCCTCATCGAACGCATTCCTTCGACCCTTCGTCCTGGATTACAATGTCAATGGAACCGTCGAAACACTGTTTTCACAGCGAATAAAGAGATTCCTTTCCGTATCAAACGACGATCAAACGATTTAGGGAAATCCTCTGTCGAATGTCGTGTCCAGTCTACAGCGTTCGCTGAATTCTTGCTTAATCTTGCCTAAAACTTTCTTCATTTGCGTAAGTGTTAACGAACACATTTGACTCGTCTAATCAATTTTGTCCAACACACGGTTGCTTTAGCAAGGCAACTTTCGTAATCAGAAAACAGCACGGTACCAGGACAAGCGTAAATGAATTTAAGAGCGCAAGCATTCCGTAACGAGCAAGATCAAACGAGGAACGAGTTCGAGGTCTGTGTAACAGGGCGCTGAAATAAATCAGGCCAAGATCGGATGCGCACCGTTGCTTCGTCGTTGAAAGTCCCTCGGATTTAGGGTGGGCAAGCTCCTCTTCTCGTTTACGATCATTTTTTTTTCCGGTGCATGAGTCGAGGAGAACCATGACCACCCTTCCGAGTTCGTTCCATCTTCCCTCGGTTCAAGGTTCACCGAGCAAGCACCCTTCTCTACCTTCCACGTCCGTCCGTCGCACGTGACACAGCGTAGAATGCACTTTGTAAAGGCTGTCCCTCGGTAAATCACAAATTGATTTCTCTCATGGTCATTGTCCAATCCTCGAGCGTCGTTCGTGGCCGGCGAAACGACCGTGACGACGAATTCGATAATTTACTGTCTTTTCTGGCATCACACTGCTGCGACGATAAAACCGAATACGGATACTTTTCTGTCTTGGTCAAATCTTTATTATACGAACCTAATAGGTACATCGTAAGTCGGTATTGATGCAGGAAGATTACTCGCGTCAGAAATTATTTACAATCTCGGTTCATATTTCTTTTCATCAGCAGAACAATCACCGCCCAGCCGTGTCCTTAATTACTCGCCGTCACAAAGCCTAAGGAATGACCCTGTCCTTAACCCGTAGAAAAGGGTTTCAGGATAGAAGGAGAAGGGAGACCGCGAGAAATATCGCGTGGAGCGACGAAATGCTCGCAAGACACGAACGATTACCGGATCCCGGTGGTGTAAACGCTGAAAGCGAGCATCGATCATCTCGAGAAGCAATGTAATAATTTGAAAACGGGGCCCCGTTGCTGGCTCGGGGAATTCGTACAACGAGTGTCAGCCGCTGTTCCTCTTTTCCCTTTTTTTATCACGATTCGAGCACGAATCTCTCTTTCGTTCCAGGGACACCTGTCCGCTCGAGAAAGATGGCACTTCTTCCTCATTGTCCTTACGCTGCGAAATCGTGAAGAGGGATATTAACGCGGCATGGAAGGTTGGATCGTTGAATTCTCGTTATTGTCACTAGGTTGGGATGGCAGGGAATCGAATGGACGAGGGAAGTGGAGGGTGCATTTGCACGTTCAACCGATGGCCTCCATTGATTTCGTACTTCAAATATTTTTCGATAATATTAGTCGTCGAACGAACCGTTGGATAAAAAGGTCCTTTCTTCTTTCTACAACTATTCTCGCGTCGTTGCGTTTGCTGTTCTCTCTTGAATAACGAGCAAACTGTTAAAATTTCACGAATAATTTCCTCGATTTCTTTAGATGAACAATGACGAACCATTTTCATTTTCAATAAATCAAGCCTACGATTTGGATGGAATGATGAATGGAAAACTGATGGCGAGAATCCTCGTATTTCCAGGGTTGAAACATCGAAACGCTCCTTTCTACTGTTTCGTCGAATAATTTGAACAGCTCTGTACTTTTCAGCAGTCTGCTCGTGGAGGGATTGTTGCAGAGTGGGGAGTTTAAATTCCAGGCGAAAATCGATGTACACCTCCGACAGCGTGTAATATTTTACGTTAATTGTACGCGGTGAACAATATCGACAATACAGTATTGCGTTACATCGGGCCGGCTATAAATGAATACATAACGAGCAACCGATACTGCAGGTGGTAATAATTATATCCACGCCAGGACCGCGGTAACCGTTGTTCAATGATGATTCAGAACGTTTCTATTCAACTACAACTGCGCTGATAAAAAGGAAGAAAAAAAAAATGCAGCAGGCAAATCGATACGCATATAGCGTAGAGTGTTAAATGTGCTTCGACGAGGGGGGTCCGTTTAATTAATTTAATACAGGCATGCAACAAACGTCGCTGCGTAACATAACGAAACACGAGAACGTAGCCGGCCTCTGGATATTGAAATATTAACTTTTCAAACAAAAATGTAATTACCGGAAACCGGTTTGATCGTCGGTTTCAATTAATACCGCTTTTTTTTTTTCAAGAAACTTTCATTTCGTTTCAATTCCATTCCATTCGTTTTTATGCGATACACCATCCCTTCTATCGGGACGGTCAGTTGAAACAATTCGTTAAACGAATGTATCAACATTATTGGCGCTTGCTTTGTAGCTCGGGTGTTTGAATTATTATATTTTCGACAAATTTTCGTTAAATTGACGATCGTGTAAACTATTTGATAAAAATAAAAGGGTCTTTTAGGGGCTTCTACCCTGCGATCGTTTCTTAGATCACGGCGGATCAACCCTGTTAGCTGGTTATACGCGCGAACAACACGCAAAAAACGCGTGTCATCGGTCTGACAGCCGGAAGAAGGGCTCCCGTTCGGTTCGCGCGAAGGGCAGGGTTGGTTCCGACTGAGAAAGGGACCGACGAAGATTTCCTACCACCATTCATCTCTATGGCAAATATTGGTTCGCCGGATATGCGGAAGATTTTTGATATTGCTCGTACAACAACCCTCTGCGATGCTTACCACCCCACTACCCTGTCATCTTTTATTTTATTAGATCCAAGTTGAAAGCGTTCTTATTGCAATTTTTCTAAAATTATTCTAATTCTACAAGAAAGGGGTAGATAAAACTTCACTGCTGCATTAAGTGGTTAGAACGAGAGTGGGTATCGTTTCGAGTGAAAGGTCGATATCGTGGACGCATGATTTGCGGCTGTCTTTCTACGAGGCGATCGGGAAACGCTGAGCGAGGCAGCGAGAAAGTGGCTGCAATAGTTTGCTGGACAAATGACAGCTAATAAAACGGAACTGGGGCGGAAAAGGAATCGAAATAGCCAGAGGAAGGTTACCGTTCTCCCTGTTACGATGCATTGTTAGATAGAAAAGCGATAAAAGTGTAATTGATTCTAATGCAAACATTATTCACGTGGACCCATAAGTTCTGGCTGAAGAATGGCCGGCAAGGAAAGTCTAATGTTTCTTCGAGATACCTAGCTACTCCATTCAGTTTTTCTTTACCAAACACGGTACCATTCCAGATAATAACTTTTGCCTCGACCCTTCAACCCTTATAAAATACGTTAACGCGTTAGTTCCAGCTGGTGAACGTGTTTAACATGATAGAATAAAATAACATGGAGAACAAGGACTTGTAAGCAAGAACGATAGTCGGAAACAACAAGAGGCCAGTTATGCGATGCTAACGGGGATATTAGGCCGAATTCAATTCGCACTTACAAGCGTGTTAACAGTTACAAATGACCTTGTTGACCAAACCTGTCGACTGTTCCGTGCAAACCGTCTAATGACCTACCGCTAATAACTGTTACCGCTCTTGTAAGCACGTTCAGAATACGGACCATTAATCCCGTGCCGCTAAAGTGTATTAGCGCTGCTAATTTACCGCTTCGAGCCTGTTATTTACAATCCTAGACGCCCATTGTACCGATAGCTTCCTTTAACCTACGATAAACTCTCTCAGAAACCTACGCTTTCCGACATTCCTAATATGGATTGATCGATGAAAAATCGATACAGAAATAATTGCTGCGAATCCTATTACAAGTAATGTAAATTGCAACAACTAATTAGTATGTCAGTGGCCCCCTTTCTTTATTGCCAGCCTTCGTTTCAATCGCACCTTCAATTCTTACATAGGCCAATCGCAATCCCTATCCCAGATAATTCAGAGAATATTATTACCATAAATTGTAGATCATGATTCAGTTCCAGACTGAGCGGGAGTGTCACGGCAGAGAGAGTTTCCTTTGTATTCTAAATAGATAATAAATATCGAGATGCCGTAGGAAGTTTTCGGCGTTATTGCCAGTGAAATAGACGATATCGTTCAATCGCGCACAATACCCGTTAGGATAAAGGATACCCATGAAAGACTGCCCTCTTTTCCCTTCAAACTTACCCTCTTTCGTTATCCACTCGAGGCCAGGGGTGGACACCAAGTATTAACATATTTACGAGCGCCATGAATTCACAAACTCTCTACCATTCTACCTCCTCCTACCGCGCTCTTCCTCTTTATTTCTCCTCGATCGTATTTTTTTGTTTCTTTCTTTGTATGTTCAATCGTACAATGTACGAAACATAATTATTGAAAAATACTGGTCCAAATCTCTGCAAGGATATGGATCCTTCTCAAGAAATAAATATTCCAGAGGAATTGTATGCGCACGTATATCGTATCGTAAGAAATGTGTATTTAGGGAATAATAAATACACACATGGCACTGGGAAAACTCTTTTCAACCAGTGTACGAGAGGGAAAGACGAAGAAGAAAGGTGGCGGTGGCCAGAATGGATTTGCTCTCGACTTGGCAAGGTCGACGGAATTCCGATGAAGCCAGCAGCAGTAAGGACCAAGCGAGGAAGCATAGAGGCATACGCGATAGGAAACGAAGAAATCCTCGGCTTCGGTGGAAGAGGAAATCCAAGGAAAGTCAACAAGTCGAAAGGAATCGTATTTTTGTCTACCCTCGGCCACGAGTGATCGATGGTTGGATCCTTCCAATGTTCTTCTCTTCCTGAAAATTTCACGATCCTCGAGTACAAAGGTTTCAGCCGAAATCTCCGACGAATACGCGTCGTAGCTTTTCGCTGTCGAAGCAGAAAACTCTTTTTCTCCATGGAAATCGATCGCTTCGAATTTCTCTCTTTCGTTTATGAAAGTGTGTCACTATGATTTCGAGAGAAGGTTGGCATGGGTCGGCTGCTTAGCATAACCGAGTCAAATAGAAGTAAGCGTGTCACCCGTGACGTCAGATCCGAGATCAGCTCGGAAAAGCGATCTTACAAATCGCGAGATTATCCGGAGAACCTATAGGGTGAGAGGGCAAATGCTCGAGGCAATGTTTGCCGAGGGAGATACAGGGTGTTAAAAAAGATTCGCTCCAACATTTTAGATTTCAAATATTCAAGAAACCTGAAAGCAGTCTCGCTTAGCCAATTTTAGAATAAAACCTGATTCGCAACGATCGAATGAGTAATAATAAGTCGGTAAACGACGACGCTCGAGGATCGATGGAAAAAGGAAAATTCGTTACCGTTAACTGAGTTTCTATTCATCGAACCGGTTAATTTAATCGAACACCGCTTTCGACGATCGTATCAACCACGCCACGGATACCGATTAAAACTGACGTGGACTTTTATTATCGAAATATCCGTGACGCTTCAGAATCGCCGGCTAACTGATCCGATTATATCTTAAACGCGATTTATCTGTTGCATTTTTCAGACGTCTCGTCTCATTTTTATTTAAGGAATACCAGATTCAACGTCGCGAGATAAGCTATTAATAAGCAGATTGTTTCTAAAGTAACTGGTCCGTTATATGAAAAGCCGAGAGTGCTTTAAAAGCGAAGAATAAACTTAATCTAGCCTATCTTCTCGTTCTGTTCAACAATGCAGCCGACTGAAGGTCAGCCTGATATTCGCCAGTCTAGACAGCGGAGAAAGAACGGACGAGGTGAACATCGTTCTTCAAGACAAATATTATTCGGAAAAATTGGATTATCGTTATCGGCGCTGGCCAAACGTCAGAGGGCGAAGCCGAGCCGAGTTTCGACACGTGCGTCCATCGACTTCGCAGCCTCGAGTGGACTACCGCTCGTCTATCTCTCCTCTCGCCGTCTTCCATCCAATTTCTCTTCTCAACTTTCTCCCTCGTAAAATCTCGACTCTCTTTTCTTCCTGCCCTCCTTCGAAAGTCGCGAACTCGCGGTCGCGCGGAGAGAAAAATTCGATTCGATCTAGGCGAAGATAACCGGGACATTCTTTTTTTTCGTCGGGATTATAGGTGGTGCGCAAAGATAGCCTCTTCGTCAAGGCGACGCGACGCCGTTGATTCTTGCTCGAGTTGAGAAATGTCCCGTGTTGTTTCTTGGTTATCCCAGTGGCAAAGTTTATGCCGCGTAAGCAAGAAGAATGGTGTAGAGAAGAGACAGCCAGCCATGCTTGTTTCCCTTCGTACAGATCGTAATCGAGACGCGATATCGAGAACGACGGTTTATAAGAATAATTATTTTTTACCACGGTAAGAAGCAATCGTCTTCTTTAACGACGTTCAAAGACAGTACTAGGAAAGTTTTCGAGGCGAAAAACTAGGTGTGTGAGAAACAAAGCCAGAAGATTAAGGCAAGAGAAGGGAGGATAGGAAGAAAAGGAGATCGGGAACTCGGTGTAATACTCCCTTTGATAAGTTTGCGCACACCGACGGCCTCGTAATACCAGGGATTAATACACCCCTAAGAGCTTTCGCCCTATACCAGTTTATAGAAAGCTGCAGTGACACACCTGCTGACTTGTCCGATCGACGCCTGCACTCTGCCGTCAAAGAGAATCGAAAGGAAGTTAAGCTCTGCCAAATGCGATTACAAGTAAACATGGAATTAAAGTAATTAAAGTCTACTTAACAAGTTGACTGGGCGTAGGGATCGAAAATTTGAAACAACATTTATATTGTATTACTGATGTATAAAATAGCAATTATAAATTTATAATCTAAATTGTAGATGTAGTTGATTGAGATTTTCGAAATGCATGCGCAATAATGAAACAACGCTTTCGCTTCGGTCTTTCGAAGTAAAAATGTTTCGATCGAATTAAAAATCGCGGGAACAGCAACTGCGGCTACAGAAGCATAAAAATTGAACGAGTGTCAGGTTCCAGGCATCGGAAATTTTTGTTTGCCAGCAAAATTGAAATATTCGAGCTGCTTTCGTTGCCGCCACAACACCTGCAAATAATGGGGAACGTTCCTCTAAACATTGAATACATATACGATTTTGGCCAACTTATAACGCGTTTTCTATTTCCCTGGTAAATTGTTGTAGCTAGGACTTTTGTGCAACTTTCAATTAAGAGAGAAAAAAAAGAAGGAATTTTGTTTGTAACATCACGTCTTTCTGTGGATTTCACTCAATTTCTATTTACTCGAGCTTTTCCAGACCTTGGAAGCTTGACTTTATCGAGTTTGTATTAAGTGGATTTGCGGTGGCTACATATACACACCAACAGAGGATAATTGAAAAGAAGATCTGGTAGTTGAAATCGATGTACAGTATTTTATTTACCAAGTGTAAATGAAAAGCAACGGATTATGGTATTCTAGCGTTAATAAATCCTTGTCGCGTACAGTGATCGATACACGGTCTCGTCTATGAATATTTAATCCGGGAAGGGTGCTGCACCAAGAGTTTATCGCGATGAAATTTTTCCGTGAATTCGTTTTACGAAGATTTAAAGTCGCGAACGAACGACGATGGTCGCCGGCGCCGCCGGTCCAGGCCGATACATTATTGATTTAACAGAAGAAGTGGAACAGCGCGTTGTAAGCTATCGTGCATGGAATGTAATCTGCTTTCGACGTAATTCATCGTGCGACCGTTTACACGACAGAACGTTTTCATATCAACGCGAATCGCCGCTGAATTCAACTATTTTTCGTAGGTACATACGTAAACGAGATAGAATATAATATATTTTTTCAATAAAATTTGTCAAATTTATAAATCGCGAAAATATTCGCGTCTAATCAATTGTTGACTTTTCAAAGGAAAAATATTGAAACGTTTTCGAAAAAAGATGAAGCAACATCTTGAAGTCGATGGTAGTACACACGTATCAAGACAGATAGAGGCAAGTCAAGTACAAATGCAGAACAAGTGCATTTCACGGGCTACGGTATTTCAGAAATTTCCCGATACCATCCCTCTCTATCAACGTTCCTTTACCACCCGTCTTTCTCCGTTCCGCACAAACTCATCCCATCCGGTTTCAACCCTATCCCGGTATCCAGGTCTGCACTATTCGAGGTGGGAGGATTTCCACGCTTCTTCGCGTTGCCTGGCCTAGACGTATTTACGGAGAAAAAGGGAAACCCGGTCGATCTCTGGCTTTGTGTTTTCTTGGATAGACCGGTTACCGAGTCCACTGAGACAATAACCATCCCTCTTTTCTCCAGCACTGAATTATGAATGCCGATTCTACTGAATACCTACAATCCAGCCAACGGAATTCGTTAGAATCGCCGGAGGTGCAGCCTTTTCTTGCGATTCGACACATAATTGCGATTACCCGAACGCTACTCTCTTCGCTTAAGCTTCAATGCCAAGAGTTTAGATTTGTAGATGGGAAAAGGTTTCAATCGGCGAACGGAAGTACGTTGAATTGTGTATTTTTCCTTTTATACCCTCTGATTGTTTTAAACGTAATTCCAGAACAAGCACTTTGCAAATTAACAATAGATGAATTAACTAGATCTAAAGAATCGTAAGCTAACTCGAACTACATATCGCGTGTCCAATGCACGAGTCCGGTTGAACGAAATCCTTTCTTTTCCCCTATACGCTGTTCCACGGAACAACCAGCATAGGGTAATTCGAGACAATATCAGTGTAATCGACCTCGTTAGTCGGTATACATTAGCGTGCGCGGTGGTGTGCGTTTCGCGTGAGTGTCAGCCGACTATGTAGCGTGCATCGTCAGAGAGTTCGCACTCGAGTCACGCGGTCGCTCCTTTCGCATACATCTGCATTCGAAAGAGATTTCTATGTATCTTGCTCGTGACAATTCTAACGTCCCTTAAACGCAAGACGACCGTTCTTCTACCCCTCGCGATTACCGAGCGGAAATTAAAAATTCAAAAGCCCGGTAGGGTGCAAAGCGGAGGGACGGGACGGGACGGCGCGTAATGAAGAGCTGCGTAAACGGTGCAAGACGTTTCAAACGTTTCGAATACACGGTCTACGGTTGATGTGGGTAGGAATTATTGAACAGAGGGCTACGAACCATAAGCTGCTCTATTCTCTTTCAGTCCCTTTTCAGGAAAATGCGATAGTCTTTCATTTCTTACATAAAATCGCGATAAACTTATTCGATTCCATATTTCATTAGCTCATATTTATCCGTTCGAATGGCAGAAAAACGGGCTCCATAAAAGAAATTACATTACAGAGGCAGGGGACGAGTGAAAAAAGGAAAAGAGAAAAAGACAAAAGGTTCCTATTGTACCAATTACATAGGTTCAGCAAGGAAAGAGCGGTCTCACGTTCCTTTTAACCAGCACTACCAGAAGAAGGGAGGTGAAACACAAGAGGGATTTTCAAGTCGGACGAGCCCGCGATATAATCGACCCGGTCTTAGAAGCTTCAAAGCACTCTATTGCGTGTGCACACACACGCGCGTGCATACCTGTGTGAGTCTCAGGTACGCTCCGGTGCAGGTTTCACGCTCCAACGACCACGTGAACGAACGTTTGTAACGCGCCAGGTAAAACGTGAACAGCAGTAGAAGAGCAGGTAACCTGTACCTGACAGGTATGCGACCGAGCTTCCTTCGCTCTTGCCAGCTACGTTTTACGCGATCGTCCTTCCAATTTCTACCCTAAGCCTTTGCTAGCGACACAGAAGAATAAATAAAAGTCGGCAGCAAAGAGTGCGGAGAGAAATGCGAAAAATTTAAATTTAAAAAAAAAGTAATTTGTAAGGAAACGAGGGAAGAAGGTGGTCGAAAGCACAAACACCGGCTGCTAGCTTGAGACTTTAGAATCTGTCGTTGTTGATCGAATCGTTGGTGCATACTTCGCGGAGAGGGATTAATTCGACTGCGACTAATTCGAGAATTGGCTGGCGAGCAAGCCTGACACGGGATCAACCCTCGTGAACCTTTCTCTCTCTCTCTCTCTCTCTCTCTCTCATCGGTTAGCCAAATGCTGGTCGAGCAACAACCAACTTGCGACTCTCCTCTCACCACGAAACTCTTAGACAGCTGCTTCGATGTAGTTTATAACTTATAGTAGACTTAACCTTTGCTTCGTTGTTTAAGCTACGACACGTCACATAAAGTGTGTGGCAGTTACATGCCACTGCTGCTACGTTCCTTGCTCGTTTATTAGTTGCTGTAACTACGGACCTTCATTTCTACCCAGAAAAAAGATTTGTTGAAAATTTTTCGTCAAAAAATATCATGGTAATCATCCTTGTAATTGCCGTTTGTCCAGAGACAAGGGTGTTGAAATAAATAACAATAGAGGGCTAAAGCAATCCCGTCTGGTCGTTAGGGGTAAACAATGCGCGATATCTTATCCGTACACCAAGTATATGGGATACAAGAGGAACAGTAGCAGCAGTAGCAACAACAGGGTACGTCGCAGCTCGCAAGGAAACCATTTCCTGCATAAAACAAAAGGCGTGCAACACGATATCCTGCGAGTTTCATACGCTTACGTCTCGTACATATTTCAGGCACGTCCTGCGCTTCGAGATACGGAACCGTATCAGGATGCACCCGACTCGCTGCATTTTGTTCAACGCAAGCGCGTTTCTTCTCTTCACCCTTCTCTCTCCCTCCTCAACATCCCTCTCCACGTATTTACAACGAAACCGCACTGTACCATGGTTGTTTATAACCGCAGCCAGAACGTTCCTGCGCTTTGATGTTTTTTTATTACTCCGAGGCCTTTTCTCTTGTTTAATCCCTTGGCTTTGATGAAATCCCTGGCACGTCAAAGTGCGCAATCTGACGCGATGCTATTTGAAGAGTTACTTAACACTCACAATCAGGCTATTTGTATTCTACACCTTCAAACAGGTGTATTTGAAATTTTTCTATAAATTCTTTAGTTGGCCATTCATAATTGTGAATGGTTTTTTTGTAATAGCCGTACAGTGGTATTGTAGTTCCAGTCAGATATCACGTGTTCCACTAAAAAGAGAGAGCTCGTAACTTCGCGTGTAAAGGCAGAATAGTTTCGCTTTCATTGTCAGAGAACTGGACGGCCGTTGATAGAAGTACACATTGTCTGTAAAGGGCCGTGTAGCGATGCATTGCCAGCATGCAGCCAACACTAACCTGCACTTTCTATTAATATTTCGACTGTTAGCATCGTATGTTCGTGAGCCAGTGCCCAACTCGGTATCAGGCTCTCTCCTTTGTATTTTCCAAGTACATATAACGATCATAATAGGCCTCTCTCGGCCCGCACAGGGAATACAATTGGCCAGGGTGGCCGACTCTATATACGAATGCCATTGATTGTACAAGTGGCGCAACTTGCATTCTCTCAGTGGTAATTGGTCAGGGTGTGCGGGCCCTGTGGCTAGTTGCACCATGCATCTTGGGTTTATCGACCTCGTGAACGCTGGAAATTTCACCCGTTTACGCCACAAAATAGACCACCAATTCTCTTATCGTGTTGAATTAAAAAATTAATTCGCAAACGTCGCGAAAGGATAAAGACAGACGAAATTCAGGTTGGAAGGTATTCATTAAGACGAAGACGAGTAACAAGGTGTTCCTGTGTACCCGTACATAGAGTTTCCAGGTCGTTTCGAGCCACTTACGTGGCAGTTTCCTCGTTCGATCGAGATCTAAACGTGTTCCTCGATCGGAAAGGTGGATGCAAACGAGAGAAACTCGGCCAGTGGCGTGAATTTATTGTGGTGCTTTGTACGACCGCTTCTGGCGGATGCGGTTGCCGCGAAAGGATGCCGAAATGCATCGACGAAATAGGTCGAGTACGAATATTCCTGTAAATAGACAAATTTCTTCGCGAGCCTGCTCGTACGTTACGGAAATGTTCGGATTCGATAGCAAGCAGGCAAAGCAGTTGAAATTTCCACGCGAGCATGGATTTCCTCTATCATATTTTCATTCTTGTGAAATAATAATCATCGTCTGTAAATTATTCTTGGTACTAATTGAGACTAGTGTTAGTATATCACGAGTTTAAATACGATTATCTTTGTTTTACATACCATTATTATTAGCGTCCAATTAAATTTCATAATAGAGTAGGTTTGTGATAGGAGCACCTTAAGTCACCAGGTCGTGGCATGAATTGTGGTTTCTATTTTATTAGCTCGCGAGCGCGAGAGCGTGCAGCTAGTTCACGATGAAATCGCGAGATACGGCTGCTCGTTTCCACACGCTTTATCAAAATAAAAGATACGATATCGGGGCTAGGGTAGTTACAGCTCTACTTGCTCGTACACCTTACAAACACCGTATACCTTACAAAAAATCGTTCTCCACACGAACCTTCCGCTTCGCTTGGTCACGTACCCTCTACCAAATATCTCTATCCATCGAACGGCCATAAATTCCATGTAAAATGGTCACGAATGGTCAAAAATATTAACAATAGTCGTTTATACAAATTTTCAAGCGTCAGTCACCATTCGCTCCCATGACATTCGACGTGTTAATCATTCGTTTTGATTTAGTCGTGTCGTTTGTTTTCGTAACCATAGAAAATTCGGGTTCATAAAATAGTGAAAAATAATGTAAACATTAATCAGGGTGAATCATAGGAAGGATGTTAATCCTTTCTGAAATGTTACGCTAAACAAACGGAAATTAATGGCCGACCGTATTTACTTATTTACAGTTGTTACTTCTGCATGCGACCTAATTTCGAGGGAGTTTATATTTTTGTTACACGACCGCGCAATTAGACTTCACGGAAAATAAATTTCCTTTTGTGCTCGTAGTTTTAAAGCGACGACCAAAGGATTATTCTCGTTCCTCCTTTTAAATGCGCTTAACGCTCGTAATTATTGTTCATTACCAGCCTGATCTCAATCTTGTCGCGATCGTTGTTGATTTATAGACGTGGTTAGCGAGCAGAAAATTGTGTTAAAAGAGAAAGAAAATAGGAGGCGAGATATAACGAAAGAACGGGTTTCTTCGAGGAAAAGTTAAATATAGGCATGATTATCGCCAAGCTGAATACCTATAGAGAAATATAGGTGACTAGGGGGTGGTAGGAGAGCACGTAAGAGGAATTTCACACGAACATCGATTTCTGCGAGCTGGCTGTTCGAAGAAATTACCATTTTCGCGTACAATCGGTATCAAAAGTGATTTTGCAATCTAACCGTTTACTAAAAAACTAAATCGTCGCGTTTTAAACAAGCCACCAGTCATCGTCCGGTTCAAGCCAAACCAAACGAAACGAACTTAATAATTCACGACGCGACGAAATTATTTCATAATTTACACGTTCGTCATTGAAATTGTAATTTTCCTGCGGGTCGAACGGCTCGGAGGGATAATGTATGTATTCGACGGGACCATAAATATAGGACGAGCCATTTGAGCACACGAGGGTGTAGCGCGTAATTTATTCATTTAAATTAGAGTGGAGCGTATACAAACGCGTGAAATTAATTGGAGGAAACGTGCAATCATCGCAACTAGCATCGAATCGTTTCTTCGTTTTTCTCTTTATCGCAATTAGACGTTTCTATGTTTCTATTTTAATAGAATTTTTCCATTTCGGTTTATTTGAAAATTAATGAGAAAAGGATTAAGTATCTGAGTGCGAATGCTTCAAAGCGCCGCATGAACCGCAACGATCGCCTCAGAGGACACCGCGGCAATTACTCGAAAATTTTCGATAACTTCCTTGCTAGTACGAGTAACCCAATCGTCTCGCACGCTCCTTCACGAACAAGTCACACGCTCTTACACAAACACAACCTGCAAACTGTCAAGCTACCAGTGTATCACGTACACGCGCACGCTACTGTAAGCTGCAACTCGCGCGGAGGCGTTGCATGCACCGCGAGATTGCATAATGACATAATATTCATGGCGGTGCGCTTATGCTTGCGACCGAGCAGGTAATAAGGGTGTCGTGGAAAGAGGGAGAGAAGGGGTGAGTGTGCTTCCGAGAAGGAGAAGGACCGAGAAGTTGAGAGGGTGAGAAGAGAAGGTGAGACAGAGAAAGCTTCATTCCTGATGGAAAGGAGAAGCAAGTAGCGACTGAATACAGGATGCTTCATAAAATGTTTGATCAATTTCAACAATGAAGAAAAATTACCAGAATACCTCCCTTATTTAACCCTCCGTAGGAAATTTGGATCGTTAACTACAAAAATAGAATTTTGATTTTCATTAAAAATAGAATTTGAAACTATCAAAGTAACAGCTGTTATGAAACGAGCTGTACACAAGAAGTAGGGGCACGAGCAAGGTGACGGTAGGTTATAAAGGTGGTAAGAGAGAAGGGGTGCGTTGGAGCGGGGTGGTTCGAAGCTGACGGGCGGCGGACACATTTTTAATTAAGACAGTTTCGAGGCGTAATTAATTTTACGACGGCGCTACCTAACGACCGGTCTTCTACCTCCCACCTTTGCTCCCTCGCCTCTTCTTTTGCTCGAGCAACTCCACTTCAGCCTCGCCCCTTCCCTTCTGCCCCTTGCAACGTCGTTTCCGTCGATTCTGCGCCACCGCCAGAATTTCCGCTCGGTCGCACCATCGCTTCCTTCTTCTCCGCTTTTTAATAACACTGTTTTCGTCTCCCAGCTGGTTACCCGGTTTTCGTAACCTCTGCCTGCCGTGCACCGATTTTTCTTTTCCTCTTTCTCCCGCGGACAAACTTTTCAGCCATTTTCTCTCCTCGAGCAGACAGACGGCCAGTATGTTAAATGTCTTTTTAACGAATGTTTGCAAATAGCTTTTACAATTTCTTTCCGTGTTTGCGAGGAAAAGTACTCGAGGTCCGAACTAGACTTCCAAAAGAATGACGAGAATCTGATAAATTCCAGTGGCAAGAAGAGCAAGTTTTTCTTTGAAAGTTTAAGCAGACATGGAACGGTCACGTATCACCGGACTGGCTTATTTTTTGACTTTTTATCTTGCACCATCTTTTCGGTGTTACAAGAAGTACGACGCGAAAGAACGGGGTTAAAAGCATAAATTACGAAGCGTCAGGCGATTTCTCTGCATCCTCCGGAGGACCCTGTCTTCTCTACGCTATCTAACCCCTTCGCCCTCCTCCCTATCTTCCAACGCGAGCATCTCTCTGCCAAAAATCGAAGGAAACTTCTATCCCCCCACTAGCTGGAACGTTCTGCGATTTATGGCTACCACAAATTATGTGCTACGTCGAGGGAAAATGTTCCTTCTCGTGGGCGAGATGTTTGGGCCGCTGATATTCCTTGCGAACTTTCTTCCTGGATTGTTTAATTGGTACGAGGATCGATAGTAGTCGAGCAAAGCGAACTAACGTTATTAATTTGTAAACCTTTAACTATAATTCTAATAAACCGTCTATTGGCTGATGCGATGGAAAAGTTAATCAACTTTTAAAAACTTTGTTTAAAAATACATTTCATAATAAACGATAAATATTTTTAAAAGATTCTTACGGACGTGCAAGCTCTCGTGTTCTTTAAATATCCCCGGCTCATAATGGACGCTCGTCTCGTAAACAACCCCCAAGCGTCGTTCAAGAAAAAAGAAAAAAAGGAATGAAGCTGAACGCTGTGCGGCTAGGTGTTTTTAACGATTCACCCTTTGTAGTCTTCTCACGACACGGTAACGGATTATCGTTCTTCCGGCGAAAATTCCAAGATAAAGAGAGGAGACGTAAAGAGGGAAAAAGGATAGAAGAGGAAAGCGGAACGAGCTCTATATTCGCGATGAAGTTACCATATTATGCATAATAATCTAGCAGCCACGCGTTGAATTAAAAATGTTAGACAGGCTCGAGCAGCCATTCCTGCTTTGCCCGCCAAAATACAAGGTATAAAAGTTATTGGTGTACACCGTCGGCGAAAAAATAATACCATCAACGTCAGCGGCTTATTTGTTTGCATAATTTGAATTAAATTTATTCGCTAAGGAAAGTATTACCTAGCACAAGTTTTATACGGAATATTAGAACATTATTTTTCTTACGTGTGCACCTAATGATTTTTCAACGTATCTGTGGTGCAGGAACTAGTGTAGAGTGAACAGTGTGCGAGGCAAGCTACGATCGCAAAAGATTAAAGCCATCCATAAACGAGCTCAAAAGCTCCACTTTAGCAATTTGAATGTACAAACTGTTTCTCGACCGAGTATTTATGCTTTTACTCGACGACAATAACATTACACGGTTCGCCTTGATACTCTCTCTCACTCTCTCCGTACCCAATCGTTTTCATTGTTTTTTTCCTAAGCCTTTCACAGCTGCACTCTAAAAGTTCTACACATGCAGCGTTTGCCGGCTAATAACCATTAAAAAAAAAAAAAAAAAAAAAAAGGAAAAGTTTCAACAGAATGTTTTCCTCTACCTATGGTATTTCCTTCTCACTTTTACACTTTTACTACTATCCTCGCGTATTTCCTCGAAAAGCGTTTTTTAAACGCGTTGCTTTCCAACCAGCAAACGAGCCCGAGTCGAGAGTTAATTACGAGGCATGCGGGAGAAAAAAATCTATGGCGCACAAGACTAGCTCTAGTCCTTTTCTTTACGATAAACGCCGGTAATTCAGGTGAAATAACGAGCAATGGTTCGTCGGTTTATCTGGCCATTAAAGAAAACGACCTGTTAACGGACGGACGCGCGCCGCCACTGACCGCTATCCAATAAATGTCCTGCTAAACACTCGGATCTACCTTACGTCTCTCTATCCTGTCATCCCCATTTCGCGGCACCTTATCATTTGCTACCCTCGTGACGATCGATAACGACACCGCCGGATCGTCATCGCTTTGTTTATTCCCAGAGGAAATATTTCACAATTCTTCTTCGAAATTCTTCTTCGTCTCGAATTGCGATATTTCATTAAATTTTCTGGCTTGATTTTTCTACGTATCCGCTTAGTTTATCGGTGCGTTTCATGGGTGGACGAGGCAGAAGCAAAATATAAGGGGCAACAGGAGCGCCGAGTCACCGCGGACTCCTGCAGGATAATATTTAGTATTCCCGCGGCGTCGACTGTCGCGGCTTATAATATTTCGCGTCATATTAATATTCCAGAGGGATGCTAGCCGTGCAGACGACAGGGGAGAGGGCCCGCAGGACGAGCAGGACCAACAGGAGGACCGATGCTGCCATTGCAGATGCACACTGCCGTATCTTGCCACCGTTCATGTCCACATTTGCATCGTTATATTCCTTCAGGAAACCCTTCTTCATTGCTTCTGACATTTGCTAAACGCTTCAAGATATTTCCTCTATAAAATGTCTCGCTTCTGAATTTCAAATACCTCGCGAGATCTGTTGTCCGTCCCTTTTATGAAACGTTGAATTTGACGAGACAAAAGGTGAATACATCGAAGGGGGTTAATAAGGAAAATGTAGTTGAAGGGGGTGGGAAGGCGAGCGAAACAGGAAAGGCAGAGAGAAGGTGAATGGATGGAGAGATTTAAAGGGAGGGCAAGCAACGAACGGAAGGGACTGGCTCGCGGTAGACGAAGCCATTTACGGGCACGTAAGCGGTTTCCATTGTCTATGAAGGTATAATGGAGTAATCTCGCGGTGATGCGCCCCGCCACCGAGGCCGATATTCAAATTACGCGCCTCTTACAAGTATATACACGGAACCGCTATAACCGAGCCTTCCGGTCAGAAACGGCGTAGCCAGGAGGGGAATATTGTAGATAGAGCCATCGCGTACCGTCGTCTCCGTCAGTGGTCCAGGTCCAGGGTTCTGTGTTATCGACCGGTAACAGGGTGACCGAGCTAATGCACAATTAGCAATATCACGTTGTAATACGAACTGGCCGCGTTTCTACTCGGGCTCCTGGAGTTTCGGGATATATCAAGTTTCTGCTTGCGATTCGGTCACGAACGCCGGTAACTGGTAGCGTGAGTACTCGGCTAGTTGGTCGACCGATAACAAGCTGTTTCACATGACAGAATTAAATTTCTGCTTTTCTTGCTTAGAGAAAACATTTCGATAAACTATTAATTTTTTATAAAGAAGGAGAAGAAAGCAACCAACTATTCCTTGATTGGTCGTTCTTTTTTCTCGCGGAATCATCAATCACATCGGGACTTGTGCCGAAAATAGAAAAAGATTCGCCCCATCTATCCTCGAGCAGGAAATCTTGGAAAGACTGGTACGGTTAAAAGCAACGAAACCAACCGTGTCTACCGTCTACGATACTGACCACGGCAGGTGGATGAGAAGGAAAGAGTATAGAAGCATGGCTAGATCGCTCATAACTCAGCCACAAACGTACATTTTTCTCGCGATCGTTAACTGGTATGTTTGTGCAAGATACACAAACACGCAGAAGTCGATGCGCTCCCGATGGTTACGGCGATATATCATCGCACGTCCAGAGTCATAACGTGACGGGTAACACGCGGACGCATCAGTCATTTAGCCGCAAATGGAATCTGCTTCCTTCCTCTTGCACCGTTTCCGCACCCCTTGTACCTGCGCTATTTTCTACGTCCAGCCTTGTACGCTGTTCTAGGTACACGCGTGTATGGGATTATATTGAAATCACCAATTTACACTTTGCATTGAAATATTCAAAGAAACTATAATGTACTTTTCTATCATTGTATCTTCCTTTAATATCCAGCAATAAGAAGGACGTCGCTCAATCCCCTAGATCTTCAGACTCTTTTCGTTTTTCTTCCCTTTATACCTTTTGCATACCTTGCAACGACGCCAAAGAGGGTCGGATGTTATCCATGGGATACGCAGCCCATCCTCGGTTATTCAATATCTGTTATACGTACAAGAAAGAGAAGGGCAGAGAAATAGTCGCAGAGCGTGGCTACCGTCGCGAAAGTTAATCTTATTAATTGAGAGTCGGATTCTTGAAGAAGTTCTTGAACGCAGGCTTGCTTGATGCTTTAAATTGGATTTCGTAATTTCTTTCGCGTACCCTTAAAGGCTCAGTTTTTACTTAATATCGTTGATGCCCGCCGTTCCTGTCTGTCGGATGTAAATACCATCGATTCAGGAGCCTTCAATTTCATTTGAAACGTTAAGATTTAAAATTCCAAAGTCTTCCTGTTAAATACTCTCTGACTTTTCCCATTAGCGTTTGAAATCCGATTTTCCCTCGTATTCGAATGAATGCATTAAATATTCAGACTTTCGGCTTAATACAAGCTGCAGGAATAATTAGTGCAACAGTATTAACGCTGAACAGCGAGCAATATTAATCATTGGCAGGCACTGTAGGTCGATGCAGTTATTACGTTTACATGAGCACAGAAAGTGTATGCGTGTATTCGTTGGTCATTAACAAGGTATGCTTAATATACTAATAACACCTGTCGAAACAAAACTGTATCGGTGAGATCTAATTTGCAATTTTCATTCTGAATGAGGATCGTTTCGGTGACGCGTCAAAGTTAATGACATCGTTATAGTTGCCTTTTGTTTTCTTACGACCGATGCAAATTTCCCTCGACAGAGCTGCGTTATCTTCGAATCGAGCATAATTAACGAGATTTATCGCAATTTAATCCTTTTGCACTCGTAAGCTTATTTTCGGTTCTGCCTCATTATTATATCGCAATTAATTGGGCGTTTCAATTAGTTACTTTCCAAACTAAATTCAGCAATATATAAAATAATATTTAATTAGAACGAATGACTGACTGATCAAATCACTGTCCCCTTTGAAAATTGTTTTGAATCGATTAGAAAGACAAGGGAGGGTCAAGACAGAAGGGGTAGAGTGTGGTCGTTTTCGCGCTTGCTTTCGTCGAAAGAAGCAGACTAAGGCTGGTAATGCACAAGCAACCCCTATTTCAGAGGATCACCGAAAACTCTCGATCGCTCATCCAGCTCATTAAAGGTAGGTCCTTACGTACAGGGCGTTCACCTAATTTAAATATTCCCCCGGTATTGGGCTCCGAAGAGTTTTCTAATTTAACCACCCCATCCTCCATCGATTTTTCTCTCCTTCCTCTTTCGTCTCCTCGCGTTGAAGTCTAGATAATATTATCTAACAATTCTCAAATCTTTTATTTCACCCTGATTTATCTAAGAAAAAATTCCCAATAATTGATAAGACTAACCTTCCCTATAACTGATAAGGATGGGGTACGTGTTCGACGGATAATCTCTCTTTGCATCGCTACAAGGTGTGCTAAAGGTAAAAAGAAGAAGAAGAAGGAAGAAGGAGAAAGAGAAGAAGAGTCTGAAGATGAAGGAGGTTTGAGGAAAGGGGAGCATCTTACGCGATCAGACTTCATAAGCAAGTCGAGCCCTTCCAGTCTTCGAAGGCAAACAACCTTGCACTTCCCTTCATCCCCTTCTCTATGTTTCTCTCTTTCTCTCTTTTAACCTCTGCTTTCTCGTGCTCCCAGCGTTCACCCTCGGGACCCACGAATCCTTCGTCCTTTAAATCCTCGAGCACAGATGCCGAGGGTGTACCATCGTACACCCTACACGTCGGATCCTCCCTCCACGGTATTTTATATTCACCTCAAATCATGCATATTTAATCGGAGAAACGGCTCGATCTACTTTCCCTAAGAGTTAATCGCACCACTGCGGACCACTGTAAATATCCTCTTGCGAGAACTCTCCTATGTCTTCTATGTTGCTGGATTTCTTGACTTCTTTCGTAGGTGGATTTTCGCGTAAATTACATTAAAATATTCGAGTACACGACCATCCTAAAGTATTACTATTCAATAATAAAAATTTCTTATCGCAACATCCTGTGCAACGTGTTAATAGTTTCAAAGTCAATAAAGTGTTGAAAGTACTAGAAAAGTAAGTTGGAAAATCCATGCCGTCCCTGAAGAAGAAACTGAGAAGAAGGAAAGAAAAGGGTAAAGGAATTAGAGTCGAACGATAGAGGGGTGGTATAAACGCGAGCGTTACATACAACAAGCGGTTGCAGAAACCTTTATCAGCCTCTGGAGGCGCGTGCTCGTTGCTTTGGCTCGGAAACTACACCGGATATAAGCAATGGATAAGAAAGTTCCGTGGCTCTATGAAAAATGCAACGTTCGAGTTATCGTTCACGTGAATTTTTCATCCACGCGAGCCAACCTGCCGCTTGTCGAGCTCCATCACCCTTTCTAGACACCTTCTTCCTTCCGTTTTAACCTCTTTCTGCTTTTTTCCTTTTCCCGCCCCCATTTTTTTTTCAAGCTTTCCCGTTTTTAACCAGTTCTGTATTTTCAGCCGTTCGACGCTTGGAAAAAGTTTTCAAGTGACCCGACGACGAGACGAGACGAGACGAGACGAGACAAGACGGAAGGAGATGAGAAGTTCGACGATACATCGCATCGGGGGAAAACGCATTTCCGCGATTTCGCGTACCTATGCACATGGGAAGCTACTTTTCAAACTGCGCGACACATCGCCTGGAAATTTCAACCAAGAACAGGGAACTACGCTGTTAGAAAACGGGGCGAACGATGCTAAACTGTTGGACAAATGGACGGGATATGGCTCTCTTTCGGATTTCGAACGAAACATTTAACATGGAGACTGTTTGCGGGAAATCGTGATACTATGGTGTTAGGAAGTTAGGGAAACTGCAAAGTTTCAGCTATTCATATGTAGGGGAGAGTTGCCAGGATCGTATTTCAACGATGTCTTTGTTATTGTTAGATACGAGAGAGGTCTAGCGAGAAAAGGATAAATGAAATGAGCGGAATATTGCGGAATGTTTTACATTCATTTTACGTAAGGTCGAATAGTTACTTTTAATAAGTCAATTTTTATAGATTATAAAATGAAAGGAGTTTGATAGAAATATTGAAGAAATAAATATGAATTCAAATCCAGCTTAACTCAAGGTACAATCAAATCATATTATACAGGATAACATCGTTTCCATTTGAAAAGGAATATTGGTTTTGCTTCCTTTGTGATGGAGTAAATACGAAAGATAAGATTCTTTCTTTCAACTTCTTTCTTTCTCTCAATTTTTGTACGAGTTAAAGTAAATTTTTAGAAATTCATTTTCCCAGAGAAACCTTTTGCCACATTTTCCTCCCTGTGAGGGACAACTGTGCTTCCCTCACATATTCAAATACCTCCTTAGAAGGAGACATTATTGCGTAAGATAATTAAACGGAGTCACTGGAATGGATAAATTAAATCGTCTATTATTTCTCGGCCCTGTAATTAGTCGTCCACCCAAAGCACCCTGTCAAAGAACACTTGCCGAGCTCCGTTATCAGGAGACAAGCTGTTAATTAAGTAGACTATTCCGTCTGTCTCTGCAGATAACAGAATCCTGGTTAACGTTAGAAACACTTTTGTGCCTATGTAAATGTTCGATGAAACAAGCATCGAGGAGAGATTAGAAAATCTCACCGAATAGATCTGACTGGCTAGTTAACAAGATAAGCGTAAAAGAAAGCTGCTTTGAATTCAAGCATTGTCGCGGGAATTTCGTACGGTTCGATGTCGTCTTATAGATTCGGTGACTTCAATATGTACAAAAGGTAGAGAAACGAGAAGCGGGAAGTAGAAAGAAGTAGAGAACGAGAGAGATTTGTCGCGAGCATTGGAGATTGAAAGCACGAGACGAGGTCACGGAAGCAGAGATAGGAAGAAATTCGAAAGAAAGGGGAAGATGGAAGAAATTGTACGGGGCGTGGACGGGATAAGTTATCTTTGCGTCTCGGGATGCACACCGACATTATTTCGTATCTTGCAGGACACTTCGAGCAATGAGCACGTCCTGCCGTGTACGCTGCCGGAATTCATAACGAGCTCTTATCTATCTTAGTCGCCTTCGTTTTCCTTTTTTTTTTCTTTTTCTTTTAACTTTTTCCTCTCCTATTTCCTGCTATACCAGCTCTTCTTCCCGGATGCTTTTCGACTGGATCCAACTACACGCGTGTTTCTCTTCAGATTAGTAACTCCGTTCCAATATCGTCGTAGTGGCTCGGTCTGCAGCGACTTTAACTCCTTCGGCACGAAATTAATGTTTGTCTGTTCTCTGTGGACTAGAGGAGCTGCGTTTAGTTAGCTTTACTCGCTTAGTCATCCTTATCGTGGTCCTGGGATGGTTGACTAATGCCGTTGAATCTAGCGTGTACTTAGTTCTGCTTGCTTCGGGCCATCAGCTTCTTCGAGTTTGCGAATTTCCAAGATGCAAGTCGATCTACGGATTGTTGTAAGGCTACTGAACTTGCGTATACGTGTGCTCGATAAATTGACAAAGAGCGCGTTACCACGCGACAGGTGCTTTTAATAAAGCGGATGTGTACATTGCTCTTTCCCCCCCAGAGCCGTTGATATTAAAAATTCTTTTGATAATTAAATTTTCAGTTCTTTGAACGATGTATTCGCTAAGGATTATTCAGGCGATTTGAAAATGAGCTTTTTCACAATACCAAGTAGAAAATGATCAACGTTTATAACGGGAATGGTAAGCGATTTCAAAATTGCAACAGCGAACACCGAGCGAAAACGAGACACGTAACTAGAAACGATATTTGTAACGCGTCCCTTCGGGAAAATCCAGATCCGGCATTTAGCTTCTATCGATTAACGCAACACGCACGGTCACGTAGCGAAGCGAAGCGGAGCGGAGCGTAGCGCGGAGTAATTGCAGGATTCAGATGCAATCTGCCCGATACGCGCGATTTACCCCCAATATTTCATCCCATCGGCTTTTCTCGCGGCGGTCAGCTCCGATCGGTGAACAATTTTTCAAGACAAACGAGCCTCGATTACATCGACAATACGGCAAACATATTTCCGCACAAAAGGACCAACCTTGCTGCCACGATATTTTTCCTACCCGTTACGATCGTCTGAAATATAAAAATAATTCCCCGAAAACCGCGTCCCCCTGCGAACAACTGAAACACTCCAACACTTTCAAAACGTCATCCAGGATTGCGAATACATACTAGTTTCATCAAAATTCCTGCCACTCGAATCGAAAACCTATATCCCAACAGTTTTTTTATATCGTGATTATTCTCGACAATTTTTCTTTTTTTCAAAGGCAAAATAATCGGATAACGGGTATGTTGCAAAAGCGAGGAACATCTGGATAACCAAACAAACTTTTCCGGCTGAGTAATAAAAACAAAAGTAGATGAAAGCTGGAGTAATCGCAATATGTCCACGATACCGTACCATTTGCAGTAACTTTAAAATCGTCCGCGTACTTTACGCACGGTCGACCGCTAATAACAAAGCTCGCGGGGTGATTACACGGCGTGATTTCGCGTAGATTGGACGAGTGATTAATTCTTGCGGACAATCCGCGCTACCCATCCCCCCTGCGCCCTTCTCTGATACAACCACCCTCGTCGACCAGAACCCTCCGGTTTCGTTTCGTTCCCTTTTCCTCTGTTCGTCGCCGCCCTCTCTCTGTGGATTTGTCGCTGCTACCAAACCCCGGCAAGGATATTTTAATTCCGAAACGGCGTCGGCGGTGGAGCGGTTTGAAACGGTTATTAATTCGTGTGTCGAGGCTCCGTGGACAACGTTCAATGAAAGCGCAACGAGGACAGAGATGTACAGGGTGTGCAATCGGAAGAAGATGATTCTTCATTTTTTCTTCATTAGACCCGTATTCTTTTTACTACAGATTTCTCCATCCCTGAACGATGCTTAACTGGTCGATTTCCTCGAGCGTCGTGTGAGACAATTTTATTTCGCATCTTCGTCTAATGGTAAGTTTGTATCGTCAGTTATAGGACACCCCGTATAGGGTGCTCGTAAAAACAAGCCCATTGTTATCGTGGTCCCGTAGACTCGTTTCGCAGTGAGCGGCAGTGAAATCGACGGGGTGGCATAGGGAAAGAAAGGAGGAAACAGATATATCGGGGTACCGGGTGCACGTGTGGTGGCGCCTACCCTTCTGTTATCGTGGAAAACGCGCGATCTCGACGTTTCAGATGTTTCTATGGAAGCGGACGGATTGATTTTTGGACTGACCACTTTTTTTTTTTTTTCACCGCGTGGCCTGACTGCTGCGTTTCTCTGGCCAAATGGCAGGGAAACACGAAAACGATTTTATGGCGTATGAGATGGACAGGCTCTGGTTGGTTGATGGTGCTTTTAGTCGGTCAAAAACGATTGGCAAGGAAAGATTGCCGGATGTCTCTGTCTCTGCTGATGAATGTTTCAACCGGTTGGATTTTTGAGGACAAAAGGTGAATGGAACTTGAACGACCTGCTCATTTTCCTTAGGATCTTGATTTGCATAATCACTATGCGACTCTCATTTATTATTCTTTTTATTTTGAAATGCACGTTTAGCCCCACACGGATCAGCATATTTACCAACGACAATCTAATTGACCATACTCTTTCTCTCGTCATAAATATCCAAGGGGTCCTTCCCTTCTCTCGCCGGCCAGTTTTCCCCGAAAAAAGAAGCTCACTGAACTTGTCCCGTACCGTCATGGGACAAGGCGAGCGTACACGTACGCTTATTTAAATACCAAATAGACCATTCCCTGCGTGCCTCGTGGCCTGTGATTTTCGTGACTGCGTGTTGCAACGAAAGCGAGGGGTCGTTCCTGAATGGCTACGGGAAAGGGTGCGGAGGCAAAGAAGGCACCCAAGGGTGGTTAGACGGTGCGCTCTCAAACGAAGCATAAAATCGGAGATGAGTCTGTCGTCGCGAAACCAACTGACCCGAGCAAAGAGAAAAGAAGGGTAGGAAAATGCTTGGGAAGGGTGATTGTACGTTAATCAATCTAAAAAAAAATCAACTTTCTAATTAATTAATTAGAATTCCAACGCAACGTAAATCAAGCTAATCCAAATGGAGCCAAATAATTTGTAACCCCTTAGTTCTTTCTCAATCGGAGGATTCTTTCCCTAAAGATTGGCGAGAAATCGATCGATCGAAGTTGCTGAACCCTAGTAATCCGTTCATCGGTTGGTTTTTAACGAGCAACACGGTCAAACTCCTTGGGAGTTGTTTCATCTAGCTATAGCTTTCGTACTTCTTCGGTCTGTTGGTAATAATAGCGGAAACAGGAACTCGTTTCAAAGTAAAAGCGAAAAACAAAGCTGCGTTCTTTAGTCGTGTAGAATCTGTGGCCCAGTTTTGGAAGCAAGAGTTCGCTACGAACGAGAACTCCGCGTAGATATCGTAACATTCAGTTTCATAAGCCTCGGAGGAAATTCTATGAGTACTATTCTTTCTATCCTACAAGAGATCACTAACTAACTCTTTTTATCCGTGTTTCGGTATGAAGGAATTTGCTAGAAGAAAGGAAGCAACGATCGCATAGGTGTTTAATTCAGCGATTTCTCCGATCAACGGAAGCCCTTGAAAATAAAGTTGCCAGCTTCTCTAGGGAAACACGACCGAGTCAATATTGTCTTCTCGTACTAAGCGCAGCTAAAGTACACCGTCAGACCGGTGCCGTGCAAGGAAACTTTATATATCACGGTGCGTAGTTGCGAACAAACTTGATGGAATCCAACAATAAGGCAAAGTTCCTTCCTCTCTTAATTGTTTCCTTCAGCCGACTAAAAATAAATACGCTACCACTTTATCGCTCCTATCCACTGTGAAAACTTTCGATCATTCGCGACTGGAGGTGTCATTTTGAATGATGGCAAGAAGAATAACATCGGCGAAAACACGTCAATATTTCAGGAAATGACTTATTCAGTTTCTTGGAACGGAAGTTTCGACAGGATTACATCTGCTTATTTGAAATGTTAATTGATGATTTGACAATGTCTTCTTAATGAATGCACCGGATCAGAATTTAATAATTAAATTTGTTCCAGATATTTTTGAATAATTTCCATTTTAATGTACAATTTCAATGCTTTTCAGTATCATGATACTACAAAACAGAGAGTATAATACTAAAAATTTGTCAAACTGTTAATATTAACTGGTATAACAAAACCTTTATACATGTAAAAAGCGTATTATATTTGTTTCTATTTTTCCTTGCAAAACGAAAGCATTATATCCTGGCTTTTCTATGCTGCATAGCATACAAAAAAACCAGAACGAATATTCAACAATGCAGACGCATTTCATAGTACGAGTTCGTGAAGCATTTGTTAATTAACTTGCAGAGTACGGTATTGTGCATTAAACAACAACATTCACCGTGGCGAAACGTAAATGGAGTTTTGCATGAAATTACGACGCTTTTTCTGTCTACTTAAAAATCTTCATCTTCCGTAATATCCCTCTGCCCTTAATGCAAGTATAACTTTTAATAACTTTTCAAAGGTAAACGAGGGGAAGTTTGCAAATAAAAAGACTACGCGTTTAACGCATCAATTATTTTCCTTAGAATATTTTCAATACGAATTGCCTCAATTATCGTCTACATTTTCCTTATAATTAATACCACGATTGCGAGTGGGTATTACAAGACTGGTATTCAAAGGATTAAACGATATTCCAAGAGTGTTCATCGTGAATCATCTTTATCGCGTAAAATTTAAATTGGACCATAATGGAGGACAATTCGCGCATTTCATACTAATGTTACGAGAAGACTTTGTCGCGTACTCACGAAAGCAATAGAATCTGGCGAGACTTTTCGAAAAGTATGTAACTTTCAGTGACTCGAGCCTGGGTAAGAATAAAGTCTCAAGTATCCGTTTGCTCCTGCTATAGCCGTGGAAGGTAGGTCCGCGATAAAATCTAATGAGACGTCGGAGAACTCGAGAATCCCACCAAGAACGAAATTACAGATTCTCTACCCTATATTTTTTCCGTCTAACGTTCGACGTTCAATCTTTTATTAACGGTCCGGCTCGAAATCGATTTTTCAATTCCGCCTCGAGTGAGCAACTCTCATGACGCAATCGCCCTTTTCCAGGAATGTTAATCCACGATATTGCTCTTTCGATTGATCGTTTTTTCTTTTTTTCTAAAATTTCTAAATATTAAGATTGATTCATTCGCGAGTCTTTTGCGAGTTTCGATAAGACGCTGGAAAGAGGTAGAATACACCCGCATGGATATATTGTATGATAGTTTTCCTTTGTCAAATGTTGAAGGGTGCACGGGTGGCCGGTGTATCGTTCGCATTAGCCTCTTTACGATCGATTAATTGCTTGGTTGCGGAACAAAACATCTAGCCGTGTGAACGATCCTACAAAGTCGCCGGCGGCGCTCTGTCACGGCCTTTGTCGACTCGTTTAGACGGCAGAATGCGCGATAAAAATACCTTCATAAAAAACCGCGACAACCGATTAGCGAGATACGACCTCTCCACCCAGTGCTTTCCACTTGAATTTTCTCCGTTCGCCAACTAACCGAACGGAGCTCAATTGCTGCTCCGATGGAACTAAATTACACGGCTCACGGTTCAAACGTTTTGTCTATCGCGCTCCAAACGAATTGGAAAAAAGAAAATGAACGACGCGTGCACGCTGCGCCTCCTATACACGTTGTATGTACATACATATGTATTTCGTTCAAGATGTCAACGAACGGATTTTCAAGGAATTATAGAAGTTAGCATTTCACGATTCTCGACCTAACGAACCTAACCTAGTTCGCGGACTAATGAAAATGTACAGTCGTTGAATTAGCAGCGCGTGGACCGTTTTGGGCGATCGCCAAGCTGGTAATTTACGGAGCACCGAATTCTACCTGAGGATTAGTGGAGAAACGACGCGACGCGGCGCGATAGGATTAACGAATCGTGTTTACGAAAGCAAGAAAATGGCTGAATATGTTTACTCACTCTTCGACGGTGCGGAAGATCCTGGAAATGGTCGTGCAGGGTAGTAGTAGCGTTGCTTTAGCCAAACAGACGACAAAAATGAAACACCAAAATAAACGCTGACCGTCACGTGTCACACAGCACGGTTACGCACTGGCCGGGAATCCATCCTGTGACCGATTCATCCTCGACGGCAAAACAAAAACACTGGCAACGTTCCTTTTCTCGCGAAACGTTTTATTCTCGCTTTAGATCAACGCGCACTATTAACACCGAATCACCTTTTCACGTCTTTTATCCTCGACGAGCTGTCGTTCGAACGTGACAGAGAGACGACGCGACCGTTTTGGCGGGTTTCATCGACTGGCCGCCAGAGCGCCTTCGATTCTCGATTCTCGATCTCGATCTCGCTCCTCGTTCCTCGATCTAGTTCGATAGTGACGCGAGCCACGAACGTTGGTAAATCTCTCGGTGCGAATCCTGTCGACGTTAAGGGAGAAAAGGTTGACGACTCGATAAGTAGCTAACACAAAGTTTAAGCTCGTCCAGTGGGGAAAAAATCGGAGGAACGAGTGGTCGTAGACTCGTGGTGGCGAACGTTGAGAAGAGGTCGAGAGAGTGGAACGACCGACGCGGCGACGGTCGCGTGGTATCGATTCGTGGCCGTGGAAAGCCGGCAAGGCAGTCGAGATAGAGAGAGAGAAAGAGCGAGAGAGAGCTTTTTCTTCGCGTTTCTCTCCCTCTTTGTCCCGTGTTCCTGTGTTCTCTCTTCTCTCTCTCTCTCCTTCCCTCTCACCCTCGTGCAACGCGGTCACCGTACGTGCCACACTTCAAGAGAATAACCACTATTCGTGTGCGTGCCTGCGTGCGTGCGTGTATACGGTCTATCGGAATTGTACACGATCGAAGTTGAACTTCCAGTGATGTGCCGAATTATTTACAATAACTATATAACGAGTGCGTGTGTGTTGTTACAATACGAGGACACAACGTGCGGTACCGGTATCGCGCATACGAGTCACGGAAGAGAGATGCGTCTCCCTCAAACGTCCGGGTCGGACTGAGCGCGGCGGGGAGATCTGGAGACCTATGGAGTCGTTCGAGGTACTGACTACCCCCACCCGGAGGAGCCACGCTTCAGCTTTCCCAACCCTCGGCGCGCGCCTTCCTCCCTTATATAGGGTGTACTATAATACGTGAGTACCTACAACTTCAATTATACATTCGGCACACATAAATAATAAAAAAGCTCTATATAAATGTTTGTCTTCTTTATCCTGATTTTTCTACTACGTTGTATTACCATCGTATCAAACGATATACTCGCTTTGTTTAAAGAATTAATAAAAAATGTACATACGACTTTAAACTCAGAAATAAGCTCAGACTGGACAAATATTTATATGAACTTTTTTCGTATTAGCGTGGCTATGATCATGTATTATGATACATCCTGTATCCTTGTACGTGGTTAGCGATGGCCATTCGATATTCTCTCTGTCACAAGTTCTCGAGCAATTTCCCAGTACGAACGGTCGAATCGCTCCGAGCGTTTGGCAAGTTTTAAAGTCCCTCGAAGAGACTTGTCGATCCCCCTGTCTCGTACGTTCGGGAATCTTTCCGAAGTTTCTCGGGGAAATTATTTGCCCCGAGAGTTTAAATATTTTTTTCATTTCTTAAGTTGTACGTTTGGAAATCTCTCAAAGCCATCGCTACTTGTGCGCTACCCCTCTGTATTACCGGTTTCTCTTTCTCTCTGCTTTGTGCTTTTCTGACCCTCTCTCGCTCTCCCTACCGCATTGCTGCATCCATCTCTTTTTCTCACCATGTTTCACTTTCTTTCTTTCAACGCTACCCTCTTGAACAGCGCCGTATACTCTTGGAAGCTAGCTTCTTCTTTCCTCTTATCTGTATCCTTCCCGCGGCCCTTTTCATTGCACCTTCCGTCCCTTCTTTCGAGATTTTAAGGCGCATTCAGTCGCATTGTTTAGTGTTCAGGATTTTTATTTTTGCAATATCACTGCGTTACTTACGTACCTAACAGTGTCGTATTTGTGTCATCTCTTAAACTCGAAGGGTTTTTTGGTACATTGCCATGGTTTCGCGAGTCCTTTTCCCTCTTTCTGGCTTTTTTTTACCGTACACCCTCTGTCATTGATATATCTCTCGTATCCGAATCGCGGAAACGTGATTTATGCTGCTTATTGCGCAAGAAAGATAGCGAAGGCAGTTCTGGAAACGACTTGCTACGCGAGCACGTCTCGCGAACGAGGTCATCTCACGAACCTGAACTCTCCAATCGCATAATGGATTCCCTGGTACATATATATCTTTGAGCTTGGTCGAACGTGAAGGAACTTATGCGAATTACTAGCAATACGAGCTAGCAAATCGAACGAAGGGGAAAAAGTATTCAGGTTCGAGGAAAAGTTTTGTTACAAGAAAATGTAACAGTTTGATGGGACCTAATGCGTTTAACGCGTTAACAGAAAAAAGAAAAAGGAAAAAATTCGAAAGCTTTGTCATTGTCATTGCTACGTTACGAAGCGACGTTATTTCTCATTGAAGCTGTTACATCTCCCTGCCACCGCCTTAATCTCCTTTCCTGCTCGGCTCGCGCTCAGGATCGCTTAATTGCCAGATAAATCTATCCAACTAACGGCGAGCTAACCGGATAAGCCGACTTGTTTTCACGCTTGATACGTGTAACCAGCAATTAAATGGCGGTGGCTACGTTCTTATTAAGTATGCAAAAAAGAAACTTTACGTACCTCAATCACAACTTTAACAACTTCCAACCCGGCTGCGTTCGAGATGTTTTACATAATATGTTTATTAATCGGGGTTGAACTTTTCCTTGGAAATACGACCCGTTACCACGCGACGGCATAGGCGTGGAACGGATGAAAAATCAGAACGGTTTCGGCAAAGTAACCGGCATCGAAGGAAGTTGAAAAGGGAACGGCAATTCCGAGGTCAAAGGCTCCGGACAGAAGGATATCGACACGCTGTCTGAGAGGACTGCAACCGATAGGGTGAAAATACATTGTACGTTCTTATGTGCACCCGTAACCAACACCGTTTTCCAGCTTGGCCTTGTTCGCGAAATAAAAACTCGAACAACAGTGGCCAGGATTGAAACGGTCTCGCAAATATCCTTCGCGACAGTTCCCTTGTCTCTCGAGATGTCGGCTACCAAGCCACCACCAGTCGAACTCTATATACACCATTCCCGACATACCATGGCCACAGCACACAATCAGACGAATTCCTTTTTCCAGACAGCCACCCCTTTGTCCAGATTTCATAATACCCTCTGAAGAACGTTTTAAGAGATCTTATTTAACACTTTGACGGTTCGCGATCCGATATTAATTACGTTTCGAAGAAATTCGTCTGGTCAGATTAAACATTCCGTGCTCCTCGGTGTTCTTTCGAATATTGATCTAAAGACGAGTTACAATTGAAGAATTCGGGGAAAATTGATTGTCTTTGGCAAGGCGGAAATATTTTCCTTCATCATAAAATACCACACTGATTCTTCGCTTGACTAATAACGTATCTCTTTGGCACCGTTGTATCGATAAGAATCTCGTTGGAAGAGCTCGAGTATTTTCTTAATAAAACGTCGTGGAATTTTTCCGACGGAGCGAAAGAAGGTTGGGGATATCGGTTCATTTTTCTATCACATCTCCCGGGATCAAGAACGAATTTCACGCGAGGATATATAGTATAAAAGTAGGAGGGGAACACCACTCTGGTGACGATGAAAGCCAAAAACGGTAATCCGGTCGTTCTCGTTGAAGGGCCAAAGGTTTCTCGCGAGTATCTGAGAACCCGGCCTAAAGCAACCGGGAACACGAGTTTCCTCGTCCTAGAATACTCTCCGATGCTGCCATGCTTCACCTTTTATCAGCTCTTCCTATGGATTCGACGAAAGGTGATAAGGGTCCTTCACGAATACGGAGACGTTAGGTTGCTTGCATTTACTTATCACCGTTTTCTACTACTACGATAAATAAAAATGATCAAGTATTCGTATATTGAAATCGGTTAATCAAATTGCACTGTTCTGGAGAACAAGAGTGCCTCGAACGATAAAGTGGTGGTAAGAACGAAGGGTCGAAGCGTGTTTCGCCGGTATAATCGGTTTTCAATAGTCCCGAGCGTGTTCAATATTAATGCAAGAAACGTTCAAGGGTTCCGCACGTATGCCCATTGTAGTTTGGAAATGACACGATAGCGCATTCTTGAAATATTTTAAAAACTTTTCGTGCAACACGGTATTTCCCGCCTCTACCGTATAATCTATAAAATTCTTATTTCCGAAAGTTTCGACGTACGTAGCTTGTGGAAACTTTTAAATTTTCCACCTTGAACCGGCCGAGCTACGAGAGGATGCTCTTACCTCTGTTCCCGGAATATTTAGATTCTGAAAGCGGTTTTTCGCGCGCCGCTTCAGCGAGATTTCCTTCTGGCACCCACGAGTGGTCATAAACGTTGATTCAAATTCTCGCGAAACTTAGAATTTGTCGTTTAACGAAAAAGCGGTAGAGAAAAGGCAAAGAGAGGAAGAAATGTAATCGATTAAACGTAGCCACAGAAAGCTGGTCGACGCGAGTGACAACGTTAACGATCCACCGCTGGACAGTGACGAATATTTCTTGGCTCCGTGGATTGCGAAGGGACGTAGAAAAGGGAGGGAAGCTGACGATGGAGGTACGGCAGGAAACGAAGGTTTTCGGCCACGTTTGTTCCGGGACTGCCGCAACACGAGTTACGGATAATAACGGCGGGCTATCCAACAGCCACCGGAGTCAAACCGCAACCCCATCAACATACGCCGCACGTACCGTTCGTGCACTTGCATACGTGCAGCTGCAACTGCACTTCACCCGATCTACCTACAACCGGATACTCCAACGATTCTCCTTCACCTATATACACCGTTGATCGAAAGTTTCCATGCAAATAACCAAGAGTGAAGCGTCTCGTGCGTCATTGATTACTTCTTAATTACAAATCGCACTTGAATGGAGAAGTCGGTTCCGCGTTGAGCGCAGGGATACTTAGACGACTACAAAAGTTGACAGAATCCTTGTATGCTGATAATCTAACGCTGACGTTTTCGTACACTATAATTTAAACCAACGTCTCCCAAGCGTTTTCCTGCCATCGTTCGTTAACGTCGTCGAATTCACTTTTCGTGAGCGAAGCAGAGAGACAGAGGATTCCGCGTAGAATCTGAAATTAAAAGAAGCTCTCGGCGAGCTCGATAGTGGGACATTTATTCGAAATTAGATACGAAAATTCAGCAGCTCCGTGACCTCCTTAGAATTTCTCCCGTTTCATCCCCGGGATGCATCTTTCAACTTACCAACCGGCATTCTGTTTCGCCTGCATACGTATTTGTTGCATAAATGCCTATGCACGTGCGTGGAAATTTGAATAAACTGATGCGGGCAAATGCGAGAAAAGTTTGTGGAAGAGCGTGTGCGACTTACTATCGACGGTATAAAGTATCGCACCACTCCGAGAATTCGCCCTAATAGTTGTGAATCACCATTGACCTAGAACAAGCCAATACGGAAGTAAAATCGTAGCTCGACACGCGTTTAAGCTGCTGCTTTCAACGTTTATAAAATATCGCCGCCTCTTTACATTACAGCCCTTCGTATTGACACCCAATATCGTCGTACTGCCCTCTCTAGGTCAGTGATAACAGTGATTCTCGTAAATGGCGTTCCTTATGGCTCTATAGGAGATCTGGGCAATTCAGGTAGTTATTTTATTACCAGGAACGATCGTTTGCCCCGGGCAGCTAAACCACGCCTCGAAGAGCACCAACCGTACGATAAGGCGAAGCGCGAATGTGTAACAAATGTCAAACGGCTCGCATTAGAAAGATGTACCATAAAATATTAAGTTTATTACCGTTGGATATCAAACTGTTATATCGGACGATAGATATGTATTCGTGTAGAGAGCAGTCATCGGTTGGTATTAACGAGGCTTCTTGAATGCAGCTATAGGTAGCGATCGACAGGAACAAAGGGGACAACGCGTTCCCGTGGGATGCATTATACATGTACCAAGCTATCCACAGTGTTCCCGATGCACATGCCAACAGAGAGCGATTGATAAATAATATTATTTCCTTCCCTCCTATTCCCCTTCGAACGATCCGCACGATCGATTATCTGTAATTTCCACGGATCTTCCTGAAGGAAATCGCCAGGATACGATCCGTCCTATCGTCGAGGACACCTATACGTTTCTTGATCGACGTATTCAACCCCCCGCGAACTTACATCGAACCTTCTATTATATGAACGTTATGCGAACGCAGCGGACCAGCAGGAGTCTCTGATGGTTTCAATTTTCCGTTCGGACCGATGCGAACATCTACAACTCGTGCGGGAGATTTGTTATCGCTTGATTTATTCGAAAGGATGTATTTTCAACGACGTTCCAGCGTATCGACAAGCTGAAACGATCTGGATGGCTAAGGGAAATGGATATCGCTTCGAAGAATGTTGAGATGCCCATGAAAGGATGTACGATGACGTTTAGTCGTTAAGGAACAATGTTCGAAGAGAAGCAATTCTTGGACGTTGTAACAACTATTATATTACTTTACGTACCTGCAATATTTCAAAACGCCTCCGGTGAAATTTCAATAATGTTATAATTTTAATACGCTTCTTTTGCTTTTAAATTCTCGAAACACCGCGCAAACGATCCTCCACGTCCGGTTTCCAGCGAAATCGAACGATTGAAACGTAAATCCATTGTCTTGCATAAAATTATCCTTTGCAAATGATATCCAACGATCGGTCGCGATTTCAATTGTTTTCTGTTTTCTCGTATAATTCGATTCCGTGTAACAGACAGATATTTCGTCCAACACGAATCAGGAATTCTCTGTAACATTATAGGGAACATATATTTACGGGTCGAGGAGAGGGGGTGTATCGTTTTACTCGGTTACGCGTTTTCCAATTTTATTCGCTTTGAACGTTGCTAGAAAATGCCATTATCGGGACAGTGGGAGGAAACGTTGTGCGTTAACGCGATAAAACTGAACAAACATCGGGAATCTCGTCATGGAAATTTCTGTCACGCGCAGGCTAAGATTTGCTAAATGTTTATTCGTTCAATTTTGAACAGCTCGAAACATAAAACCCTTTTATATATTACGAAGAAGCCGGTATAATGAAATTACGTTACAACGACGAAAAGAGACACCTTGATGTTGGTTCAAAGTCCAGACTGCCATTGTTTTCGTTCGGTCCTACCGAACGAGCTCGTAGAGGACATCTTTCTCCGTGACATCGTGTGTACACACGAGGCAGAGGTGCACCAGCTATGTTTGTCCAGTGTGGATGAAGCAAGCTGCGGAGACGAGCTGAAAGCGGAAACCTTCTCCTGTTTCCTCGCACATAATAGCGAGTGTATCGTTCGCCGATTATGGCCAACGGAAGCGGAAAAGAGAGAACATCGTCAGCCCCTTCAGCCTGGGTAAACACGCTGGTATGTAGACCTACGCGTAACGAGGTCGAGGATGAGGTCGTTCAGAAACTGGTGTATTCCATTAATGGCACTGTGCCTCTGGAGGACCGGCCCACAGACGGGTCTTAACACTCGACGACAAGCCTCGTTTTCATCATCTTACAACAGCGAGCTGTTTTTGATAAACTTTTCCAATCCTTGCAGTACCAACCGCTACAACCTGGCTCCACTCAGACCCCTACAATTTTCCAATTTTTCTGTTGAAAACGAATTTTGATACACGCTCCGCTGGCGTTCAAATTGATTTACGACGACGTGTATATTCATCGGTTGTCGTAAAAGGATTAACAAATCTCCTAGGAAACTGAATATGCAAACAACAATGCTCGTTCGCAGACTTTCCCAAAGCCGTTCGTCCAACGATATTACGTTAACGAGGCTGCAAAACTAGACCCGGTGTACTATCGTAATAACGTTGGTAAGCTTTTTACATAACAACGTTATAATAAATCAACCGATTGCCAACGAACGAACCGTCGCGAAACGGTTAATAGGATACAAACTAGACCGCGATACGCGAGCGGCCATGCTGAAAATTGCATCCGCCCGATTATCGTCCGTGCATTATCAGTGCATAAATGAAATACACGTTGGCCCTGCTGGCCCTGCTGGCCGCGCTGAAAATTACTTTGAAATCCGTTTATCTTAATGTCAATTTCGCCGCGACGACGATGCTGTTTCTCGTTTCCCGGCGCGGAAAGAATTGCCCGTTGCCTTTTCCATGCCTCGGATACTCTGTCTACTCGTCGACAGAACGAGAAGAAAAGCGTTATCCTGGTGAAATACATCAACGAGCTTGAGTAGCGTGTTAATTCGCATCGTAATTCAATCCCCCCCGTTTCGACTGTCCCCATCTTCTACGGGTCCCATTCAACCTCCATCTCCTACTAAATTGCGAAACTTTCTTACGCTAGCGAGCGGAGAGAATTAGTTTCTCGTTAACGAAGTTTAAGCTCGTGCTTAGGCCTGCTTCATATCGACCACCTTCTTCTTTTCTCTCCTTAAATTTTCTTCTTTTTCTTTTATCCAAACCGAGTGATCATTTGAAAATAATGATAGAATCTATTATTATCCAGAATCAATTCAAAGGTATTTCCCTTTGACAGCCCAAAAGGGGTGAATCACAAATTCGCTAATCTATCAACAAAAAGTATTTGGGAACCTTTTAGGAGAACAGAAGAATGGTTATTTTCCAACATAACATTAACGATAAAAAAGGCGGCAGCCATTGTCAACATAGAGGGTGTGACGCGAACGTAGTGGAATATTCGGTGGGTCGTCGAAGGGCGTCGGATAATTCCGACGGGATGGAGCAGGTGTTAACGACGCAGCGTGTTTAGTAGCACCGTCATATTTTCTCCGCTTATCCCCGGGGGTAGGAAAAAAACCCGCTGAGAGAGACCCTCGACGAACTGAGAGAACCCCTCGCCTATTTTCGGCTGGCGAGAAAGCCGAAACACGCGTGTCCTGCGTGTGCACCGCCATAAATACATCCGAACGCAAGGACCTCTCTAGCAGGGAGTCTAAGGGCTGCTTCACACTGCTTATAAAATCATTATTTCAAATTAAAAACGAATTTGATGTAGCTAAACATTTTCAATCGAATCGTTGATCAAATTCTTTTGTAATCAACCACCCTACTATAGGGAGGATTTTAAATGGATAACTGTAGTTGACGCGATGGGGTACGCTTCTAATTTTCTGTAATAATTCGCGCAACTGGTAATCCGTGCGCGGCCCAGATAAACGTTTGCCGTGAAAGCGACGAAGGTAATACGGATATCTCAATAGAGAGAGGATGCTCGCGTCCGGCTGGATCGATGTCGGATTAATACGATCGCCAGCGCGAATGCTAATTCCACTGGAGATCTGTTAAATTATTCGCCTAGCTGCCGTTCCAACGAATTGACCGTTCTTTCGCCTGCTAGTAATTTAACAACGCAGCTGCACCGTTGAATATTGAATGTATGTACATCGTCGATCCTGCCGTGCCATTTGTACTTCTTCTTGAAAGACGCGTAAATTGTTTTTGAAACACTCTGCGTTGATTCCCATAGATACATTTGTGTAACTTCAATTTCGGAACGTCACGATATCGGCTTCCTTTCATCGCTATTTTCATTTTTGAGAATACGAAATACACGTAGAGTGAGAAACGGACAGTTCTCGTCGTTGAAAAAGGAGTTATTTTTCCCGTTTGTTTACGTGAAATGCTTCAATCTGGCTTAGTCGACTGAATTTAGTTCCCGTTTTTATCCCTTGTCAAGAGAGAATAGAAACGTTAGCTGATCGATGGTAGACACAGCAAAGTACACAGGTTTGGTAACGCCCTGTACCTGTACATACCGGTAGAGGGAAACCACGCGACATAGAGAGCCAATACCCCTGTGTACTGTGAAACATGATCGTCCTGTGCACAATTAGGACGCTGGCTCGCCTTTACGTTCAGCTCCTGCGGGTATGCGCGTATCTTGTCTCCCAGGGATCCCTCGATAATCCTTAAATCGAACAGTCAATACACTTTAACGTTGAAAGAGTGTTCGCAAAGACTAAAGGATGCTTTAAACATTCATCGATCGTGTTTTTCCTTGAGGTGCACATATAAAGCTTAGCGCTATGAGGCTATAGATGAATTAGTTCCAACATTAATAATTTTGATTTCAAAACTGAAATCTTGTGAAAATTCCGCACTGATCTACACGAGACCGGACGTATATATTTAATTAATAATTTCAAACTGTTCGCAAGAATATAATGAAGGATGTCGCGAGGAATTTCTAGTCGCCGTAACGAGCCGGTCTATACGTTTGTAAATTGCGCGAGGCGCAGTTTTTCACAGAGAAACCGTAGTGGAAAAGTGGGAGCAATTAAACGGTAGCGAAGGTAGCGGCGTGGTTGGTTTTCAGTCAACTAGCTCGACTCGTTACTTGGATATTTTTTTTAAATTTTCAACTGTTGGTGTCTCCGGGTTGACAGCGATCTCCTCTGTAACCCTTTCTCAGTCTGTCGTAGCGATCTCATTAAACGCGTCTGGTTGCTTTCGAATTAAAACATTGGCGAATGAAACGCGAGAATTGCCTTTGACGTTGGTGCTGCTTCAATTTTCCCGCTCGTGCCTCGACAATTTTCTTCCGTCGAACGTCGTTCCAACGCTTCCGGAAGCATCAAATGTTCGCCGGTTCACGCTTCACCCTCCTTCGCACTCGAGAGAATGCCATCGCCAAGAAATTCTTGCATCGTCGCCGCCCATACCCTCCTCACCCTGATAATTAATCGTCCCGAGAATTTTTTTCCTTCCTTCTTCGTACATATTTCATGATAATGACCGAGAGAAATGCAAGTAATAAACGACATTCACCGAACTATCCGTTTTTCAAGCGTCCCAACTCTCTACCCCGATGCGTTCTCTCTTGTTCTCCAATGTCTTTCCTCTTGTACGTTCGCAATTTCCATGAATTTAGTCGAAACTTGATGAGCAGGTCTCATTCTCTCCTATACAAAGGAAATTTATGGAAGCAATAAGAGCAATTTATACCTGCTGCTACGCTACCTGCAAAATTCATCAACTCGGCACCAATCTAACCCTTCTTCCGTTCGCTGTCCTTCCGCTTGTCGATGAAAATTATACGCTAGTCTGCTGCTATTTCCTTTTTCTTTTTCATAGTTGATATTTCACGATCAGTAATTGGTAATTTCATAAAAAAAGTAAAAGGTCGTAAAGAAGTACTGTTTTGCCAGAAGTGTTCCTTAAATTACAAAGTAATTCGATGGAAAGACAATTCGATTTCTTCTACTTCCATTTCGGATTACTCTCGCCCCATAAACGAATCCTCTCGACAATCGATCGTCCAACGGACCGACGTTTACCCTCTGAACTCTAGGAGAAACAAATCCGTAAATTCTTTCCCCTCGGCCGAGGGAAAGCTATGAAACCGATGCAAACACAGCCTCTCCTTCCCAGGATGATTTATCGCGACAGGGCGACAGAAGTTCGCATGGAATCGGATAATTAAGAATAATCATTGTCGAGTTCTCGCCACTCGACCCTACGCATTGATGCTTCTTAACTCTTTGCACTCGCGGCAATTTGAAGCCTGTGAATCGATCAGCTGCTAATTAAATTATTCACCTCCCTTTCAACGTAAAGCTGAACTTAACATTTTATGGTCCTACAACAAGTAAAGACAGGCATATTTCAGACAGTGCATAAAACAGCCTGTAGCAAATAGACAGCGTCCTCTCCCTTTCTCTTTCACGCACCCCATGCATATCTACCCAGTTCTCCGCGTGCCAAAGAATCCATGACGGAGGCAGCCAAGAACGGCCATTGTAAACTGTCTGTCTGTCTGTCTGTCTATCTGTCTGCTGTGATGGTAGACAGAGCGACAGAAGTAAAAGTGCTTCTCCAGTGGTGCACCCCCAGCTGGGTTCATTAGTAAACTGAAGTACCGCGCGCTCTGCGCACTAAGGGTCTTTTGTGCGAGGGTGCGCCATTCGCGATAACTCTCCTCCCTTCCACTTTTCCATTCTCCTTCTCTGTTTTCCCCTCGTTCATCTTCTCCCGTCCTCTCTCGCCACTCTCTCACCTTCTTCAGCCAGGTATGCACGCGTACGTCTCGAAAGAGTGTTCGCGAGGGTGCGTGTGTCCCCCCACTAGCATTTCGGCTCGGTTTATCTGCAGGTACGTCGACGTTGAATGTCTGACAAGCAGGGAGGAAAGATACGAAAATTTCGCTAGCTGCCTGGTCCGATTTTACGCGGTTCCGAGCAGACTTAAAAACCCACGACGTTACGTTACAAGGTCCTTCGAGCGTGCCGACCACCTTTGTACGACCAGACACCCCTTGCACTCGTGGCAAGCTGTTTTCCGCGTCGCAATCGCTCGTCAGTAGTAATTTCTGGTAAATAAACGCTTCGACCAAGCTTCGTTTAATTCGTAAAGATGCTGATAATTAAACTTGATAGAGTTAATTTTTCAAGGGATGGAATTTAATCAATTGTTAATAAAAATATTGAAAAATATTGCTTTAATCAAGAAACCTCTATTCACTGCGATAAAGAGCACTTTCGACTCTATTATGCAAATCGTTACACCTTCGCTCGTGAAATCTCATAAAATATTCAAACGAGCAAAGTGCTCGAAAGTGATTCATTTTTTCAAGATGAGCGCGTTCATCTTTGAATACTCGTCCCTTGGCAAAAATCCTACAATTCTCAATGCACCGTAACGAACGACGTATTTGAAAAATGCCGCACCGCGGATTACGCGCCTGATTGAAAGAGTCTGATTAAAATTTATGCCCCGTTGCGACAGAATTTAAATAAATTACAAAATGTTTCCAATTATAATCGTTGCTTGGATTGAACGCAATTATTTTTCGTAAAAAGAAGCGTGGATAGATCATCGAAAATTTATAATAATCATCTTCGTTTGAATAGATTCGCAAACGTTCGAATGAAAAAGCTGAAAAATAAAACGCTGTTCTCGTGCAGAAAAAAAAGCTGTTCTCGATGCTTTTGATTCGGTAAACACGATCGAACAAACGGAACGCAATCGGTGCGAAATTACGAGGCGATGGTACACGAGGTATAATGCTGTTCCATCGTTGCGATAAAACCGAACAATTAATATTCCATAACGAGCCATGCTTGAAAGGGTGAAAAAGCCCTTTCGGGCAAGGATCAACGAACATGGGTGTACGTAGAATCACGTACACAAAAGCCACGTGTTTTCTGGTCAGCGCTGCGTGATTATTTACGCCCGCTGCGGAAAGCGTGCCAAACGCTCGAACCCGCCGCGCCATTCCACATACTCCTACGCTTCTCCAACGATTCCATGTTCTTCCTACTGATAATTGCGAACACGCTCGACCAGTACGGTCTGATTAACGCTGCTCATACGAGAGCTGATTCAACGATGAAAAAATAGTGTGCAGTTTGGTAAACTCTACCTTTCTATGCCTTTGTGTTTTAAACGTATACGCTCTACAATGATGTGCTATAGAGGGTAAAAAAAAAAAAAATGAATATTATATGAAATATTGAGATAAAATGCAAGAGCTTTTTAAACGGACTATGTGTAGAGGGAATCGTGAAATGATATTCGGGTTAAGTGTGGTTGCCACGTGTTCACTACTGATTATCCCTCTTGTTCGACTAATAATTACACGTACCGCGGCGTGTCGTTACATTTACTTCGCGTCGCGGCACGACCGCAACGTTAACGCAATTTTCCTCGAAAATTACAATCACGGCGTACGTAGAGGAACAATTACCATGCGGTATTTCAGCCTCGAACGAATCGAGCTCGTAAACCATTGCCGCTAATGAGGGGAACGGTAAATCTCCGGATACTTTGCACTTCGTTTCGTCGTATTATCTATCCTTCCAAGTTTGTTGCTCTTTAGAGCAGTTAATTTCCTTTTGTCTTTAGACATTGTTCTACGTTCTAAAACAATTTCTGTAAATCAATATTTTCCATATTTCAAAATCTGTTATTTCGTGGATAGAAGGTTTCGAAAACGAGGAACAGTCGGTGGGAAAGCGGAAATAGGCGAGATTCATCGGTCAGAACGTTGTTTAAAAGCCACGTGCGACCTCCGCATACGAGATGCGGGGGACAATGGTAATTGCTTCGAAATCAGGTTAACGTGTTGCACGTCCGCCAGGGTACGACGATACACACGACGAAATAATAAAACGGTCGCGAGACAATCAACGATTGTAACGATCAACGATGCGGCGAGGACGCGTCGTTATTTCCAATAATTATCGGCTGTCGATGCCGACCGTTTCCCAATCGGCTAATTCAACGTTAAACGGGTCGAACTACAATGGAGTTTCCGATGCGATTTCATCTTTCGAAAATCCATCTCGTCTGAGCTTTCAGAAAAAAAAAGAACTGACCGAGATCCAAACTTGTTTTCCTTTTTTCGTACGAAGCCTATTTAGACTTCTCTTATTAATAATGTAGTAAAAAAATTGGAAAAATGGAGGGGACTGCTGTCGTCACACAGAGGGTATAGTAATAAAGCGAAGAAAAAAGAAGGGTTTCATAAACGGTGATCGAAGCGACGAAAAAGAGGAACGAGGTCGAGCCCGTTGGGTACACATAAAGTGTTCCGCCGCGCCGGTTTTCGTGGCTTTCGGACACCCGCTTTGTTACATAAACCAAAATTTACTCGTTCGGCCGGTGGAACGGCCACGCGACCGTTTCATGAATCTTTCATCCTGATCGGAATTTAAGATTTTTCCCTGCGCCGTGCCACGCCGCGCCATGCCATGCCATGCGACCAATTCGAGTGTGGCTCGCCGAAGGATCAAAGCGATACCAAGAGGAAAAGCTGAAGCCTTGACCTCCTTCCTCGAGCACCGTGAACACGGTTAGTTTCTCGTTGGAGAAACCGACAGAGACGGACGAGAAGAAAGGGTGAACTGGATCGTGAGAGAAAGAGAAGCTGGCCCACAGCGAGATTATGTAAATCGACTTCGCTGCTGCTCGAAGCCTAGTAAAGCCGAGTTTTCGACGCCTCTTACTAGACCACCAAGCCCCTCGTATCCTCCTCTATAATACGACTAAAATAAGATTCTTCGGAGAATGCTAAGCGAGATGTAATTGAACGATTACGAGGATAGTTGATCAGCCGACCGGAGAGGCGTGAGACGTTTCAATAAAAATTTCTTCGACCTGAGGACGGAAAGTCTTGGAATCGAGTTTACTTGGCCCGATTTCTTCGTTAAGCTTAAGATTTATGCGAATCAAAGACATTCCTAGTTCGCTCTCACGCATGCTACTCGCACCCTACTTCTCCTACTTTTTTCACTAGCACCGACGATGGAGAGCCTTTCCATGGCAGGAAATTTCATTCCCGCCACTTTGCGGCGGCGGCCAGAAATACGATGTCGAGTGGCTTCTTTTCCATCCTGACGGTCGCAGTCACGGTTCCGCGATGAATTCACCTGTATACTAACGCGTGACCTAAAACACGACCTGTCGCGTTATTCTATTATACATTCCCGCTTCTCGATTTCTTTCAATTAACAGTCTTCACTGAAATTCTCAGGGAAAGTGTGTCATTAAAATTCGCATTCCTTAATTACAAATATTTCAATTTCTCAATATTTGCATCGGAGTGAATCTCATAGCGAACCTTGTCACGGGTTTCCGCGGCACCTGCAAACTTTCCAGGATAATTTCTCGTGGTAGGAGCCTCAACGACGTTCCGTAAAACACCCTGTTCGTGATCTGTATGCGGGCCCTGAAAAACACTTGCTCCAGGCAGCGTGTTTTCGAGAACGCGAACAACGATCTGCCGGACGTTTGCATGTGGCCGTAAACGTATGTAGGGAGATGGATACTTTAGAGGTGGTTGTGTTGGTGGTAGGTGTGCCTGACCGTGGTAATATTGCTCCTCCCTCTAGTAATTTACGAGTCCCAGCTAAGTACACCGAGGCGCACTTTTCTCGCAAACGTCCTACTTTCCCGATGAATTTTCCTCGATCGTGCCCACCGGCTACCGTCGTTCAATTTTCACCCGTCTTTTTAATTTCCTCGAAACCGTAGCAACTAACTTTCGTTGAAATACTATTCGCAGGTGGAACGTGTAAAGTAGTAAAGTTCAATCACCTATTTTCCTGTCGTCATGTATATATTCAATTTCGCGCTGTTTTCAAATTACAGTCGAATTCGCGTTTAATCCATTCGAGAAATCAAGGTTCGTACTACCACGCGTACAACGGATTACAGCAAATACACTTTTCACAGAACGCTTCATCGAATTCGTTTGAGTGCATGCTTTTGCACTTCGTAATATCCAATGAATCTCGCGAACGTTCAGAAATAGCTGCGATTTATTCACATCGAAGCCATACGGTATCGATCGTGTATCAATCATCATCGAGTGCTTGTCTGTTATAATCGTGCTTGTTATGCATCGTATTAACGATATCATCGCCTGATAGATATTTATAACGAAAAATGAAATCCATCATGCTGATCACATTTTATATACGTATTATTGTATTATAAAATTCTGTTTTTCTCTCGTATTTCATTTATTCTTCGCAGAATAATCGTGAAATCAAATGAAATAACTTGTTTAAAACATAAGAACTGAAGCTTAAAGAAATCTGTTAGAATTGATTTGTAGAATTATAAAAAATCTGAAATTGTAGGAAGATGAAACGTTTAGTAAAAGATCGGAAATAGATGATTCGAGTTGAAATCTCGATTCGACAATTCGATCGGCCGAATATTTGTCTGCCTACAGAACGCGTGAAAAAGGGACTAGCAATTGGAATTCGAATGGAACGAATAAAATGCTTGTGTGCAGGTAGGTTGAATTCGCGTTGGCACGAGAATACACTTCCTCTATCAGAAATTTATTATTCTCCGTTCAGGATGTCGCTGAAGCCCCGATGGTACGGCCAGTTTGCTGAATTTTTCATCGTCCGAATCTGGCCGCTCTCTCTCTCTCTTTCTCTCTATCTATATATTCTCATTCGTGTTGCATCGCTTTGAAGAATTAACGGGAATGACAGGCAGCATTCACAGGTATTACCGCTTTTAAATAATCATCGAGGTATACGTAATAAAACCGAGCCGGTCAAAGGCGCTCGTCCGGATGCAAATATGACAGTTTGGTTATTAATCGAGGCTACACGACCAGAAGGGACAAGGATTTTGTTATGACAGTCGGAACAATCGAAGATTCATGGGCTACGATGGTAAATACGCTCGAAATATTGAAAGCGTTTCGATTTATCTTTCCGTTTTTACGAAAAACGTTTTGTCGAGGAACGAAAATTTCAAGGTACCTATACATTACAAAACGTTAAGCTCCCAAATTACCAAACACGGTACACGCGATTGCGAAAGGAATAGAACAAGGAAATTACTTCTGAATTATGCGTCGAGACTAATGCGGTGCAATAAGACGTTTGAATCGTAATTGCGACCAGCTGAATCCCTTATAATTGACTATCCGTGCGATTTGATATCGGTGCAACTGCGTGCTCGGAAGAGAACAAAGCTGCCTGGGGACAAAAGGTAGAATCGGATGGAAAAGATAGAGCAGAGAAAGAAGGAAGAAAAGGGTGAAAGAATGATGAAGAATCGAAAGTAAAGTTGCTGCGGGATCGAACGTTTACCTGCGAGTTCTAATCACCGAAGAAGGATGCAATCTTTTGATAATAAAATGTCTGAAAACATCCTGTCGGTAAAGCGTGAACATCCGTGAGAAAATGTTAGTTCTCGATGAAATTTTGTCACCAAAAAAGATACGATGAAAGAAATTTGGAAAACTGATACTATAGTGAAGCGCGCGAATAACAGCGGATACAAATTTTCACCAAACGACCGGTTCACCTGATCGCACGATCAGACAGCTTTTGTATTTCGAGGCAAAGAGTGCACCGTTCCTGTTCTCAGGGGAAAAACGAATCTCTCCTCTCTAGTCTGTGAAACAGACCGTCGATACTGTTGGCAGTTTTTTCCGAAAGGTATGCCGCCGCTCAAGGTGTTGAATTATTGCTGGTTCAGGTATACAGGAGACCCTAGCATTCCTCATGTAGAACCCGAGCATTAGCTTTTTTTGGCTGTTTCGCTGGCCTGGTAACGTAGAAAAGTTGCTACATATAACTTTTAGTTCTTAACGATTCTTCATTGTATAGGTATTTTTCTAATTGGAAAAGTGAAATGTTTGAAATGTGGTGTTAATTCACTTGGAGCTGAGGAACAATACCGAAACGAGGCGAGGCGACGCGACGGTGCTGGTAGGTGGATCGTTAATCCTGGGGGAAACGAAAATTCCTCTCTCACTTAGCCTGCTCTGTGTCACTTCTTGCCGAGCGGATCTCGAATTTCGAAAGTTTTATGCATGTAGTAGTAGTAGGACGCGCAGCGTGGTGCACGGCACCCAGTCGAGGCATCGAGAGGCCATCGTCGCGAAATTAAACGATAAATCAGTAAATCGTTTCGCAGGGAAGTGATTAGTGCCGGCAGTAAAGTCGCTGGGGTGGTTGTTGGAGGTGAACGAGGGTGTTGGAAAACCGGTACGAATTCCGTCTCCTTACTTCCTTTTCCTTTTTGCCTTTCCTTCTTCTTAATCTTACAATTAGTTGTTGCTATGCAATTTCTTTCGCCGTTGAACAATTTTTCTGAAGGGCGGCCTTGTAATATTCGTAGAATCGGAAAGGGTTAAGAGGTGACTCGAGCGATAGCTATTATTTTTTGGTGTCACTGCCGACTATCGCGAATAACTCGAGGATCATAGATGTATTTTTCGTGTACGGGGTGTTGAATATCGAAGTTTTGGAGCACGGTGCACGCACTCGAGTGTGGCAACGCCACTTGAACGCGAAATGTTTCGTTTTCGAAACAATGAAAGACTTCCATAACGATGCCCGCGTGAAATAATAATTCACGTGGACCGTGGAATATCGACTACTTTCAAACGCCACTCCTCTATTCCTGTCCACTTCGTTTTTACAAGTTTTATTTACAAGCACTTGCAGTTTGCAATTTAATTTTTTAAATTCTACCGTGCGGCTAATAAAATTACTTATATACTCGATATTAGCCGAGGTAAAATTCTAAGACTCGCAAGGGTGACATTTTTCCACGCGTAACAGGACGCGTGCCACTTGAACGTTTAATAGAAGGGCGGTAAATCTGTAATTTTCGAAGGGCAAGCAGTTCGAACCGGCCCTTCTTCTATCGATTTTCTACTGGTTACGATTGGCAACATATTGCGGGGTAATTTTCGCCCCCCAGGGTCACCCATGGAGGATCGCTCAGCCGCGAAAACTCAGCGGCACGTGAAACGAAAATTTATTCTCGTTAGGATCGTCGAAACGAATACTGGGTGGTCCACTGATCGCAGATGAATTCGACAGCTGACAGTTACATTTTTGCCGTTCAAACAGCGGAACCTTCTTCATTTTATTTTCTTTTTAGATGAATCTTGATTAACCTTCGTCAGATCTACCCCACGATTCGGTTATCCAATATTTCTCGAAGGAATATCTTTACTGAAACATTATCTCTGGGTGTCCCGCAAATTTTCTTGTTATTTACAAATATTTGAACTGTTCAATTCTGTATTTTATTTCGAAATCAAACGTTGATGGGTCAGTTTGGCGCAGTATAAACCGCATAGAAAGAGACTGAAAATAACTTCGGTCGTCAGAGGTGAAGAGAAGTGGAATCCGACAAAGTTGGAGCTTCATTCAGGTTGCTCAGTGAATTCGAAATTGACCCATTATCGTGCCGCTTCGTTGCGCAAAAGAACACGTCTGTCGTCGAAATGGCGTCGACGTGATTCGATTCTCCAAGAGTGGCCAATGATCCGCAAAAGCTCCGGATATTTCGACAAAAAGGAAACAACGTTCGCGTTACTCCATTTACCGCCGTTATTGAGACTAATGCTGGCTAAAGAACATCGCGATGCAATCTGTAACGATTAATTATTATTATCAGGTTAACGATGAACGCGACGAATGGAAAAAAGTGCGAAACTCGAGAGGTTCGAGGCAGTAAAATAATAACGACGGCTCGAAACTTGAACGATATCGATGTTAATAGAGGCTTCGCTAGGTCGTTGGCGAAAAGTTTTCGCAAGTAAGGACGAAGAAAGGAGAGAAAGGACGCGGCAAGCTTAGAAGCGCAATTAAATTAAACGACACTGGCTCGGACGGTTCTTAGCTTGTAATCGCTTCTTTAATTGCGCTCGTAATTAACCGCCTGTAATTGATTTACGCCCTTGTCTGTATATATTTCGATGGGATAACCCGATCAGAGCGGGAAACGAGTAGAAACGGCTATTTGAATTCGTCCATTCGAGAAAAATATGAAATTCAGCTGGTTTAATCTCGCGAGAGTAGGTATTTTCCTGCGCATTAATGAAATTACATTGTTTCTCGAATTTGTTCGCCTCGAAATATAAATTTCCCACGGAACAATTGCTTGCCCGTTTAATTATCGCTCGCATGGAAATTTCTGTGAACGTGATCGTATACAAAAAAGGGAGCACCGTTACAACGGGATATTTGTCGCTTGTAAATTTCGAATTTTTCTATCTCTCGATACCCATTCGTGTGAATATTTCCGGTCAATCGACGCTCGAGCCCGCGTGTTTGCTCTTTTCGGAAATTTTACAATTGCATTTATTAAACATCGAAACAACCGGTGTGTACGATAACGCGAATATGATGGATATTTCGAAAATTGAAATACCATGTATGGCTGAAAGGAGGAATACAAACGAGAGCCCTTGCAATAAATAAATTGTACACTCGGAAAATAATTACCCGAAAAAGAGGAAGAAAAATATGATCATTAAAGGGTGAAATGCACCAGTAGGTAATTATTTGGACGCAATTAGTAGCTGCATGAAGGAAATAACTGGGATGGAAGAAAAGAAATTATAGAAGACTCCTTTTTTCAGTTCTCTTCCATCTCCTCTCTCTTTCTCTCTCAATCTCTCGTACCTAAAATAGATGTATATTTGCCTAGAGTAGTGCTACACAGTCGTTTTACATTGAAAAATAAGTATGCTTACATATAGCCTACGAAGATGTATTGCAATTTCTTTTTTCTTAAGTTTTACTTTGCGTGGCGCGTCGATCGAGATACATTATCAGGTTTCTTTGGACGCGGTATTTTTCACAAAAATATTCTTTTCTGTTTTGGTTCGAGCTTATCACGATAATATGCAGAGTATCTTTGAAAGGTTATCATGACGTTTACTGACGTTTTTTCCATCAATCAAAACCTTTTTTAACGTTTATAAATGTTGTAACTCCATTTCAAAGACACCCTTATAATATATATTACATTTCGACACACGAGTGAATTTTATTTACGAGTGTTTCGAGTTGTTAGAGTTGACTAACTTTATTTAATTAAAGTAACTTCGAACTGAGCATTAAAAATCAATAAAGCTCTGAGGTTTTTCCGTGGAGTACATATACTGAAAATTTTGAAACGAAACTAATATTCTTTGTGAAATTATTGATTCCACTGTTTCACTTGAACAATTTCATGTTACTTTTTTTGAAAAATAAATGTAACAAAGCTTGCAAACTAAAGCACGAAAATCTTGCATACTACATACATACTTTGTATACGAAATAGCAGCAACTCGACGACTCGTCAAAGACAAGAAACGACTTGTTCGCGTGTACAAAGAAATCTACAGCCCAGCAATTTTCGACACGTTCGTGACGAAGAAATCGCACCAACCAAACATCGAACAGAACACTGGCGATATTTCAACTGAAATTCACTAAATCATTAGCCGTAATTATTCCCCGTTATTTATCATCGTCATCGATTCGGATTTTATAAAAAGAGTGATTCGAATTGACGATACTTTTGTTTCCTGATGAAACAAGTAGTGGAAATCATATCAAAAGAAGAATTATCAAAAAGATACAATTCGAATCGAATCCTTCCGTTTGATTTGCCTCGTGCTTTTTATTTGTCCGGAAGAAGCACCGCTTCGGGTATATCACACAGGACTCTAAAATGTTTTTATCATTTTTCATATTCATATTTCGTATGTATACGTGTATAGGATGAACCAGTTGTATATCACAGATCAATATTCAATATCCTGAACATATTTATAATATTTGAATTGTTTAAGGCAAACAAATTGTTTCCTGAAATTTATTTTATTTATTTGCCAAGCTACAGCAAAAAATTTATTGTAACATTGTTGCTACTCTTTTATTGTTAAGTATTGATCTGTGATGTACAATGGTTTTATCATGTACACGGGCCCATACAAATATATGTGTAGTATATATATATATATATATATATATATCTTCTAAATTTAGTAACGAATATGTATAATATATGTATATGTATATCAGAACTTCGGTTTTGTCATTGATCGACCAGTCGAATGAAAAATATTCGAAAGATACTCGAATCCTAGAGAGTACACTTTCTAAAGATAATCTCTAACCCGTCCAAAAGTGAGGACTGTCTTTTTGATTTCAGATCACTTTCTTGCAAAATTCCAAGCAATTAAGCAACAGTCCTTTCAACGAGCATATTCGACTCGTTTCAATAAATTCTCTTTAGATCCGTGATTATTCCATTGCGCCCAACCCTGTACGATAAATCAAGGCTCCCTCGCGAGGGAGGTCCCCTTTTTGTTTGTGCACGAAGAAGAATAAACATCGTTTCGCTGTACTCAGCGAGATTTCAATAGAAAGTTTACAATATCGATAGTTATACGTAAAGAAGTCGTTAAAAATGTGTTAAAAAAGTTGTCGTTTATGATTCTCTAAAAGTCTGTGTTTATATTATCGACGGCTACCATTCTTACCAGGAGTGTAACAACAGATCAAGAAATTCGTGTGATCTTTTTACTTTACATTCACTGTTACGGTGCATATAGTCAGATTTATCGTTAGGTAATAAGATAAACGTTTAAAAAATCATTAGTGCAGTATCGTTATTAAGTCTCAAGATTGTAGTCTAGGAAAGATGACTTACGATCTACCAGCCAGAAGAAAATAGTTCGTCGATCGTTATTGCTTGTGATTTTTGCGGCGCAACGGAATTACGATCGGATACGACATTAATAAACGTTTAAATCTATCAACTATCAACAGCAGTTTACAAGTAGGTAGGTACGTTTTCATACGAACAGTTAGATTTACGTTCAGAGCTCGTTCTACGTATCTTATCACCTTCCCAACAAATTAGCCTGAAATTAGATTAAATTATTTGTGCGAGCCCTTATCGTGGCACACGATGTGCACCAGCCTCAAATTCTTTAGAGTGAAAAGATTGTCATAGATATCGAGGATGTCCGTCTCGTTGGCTATTCCTTGCGATGACAACTTCAAAAGCAGCGGTATCAAGGTTCTGGATCTCTCGATCCTACAAAATTTCAAGGAATTTCATTAGACTTTCATTTATTTCAACAGAATACGTAAATATGTAGCAAGATAGACTTACTTATGATCGAAATTCCACGTAGAAAACAGTATAAGCTCTTCCCTCGATCTGTAAGGGTTGATTTTGTGTCTGTCCCCGTACGAACACTTCTCCGCGTTCCAAATACCGCAGCACCTAAATTCACCCTTGCGATCGCACATCGCTACACAAGACACCCTGTCATTCCTTTTAACAGTGTAAGGACAATTGTTCTCCGCTTCCTGTTCCTCGTCGGATTTTGAATCCGTTTGCGTACCCTTCTTTCTCGCGCCATCCACGCAGGATTGATTCATTGTTCCGAATAAACGGAAGTACGTGCTGCCGTCTAAACAGTTCAGCCTACAGGGACAATGGTCGTAGCAAACCGAGGAATCACTTTCGTCAACACTATTCAATGACTCCATCTTAGCTCGAGTTCTATCGAAATAGTAGCCAAAATAGTGGTCCTCTTTCAACTGCATTTTAAAGAAAGATATCGCGTACAACAGCTGTTTCCTAGCTCGAGGATCCTTTGCAAACGTCTCCGATGATTTGATCTGATCGATCGTTTTGTAAAGGTAGCCGCGTACCCTGTCTTGACACTTGCGATGCATGTACGCTTCCTGTAAAAAGATACTTCCGTTAATGGGTCGGAGGAGATTTTTGGAAAGGCTTTCACGCAACGAATATCGAATAGTAGCCGATCGAAATAGGTCAGTAGATTCTATTGTGAATATTCTATTGTCGTTGGTTCGTAATCAGCGCGGAACAGAGTTATTATTTTCGGCAAATCGCCAATGGAATTGCCGTTATTGTTCATTACAATACTAAGTATAAGCTCTGTCGCTATATCAACCTGCCCACTGGTTATTCAAGCTAAACCATCCTCTATTTTGTTTTGTGTTGGTGGAGGCTCGTTAGAGAAATTCTATCGCAATGTCATATTACAGAAACAGGAAAATTAGATAAAATTGAGGACTCACTTTGGTTGTGCAGTTGGTTTCCAAGCCGCGGAACCATTCCGGATGCTCGTCTTTCGTGCTGAACGTCGTCTTCGAGTCGTCTTTGTTCAACGCGTTATTTAGAACAGCGACCTTGGTTTTAAGGTGCTCTGTGAGGAACTCGGACGCCTTGATACCGGCAGTCAAGAAATCGATGTTGACTCGCCTCAAGGTATCGTACAGCAGGTCCGCATCTGCAAACAAAGACTGAATCTCAAGAATCTATGCAGCTTTACAATCGCAGATCTTTATAAACGTCAGGCGATTCATTGTTTTCAGAAATAATTGCAGAATTCTTTGTTCCCTTAGTAATACTTCAGTTCGTTAAGAAAGTGATCGATGAAGAACACTAACCTGTTAAAACCTTCTCACCAGGCTTCTGTATAATGAGCGTTGTCTGAGGTTCGAGCGTGGAAAAGTACTCTTCGTCGATCAGTGAACCGTCTAGCAAGAAAACGTTGACTTCGGCAAGATCGTTCGTCACCTGAGAATAAAAAAGGCCTTACCTTTCTGTTCTTTATTTCATTCTTAAAGCGATGATGTAACATCGCTGGACTATGTCCCATGGTATTTACATCATCTTCAGTTCATTGGTTATTTGATACTCAACTAATATCACCAATTACTGAAGAATGTTTAACGAATTTATTGAAAGCAAACAATTTGCCATAGGTAGGCAAATATAGACTCGAGGATGAGTAAAAGTTCAAAGATCCTCTAACACCTGTAGTGACGGCACGAGAAAAAAAAATAGTACCACGTGCGACCTCGATTGCTGGAATCAGCCTTGGTACAGAAAAACTACAACACCACGTGCAATCGATGATGCGCGTCTCAGAATTGCACTTTTTCAGCCAGTTACTCGAACGAGCTGGCAAGCATCGAACGAGCAAAGCGGAAACGGGAGAAAAATCTTGGCTCGAGTGATGGGATCCGGAGGACCTTGACATTGAATCTGCTCCTTGCCCGTGGCCCGGCTGGTTCGATAGAGCTGCACGCTGCAGGCGAACGCGATCCAGCAACAAGGTCGAGCCGCAACCGGATTAACCTACCCACCAAACGCTCCTCTCAACCTTAATCCTCTCTGTCCTCTTCTCAAGTTAATTAGTTTAACGGGTCTAACTGCGCTTCCGCTATCGCGATCTCCGTTACGCGATAGAGCCTCTTTAGGGACGAACCGAGGGTTCAAGGATTCTTCTCCCTCGGTCTATAAGTTTGCTGCCGAAGAAACGTGAGTTGTTGACTGATTTTCGAAACTTTGATAACAACGTTTAGCAAGTACTGATAGGGGAAGTTGGGGAATATCGAAGTTCGGAAGATTATAAAACTTTTGAAGTTCATTTAGCCGGCATTATTCTTTTAGGGCCTTCCATTTACGATTTTCTTACAACACGCGAAATAATCTATCGGATGTTTAAACTTTCAAGTTCCAAAGTACAAAGCTTTAAAGCCTATTTCACTAAGCTCCGGTTTGAGCTCTGCTTTTCGCTATCAATATTGATGACACGAGGATCTGAAAAATAAATTTAATACGCCGCCTGTTAAAGTAGGTCGATTTTGATGAAAGAATAAATTTTTTTTTTAACAATTCCGCTGGTGGAACGAGTTTGGCCCGCTTTAAACGCGTTGGTAACGAAATCCCGATCTCGTGAGAGAAAAGGACGTGTTACAATTTTCCAGAAGCAGCTCTGTGGATAAGCTGCGAGGCTTTTATGACCCAGTTTCAGCCGGCAACTTTTATTATGACATGTAAAAGCCTCGTGGAGCCGCGATGCGGTTTTCATCCAACGACTTATCTGTCTCTCTCCCTCTATTATCTCCCGAATCGGACGATACGTCGATTAAATAAACGCTGCGGGCGTTAATCAGTGCGCGATACTCACGTTTAATTTAGCGCAGGCTTTCCGTTTCAGCTCCTGAAGGCTCCTACAGGCGACGCCGAATTTTCGTGTACGGTTCACGTCCGTTACCTTGTACCCTTTCAACTGCAAACAATGATAAACAGCTCGCTTAAACTTTAGTGAATTACATTTTTAATTCCTTAATCGAAATTCATTGCGTCGCGACAGAATATTAGCTTCTCGATTGTCAAACAAAAAGTTAAGCTTCAAGTTTTGCATAGATCAACCACGAAAGGGCTAATGGAAAGGTTAATGAATTTCATGGAAATCCAGCACGGATCTCGGGATAATGTTTCCCGAATGAATCATTGAAATGAATCGACACGAACGTGATCGAATCTGATTACTAAGTTGTCACACGTGCTAATATCGGAGGGATCAGCAAAGCTTTGGAATCCAGAATGGAATAATTTTGCATAAGTAAATGTTGACTGCATTTATTCGTCGTGTCAATAGAGATAACGAGAATTTATCTAAGCTACACGATCGTGAAGAAAGAGTTAAAGCCTAAAAAGGTTTCATTGTGAAGTGATAGCGTTCAAGGTCGCACGGAAGCGGATAGGCTCGTGTCACAGTTTATTTCGATGACCCACATCGCATTCAACGACGTTTAATCGCGGTCACTCGGCAAAGCAAACACCAATCGAAAGTCGAAGTTCCATGGATAAAACGCTTCTCTCGCGTGTCAACCGGCATCCGGTCGCGTATAAATTCGACCCTGAGCTTACAAAAACACTGCTGCACTCGAGTAACGTGGTCCTTCATTTTTTCCATTTTTATTTTCTGCTAACTGACAAGCTCAAGATTTTGTTTAAGCGACCAGAGTACAAGTAAAAAATACAACAGCTAGGTATTAACCAGAGACAAAGACATATGCGTTTCATGCACGCGACAATGATTAATGTCTTCTGCGGGTATCTGCGTTCTGACAATTGTCTGACGCTATCTGATCGATTTATCTAATTTGATTAACACATAAACATCTGTAATCGAATTGATGACGATAAAAACATTGTTATGGCGTTTTATTCTGCTGACGCAGCTTATGCGTCTGGTACCATCTACCAAGTATGTATCAAGCATTCGTTTCATAACAATACCTCATTGTGAATCGCCCGCATGCAGATAGTCTAAAGAACACCGAGGACAATATCAAACGCACAAGCCTTCTTGTTTACCTCGGTTCTGGTTGGCGCGTCGGTCAGTCGTCGGAAGCAGCCGGCGATGAGCGACATGGTGAACAGCAAGGAATCCCGTGCCCCAGACACCGTGTCGTCCGTGGATGATCAGGGACCAAGAAGAGCGAAGTTCAAGAACGGGTTGAATAGCGGACACGAGCTCGCGAACAGCTGGCACGGACCCCGACCTCTTCTTTCTTCGACCCTGACAGTGGTGGAACGCTTCGCTTATCGGTCAACGTCGACCAACGGAAGGAGAACTTGAAGAGTGGGGAAAGGAATGAGACAGAGCGAGACAGATGGATAGGAAAGAAGAAAACTAAATCGAAGAAGCTTGTTGCTGTTACAAAGATGATGACTGCCGTTTGGTAAGCAACTGCACACGTTTCACTCGACGAGGAAAAAGGACGAGAAAGGGTGTGCGAAGAGAAGAAAGAGTGGTTCTACCATCGACGGATCACGGGGAAGGAATGACGCTTCTCGGTCCGGCTGAAATCAGAGAATGCACCGGGAAATGCGCCTGCGAACTGCTAGCCACTCTTGCAGTTATTTCTCCGCCTAGATGGCGCCACCTCGCGGTATTACCGCTGCCCATAATACCCTGCAACCCGTCAACCTACGGGTTTTTATCTATCCCTCTTGCGAGGATGATGATGATGATGATTACTCGAATCGTTAGCTCTTTTTCCCCTTCGACCTTCATTGAAATTATTTAGAAATGAAGTTTAGTGATTTTATTTCAGGATATTGTAAAGTAGAGTGGTCTGGACAGTGATTGCTCCATTGATAAGGAGAGCTTTGATTTTAATGGGCTTTTACACGTTAATAGATCGCGCTATTAGGGATCCTTCTACAGGGTGGGCTGAATAAAGTGTTATAAAATAAAGCACTATAATGCCTGCTAAAGGGTTAAAGAAGATTCCTCTAAAACAAATGAAAAAGTACACTAAAGAATAGCGAATATAAGAATATTTATTTCATCGTCATATATAGCCTTGAATGTATGAACACATGACATTCTACTATAAAAAAACGAAATTGACCTTCAAACCTTCTTTACGCCTACACCCGTTCAAAAAATATTTGCATCGTGTTATGTCCCACTCTGAACCACTCAGGTTTTGCACAGAACAATTTTTCATATTATGAAGAACGTATTCCAGGTGGACCAAGATGACACGTGGTAAAGGGTAAGTCTAATATTCCACTATGAATGTCAATTTGAAGATACCGTAGAAACATAGGAGACAACCTGATACATTCGTTATTAAATCAATCTCTGGAAGTAAATTATTTATCTTTCCTCTCAAAGGAGATTACACCGTTTGACGTTGTACGTCAACTTTAACCTTGCTGCTTTTCAAGGCTACCCTACGGTTATTCTTAAGCCGACGTTATGAATGCTATCTAGGGCGGGCAATTAACCTATTCGTGCAGAAAAATTACAGGGTACTGTTTCAAACGAGTTCATTAAGCATCTTTTAAGAAAAAAAAGAAATATCTTAATATATTTTCATTTTTGAAAAGTTTTAAGGGTAGCAAAGAAATGCTGATATTCAACCGAAGATACATCTCTTTTGAAAGAGTTGTGAAAATTTCAAGGCAAACGGTGTCCGAGAAACATTTACCACCAACTCTGCCAACAGTCTCGAGGAAAACGTGTACAAAGTTTCGAGATTGGTTTTAGTTATTACAACAGTCAAAGTTTCTTAAACTTACCAAATGTCGTCTATTTCAAAAGTATACTTTTCATTTTAAGCCAAAGTTATCGCTCCATTCTTGCTTTGTCAAATTTACCATAAATTTCTTGAAACACCCTGTACTTTTGTTGAGTATAATTTTGCAGTTGCCTACATATCTCTCCTACTATTTTGTTTAATTTCGTCTACGATTATAAGCATCAAACTCGCGAGACAGATATACATATACCCTAGCCTCGTTTCTTTCTCTCGTGCAGTTGAAGTCAGGTCTCGAAAGAAAATGACAAGAAACTGCAATCGATTTTTTGCGGCTTTGCATTCTTTCACGAACATAAAATTCATCCCAAAGGCGGTAGGATACGCGCAATAAAAGCGTACCCAGTTACAAAGTCCTTCGCGAGTCCTTCACGCGGCAAACTTTCAAGTGTACCTCTGAAGATACTCCAACTCCTTCGAAACGGATGTAATCGACCACCTGTAATTCACTATAATTGCATGATTAATCGGGAAAAATTACATGTCGCGCGTTGCTACGCAACGGAATCACTGGATACTTGATGATTTTTCCTCCAAGTCCGAGGTGGTCTTTTGTCTTCTTCCTTTTTCAACTTAAAAATGCGTCGTCATTTAGTTCCGTCCTCTAGAACTCACGATCAGTCCAACCGTGTTCAGAAACCTTGAGATTTTTATATAGATTCAATCCTAGAGGCTAAAGTCGTCGAAGCATCGTTTTGGAAAACAAAGGCTCATCCTCCAGAATTTTTTCATTTAATTGCGTTAGCGTTGTTGCAAATTGCAAAACTTTCACATTATTCTTCATTTGCTAATTTGCAACGACTCCGGTTGCAAATACTCTTTATTACTACTATCGTAACTTCGCTGGCGTTGAACACATTTTCATCACTCTTCGCTTATTAATTATTCCATTGAAGTCAAATTTGTGACGCTACTCTTTAATGACTCTTCGTTACAGCAAACATTTTGAAGTCTATAAATCTTTTGCAATGTGAGACTTCCAGCTATTGATAGATAAGTTCACTTTGTACGCTTTTAAACTGATGCATCTTTATGTCGACTTGATTGGAAAACGTGGAATATAAATAGTTATCGTCGACAACTTTTCTATTATAACGTAAATTCCTTTCTAATCTTTTTTTCCTTGGATAATCAAGGATGCACTGAAAGCAAGATGAATCGTAGTATTCGATTGCTCAAATGACTATTTACTTATCCGATTAAAGTAAGCTTCTTATATTCAAGGAATGTATACAAACACTTAGTCAGAGAATTTCATTGATTAAACCAATGGCGGTTCTCCTTAGCACTGCGAACTGAAAGTTTCAACATCTTTAATGTACTAATATATATTCTATTTGACTTTTTAACTATAATTAAAAATGAACGACCACTCAATGGATGCTTATGAATTTAATTGCAGCAAGTACCTTCTAAATGCATTATTCGTATTCCAATCGAAAGTAGTACGCAAAGCCTTGAATGCTTCGTTTACTTAATCGCTTCAATTACTGACAGCTACTTGATGAGTGCGTTTACGTACTCTGCCATTTTTTCCTTAATTGTAAACGGCGACTTTCTAAAAGCAAAGTTCAGAATATTTGAATCAAAAGTGGTGTATGGAACCTTGAATGGTTCGTTTATTCAATAGCTCAAATTACTGACAGGTGTTTGATGAATGTCCGATACTGCTTTGGTCACACTTCAAGGTATGTATAATAATTTCTAAATGTAAGGTTCGTAATATTTCAATGAGAAGTGTGTGAAACCTTGAATGGTCCGTTCATACAATTACTAGAACTACTGGTAGGTACTTCGTGACTGCTGGATAACATGTATGTATCTCCTAAATGCAATTCTGAATATCTAGAATTTACTTATTATTAGTTACTAGCATCCCCGTCGCGGCTTCGCCCGCTCTCATAAATAGAAAATTCGAGAATTTGAAGCAATAATTGTTGTATTATTTTTTGGTGATCAATCTCTAGTATTTCAGAAAAGTAGGTATTGCTGCCTGCAGAAACAGTAGAAAAGCGGCGACCCCATACTACATAATGAGTACGTTGTCACGATTGCACACGGATAGGCAGAATAAAATCTGATAGTTTCCACAGTTTATTAAAATAATATGTCACTCCAGAGAAGGCAAGGAAGCTACTGTTAAAATTTGGTATCAATCGCATAAGTAGTTTTTGAAATTTTTCTGTACATACAAACATGTATAATAATATGATTGCAAACTGACCGCCTTATAAATGTAGATTATTTTTTTTGTTTAAAACCAATGCGTAAATTTTCCGTCATATTATACTTTCAGAACGTATCTATTCACTTTTTTCACAAATTGCAATATTCATTTACTGCTTTCAATTATCCTGAAATAGGTATGTTAAAGATTTAATACCACTGGTAAATACGTAAAGATTTATGCAAAATCATATATTCTTGCGCATTATCGTTTCCTCGACATTGCATTTCTCTACGAGGTGATCATCGATTTTTATGAAACAGCGCGTTTAATAGATATCAAGTATTCGTCCAGAAAATCAGCGACGCTCAGTGTTTAGGATATCAACTTTTTACTTTGCCTAATTTTTCTTATTGAACTGGTATATTATATTCTTACTTATATATTACGGATTCCTCAGTTTTGTTATTATTCGATATAAATGTCAATGACCCAAGAAACCCTGTTAATTTTAATTACCATCGATAAATTCTGAATTGCAAATTACACGTAGAATCTTTTAATTCACGACTACCGATTAACTTATTTTTCATCTTGGGATGCTGAGTTTCCAAAAATATTCAGATGAGACCGGTTTTAGATCTACAACGATGTAAAGTCACCACACTGAAGCTATTGAAAGTTTCATTAGGTAGTATTTTTAATTTTGGACTAACCTTATCCTCAGCGTGTCGTTATTTTTATCTAAAATTTCGAATGCTTGATACGATGGTTTTCAATTAGGTACATGACAGGATTTCCAATAATATGGAAGATGGGTCTCTCTAAAAATTTAAACACCAAGTTAATTTATTATTTTTTAATTGCCTGCTCCATTAATTACTTGTGCAATACGTTGTAGCATATATTATTGCACATGTCTGCAGCAATGCTTGCACCTTTACCTATTGTAATTAGCATATCAACTTTGTCACTAATGCATTTCAATAGATGTAGCAAAGTAAAATTGATTATGAAAACAGTCTGGGTATCGTGGGAGTTGCATTTGTTTGTAATAAATTAGCAGCTTAAATCCCGTTTATAATGCAATGTTACATTGTTTCTAAAGTGAGAAATGGGTTTCGTACATCGTAACAATTGATTCCAAATATGTAAAAAATTGTGTTGATTTCTTATAAGCTGCTTACTTTCTCTTTATTTTCTGGGTGTGTAACTACAGAATTTGCCATATATTATAGTATTATTTAGCAGCAACTAACCCTTTGAAAAATGTGTCAGGATGTTCGGAATTCCGTGGTACCTGCCGGATTGTCTACACGGTATAAGAACGAAATACGATGGAAAGCCGAGTAAAAAGAGGAAAGGTGACGACGACTAATTATTATTATTGAAAGAAGAAAACGGCTGACGATCGAGCTTGAAATCGGTCGAAAATACTGACGCAGACAAGAAGCAAAGGGAGGTGAGGAGAGACGAAGAAGCCAGCTTGGTTTCGCTTCGACATCATCTTACATCGGCTCCATCGTCCAGCGTAATCGCGAATCAGCCTACCTGGAAGGGATATAAGGCTACGACTGCACGGCTTTGTATCGTCAGACGGTGGAGGAATATCGTTCGTAGTCGAGTTAAAAGGGAAAGAGAGGAACCTTGCCAACGTACGTGACGTTCGTTTGTTAGTCAGTGGTGTATAGCCGACAGACAAACTGACTAGTTCTAGTTAACTCGCAGTGGTCATCGAATGGTCAGTTAGCATCCTCCTGTTCGGATACATCTCGCTTATCGCTCGGCACCAACAACCCGATGCGATTGTTTCTTCCTTCCACATCCTTCGATTCGAGCAACAAGATCACGAATTTTCCCCCTGGTTCCATTCAAGAACCGGTATCCGTCCATCGAACAACGGAAGGAACAGTCGTTCGTAGAGGTGCATCGACAGCAATTGAGCGAAGGGTGAATTCAAACGCCGCCATTCCTTTGAACGGGACAACCTGTTAAAGAGGAACTTTCGCTGATTTTTCGACAATTTCTTCGGGATAAGGGTGAGTTTCATTTTAACTTTCGTTAATTTAGTAACTGATATGTTGAAAGATATCTCGATCTGTTAAAACACATACTAATTACAGTTTAAAAATTCATAATTTTACATCGTATGCTTAACGAAACTTTCAAACATAATTCTATTAACACGTTAAATACCACAGTAACAACAGACGTGTTTAATAAGACATACATTATATCGTATTACCATCGGTAAAATTGCAAAAGTCAAATTCCATGAAAACTTTTAATTACATTATTTAAAAGAAAAGAGTATGATAAAGTGAGAGCTTGTACTTGACTTGGTAAGAAGTTTTATCAGTGGCCAATCGTCTACTCGTTTCGAGACAAGCAGCTTTCGAAATTCGATGCATCGGCGTTGTGTACATTGCAAAATAGTAATTACATGCGAGCAAGAATACGAAATCACTTGGTGATACTTGCTCAATTGTCGTTGTGTTTAAATACTTGAACAGCGGGAAATAAAGATTCTGAATAATGAATCAAGTCTTGCTAAACGCATCTCGAATCATCGGATAATATTCTTCCAACAAAACGATCGAAGAAGAAATTCTTCAAATTTAGTAAGTAATAAAACAGCGATGCACAATTACAAATGATTTGTTTCGCGCGGCAACAGAAAATATTTTTGCATTTGCACAAAGAATTTGTATTCTTATCGCGTTGCACAATTGTTTTAATTCTTACAAATAAAATGGAACGACAGCGTTCGCTCGTTCAAATGTAACGTTGCTGAATCCGCAAAATTTTGCATAATATCGCACACGACTTTAACGAATGCTGATTTTAAATGATTCTTTCCTTGAATTATTGCTTGACGTTTGGGGAATCCGTCGTTTCTTTCACTTTTTTCTTCTCGATCGATCATCTTTTAATGATTCATCCTGAGCTTTTACATTTAACGGAAGACGATGTTATACATTTGATGTGTGAAAATTCGATTTATTGCCCCTGTATATTTTTTATTATTTCCAAATTTTCTAAACGTTCCTTTCGTGGATTAGTAAAACAACAAATTATAGTTATTGCAATCAAACAATTGCTGATTTTGTGCAAACGAATACGTGAATTACAGTACTTCCGATGCTTAATGAGCTGCTTACCGTGAAATTTATTTAGTGAAGTTTAATTAGTTCAACGCGTGCCACGTTTAACCAATTGCTCGCAGTGATTTCTATACATATAAATGGTAATTTACAAATAACAGATCATCTAAATCTTTTTATTGGAATTGAAGATGATATCGAAGCAAAAAGATACTATTACCATAAAATGCACTAATCTTGTAACAAAAAAAGTAAACGAAGATTTTTTAAACTGCCTATAAAAATTCCTTAACCGAAATGCATTAAAAGGATATATCTGAAATTTCGAAAGTGCTTTGATGAATTACGGTCGAAAACAAAAGAAATTTTCTCATTTCGTGATCGGTAAATGATATACCTGAAATTTTGAAAGTGCATGGATGAATTACGATGAAAAACAATATGTGATTTAATATTTTTTATGGGAAAGTTTACTCGTAAAAATGTAGTCGGTCCAGATGAAATTATTTGTTACGTTTGGTTCGGAAACTGGAATCCACAGCTACCAGGTACCAGTTCGTTCCAAAGTCTGTTTTTGCCGCTCGAATTGATTTCATTCACGGTTACGGTCGCGCCCTTCGTCCATAAAACCAAGGCAGAAAGCAAAACGCGATTAAACGGAAGAACGCAGCTTCTCGTTTCACTATTATGCCAACGAGGTGTAATTTGAAAACCTCTGCTGATCGAAACGTGAACATCATCTAACCAAGTTTTCGTTTTTTGTTTCTGATTATTCAATTATTCTGGAAGTTTTATCGATCAATTGCTAAGATCATCAGTGACATACAGTAGAATAAATAGTTAAACAAGTATTCTCATATATGATGAACTTTTTAAATGGTTCGATCATTTTCATAATTTGTGGATGGGTTTCACAACAAACATACCCGTTTATTTTGATGAAAAATCGATGTTGAAAATTTGATTAATATGCATTCGTTACGTGTAGACGCAAACAGACAGCGCTGTTATTTGTAGAGGCATTTTTTGCCGTTTTTAACATAATGAAATTAACGTTTTTCTGGCATGAGTGTGCAGGCTGTGAATATATTTTAAAGCGAAATCTATGATGTAGAACCACAGTCGATTAAATTGTGCGTGAGAAAGAAATCATTTTACTGCATATTTCCTATGTATTTTTTTTTCTACAAGAGATTACTATCCGCTTGCACCACTGGTTACATACTTACATAAATTAAACGGTGTTTCATTCAACCTTTCTACACTTGCAATTGGTACAGATATCTAAACTGCCAATATTCAAATTTAAAACATTCGAATCTAGCTTTAAATTTTGATCGATCATTTCATTCTTTGGATGTATCTCTATGAATAATTCATGGATTAAAGTATCAATAAACGTAGCGGTTTCGTTTGATTTACACAAACTTCCGATGAGCCGATTAATTATTCATTTGGACCTGGGTTTAAATTAGCTAACGCTGAGACTAAAATTTTTCGCGAATTATAAAGGTTCAAAAACATTTGAACTAGCGCATTTGATCCGGAGAAATATCACCAAATGGTTTCAGCTGCTTCTGGTTCTATAAATTATGACGGAAGTAGTTTCAAGGTGGAGTAGCATCAAAATGCTTAAATTATCTCAGCTGTTTGATCTTAAAATAAAAACCTTGCTCCTTTCTTCTTTCGTACACGTTTACCTACGTTTCTACTCTTTGCAATCACTGACATGCAGTGAACGGAAACGAAGTCCCATTAGACATCGAAGATGCTTCTTCGTCATTCATCATGGAGCGTTGTGTCAAATTACGAAATCTTCAAGATAATAAAAATTTCAGAGAAAGAAAAGTAATTGAACAACTGGAATTAAATTGTTTTCATTTGTAATTCAAATTCAATCGGGTTTCCGTTTTGCGTCATAAGCATCGATTGCATTCAGACAAACACCTATTATTTTGTTTTCATTGCAACCCGTTTGTTTGCAAAGCATTTTGTTGTCCAACCGGTTGTGATACATTTTCCTTCTATGCTCCTTCTTCAAGGATATCCATAGGATTAACCACCGACAGTATCTACATATGTGTATTGCTTTCGTAGACTTCGGCCACCTTGAACCCTGAAGAATCGGTCTTTTATCTTTGACAAATGGTTAACGGTTCACACAAACGTGTTTCAGTTTGTTCCTTGTTCCGAAATGACGTGTTTTGCTCAACAAGATCACTGATCTTTGAAATGTACATATATGGAGGATTATGTCATAAATTCTTCTCTGACGAAGACTTGAAATAATCTGGAAATTTAGTTTTTGCAGAAATTTTATAGACGACCCATTGAAAGTTTATCGTTTCAATGTTTAACTTTGGCTAGTTGGTCTGAAGCTTGGTAAAATTGCTCGCATAGGTGTGAAAAGTAATTAAAGTGGGTTTCAGTCCGCTAAAATTTCTGAATAATCTTCTTTTAGAACGTTCACTTACAAAAGCCATAAATTCCATTAAAGTGTTAATAGTTGGTGTTTTGCTCAGCTGAAATGATCAATTTTCGCCTTCGGCACTGCGATTCCAGGACTCTGAACAATGCGTTCTCTAATAGAACGGAGAATGGAGCTAGAAGATTGAAAATATTTTCGTTGCGACATCAAAATCATTGTAATTTGCAGGTGCAATGTAGCGGAGTTGGTGTTGCGATGAAATTTACGAGTCGCCTACTTTTACTCTACCTTTAACGATTCTGAGAAGTCGGGTTGCCGTTTGAAGGCGTTTTACGAACCGAAAAGACAGTGATCGATGTACAGGATTAGACCGGGTTAGGTATTTTAAGTGACATGTCATCTTCTGAAAATCACAATAGATATCGAATTCATCTTTTACCATAATAATACTTTGAAGCAAGTTTCTTTTTATAGTTGTTTTTCTATGTTAGAATAGTGCGATAATCATTTTTACATGAAAGATCATTGCATTCGACTTTTAATATTACGCAAGTGAAAAGATTATCAGCTGCGGAAGTGTTAATATTCATGAAGCCTTGGCTTAGTCGAAGGATATACTAATAAATTATCACGTATTGATGTTCAGATACAATACAAACACTCGGACATCTGTTGGAGAGGGCACTGTTCCGGGTTTCTATAGAGAGCCGCGGGGATTTTCGGGCGGGTTTTAAACATAAAAAAGTCGTCGAACCATAGGACAGGTAAAGCAAAGGGGCGCAGAAGAAACGGTCGAGCATTAACGATCTCGTTCACCTTGGTTCTTAGCTAGCGTTCCTCCTCGAGGTTTCTGGCCCCTTCCAGTCATTCTACCAGCTAAGAGTCACGATGTTTCCCTCATTCTCTTCTTCATCTTTCATTCCCTACAGTCTAAAGTACAGTTAGTGGAAACGATGTACAGTTACGAGAACAGTTTCCCTAACTATATTAACACTACATTTTCCACTTTTTTCTTCCTTTCTGACCACTTCGAAGAACTCTTTGTCTCTTGTAATGAATCAAGCAAAATGCTTCAACTAATTTGGTTTACGTTTCATTATAGAACGATTAACATATCTTCAATTACAAAGATGAGTTTTCTATTCTTGTCGATCTAATATGAATAACAATGCGCGTTGTAACGGTATTAACATATTAGGTGTTATAAATGGTATCTGCTTCCTACTCCACCTACGCATGTAATCTGGATTTACCGTTCGCAGAATTATTGTTTTTTCATAGATTTCATTGATGACTTCATCGAACTTCATTTTCTATCATAAATTAATTGCTGGATTTTAATCATCAGATCAGATTGATTCTTGATAAAGTTTCTGTTGCATTTTACGTTAAGGAATTAGAAATTCTCATAAGAAACTTTAACTTAAAGGGAATTGAACGATACAAAGCCTGCGGCACGATACTTCTGAAAAAGGAACAAGGCGATTAATAGTTCAAAAGCACTGCCGTAATCGACGAAATTGGTTTACGCAGGTGTACACGTGCTTCGATCCGGAAGAAATCAATCAGCTATAAATACATTGTAGCACCTAATTAATACCAACTAGGAAGCGTGTTTCTTGCCTCGATTACCGTCCTTCAAATTTACGCAACTCTTTCTGAAATAGTACCGTTGAACAAATCTATTTCATGAACGATCATTGATATCCACCAATATCTTCTGTTATAGTCCAGATGTTATAGCGCCTCCTACAAATAGAATACTGTCTTACTGTAAAACTTTCATTATTCTTGCGACAGAGCACAATTCTGTCCAGGTTAATTGCGCTTCGAACAATTAGAAAGTGATGCATTTTATCCCGTATCTTCATCACAGATCCAAGGGCACTTGGTTAATTTTCGCTGATTCATGTTAATGTTGATGGATTTCGTCAATGACGTTTTCAGACCAGGAGATTTTGATGATTCACCTTCCCACGCAAATTTCAGCGCGAATTTATAAACATTGTACTCGACTATAAAATGGAAAATCCAATTTTTTTGATAAATAGATAAATCGTATTTCATCTGTTGCAACTTGTTAAAAAATAATTGTATACATCCATATGATATATTTATCAGTTATTTCACCTTGTACTTCGCTACAAGTTTTTTTTGATGTTTACCCACTTAATCAATTTTCCCTAATGATATTCGTTTCATGAACAACTTTGATCTTCCGATCGAGGGAATTCCATGAATGCGATTAAGAAGTTGTCAGCAACATTGATTATAGACGTTTGTAGCAATTAGCAAGGATTAACTGTATATATTAAGCCTCTGTTTTCTTCTTTTCAGGTTCATCAGAAAAACACGAAGAACAATGTCGGGTATCGTGGATTGGTACAAAGACATCGTCTATAACAAACCTGGTAACGTGCATTTACATTCACCATTTATAATCTAGTAATCTCTTCGAATACACAGGGTGTTTATGCTCTTTTTACAGATCCACGGACGAGCGATTGGTTTTTGGTAACAGGGCCAGGTCCATTGTTCATGATCATTGTCACGTATGTCTACTTCAGCGTTTCAGCCGGACCGAGGTACATGAAAGACAAGAAGCCATACGAATTGAGAAATGTTATGATCTTATACAATTTCATACAAGTACTGCTCAGCATATATCTCGTTTACGAGGGGTTGATGGCTGGATGGGGAGGACAATACAGTTACCGCTGTCAGCCTGTCGATTATTCGAACAATCCAATGGCTCTTAGGGTAAGTTTACTCTAATTTAAAGAATAATCACATAATTATAGAAAAATGGTTTCCACTTTGCAGATAGCTCGAGGTGTACACTTGTATTACTTGTGCAAGTTGTTCGAGCTGCTGGATACGGTCTTCTTTGTTCTGCGGAAGAAACAACGTCAGATCTCGTTCCTGCACGTCTACCACCATTCCCTGATGCCATTCTGCGCTTGGATTGGAGTACGTTATTTGCCCGGGGGTCATGGTACTCTGCTCGGTGTCATCAACGCATTCATCCACGTCATCATGTATGCCTACTACATGCTCTCCTCGATGGGGCCACACATGAACAAATATCTTTGGTGGAAGAAGTACTTGACGACGTTACAATTGATCCAGTTTAGTATCATCTTCCTGCACAATCTGCAGGTGTTTTTCAATGGATGCAATTTCCCGAAACCGATCTCGTTTCTACTCTGTCTGAACGCGCTCATCTTCATTTACATGTTTAGCTCGTTCTATGTTGAAACCTATACTAAAAAGCGAGTGAATGCTACGAAAGAATGCACGAATGGTACGGTTAAGAACAAACCAGAATGAGAGTACGTCGGATACACGAATCATTGATCATCCTAGACTGTTCACGTTCATTTAGTCATTTAAAGTTCTTTAGAATGAATTTAATGAACGATTTGTTGAGTGTTTAACGGATGTGTTCGTTCTTCAAACATAAGAACTAGGCGATTTCTGGAAAACTGTACGGAATGAAAGGCAAGAAATGATCTTTTCTTAGGTAAAAGTTTACGCATCATTTTTGAAATTTCCGCCTTGTTCAAAGTATTGATAACGCAGAAATCGATCGATCGTTGAACAGAATTCTTCGATCGTTATCAACCTCGATCTCATAGAATAACTCTGTACGTCCAACTGAGTTGGTAAGGCAGATTACTGGACAGCATTTTACCATTCAGCCTATTACCAGTGCCCACAGGTACAGCTTCCACAGAGGCTCGGCGGGGTGTCTTTTGAAAATTTCCCCGACGTAAAAAAGAAGTCTGTATGTACAGGGCACAGTCGGTATGATAATCTTGCATGATTTAACTACAATACATGAAAAAACACAATTTCGATTCCCTTTGATTATATCTTATTAGAAATCAGTCAATCATTGAAATAATTGTTTCACAAACTTGTATTCACTTCATCCGCCTTAGTAAATAAATCATTTTAAAAAGCGAGTGAGTTATTTATTTAAATTACTTAATTTCCTTTCCAAATTATTTAAATAACTTAACTTGTTTTCTCATTTTGCCCACCCTTCCCAGTTATTCATTATTTTATTCCGCTTCATAGGCCTCGGGGGGACACCACCGTGGCCCTTATATCCATGTGTCCCTTACATCCGCGTACCTTTCATACTACTGTGTCCATAACATCCCTGCATCCCTTACATCTCTGCTTCCCTTAAATCTCTTCATCCCTTACATCTCTGCATTCCTCACATTCCTGCCTTTTTTATATCCCAACATCCCTTACATCCCTGCATCCCTTACATGTCTGTATCCTTTACATCCTTGTATCACTTATACTCCTGTACCTCCCTGAAATTGAGTTGAAATTTTTGCGACTATAAGACCTGCGATTTTATACAAATTTAGTTCCTATTTTCGCCACCAGAGGGCGCTGATTCGACATCGAAATTTCGCGCCCTCTGGCGGCGAAAAAAGGAACTAAATCATGCCAAAATTTCGGCCCTCTAGCGGCAAAAATGCGAACTAAATTTTCGATGTCGAATCAGCGCCCTCTGGTGGCGAAAAAAGGAACTAAATCGTGCCAAAATTTCGGCCCTCTAGCGGCAAAAATGCGAACTAAATTTTCGGTGTCGAATCAGCGCCCTCTGGTGGCGAAAAAAGGAACTAAATCGTGCCAAATTTTTGGCCCTCTAGCGGCAAAAATGTGAACTAAATTTTCGATGTTGAATCAGCGCCCTCTGGTGGCGAAAAAAGGAACTAAATCTTGCTCGGTTTCTGGCCCTCTGGCGGCAAAAATTTCAACTAAATTTTCGACGTCGAATCAGCGCCCTCTGGCGGTAGAAATTGGAACTAGATTTGACAAGAATTTTTGCTTAAATAAGCAAAACTTAAGTAAGGATTACGGAAACCAGCTGCAGGGATGTATATGATGTAGGAATATAAGTGATATATAAGGATGTAAGAGATGCGGGGATATGAGGGAGGGAAAGATGTAAGGGATGCAAGAATATAAAAAAAGGAGGAATGTGAGGGATGCAGTGATGCAAGAGATGTAGGAGTATAAAGGATGCAGGGCTGTAAGGAATGCAGGAATGTAAGGGAATCAGTGGCTGTAAATGTTTTTTTTTTTTAACGTGGGGAAATCTTGCATAAGACCCTCCACCGTCCCCTGGGGGAGAGCGGCGGGGGAGTGTCAGATTCCTACTGACTAAAACCCCACGGCGACCAACACTGGCGCTAAAGGAGGTCTTCGAGACCTGTTGTGTATTATCCCGGAGACCTCCACGCCTGGCATACATGTGCCTATGTCGGAGGAGGTCTATGGACCTCTCCCTGCTGCCTATCCTGTGGCCGACACCGGGGGCCGCACCCGGTATCAGCTTCTCCTCGGGCCGCGTGCAAATGCGCCCGATGCCAGCGGCCCTTGTTGAAAACTTAATCCCAACCTCTAGTAACCATTAAGAGCTTAAAGGTACATTAACCCCGAATGAATGTTTACACTTGTCTTTTATCATTTTTACATCGTTCATAAAAAAAGCGAAACTGTATCGACAACATTTATTAACAATAAGTATTTTCTTTTTAGAGATTTGTTTTTAGAAATATTTTTAGATAAATCATCATTGTTCTTCGATAAACTGGTATTTAAAAATTGAAAATAACTAACGCATATATTGAAGACCAACAACAAATTCATCGATTATTCACTGGTCGACGTCCTTTCATCGTTTAAGGGTCACGACTGTGGGACCTACGGGACCCGTGGGACCTCTCCATCCGCTTCAAGTTAAAATTATCATGCATCGATATTGACATTAGCGCCTACAGAAACGATATGCGAACGAAGACGCACATGTCAATGAAAATTCCTTGATAATTGAGAGATTACCAAGGTCGGGAAATCCTGAAAACTGATCGAAGTGACGTGAAAAGTTTTCAACCCTTCGATGTAGACCTCCTGTATTTTAATTTTACAGAAAATAGTTATATTTTATATGCCTGTGGAGAAACTTGATTTTTTCAGAGAATTATTATCCTAAGTGCAAATTTGACGAATGTTGAATCGATTTATAATGCACTCAGTTACACAAGGCCACGGCCGTCATAGATCTTTTGCACGTATTATTAGCAAGTAAAATTTATTACATACAATAAACTTCCACCAGTGACGCTTTAGCAAGCATTTTATTTTAATTTTCGCTGACATAAGATATGTGATAAAAGAAATCAACGTTTTCATTTGAAGAAAGGAAACCTAATTAAACAATTTTTGTGCGGAAGTTTGATCGTTTGGAAAATGATGTCGAGATTTTGTTCGCTCTCCGGAAATGACGTTCCTCGCATATACATATGTATACATTCCATTGTTACAGTATTATATCTGAAATAATAATTTTCATGTCAAAAGCTGATTATTAAGTAACAAGGTTGCTTCATTCTTTTAAAGATGACTAGACATTACAACGCAAAAATAGAATAGTCTATTTTTGAAAATTTTAAACGACGATATTGTATCGCAGTTCTTACGCAGTTCGATAAATAGCCGGATGAAAAGTTGAAATTGCTAATGAACACAAGTTTTTAAAGAAACGACGAATGAAAAGAATGAAACAATATAAAATTCATTAGCCTGACAACGCGATCGTTACTTTTCTTCACGGATTGCGCAGCAGATATTACTTGTTAATCCATTACACGGTCATTGACATTCTCTTCATTATATGCGTGATTTTATATTGAAACACCCAAATGAGTAGTGTTTATTTGTGTTTCATAAGAAACATAAATAGGTTGGCTGTGTACAGAAATCCGGTTCATTGATCGGCAATCACGGGTTTTAAATGGACAACTGATCAATTCAAAATCTAACGAAGACACTTTAAATGATGTTATGCTAATATCTGTTATTGCAGGTCTGTAGACGTTTATAGAAATTAGCTATCCCTGTGCTATAATCCATTTTCTATAAAATCCATTGAATAAGCAAGAAACGTTCGTATAGCTAGAAACGCAGGGATATAAGAGGATATGTTGCGAAGTAATTGCAAACTTGCATAGTTGGCCGGCACTTTTGCATATCCTATTCCGGATATCCCTCGCGATTGCAAAACAATTGTACACTGGATGATTGCGTTTGGATAAAGAAGAAAGAATCGAAAATTATTTGTTCGATATGCTAAGATTAATGAACGGGATATGAAAGGAAAAGCCAAAATGCTGAAAGCAATAATACGTCAGTTTATTAGCGGCACATTAATAATCGTATTTCATTAGTCGTTTATGATCATTCCTGTTTCCCAAATAACAGATTCCATTAGCTAAAAGCTAATTGAAAAACCATATTATTCGAATAATTTTAATTCTATGCATGAAGATAATTAGAGGCGACTTTATACCTGCAATCTTGTGGCAATAAAATTCCTGAAATACGCATCTACCAATGTAACTACATATGTTACGCGCATGCAAGTGACATCTTGATTTTTAATCTAAAAATGATAAAAAGTCACTTACGCGCGTCCTTGATACTATTTCCCATCGCAATTGCATAGTTTCGAGGATCACGATCGAACTCTACCAACGATCATTCAATGTTTTCTAGCGATTGACGCGAACAGTGACGCACATTCCACTTCCCTTTGGACAATGAACTTTTGACCAGACCCCCTGTACAGACGTATCAAAATTATGTTTAATCACTATTAGCATATCAAATTATACCCTTCTACCGTCGTCTGTATCTGACCATTTCGGACGACGCGACGCGACGAGTAGGGTTCTAGTCCCCCTCTCGTTTAAAGTCGCATTTAATTATTTCAAGATGCTAGAGGTCAAAGACGTTAGACAACGTTGTATCGATCGATCGCGTTAATTAAAATACAGTGACGCCGCAATTGGTAAGTTTTTGACGGGGGAAACGGATTCTATTAGTCTCCCTTGTTACTCCTTTAAGGTTGGATCGGGCACAAGCCTGCGGAGCTGGTCGATCGATCGAAATCGATCGCACCTGAAGAGCAGGACAAAACTAAACGGTGCAACAATTTCTTCATCTTCTTTTCTTTTTCATATTTTATTTATTTCTTCGCGTTCATCTTTGAGTACATTGTTCGTAAGAAGCAAAGCTCGACCGAATAAGAAACGAATGTTATACGTATACTGAGAAGTTTTTCGAAAACGGAACGTAAAAAATTATAACCGAGGTAGACTGACGACTGGTGTTTTCACTCGAAGAAGAGAAGAGATTTAACAGAAGATTGGAATTGCAATCGTATGACGATTCATAGTGATCTATCAATCGAGGAAATATGGGTACATTGATACGACGTATCTATCACGGCTACCGCTACATCAACGAGGAGTTAGCAGGTATTCAAGCTTAAGTTAACGTAACAGAGTTAACGCGGTAATTGTTAATATTTCTGTCGTTTGAAAAGATCCTAGAACACAGGATTACTTTCTCATCGGATCACCATGGGCCTGCATAGGTATAGTAGGATTTTACCTATACTTCGTGCACGATTTGGGCCCTAATTTGATGGCGAAGAGGAAACCCTTCAATTTAGACAGAATCGTGCAGATATACAATGCAATACAGATAGTATCATGTACATACGTATTCTATAAGGTAAGTCAATAATAGCTTTACTTATTAAATCCATCAGGGTATAATTAAAGAAAATGTGAAATTTTAGGCGTTGAAATTGGCCTGGTTGTTCCATTATAAATTCGCCTGTGAACCGGTTGATTATTCTTACAGTCCAAGGGCACTTGAGGTAAATAAACAAATTATCACCGCTTCCTTTTTTTAACTCTTTTCCTGCTGCTTTTGTCATTAATATTGATTATCAATAAGGTATTCATACGTCGTTCATAGCGAAGGACTTGGAACGTTCGCTATCGGCAATATAGGGTGCTTAAAAAGAAAGTATTCCTTGCCTTGAGGTAAATCTAATTTACCTAATCATCTACAGATAAGCAGGACTGTGTGGTTGTACTTTATGGTGAAGCTGTTTGACCTGTTGGATACCGTTTTCTTCGTTCTTCGAAAGAAACAGAATCAAGTGTCGTTTCTTCACGTCTATCATCACGCGGGGATGGCTATAGGTACCTGGGCAGCAACTAAATTTTTGGCTGGAGGTCACATTACCTTCTTGGGTAAGCAAACTTCGAATTTCCAACGCACATCTTAAAAACAATCCATCGTATCTGTAACAAAACGTTCTTTTCTTCAGGTACGATCAATAGCTTTGTTCACATAGTGATGTACACGCACTACTTGGTGACCTCGTTACGATTAAGCAAACCATGGTGGAAGAAATATATAACACAAATACAACTCACCCAATTCTGCTTGATCCTGCTGCATTTTGTGTTGCTAGCCTGGTCCGAGGATTGCGGTTTCCCAAAATGGACAGCTGCGGTGATGATCCCCCAGAACGTCTTCATGATCGTGTTGTTCGCAGACTTCTACTACAAGGCGTACATAAGAAAGCCAAAAGTCGCTACGAACGGTGTCACGTCAGAAATATCAAACGGAAAATTGAAGAACCAGTAAAAATGTTAAATTGGCGTTACACGTCTTCGATCCTGGCTCGTTCCGATTTCATTCCGTTTCCGTTTCCGTTTCCGTTTCCATTTCCGTTTCCGTTTCCACGAATTTCTTTTCGTAAGAAGAAACGGCTCAACTTCATCGATAGAATCGACACAAGGGTGTTTCATCGCTACTTCTCTAATTGGCACGAGCATGGCTCTATGTCTTGCCACTTAGAGACGCAGTTGCCTTTTTAAAATAATTTCACGATGTTATCTGTCCCTGATCATGACGATATGTCAACTAATAATCTTACCACTTACTTTGTATTTATATTCATTCATTATTGTAGATCGCGATGCAAATAGAGATAGCTACACACGCTAATACCTTCTCTGTTTCAAAGATAATGTTTGTACTGAAAACAAGTTCCTTTTCGTCCGGAAGCGAATTCAATAAATGTTTTGATGATGATCATTAGTCACTTGTACATTTGGGATCAATAAATTTTATTTTAACACCTAACTGAAGTTACTGAACAGTATTCACGAAACCGCCAAAGGATTGCGAATATACCTGTCAAACATACATATATCTTTCATTTATTTTCCGAATTTATTTAATTAATTTTATTTATTTTCTTAGCTTATTAAATAAACTCATAAGGGAGAAGCAATCTATGATTAAAATAATGATTAAAATAATTATTTGGCACACTTGTATTTTAAAAATTCGATTGTAGCGCCATCTATACAAAACGTCTCAAACTACTCGACGACTTACCGATCGATCCTCCAACAGTCGGTAAGTTAAGTAAATAACAGTTGTACCGACGAGAGACTGGTATCTTAATTAAAACTTTAAATCGACTATATCGAGATGTATTTGAGATCGTAGAATCATTTAGCAGCCTCGAAAATACCAAAAAGTTCCTTATTTTGCCAAAAAACAAAATTTTTAATTTTGTTAGTTCCACCTTTTCACCGCTAGATGGACGCCAATTTTTTGGTCCATAAAATGCCCACCCGCGATTCAGCGCACGCTCTAATTAGACAATGTTTTTCGTTAATAATTCAAAAACGAAGCCTTAACCAACAATTTGGCAAAGGGAAGTTGTTCAAAATCACTTCAGCAATCATCTCTCCAGTGGATTCGATCTAATTCTGAGACGTCTCAAACGTTTACTTTTGCGAAACTCATGTTGTTGCGCAGTGAACGGAAACTTTGATTTTTAATAAAAGAAACAATTTATTTATAGACTGAACCACGCATTACTTATGCTTTATGCGTAACAGTTACATTAGAAAGTATTGACTGGTCCAGAAGTTCCGTTACTACTTGAAACATTTTTCAACGTTATATCAAATATGACCAACAACTGAAACGCCTGCGATACAAAAGGACTTTGTGGAGGGTAGACGAATTCTGCGATATTTTAGAAAAATATGTAAAATCTGTCAATGAAATCTTCAGCATCTTAAAATAAATATTTTAAAAGAACAACCTTCGTGTTCCATATCCTTGATCCGAGCAAAGTTCACAGTCGAATACTTTGAAAGACAATTAAAAATTATCTTAAGTAAATTCACCTCGTCTACGGTGATTTTTTATTTGATTTTATTAGCAGCATAGCAAAGAATCTCGGCCGAGAAATAGCGACTTGTAACAAAAACTCGGTCCGTTTTGACCTGATTTCGTAGACTTCTTACTGGATTCTCGAATTGTCCCCATAACTTGTTTCATTAGTTACTAATTAGGCGACACGAATGCGAACTGTACAAGAAAATTCAGTGATTATGGTACAGGTTGTAAATTATGAAACTCACGTGGAATAGAACGGGACTTGCAATGGGGTCTGTTGTAACTGTCATCGCCGACAATGGCGAAGAAATATTGTGGATCATGATTTACGACGCTTCGTCGAGTAGCTAGCTGCTCTTTTGTTAACTTAAAAATTACTTTCAACTAGACAGTTTCTGATAGTTAAACACGAATACAGTTAAGAAAGCATCGTTTGTTCTACTTGCCAGTTTACCCCATGAATAACGTTGCTTCTTCTACATCAGATATACAGTGAGGAGCAGGAGAATCAATAATATTCCATATTATATTAATACTCGAACATTTGCATATGACGATTTAATACTTCTACTGTAATGATCGAAGCAATTTTTTGTTTTCGTTATAGAGAAATTATCATAGTTCATAGAAGGTATGGTCGAAACAAAGTTATCGAAACCATGTAGATTTAATCTGAACAATGCATGAAAGTGAAAGATTCGAGATTCGAACCCTTAAACTTTAGATCATGGCTCGAACTTTGAAAGTACGAATAATAAAACTTACTTTAACATCGTTCTTGCTAGCCACCATTTTCTGACATTTATCTCGTCCTTGAATCTCGTTGTTTATATTACCATAATTGATAATATTGATGTATAAAAACACAGTATTAATTAGGTATTTTACATAAATAGTTAGTTTTTATAGTAATTCTAAACCGTGAAAAAAGTTAATAATGTAAATAATTTCACGTATACGTTACACTTGAACAGTATTTTTTCTCCAATGCACCATGTTGCACTTAATCGTCAATTATAAGGATATTCGAACCTGCTGCCTTTGATTTCCAATAAAATCATCGTTTCGACGCGCCAAAAGAATTACAAAGAACGTTTTCCCACAATATTATCGCATATTTGCGAAATCCATGAACGTTTTATTTGCCCGGAAAAAAGAAACGATTAGCGAGGACGAGCAAGTGAATTCCAGCAAGAGAACATTGTGTGACCTACGTTAAACAACGTCACTAGTCGCGACAGAAATCTGTTAATTTCAGGATTATTACCAAAATTAAATATTTTCTTCTTTCGATCAAATAGCAGAAAATGTTCACGTTAACGTAGATTTAAAGATTTCATTTTAAAGTCAAATTTATACTTACGCAATTAATAGGTACTTTACTTGGTGCTGTTTAAAATGTAATAGCATTTAAATTCACGTAATTAGTGTTTACGTAATAGTTTTTATTTACAACGGAAAAGTTCAGAAAAATTCTTCTCTATTTCTAAGGTAACAGAATTTTCCCATTAATATTTTCAAGGGTATTCATACCTTTATCACCTTTTTTACATTAGTTGAAAAATCTAAATTTTTCAAAAACACATCATAGGAAGAAATTATTATTATATTATTGTTAATATCAACTTTGGAGTAGCAAGTTACTATGAAAGTAATGTGTTCCGATTAATAGGTCAATCATTACGTATCACCATAGTCATCGAAGTCTACATCTCGAACGACCTAGTCCAGCATCTTCGTCTCTTCCTCTTTCACCGTGTTGCCCCCCAGTCGACCAACGGAAGTCATGATTTTACAGCTTCGAAGTTTTCGTGGTGGGGCAGGTAAAGAAGATCGAGGTTCTGGTCCTCTTCGTGGCTGCTTTGGTCGTTGGTTGATCAGTTTTTGGTTCGCAGTTTCTCGTTCATCATCTGCTCCTCTTGGACACTTTCCAAGGAACTTTGCTGGAAAACGGAAAGTGCGTTGAAGAGGAAGAATTCGTTTTCTAAATCAAAATTGCATTCACGTATTGCCTGAAGAAACAAGGTAGGTCCAGTTTAGTGTTTTGTCCAGAAAATAATTGATTTTTCTTAACTCTTGGATGCCAAACCAGTGTACCATTTAGAGTATAAATTTAATTTTATATTTTGAATCATTCGATTCGTCAATTTTCCTCTGCGTTTCAGATCTTATCGAAAATTCGAAGATGTCGAATCTGATGCGTCTGGTAGTAAACAACTACCACGAAATCTTGGAAACAAACAAAGGTAATTGCGTAAAAAAGTCACTCGTGCGAATCGAATTTCTTCTAATTTACACAAACACAAAACGAAACCATTTTTAACGTGAATTCAAAGCTTGGCCACTGATAATTTATACAATATTCATAGACGAAAAGGTATTTGTCATCCACCGTCTACGTCTCTTTTGAAGAGTTCTTTTTATTGAAAATCTACTTAACGAAATTTGTTAGTGAAAGGCTGGCACAAGTAACCAGACACCATTCATCGATTTTATAGAAATCAATGTAGACTCATGGGCAATGATGGGTTCACCTGGTCCCATGCTATGCATCGTGGGGACGTACTTGGCATTCGTTTTGAAAGTTGGACCGAAAATGATGGAGAAGAGACCAGCCTTCCAATTAAACTCCCTGTTGATCATTTACAATGCGTTCCTAGTTATCTTCAGTATCTGGATGAGCGCTATAGTATGATATCGCTACAATTTTAAACAATTTTAAAAGGATGGTACACAATCAGAGATTAATAATTATTTTTTCAGCCGGCAATCTACCCCGGTTTGAAACGTTTGCTCTTCTCACCAAAATGCAGTAATTCGAATCGAGTTCATAGAGACACGCAAGTAGAAGCAGCGGTAAGTTGACAAGTACACGAATCTTAATTGCACGGTAAAAATAATATTATTTTCATTTTGCGTTAACCAGTTGGCAAATTTGGCATGGTGGTATTTTGTAGCGAAGATCATTGAACTTCTAGACACGGTGAGTCAGATATATAATCAATATTTGAAAAGAATGGTCATCGATAGATTATTATTCTGTCATTTCAATATTAATTTTTGTTTCTTTAAGGTATTCTTCGTTCTCCGAAAGAAGCAAAACCAAGTCAGTTTTCTTCACGTCTACCATCACACCATGACATCCGTGTTCTCGTGGTGCTACCTGAAATTCTTACCTGGAGAACAGGGTGCTATACTCGCTTTCCTAAATTCTACCGTGCACATCGTTATGTACGCGTATTACCTGATCGCAGCACTGGGACCAGAGTACCGGAAGTACCTGTGGTGGAAGAAGTACATGACTGGAATTCAACTGGTACGAAAGTTTCTTTATTAAATCTTAAATGAAATTTAGATTTTTATAATCCATATAAATTCTTTGTACCAGACGCAATTCGCCCTTATGTTTGGCTATCTGATGATGATCCTCGTGATGGACTGTAAGCTGCCTAAGGCGCTCACTTACTTCTTCATTACCAATGTGGTAATCTTTATCTACCTCTTCAGCGATTTCTACCGAAAGGCTTACAAGAAGAAACAGCTTTAATATTCTTCGATTCAATAATTTCCGACTTTCTGAACTTAACAGTCCGTTAATTAATATGGAAGTGACCGACATCTGCCAAAAGAAGAAACGTAAAATATTCATATAAATATCTACAAACTGGTTAAACTTGCCAAACAATTTTATTAATAGTAAAGTGGTACATAGATGGAAACAATAAGAGAAGCAAAGAAGAGAAGAAGGTAACTTGAAGAACGTGTTACTGAAACGACCTGATCGTCCCAATTAGGAAGAGATCGGGTTTCAACTTCGTGGGAGATGGTTTCAGTACATTGGGCACAAAATCTGGAGACGTAACGGGGTCTTTCAAAATGTGGGTCAATAGGTCCAGCGGTAACACGTTGTTTGAAGAGAGACACGTCGAACCAACGGAAAAGGACAGAAAAAGAAGTGTCTTGACCAGACCCAAATTGCTCGAGGCTGTAGTCACTACAAGAAGTGGGCTACGACCGAAAAATAAAAAGTAGAAGAAAAGAAGAACCCGGACATTGCCATCGGCTTCGATGGCACTAATGAACAATCGACCCAATCTTTTACAAACGTAAACCTGTTTCAGTGTAATATTTAATTTTTCGGTAGATTGCGTTTCTTCGACTTAATAGAATTATTTATAAATTGTAAATTAAGATTCTTACGTCGATTTGTTCGAAAACTTCAATACTAATTCATAGACAACTCAATATGCCCGCGTGGATATAAGTTGCTCCAGAGTTAAATATTCGAACAATTCGGATAACGTTTTGTAGTGTTTTGAACGAATCGACGAATTTCATAATAAGACACATGCATCTGACACGTTCGACGTTGCGTAACTGGGATTGAAACACTACCGTCGATCGTGACACTTGTATTTTTTTGCAGTTAAGATATGTAAATAAACGGAACAGTGTTATTTATTGAAGCATACTTGACTTTGAAGGCTATTGATAATTTATAAAGACTTATTTATTGCAGGGAAAATATTTTGTAATGGTTTCGTAAATAGCGATTTAATTTTTTTTCATTTCTTTTTTATTTATTGTCTAATCGAGCTCAGTCCCTGAGATTGGCTCATTAATATTTACAATAAGTTTCAATGCTTCAACCAATTCAGGGTACAACATTTTACCGTTATGGAAGATCAAGGATTTCGAAAGATTCGACCTTTCTAATACAGTTCAGTTCTTGAAAAATTGACAACTCTAATTCTACTATTATCATAAAAATATCTAAAATTCCATATGATCTTTCTATTTACTCGTCTTACTTTAAGTACCTTACATATAATGTAAAACGTAAAACGTCTCCCATTTTATCTACACTCTCTTAGAAGAAATAAAAAAAGAAAACAGCGATAATTCGATGAAAAAGATGTACAAAATCGAAGCAAATCTATATATGTATAATCGATTTATCAAATTATTATTACCTTATCTCCTACTTTATACTACAAAATACTCGAAAAAAAGCTCACACGCACGTCTCAGATTCTAATCCCTTTTCTGGGCCTTTCAGGATTCCAAGCGGTACAGTTCTGACAAAGATCTAATTGACTCGAATGAATTGTGAGCAATTATCACCAGGACAAATCAAACAAAGATGTTTGTACGTTCGATCATTGAACACACGATTATTGCGAACGTAGTATTCTGTAAAATTTTAAATCATTCATTAGCCACCACGTTTCAGACTAGTCCGTTTTCCCTTTTCCATTTTGCATATTCCCGTTCGTCATTTTCTTCACCACTTCGTTCTCCTTCTTTCCTATGGATTTGAAATGCCTCTTGCCAGTCCTGTACGCGTGGCTGTAGAAATCAGCGAACAAGAAGTAGAAGAACATAGCGTTCGGTAGAATCAGGATCAAGGACCACTTTGGATAATCACAGTCGTAGATCAATAACTGGCAGCTATGTAAGAATGCCAAGCAAAACTGTCCCTGTTGATGAACAAACAGAAAAAGATTAATTTTTTGATTGTTCCGTCGTTGATTATTTAAACCTCGAACTTTCATTACCATCTGAAGGGTTGTGATATACTTTTTCCACCAAAGGTACTTCTGGTACTGGGGTACTAGGGCTGCTAGCAAGTAGTACGTGTACATAATAATGTGAACAAAACTGTTAATCACGCCTGCAATGGAACAACAGAACAATGGTATAAAACAAGAAAATATTCCACTTATTTACTTTCTAAACAGTACCTATAAAAGTCCCATGGCCTCCAGGATAATACTTGGTCGCACCCCATGAAACCATCGGCATCACAGTATGATGGTACAAATGAAGAAACGTGATTTGATTTTCTTTCTTGCGTAGAACAAAGAAGATGGTGTCCAGAAGCTCGGATATCTTGGCCAAGAAGTAAATGTAAACACCTCTAGCGACCTAAGCGACGCAATTTCTTCGGGTTAAGCGTAAAGGGAAACTGGTAAGCGATGAATTAATGGAAGAAGAGATGGAAATACCCTAAGTGCATCCGGTGAATAAGAATGATCGACTGGCTGACATTTCCAACTGTACTTTCGAAGCCAAGCCGCGTCCAGACCCTCGTAGAATAACCAAAAGCTAAGTAGAACTTGCAGGAAATTGTAGAAGACTAGAATATTCTTCAGCTGGTATGGTTTTCTGTGCTCCATATGCCTGGGACCCCATGACAGAACGAAATATAAATAGCCAATTAAAATACTGGCACCAGGTACTGGCGACGTTATGAGGAACCAGTCTTTCGTCCTAGGATCTATAAAATCGTCAATCTTCGTGTTAAATGAAAACGAATTAACTTGTAATTTATTAAAAGAGAATTGTTTACCGGATAAATCGTGGAACACGAAATGGTAAAATCGTACCACCGAGTTGTTGTAGATGTTCGACATCCTGTCGATGGGGGGTGTACTGCTGATGTTCATTGGAAACGCAACTGAAACAATAAAAAATGATATACATATTAGTGACATTTTCAGAATAGTAGTAGCAGGATATATGTAGACAATAAGAGAAGAATATGAAGAATCATCGATACATCGGGTGGAAACGCCAATCAAATTCAGTTTCATTGGCCGATTAGATTCGTTTCGCGGTATCTGGTTGCGCAAGCTCCAGGATCGACCGATTGCTGAAATTCTACATTCCCACTTGAAATCTGCGTGTGAACCGGTTCCGATTCCATTTCCAACGAAAACGGAAGAAAAACGAGAGGTGGAAAAGCGCTGGTGTACCCGATTTCACAGCCTCTAATTACAGTGTTTAACAAGACTTGCTCGCCCATTGTACAAAAGAGTCCCGACACTTTTTATCTATGTTTGCGCCAAACATTCGATTTAGAGACTGTAATTAAATGAAACTGGAACAAGGTCGATCCTTTTAATTATATGAAAGGTGCGAGAAGACTAGAAAACAGCTTTTGATGGTTTCGAAAATGTGTCAGATGTTTTGCTATAATATTTATCGGTAAACTAAAAGCAATTCGCTAGTCAATTCGAGCGACTACAATCCACCGTGCGAATGTAACTTTACGACTAATCGTAAAATTACGTTCAACCATTCTTCCTCTCCAGGCAAATGGTACAGAATGCCCCTATAAAATGAATTCCGTAATAAAGAGGGTGATTATAATAACAAATTAGGCAAGAACAGCTTAGTTTACTAAGTCACTATTTTTATCACATAGGATCACCTTCTTTTGGGACACTCTGTACTTATGTCTTCTTAAATATCGTAATTACTTAGTAACCTACTTTCTAAATTCCTCCTTCAACTTCAAAATCTCGACATGAACAGACTTGCATAGATGAAGCTCGAAGTAACTACATATTACCTCGTACATAAGCATACTGTCATTACATCCTCCATAGATTTCTATCCTAGATACCGTCAGATAAACCTCCTTTCAGATAATAAAATGAAGACAGAACGAGCAAACGACCCTCATCAATAATGTTCGGACTTTCAATAGTGTTAGAGGAGAACGTTAGGTGCAATCAAGGCGCAATCTCGAGTGCAATGAATTTACTAAATGAATTTACTCCTAGAAAACAAACCAATATTTACCGAAAAACATGTTTCTTCTGAGATATTTGACCGTTGCCTTGTAGACAGAAATTAGCTCCTTTCCCACAAGGCATCGTTAAGAATGTCGTTTCCTAACGATTCGCATGCAGTATCGAGCAAAAACGATCGACTAAAATAAGTGTCGTAAAACCATTCGTTGCTAGGTTCCCGATAACCGATTAATAATTTCTTGCGACCATTTTCATTAACCTAAATTTCCCTTTTTTCACCGACCGCCTGAAACACCTAACGTTCAATTACATGTTGCAACTTCCCCTGTAACGCTAACGTCCCCGTCCATTAACGATCCGCGTTACTTCGTAACACCTTCAGCAGCTGTGTTTTTTATCGAAATTTGCCAATGAGTAAATTCTAAAATGTCCCTTCATTTTTTTTTTTTTTTTTTTTTTTTTCAAGTGTCTCAGGGTCCAAAGTATCATCCCTTGCTTCGTACCGATTAGTGTGTTTCGGTACGTAGCTAATATTTACCCAAGTTACTCCCGAGTAACCGCGGAACACGTTGCGATACGTCTGATGAACTCGGTGAAATCGACAACGCGCAAGACCTTGTACCAAATTCTTAATATAAAAATGAGGAATCTACGGGTCACCCATCGAGGTGCAGTTATCTCGTGGCTCTTTTCCTCGCAACTGAACGGATGGCATTTCGCGTCCACGACAAAACACCGTCGCTAATAAATTCCCCGATTGCTAAGCTGCCGATCTCTGTTCCCTGAAACCGCAATAAGCATTCTTCGCTACTCTCGCGCAACAGCTTTTCATTACCGCTTTTATATCCTTTCGATACCGGTTACCAAACTCTTGCTACCTCCACAGAATTTCGATTCTGAACGCGCGGCAACATTAAATGACCGAGAGTAAGATTGATTGATGAAAACGAGAAGAATTCGAAAAATATCGCTTTGTCTACGATTCTTATAAACAACGACGGCTTTATAGCGTGTGACGTGGTTACCAAGTGCGTATTACGGCATCCTGGTATTGTTATTCCGCAAAGTCAGCAGCTTAAAATCATTTCTCACGGACTTATTCGTACCCGAGTAGATTGAAAACAAATTTTTAATCGGATAATAACTTGTTCTTAACTTAATTTTATGGAAATCTTTCAGAAAGATGATCTAGAACCTATTCGCTAAATTTCAGATTCCTAATTTGAAGATTAGGAATTGTGACTCACAAAAGGATTCCAGGATTTTCGCGCTGATTCCGTTGACAGAAGATGGTTTTCGTCGCTATAACGGAATGCACGAAGTCACGGTTGGCGAATTCGCGGTCGTCAAGGCAAAGAGCGCGAAATGGAAATGCGTAACCACGGTGCATGTGCTTCACCTTTCTCTCGCGTTTCATTTATTCGTTTTTCGCGCGCCAACGCGCCGGCGAAACTGTGCCAATCGCCATCAACTGACTCACTTCGAAATTTCCCTTACGTCAAGTATGGCCAATTTAATAGTTCCCGGCTTGTCAGGTGTAAATGTCAAGTTCGGTTAGCGTTTTGTTTTTTTTCCACATAAAAACTTACCACTTCGGATTCACCGTGCGAGCGAGAATGATTAATAAAAGTTGCAACGAGAAGAATAATTCACGCATCGTTGTCTATCGTTTGGCCAGACAGAAACGTTATCGAGGATTTATTCGCGATTATACATTAACTGCGACAGAACGTCCTTCGTCCGGTTCCCTATGAAGAATAAAAATCCGATCGAACCGTCGCATCACAATCGTGATCTCCGGCTCGACCTTTTCTCGTAATTCGTCTCGACGAAATAAATAGGCACACTGTGTATGCAAACGACCGATTTCCTGCGAACGGTCTTGCAACGCGGCTGGAAAGCAAACGAGAAGCCAGTTGCCTCTTACGACCATCTACTCGAACATAAATTACTTCCAAGTACCCAGTAAAATGCAATAATTCAACGCTTGAATGGTTCGAATCACTTTCCTACTTTTACCTCAAAATTACTTAAGCGCTTGGATTCAACGCAACACCGTATTACCTATCCAAGTAAATCGCGAATCGAGGTCCATAGTGTGACACTGAGGGAGGAGAGAAAAAATATAATCGCGAGGGGTGTCGTAACCTGTCGCGAGTTCCTCGCTTTCTTCTTCCCAAGTATTGTATTTTCTCTTGATTACGCGAACAAGTAAGAGATCTCGTTTACGAGAGACTTCGGCACGCGATCTTTCATCTATTGCCATTGGCAATGAGGTAAGAGCGGAGCACGAGTGTCCACGCGAGTTGTCACCGCACGGTTCCCGGGAAATCCGATTGTTGCATAACGATCTGGTATCGATCGACGACCGATAACGATGACGATCGCTTCCACGAGAAAGCGGGAAGAGAATGGCACGCGCACCGCATTGTATACAGAGTATTTATGCTATTTGTTTCGTGATCTAACTTTTATCAAAATCAAGTCAACCACTTTTCATGCATCGTGTCATGTGACATCACTGGGACTCTTAATTGCCCAGTCCGTGACAGTCGTGTCCCATACAAATAACTGTAATTGCTTCTTGTCTGTTCTAAGATTTAAATGATCATAGATAAGATCGGAAATTAAGATCGTATTACCTTAATTACGCTAGATCAAAGTGGATCTTGGATCTTGATCCAATTTGCAGTGAATACATTTGAAGTTAAGTCTCAAAAGAATTAATGTTAAAAAAAAATACAATATTTGAAAATATATTTTGATTTAATTTTTGTTGAATAAGTTGTATAAAACAAAGTTTCATTGCTCTTAGAACCTTCGCTTGGTCATTACGTTAACCAACGACGAAGTGAAATTTTCCAGCTGATTTATGGGCGTACTTCCTCCGACCTTTTAACCCTCTACACACCTGTGTAACTTTGTGGTAACGCAACACAATTCACATTATTAAGCTACAAAAAAAAAGACAATATTACATTTTTAATCTAATACTTTCGATATGCCATAATCTGTAATTCTGTAACGAATCATTAACTTTCTGCTTTCAAGTTTCTCCTTAAATCACTTCAATTTCTTCTTTCCATGTGAAACTTACAAAAAGGTACGCTATAAAAATCTACTGCAATTCTTGTAAAATTTTATGAGGAAGCAACCAGAGCGACTTGAGCGTGAAATGGTGTTACAGGTTATATGTATAATAATTAGTACAAAGTTGGAAAGTGCGATATAATATGATATTATTAATAGACTAGTCTTCCTCTTGTTCTACTATTATTTTTAATCATGCTTTCGTTAGTAAGGGCGACTGTCGTTGATTGATATCAATCCTACGTAATTTCACGTAAAAATAATAAGAAGGAAATAAAATACATCGAGGAAATGAGCGACGTTTCTCTTTGCAATTCAAACGGTGTTTACCCCTCGAACGTGAATAAATAAATTAATAATAATGTTTCGTTCCTTCGTCATGTCGAATTCCATCAGTTACGTCAATGTTAATAACTATTACTAATTCATGGTTAAGCATACGAAAAAAAATCATTTAATTAACGACTGAAGGAAAACTGGTCGAAAATCCCCTGGAGTCATGGACCCGAAACTTTCGAAACGATGGAAAGTTTCTTTGCTAAACGCGCTGGCTTCGTTTTTTTTTTCGAAAAAGGACAAGAAAACGGATTGAAAATGGCACAAAAGATGCTAGTGTAATTTTCATAAAAATGTAGATAAATCAAAAAAGTGAACTTCACCACCTAGTTTCTAATCTTCTAATTTCGTTTCTAACGAGAGAAAACAAGGAAAACAATTATGTCGAAAGTAAAAAACGCTTGACACCATTAATATGGTCTACATATTGTAATATAATCACCATTAACTAACAAACTTACCGAAGACTCGGAATCGAAGAACAAAATCTCGCTATTCTCCTTGACATTTTCGATTCGCCTACACTTTCAAATGGATATAAACATGCATCTGTTCGATCCTTCATTTTGGAACATAATTTCACATATTATGAACACGATTAAATACCGTATAATTTTCAGTACTCAAAGTCTATCAACATTCCATGTTTCTTTTTATAAGTTATATAAATAATATGCAAACATTTCCTATCTTTGGAAAGAGACAGTGAGGGAAATGTATGAATTTATCAGCCATCTGAAGAAAACCGGATGTTCCATTATCAAAAGATTTCTCCAGTCCAAACTCTGCTATTAATTTTGATAATGAAGGATCTATTACAGGGCAAAAGGATGTCTGTACACAGTAGCAGAGTAAATGAAAGTTAAACGGCAACTCGTTAACACTGGTGCACCGACCTTTTCTCGTCTTGCTCTTGCGCTTTCCCACTTACGTAATTCACCACAATTCCTCTCCAATCCTCCTGACCTTGATCACTACTAATCAATTTTTTACTCATCCCGTCATTTTTTTTCTAATCTTTCATTGCCACCTTTAGTGTGTCACAATCGAATGGCTATAGTCATGCTCAGTAACAAAACTATGTTTACCGGCACAAATCGGAAATTACAGGAAAGCATGTCACCTCCATGGCTAAGAAAAAGTTTCAGAATGAAGCAACCCATTCGAAACAATTCTCCATAAAAACACCACCGTTAGACCGTCGTTATTAGACACCAGTTAACACTATGGTGCAGAAATATAACAGTTGACACATAATCCTGTCAAGATTTCAAGAATTATTTCTGTTACGTCGTTGAAGAAAGGCTTAAACAGAGACTTCAATGTTTCTCAACGAGATGGAAAGTAAATGACAGACACTTCAAATGATTAGCCATGCCAATTTCATACTGGTCGATATACGTTCCTTATCGAAGGTAAGGTGCTACGCCAATGACGTTGTCTAGTATTGGTCAGAGTGAAATTGCAACGTACCACTCGCAATTAGATTTCTAGTTCAAATGCTGGTCGTTCACCCGTGGAATCGACTGGTTCGCGAAAGAGAGCGACCGTTCCGGGAAACGGGCACCGGAAATCTCCATGGATTGTCACGGAAATGTCTTTACTATCATGCGTACTTCGTTGAATCTTTGACGTCTGCGATTGCAAACGATGAAGAACGATGGATGATCTGTAAAAGCGACAAACTTGAACCCTCTGCCTCGGCCTTGTCTCCACCATTACACAAGATCACTTGGCGTTCGAATCTACCCCTTCGAGTTTAGTAGAGTTCTTCCTTGCAACTATCCGCAGAATAATGCCGGATCCACGTTCCCATAAAATTCCGTTCTCGCTAATATAACTAACCAGATGCTATCAATTTCGTAGTAACGGGATTGCAGAGACGAGTAACCGATGAAATGTACAGAGAACCGGTCAACAGGACCGTAGAAAATCGTGTTATGCTGTCTTGCGTTAGAGAGAAAGACCGGTTAGGGAATTGAAGCAGGAAGTAAGTGGCTGAATGAAAGAGCCTTGCAAGGACATTTCTGTTCGAAATATCAAAATATCAGGATTCAAAAAATCCTTCGAAAATGCATCGATCGTCTGATGAGCAAGGCATAATTTCTAATTTTCTTTAGAAAATATTGTAGAAATTACTTCAGGAAATAACGAGTGAAAATTAGTGGAGAAATTGGTTACGATTCAGCTCTTACATAGTAGCTAAGCTAATTGCTATAAATAATGAAACGTACACCCAGGAAACTTATAATTATGCCTGGTTTGAACAGATAGAAGAAACTGTTGAATAATAATTACGCAGCATCGTGTTTTAATAAAGTTGTTAAGTGACAGATTGGAAGTTCTTACCAATAATGAAATCAGCTCCCAGATAATCGTACAGTGACCAACGTCACACCACCATCGTCGATCAGTAACAAAATTTGTCCGTCGATAGGATCTACCGAATCCTCGATAGTCTATTTGATCCCCAATTATTCGATATCAAAGTACCAATCGTTATCGAACTTGAAATGATCGAAGATCCTTGATAGAACAAGAGGGTGAAGTTGAATGATAGTAATCGTCGGTGGTGTTACGATCGAAGATCGGTGTATGCGTGCATGTGTGCGTATGTACGTGTGTGTACGCGTGAGAAGATCAAGAAAGCACAGACACGATTCTCGATCTCACGCGATCCGACGTTTCTGATGGACTGAGAAGACCGATTTGATCGAGCCACAACGCTGTTACTTTCTACCAACAGGGAGTAGGAAAGGTTGACCGAAGTGGGGTATCAAACGATAAGCAAACCGTGGAATAGCGACATGTAGCCGAAATTTAAGCATAATATTAGTATGGCAATTAGTGTTACTTTTTTTAAATTTTGATTTTGATTTTGATTTTTCTAAATAATGTTGGGCAAATATTTTTGATTGGGGGTGTACGCATATTATTATGATAGTTTCCACCCCTTAAGAGTACCCCTTAGAAGTGTAATCTATTTTATTGTGTTCCAATTTGCGTTATTGCTCATGTAATAATCATAACAGTAGGTAGAAGATGAAGCAAATAACCATCTATTAAGCCTTCGAAGACGAATTTAGTTACTAGATGGACTCATTACGACGTTATTTGCCTAAGTTACATCACGTACTGATGAAAAAGTTGCATAATAAAACTTCACGTGTTTTTTTCATTCCTTGCTCCAACAAACTTTGTATCATCTAAACGAATGGTACTTTAATAGCATCATAAAGTATTGTAACTTATTAACTTGATAATTTCCCAATTAGCAACGATTCATTTCTTAATAAAGAGTGAAGAAGAACGAAGTAAGAACAACCGACCCAGCACCACCGTTCCAGGGTTAATTATCCAATAATTTAATTTCATATTTTCCCTTTGAATTAAAAAAAGAGAAAAAAACATGTTTGATAATACAACTGGTAGCACGAACACAAACGTAAACATATTCAAGGTCATTCAAAGATCAATATATTATAAATCGTTTAATTCTTGTTTCATCATCAAACGAAAAGAAGAAGAAAAAACATAAAGATTGGCTAATACCGTCCGACAATGTCCTTCGCGATGCTAGATGCTTCCATCTATGTATTCAAACTTTTGAATCAGCATGAATGCGTACAATCATTCAAAGAACATATCATTTCTTTTTCAACGTTAACATTCGGTGCTAAACAGAGAATCAATTACGAAAGTTGGAAATCGTTGGGCCGAGGGAGAAAAGTGTCGTTTACCTGAGCGTTGCATACCTTCGACATTCGAGTCCTTTTCGAGAACAAGGACCTTGATCGATGTGTCGTAGTTCGAGAGAAAGGGTAAAAGAAAGAACGGAACCCACTGAGGCCGACAAGAAATCGTGAAAAAGCAAGGTGTCTCGCCATGTGGAGCAAACTAAGAAAAAAACAGCGAAGCAATCGAGAAAATTCTCTAACGTCTATTTTGCTTCGCTAAACGTTCCCAGGAAGTTGAGAAAATTGAGTATGGTAGCCTTCCTCAAGACTATCAAGACGCTACATTTTGCTTTTACCTTTTCACGATAGTTTGCGAAAGAAAAGGAAAACATATTGCAAAACGTAATTGCGTTTCGTTTCTTTTCGGGTGTTTGCACATTTTTACGGCCAATGAGCAACAAAATATTGGTGAATGTAACCAGGCGAATGTACTTACACCTTTTACGCCTTTTTCCCTTGCCGAATTGATATGACTCGTAAAGTGCGTAAATTTTCCTAATAGAAATCGTGCGTCTCCGGTTCATCTTTCAACACACACGATTATTTATATTAATTAGAATTAGCGCTAGTGCGAGTATTCGCAACGGCTGTTGGTCGATTGCAAAATCAAAGGGAGAGAGCCGATCTTCAGAAGCAGTTGGACCGGCCTCTTGGTAAACAGCCGGCTCCTCTTTCAGGTTTGCTGTTTTCCTTCGATCTTCGAAGCTAAAGGCGAAAAGTCTCGACAACAACTAAATTACAATACAAAGGACGTTAAAAATTAGCGTAAAGCTGATTATGAGACCCGCTCGAGCGATTCCACGCGTGACCGACCGGATCAACCAACCGATTCTTTGACAAACGACGTTTTTAGTCTTTGTATATCCATTGATGATCACTATTCGTAAAACACCGTATAGGGTGAGTTATGAAGGAATGTCTGATCCTTGGATACACAGTGTGTTATGTAATTAGTAGTACAAATGAAAAATATTAAAATTTCTTTTCAATTCGTCGTCAGCAAACAAATATTTCATAACGGATATTAAAAAACCAACAAAAGAAATAAGAGAATCACATCATCATGTTTGTGATGACCGCAATTGATTGCAACTTGCAATTCCACGAAAGGTATCCAGGATGTGTAACTGAAGAAAATGTCAAAAAGTCACCGTTTGCGGTGCTAACTACGTTATTATGCTAACTATTAAATGAGCTAGCCTTGTATGATAAACTTTCATTTTTCGACAATTCTATAACGAATAATTTATACCATGAGGGTCAGTAGTGGTTTAATACCAAATGCACATAAGTTACAAACAATCAAGTTCAGCATTTTTTCCATAACATTAAATCAACAGCACGGTTATTTTTCTTACGAAGAATATCATGTCGTCAAGTGCAGTGACACCTGACCTTAACGAATATTTTCGGACTTTGTAATTTAATCGAATGATGACGAATCTACGATGAAATGAATCGATACGAATCTATAAAACTGATTCATAACAATTATTCTACTTGCTCCAGCTATGAAATAGATATTGCGCATAATAAGTGATTTTCCTCGTTGATTAACATTGAATTACCATAAAAACACGTGTAGCACATTAGATGTAATATAATAATTACGATTTGCAATAGAAATTAAATTTATTCTTCGACTTCATAAGTAATTAATAGCGCTGTAACATGCAATTTTACATGCCATTCAGAAATCTCACACGGTTTTTCTAGTTTTTCATGCTGTGCTATAAATTCGATCGACACCATCGAGATCGAGCTTGTACAATTTGTCAGGAAATAAAATTATTCATCGACAATACGAGTTCATTAAGCTAATTAATCATTCTGAAACATTTCCTTTTACTTCCTGTATAAAAAGTGATGGTCGCCGGAGGCGATCGAACTCTGCAAATTACATTAATCGTATAATGATGTATGCAATGACGCACCGTCTGCGTCTTATGCGATTTATCCAATGCAATCGGCGACGCACCACAAACTCCGTTCGAATTTGTGAATGCACCGTACTACGCTCGAGGGAAGCGAATTCCTGTTTTCATACGGCTCGATTGCACATTTCACGTCGATTGCAAAATACCGCGTACTTTCCTCGCGTTCTGATTTCGTCCTATCTCGAAGCTCGGCCCGAACGATCGATCGAATGCTTTATTGTCCGCCGTATGTCATTTTTCGCACACGTACAAGAATTTGCAAATTTTTCACTCTATATTGTCTCAGAAACGAGTATACTTTTCAATGAAATATGCGTTAGTTAGTTAGTAAATCCAATAAACTAATAATATAAGTACAATTATCAGCTATTACACTCTTTTTTACAAAACGAAAAATGTTTTTTTGCAACCCAATAGAAAGAAAAATTAAAAAGTTCGGCTACAGGGAACGCGATATGTTAACTTTCGTCCGATCATGGAGCGCAGACAGGTTGCCATTCAACAGGCGTCCGATACATACGTGACACGTGAATTTTGTAGAAAAATTCATTGCGTAATTTATGAACAATAAATAACAAAAGACTTTTTGATAAATTTATCTATATTAAAAGAGAACTTTAGAATGTTCTTTTTAAAAAATAAATTATTCGGTTACATGTACTATAACTGCTCTGTTTTTTTGCAATGCATAAATAATTCATAGGAAGATGATTATTTTGGAAAAGATTCAAGAACATACTTTAACGTATCCCCCCAGCTAGGTTTTTGAATCCGCCCTTGCAAACAGTTAATTTGATTACAGTCAAAAAGAATCCGTCAAAAAGAAAAAGAACTGCAAGTAACTTGACTTTGATTCGTGATTAGAATTCAAATCACTATTCTATCCTGTTGAAACGAAATACTAGTACACTATTGTTCGTAAGACATGTTTACTAGAGACAGATGCCTATCTTCGCCATAAACACGTTCGAATAAATCCTCGAACAAACACGAAACATGCATCCAATGAAAATAAAATAAAAACTTTTGTACTTGTAAATTTCTAGAACGAAAAAGATAGGAAAAAGATTCCCAAAAAGAATGATGACGTCTCGTGGGTGCATTAGAATTTAAGGTAGGTCGCGAAGTATTCGGTTCCGTTGCGAATTCGTCATACAAGCAGTTACGAATTCACCGTCTAAAGCGAAAGGAAAAGTAATCGCGTATCAGATCGAGGGAATCTCCGTGTTTCTATTACCGGATGAACGTGAGGAGCATGATAATTGCCCATTCCCGAGTAACAAAGCTTCGTTTCATTATCCTCAGAGGATCAACGAGCTTCAACGGGAAAACTGGTTCTGCTAACATTTGAATTTTAAAATCTGGAATTTCACGAGTCAAAAGTACGTGGTCTAGTCCAAAAATAATGATACTACATTTATACTTATGAAAGTATAAAAGGGTTAATTAAAATCTGACATATTTCCTCTGAAATCATTTACACATCCAGACTCGGAGTGTTTTATCAGATGGCCTAAAAATGTATCGCTTTAAAGAATTTACCAAAGAAAATAACGGACCCACTACCCATTCTTTGGTATCATTAACACTGCCGTCAACCTCGACGAGAATTTAAAACTGGTCTCTGTACCTGAACTTTGTTCACCGAGTGTCCACCAACGAAATTCATCTCGCCATTAATGCTTCACCTGCGTCCGTGACACAGTTAACTCAATATTACATAACAATTCCATAATCCACCTGTATGCGATAAGTTCCTCGAAATCTTAATTTAATTACAAACTAACCGACCGTTTCAACGAACTATGACTATCGTCCAAAAAATATACAGGGGTGCAAGGTCCGTTTTTCTTCTCACCGAGCCGTTGATTTTTCGATTAAATAATGACACTTGGTCGCGTAGTCGCATCTGGATCGAATTTGACCCTACAATTAATATCAAGTATGGTAGTGTAATTCAAAATTTGTAATATATAAAAAAAAATTAAACGGAAGTTTTAATTGGTTTTTGTATCTTTTGACCGACTTAGTGATCCTTTGAAGACGCGACCTTAATCCACTGCACTGAATCCGAGAGAAAGCTATATTGCTTAATTCAATGCAAGATATACATGTCATCGGTGAAGCAGCTAATTATTATCAATACAGGAAATATTTCAATAGAGTAAACAAATAAATGACATGATTTTATTTCATAATTATTCGACAGATCTTATTCAATTTTCGTCGTACGATAAAGACGTTTGCGTGATGCAAAATACGCACAGAATTTCCTGGAAGATGTTCAACAGGAAGATCAAAGATCAGCTAGCAATTGTAACATTAAAATAAAACAAGTTCCTACAACCTTGGTGATTATTCAAATTACATTCAATGCCATTAATCAAAAATATAGTTGATCATAGCCTTTTAGCGTGTTTTATAAACTCCTGATTATGTTATTTCCTTAATCCTACCATTCACGTTATTTATCCACATTCCTCTGGATTTCCCCCAGAACTAAAATACTTGTTCCTTTAAGCTTTAAAGGAAGCCCACGTTGCACCCAAGTGTACAGTATTACCTTATTTACTAATCGTAGGAGAAAGTGAGGATAAGGGTTAAACAATGTCCGCGGGTGGTTTAAAGCCATCGCTAAGAACAGGTGTCTATCGGGGCGCGTTTCGAATCCCACAACGACCTTGCCCGGAGGGTGTACAGCTGTCCGAAGTCTGTAGTTTCCCTCTCTCGCGACCTACTGGCTCTTGCTAGGAAGGGATACAGACCTTGACTCCCCGTGGCACGAGATTTTTAGGCGATCACCTAAGGCCCACACGCTCCCACCCTGACCACCGCTCTTACCGAACCCCACTTGTCTTAACCAATACTTAAACCGTGAGTTCGCTCCGCCGCGGACTATTCACGCAGCATCGATCGTTCGACCCACACTCTGTACATGTGTATTCGCGTGAACGCGTGCACACGCTCGCGAAAACACACACACATACGCGTGTACACAGGGCACATCACGAAAAGTGTGTGTCGTCGCGAACGCGTGCCCCGAAACAAGCGAAACTGTGACCGAAATTGTGTTCTAACCCTGTCGCGTGTGACCCAACGTGTGAAGGGAGAGAAAACTTTGTGATCAGACCCATTTCGGATATTAGTGAACTATACAGAGTGCACAGTTCCTTGAGATAATGCGCTTCCTTTGACAAGATTTACAATTAGTTTCGATAAAACGAGGAAGATTTGCTTTTTTTAATGTACATTTTCGAAAAGGAATTTCACTGTTCTTAAGATTGAGAAGGTGGTAGCTGTTGGTGCGTTAGACAAGTTTTTTTAGGAGAATAGGATACTGGACAGGTCCTGGATTATCGAGGTAGATATCGCGGTGGAAACTCGGGTGCAGTGGTCGGACTTTTACTTTGGAAACGCGACGTCTTTTTTGTTGGTGGAAAGGTAAATCGGTTTTTGATACGCTTCTTTTTATCGTTGTTAGTGGTGCCTGGGTTTAGTCTCTCTGTCCGGCGGCTTTAAAAGTGGAGCGATTAATGATTACCTCGACGAATAGATATCCTGTTATTGTGAAAACTGGGATGAGAAGAATTTCAGATAGATTCGAAGTAATAATATAATGACTGGCACTACCGAAGTGTATCAATAAATGAGAAAAAAAAATAATGAAAGTTTTAAGTGAAAGAAACTCTACGTTCCTTTGTTAGAAGAATACAATATTGCAGATTCATTCAATGCATTCTCACTTTAGTATCCTGTAGTATCAGATCTCGATTAAAACACCTCGCATTTGATCTATTTGGATCGGAATATTTTGATTCATAGTAGATATGGTATACTTATTATTGTTGGATTAAACAAGTAGAACGCAACGTGCTATGCGGTTAACGTGTTAACTTCGAAAGTAGAGACTTCTTATTAAGAACTCTATCATTTGATGTTCCAATCCAATCATTTAGTTTACGACAGTCATCAATATTCTGTTTCCATTAATGCACCTCGAAGCGTGTAAATTGTATGCAAAATATCCTATCTTCAATCATTAGAACACGGACGTTTATGTAATTAAACAATTTAAAAAAGAAAAGAAACAAAAAATCGGTCAAGAATTGATATTTAGGTATAAGTTTGTTTCGACATTAGAAAAAAGTTTATTATCTTGCATATTTATCACATATTCAAATAAGTTACTAATAACATTTTCCTGTTTTTCTTTTTCTTAATTTTTCAAATTAAACACACAAATTTCTCACAAACATAATTATTACCCAATACGTATACATTTTTTATAAACATGTTCAAAAAAAAAAATTTCGTCTTAAATAAATTAGTATAAGGGAAAAAAGTTAAACAACACAAGTATAACAAATGTTCCCAGCAAACGTAGCCCAATGCAAACGAATGAAATAAACCTAACCGGTTTATGCAAATGTATCTCTCAATTAATTAATATCCATCTGAAGTGTTTTGGTACACTTTCGAAATGCATTTGCAACGTGATTTACAGTGTATATTATCCGGTCCTACCGTAATCTAGTAATGCACCCAGTTTACGTATGATTGAACGAAAATCCATATTTGTGGGTTGTTCTATTTATTTTTTTGAAATTCAATCCGATTGCGAAAATATCAATCAGAAGAGAATGTAGAAAAAAGCAGTAAGATCTGTTAGAGAGTCCCACGTTATGCACTGCTTACTAGGAGAATTTATTAGAGAAGACTCTCCTTTTCGCTTTCGCAAGTAGAATATCACCCTAAATGATCAGACGGGCCGCACGAAAAACCTTGCAGAACGCGCTATTCAGTCAAATTTCGTGTCAATTACATATATTTGGTTATTGTAGATGACGTGATGAATTTATTTATGATATTTTTAATAATTATAACTTTTTTTAATAATAATACTCATCGACTGCCACAGTGAAAGAGACCGCGTATAGTACGACATTCTAGAGAGTTGAATATAAAACTGAACAAGGCTCACAGGAGCTCATAAAGGCTTACAAAGACCGACGAAAGAGGCTCAGAAAAGTGAACTATCTCTAAATGACCGCGGAATTCTGGTATAGAGAAAACGAAAGAGGGATTTGTTGGCGAGCAGCGGTGAAGCTGTACCGTAGAAGTGGTTCGTCTTGGCTTTCTAGTGATCCACGATCGATTTCATCGTCATCGAAAATTGCACGCGCATCAAGAGTGAAGAAACAAAACGTACATCCCGCGGAAGCAGAAGTGGGTCGCGCGTACCTCTGGGCTAGTAATCGCTTCGAATCACTTCGATCGTACACTCACTTGCATAGATGGGTTTTCTTTGTCAAACGGAAGCATAAGCATCCTGATTTACTCTTGTCGCTTACATGTCACGTGTAAGAAAAGTGAAACACGAATAATTTACAACATAAGAAAAAAGAAGGTAAAATATTATCTGACCCCTTTTTGGGTGGAATTTATTGAAACAAGCTGACGTTTATCTGAAACAACTCTTTATCACCTTTCTTTCTCTACTCGTGTGGGCATTAAAGAGAAATTAGCCTATAAACAATGTGCTACATGGATGCAGGAATTTGACCCGTGTAACGAGACTTTCAACAAGCTCCGAACAAGCTTTTCCTTATCGTCGACACATACCACTTAACTCTAATACAAATGATTATTTGATGAAACTGTCTAGCTAATAACTTACTGTCGGTCAAATATTCCAAGCAACAATGTTGATTAGAATACTTGCAAGACTCTTTCCATCTTAAATTGGCTGATGTCAAGAGATTTCTCTGTGCAAGCAGCGAAACGAAGTATAAAGAAAAGAGGACACAAAACTGAAAATCGATTTCGCGCGAGATGAGAAACTTTTCGTCAAACACGCTCACACTGTTCAATGAATTCATAATGCGGCTACAAATTACTCGGTAGTTCTATCTTTACTGATGAATGAGGCGAGCGAGATTCGACTCATATTTTATTAATAGTAGGATGACCAGTATCGAATCGTCAATTCGAAATATCCTTTCATTAAATTAACATAGATTACTTTCAATTCTAACAATTTTTAATAATTCACATTCATTTTCTTCTTAATTAGGATAAAAGAATTTCGACATTTCCTCAAACGAATACGTGCCCTTAGGATCGTTGGAAAAATTTCTCACGGAACTGTCACGCGTTCAGACAAAACGGCTGTTCTTTTTCGGCCTGCATGGTCAATTACCTGATATCGCGTAGACCTCAAGAGAATGTCCGAGCACGTCGAGTTACGCAACTGAGTGGACGAAACGCGGTTTAAATATTCGGCACAAGGTCGCTGGACCATTTTCGGTCAAGCTGGTTCGCGTGCCCCGCGTAAAACGTCGAAACTACGTAAAATCACGAACCAACAACGATGTTTGTACGAAAGCGAAATCGTCTGTCAACAATTACAGCGCTCTTAACACTGAAACCACGGATATTACAAACGTACAACGCGTTATTAGACTGTGATTAGACCGCAAGCGTTTCATTAATCCAATCTCGAACACGATATACTGACAACGAACATCAATTTATCTGAAATATGGGGTTCGCCGATTTCAAGGAAATACACGAATAATTCGTTTAGACTAGGAGAAAAAAAAGAAGTCGCTCGTAAATAGGGTGAGAATGGGGATATTTAAGAAATCATCGATTAGATATGTGCAGAGATAGGGAGAAAGAAGAGTATCAACTTGGAATCACAGTGATAAATGATAGGCTGGAAACTTTCTTGGAATCGTACGGTATGTTTTCTTGAATGGTATTCGTAGAAGAAGAGTAGAAGGTTTCGATGTTAATCGGGGACAGTGTGTAGCTAATACCATTCCTCTGAACCGGAAACCGTGCGATGAAAGTGAGAAGAATCGAACCTGTGTCATTTTGCTCGGCGAAACGTGGACGATTGGTACCGTTAAGTTTCCATTTGCTATTAACGGATGTTAAACGAACGCATCTAGACAGCCACGTGCTCTTGAAACTGGTGAAAGATCGTATCTTCGTCTTTAGCCAATTACGGGGACAAATGGAGATTGAAATCAGCCTAATTAACGACTTTGAATATAATTATCTTTCTATGTACTGATAATCATTAATGTTGAAGTAGTAAATAAATGAGAAATCAGGATCACTTACGACTCAACATCCGATTATTATTCAAATCGTAAATGAACGATCAATCCAATTAAGAATTTAAGGTCAAGCTAATTAACGACTATTCCTGTTTAATAGATTATCAAAGTTTCCGTAGGAATCTGTCGCCCATTTCCTAGAAAATTATCTTACCTAGCCAATCGCAAACAATTTTTGCAAAAATCTGAAAGTATACCACCAAAACGATAAATAAGACTTTCGAGTGGAAAGTTCAGAATTTCTATCGAATTGGAGGAAACAATTAGCTAATTTTCTTCCGTAGAAAAGAAACTATGTGGCATATCGATGAGGTAGAAAAATAGAAAAGCAGCGAAGAAGAAGGAAGGATAACGTTTTGTTCGACGGTTCGTCGAAAGGATAGTCGTACAATAGAAATTTCACGAAAAACCGTTTTAACTAGTTAATAAATATACAGTGGTTAAATTTCTCGGGACCGTACAGCTGTGTAACATATAGGAACTCGAAGAGCAGGAGGTTAAGGTTATCGAAAAAACGAAGGAGAAACTCGATGAAAACGGAACACGGCTCATGCTTGGATACAGTACAACAGTTGCCAACTCCTAAGAAACCAGCTAATACAGATGTCGATGATTATTAGCCACGGTCTGGCTGACGTTTGTGCGTAGAAAGCGACTAAAACCTGCTAGTTTGCAAACGATGATTCGGTTTTTAACGCGTTTAGCGTCGAGAAATGATTTCATGTTAATAAAACAAGCTAAAGTGAACCAGAGGGACATTCGCTCTAGAACCAACCCTTTTTCGGCCATTTCCGGTCAGATCGGAAGTGACAAAAAAAAAAAAATTTGACCCACTAAACACAATGGCGTAAAAATTTTTTCTAAATGCTGTAGCCCCCTTATCAAGATTATCTTAGATACGGGTTGGCTAATAAATTTGAAATCGAATTCAAACGATATCGTGTAATCTCTAATTTACGCATAAAACGCTAAAAAAAAGAGTACAGAGGATGAGTTTTCCACATAGGATAACTTACATTTTCTACACAGTCCTCGGCGTTAACATGCAACATTTCATTCGAGACTAATTAAAAATATTAGAACCTGTTGTTGAAACTCGTTTCGCATAACACGAGGCAAACTGCAATTGGGTCATACTAATGAAACGATAGAAGTTGAGGAAAGTAACAGAACATCTGCTCTTATTGCAATATTATTTAAACCATTTCTTCGCAATACTTTAACATGCCAAGTAGCAAAGATACGGACATTATAACTGTTACCCGTAACGTGAACCGAGTAACCGAAAGAGAGTGAAAGAAAATTTTGGGTCAGTCGAACACGGGTCATCTCAAATTGGAGAAGACAGGATGAATGAGAAAAAGATGGAAGAACAAGTTTCGACAACCGATGGAGCACGCGTTCCGAAGTAATTATACCTGCAAAGTTCACGATGTCTTCCATTATCCTCTCCCCCCGCATTGTCTTGTTCTTGTCAAGGTAATTTCCTCGAAAGACTGGAGAAAACCCTTAAAAAGCGACGTATCGATCACAGGAAGAATCCCAAAATAGAGGAGAAATAAAAAAGCCAGCCAAAGAAGAAGAAGAAGAAGAAGAAGAAAAAGTTCTGTGAACAAAGCAGATATGGACCAAGGAAGAAAACGTACGATCTATACCGCAAGAGATCGTGACGAGGCGGAAGAGACGTGTTATACAGGCTGATCGGTATTTAACCGGATGGTTGACCCACTTACCCACTAAACTCTAAGCAAGCAAGCGTGTTTTAGAAGGTGCCGTTCGAGCAAGCATCGTCCTCGTCATCACCGTCATCGTCGATATGATTATCACGTTCGAATTCTCTCTCACAAGTGGCTTGCTACTTCATCGATCAGACGGTTACCTTTCTCTTTTTCTCTTTGCTCTTTCTCGTCGTGACCAATAATCGCTTGCAACCAATGGTACCTCCGAAGCACGAACCGCCATGGGTAGTAACGATGAAGCTTTAAGGCTCAGCCCTTGAAACTCCAAACATGTTGAGCTTCTCTAAGTTCGTGAACTTTGCAAATAATTACTTTAGGCATCAATGAAACGAAAAATAGAAGAAGATTCACGCGATCTCATAGATAGATGAATTTGTGAAGTTTGAAGAGCTTGTATCGCATCCTGTGTTAATGACATACTCATCGCTAGTGCCTATCTGTGTTTCACAGCTTCTCAAGATAATCGAGACTTTCTCTGTAACGAGTACCGTTCCTCTGTTAACAGCTAGGAATCTCCTCGTGTAGATTCTAGGCGCCTTCTCGTGTACCTAAGTACATACATTACCTATGACAGCTTTCTTTCAACTCGGATAAATTCTTCTCTATCGTCTGATATTTTAATAAAGCATAATAGCATTGACCCATTTGCACGCGTAACGTGCTAGTCACTTCATCAATTGTCAATCAACAATTTTACTTTCTAAGGACTTACTACAAAGTCTTTATACTTCGGATCGTTTCTTTATTAATTTCTGTAACTTCTTTTCATTGCCCAAGAGTAATGGTGGCCATATTTATGTAATTGAAAAATAATTCAGAAGACCATGACCGTTCAAGTGAACGCTTCGAAGGACGAAGAGTTTCAGTGGCGGGGAAAACATCTCGATTGGAGATCCCCAAGGGGAACAACTTTGAAGACGACTGCTTTCGTTGTCGAAACTTCACCACTAAAATACCATTATCGATACAGTTTCATCGCTTTTAGAACAAAGCACGTATATAAAGAAAAGAATTGTTTTAAATTATATATTCATTGGGGTGATGATTTACTTCTAATAAAATATTCCACTCCATATACAGAGATTTCGTTTGAAAGCAGCTACGTATGATCGTTACTCCAATTCTCATGACGGAGATATGAATTTATTATGTAAAGAGAAAAAAAGTTACCAACTAATATTGGCCTTAGAACATTCGGCGTATGTATCGTCTGATTTTCTGGTCTAGTTATGCGACCGACTCACCGTGTCTAACGAGATTCAGGATTGCGCTTTCATGCACGATGCATTATTTCATGATACGCGTGATAAATCTAACCATCCAACGAAACGAAAACAAAAAAAAAGAAAGGAATTGGGAAAACGATGTGAAATTATTCATCGAGGGGAGACCAAGCTTTTGTCTTGTTGCAAAGAATAGGTGAAGAGTGTAGGAAACTTCAAAGAATCCTCTTTCTCGCTTGGAAAATTTGCCCGGGATGCAAAAGGCGCATAAGCAACAATTCGTCAGCTATCCGAGGAAAATTACGACGTTTCGTTTGTTATGTCGCATCGCTTACTAATCTACACGGTATGAATACGACAAGCAAGTAGCATTAGATGCAGAGCAGTATTGCTACATCAGCGATTGCGAATGTGCAAAGGTACGAAAGTAGTTTTTATTAAAAAAAACAGTGGTCCATAATTGTAATATTCTCGACTGAAATTTGCGAATGATCAGAAAGATAATAGAAGAATCAAGGATCAAGAACAAGTGAACCGACAAGACAAAAGAGAAAGGTGCATATCATCAGCGATTCAGAAGAAGGGTCGACCGAGTTTATCAAGCCGTATCCTGATGCATTTCGCGACTGCAAGTGCACCCAGTGGCCGTGTTGCATCCGTTGAAAGGTTGATTTATCGTGACAATCGGAAAAACGAATGCAATGCTAACGAGAAAAAGGTTGTATTCCGTCGAAAGAAATATAGTGTTACACGACTATAATTTAAACACGTGTAAACGTCAGTTTGCTCAAAGATCGCATTAAAAAATCGGTGTTTGCGCTGTAATACTCTGTTTATCTGCTGCTCCAGCAACTACAATGCAACAAGAATGAAGGAGAGCATGACGTCTATTCGAACTTTCTGACCTGTCGCGTTTTACCTGCAACATTTCCTCGCGTGAACGTGCCTAGAACGATAGAGTAGCTCGTTCAGGATCTCCCTGACTCGAATTTGACTAGAACAAGACGATTGTAAATCATGAAGAATTGTTTTTATGCTACTAAGCCTATCGACTACGCAGACTTTAACCCCGTCTCTTTAACCTTTTATACACGTTCCATCAGGATTCAATCACCATCACTTTAATGAATATCGTTACTCTTGTCTCCTTTAGCATATTTTAATGAAATTTGACCTTCGAAAATAAAACCTGCTTTATTTGATTACCTGAATGCTTTAAAAGTACCCATTAGTTAATAAAAAAAAAAAAAAAAAAACAAGTATTTTACATATATCAACGTTAATGACCGTCATCTTTTTTTGTACTTTCAACGTTTCCTTCTTTACGTAATAGACAAATTTGCAAATGTCATCGATTCTACACGCCTATATTCGAACGATCGAAATTTATTAACCCGTTGGCGACTGTATCTTAGGATATTCGGTTAGAGACGCGTATATGCGGAAATAAATTTTTAGCAATCAAACGAAGGTTTCGATTGAAATATTCCTTAAGATATTGAAATTTACAGAAATGACGTCGGCAGCGGCGGAACTGGTTGCAGAGAGGGAGCCTGAACCAAGGATCGAGATGACAGATACGAATCGAACGTTCGTTGGTGCTCAAGGATTGGTCCGGATGGCCCTGGATCAGTACACGGAAATCCTCGCGACGATTTCAGACCCACGTGTCAGCGATTGGCCTCTGATGGACTCACCTATCCCTACCCTTTTCATCGTTATATTGTATCTGTACGGGGTGACGATATTCGGTCCGCGGGTGATGACCAATCGGAAACCTTTCAAATTGAGGGAAGCTCTGGTCGCTTACAACGCGTTTCAGGTGGTCTTTTCACTGGGAATGCTTTACGAGGTAAATATTCTAGACCCTAAAAGGACACCTTCCTTCGAAGATGACTTTGTAAAAACAAAGTTGATTTAGAGCAATCACGCGATACTTAATCTGACAAGAAAAGAAAATTAATAGCCTGTAACAAGACATCGGATGACATCTGTCTGGAAGGAGGAAACGTTTAGCTCGGTTCCAAGGTTTCGAGAACGTTTCGAAACGGTACAAGCTTTCTCTAAACACTAACAATCTGATGCACATGAAAGGTTCGCGAGAGATCGATGCAACTCTTCAATGAGATCCAAAGTTCATGGCTCTCCGGGCACCGAACACCTCTCTCCGTAAACGCAAGTAGGCCATCGGACGAAAATGTCAGAGAACTATGAAAAAAATAGAATTGCTTGCAGCTAGAAAAGATTTTTTGATACCGTACTAAGTGTAACAGTGAAAGCACGAATAACACTTCAAGAGTAATGATATTGAAACGAACAAGGGTGGTATGTTGTTCGAGATCCTTAAGCAAGCGATGCAATGTGACAAATGCCAGATACCTGTTCGAAGAATAAACACTAGGTACGAAGAACGTGTACGCATTCTTTCAGCGGCGCGCCAAAGCGAAAGGGTTACGTTCAGCCCATGGTAATCCATCGATGGGTTACCAGCTGTACTGTCAGGTGGCGTAATTCACCGGTGGGTCACATTACCCTCGAAATTTTAATAAAATATAAATTATAGATCGGTTCTAAACGCCTCGATAGAATGGAAACTTCGACTTGACGCAAACGGAAAGAAGAAGAAATCGTGTTGCGACACTCGCGATTGCATTGTAGCCGGTTCTAACGAAACAGTTCGAAATTTCTTGGCGATTTTGAAAGAAGCAAAGAGCGAACGAACGGAATTCGCGAATTTCCAACGCGATTACCAACGGCAGAGGGTGGGAAAGCGTGATTCGCGAAACTCGTGCGGTTGCAAAAACAAAAAAGAAAAAGGGAAAAAAAAAACACAAACTACGCAAACTCGACTGCCGACAACCGTTTCCACGAGATTTCCCAATCGATTTGTACACTCGAGCTCGCGGTTCGTTAAAGGCGAAGCATCCTGTTTTCGACTTTCCATCAGCCGTTCCTTCGTTCTTAGATTCTAGGGAGCAGTACGGGTGCGAACAGTGCTTAAATAAAATAAACATCTTCCGTGACATTTTTTCGAGATATTCTATACCCTTGATTAGTGTGATAATTGAATTTCAAGTGTAAAGTCTGAGGAGAAGGAACGAGTTTTTAAATTGAAGAAAAAGTAACTCTTTAAACCGCTCGTGCTTACGACGAATAAGAACCGTTGATGCAATTGCCTTTCACGTTTTAATTCTTTGTTAATGCAACGCTCCAGTTTCAAGTGTCGTAACGGAAATGAATTTTATAATATTTATCACATAGGTAGTAGCAATAGCAGTCTGACCACTTAGAAACTGTTCACTGGCACAGTGGAAGTAGACGAACGTAGTAAGACACGTTAACCCTTCCGATCCGATATCGGCACGCTACTTCAGTTTAAATCCTCTAATAATAAATCCGATCTTTCGACTGTACCTTGACCGTGGCCTCCTATTTCACAGCACCTGATGTCCGGCTGGTTGTTGGATTACAGCTACAAGTGTCAACCCGTCGACTATTCCCATAATCCGTCCGCGTTGCGAATGGCAAATCTCTGTTGGTGGTACTTCATCAGCAAATTCACGGAATTCGCTGACACGGTACGTAACAAGGAGAAACAGAAGCTTAAAACTATCTTCTTATTGAAAATATTCAAATTTCAGATATTCTTTATCCTGCGCAAAAAAGACAGTCAGGTGACGTTCTTGCACCTATACCATCATTCCCTGACGCCTTTGGAGACATGGATCTGCGTGAAATTCATCCCCGGAGGCCATGGTACCCTTGGAAATCTTATAAACAACGCGGTACACGTGATAATGTACGCGTATTACATGGTGTCCGCGATGGGACCGGAGTACCAGAAGTATATATGGTGGAAGAAACATCTCACCACTGTGCAACTGGTAATCGTATTAAATGATCAGATTTATTTTGTTAAAGTTAAGCATTCTTATGTGAAGAACAGTTTGAAAATTTTCATTTACGCTACTGAGAAGTGCCATTCGATAAAAAAATCTTAAAGCCGAGTGATTAAATATAAAAAGAAATCAGGAATCTTAGAAAACTCGCGCTCGAACAGAGTTGTCTCAATCAACGAAATCAGATCTTGTTGTTGCATTTCTGGCTGCAGCGTACACGTGACCACGACAAGATCGCGCAACGAGCGACCAAATACTTTTCAGACCTGAGATTCGCGATACCTTCTTCTTGCACAACCCGCATTGCAACCCGGCTGGATAATAATCCGCCTCGATGAAAGTGAACGGGCCTACGATTCTTCGAGAACCAACCGTAGGGTGCATCGGTGCAACTGCACTTACGATCAGAACTGCGCTTTTGACAAGAACGCTAATCGATGATCGAACGATGCCGAGAAGGAAAAGGATCGAACGTTTAGTGGACCAAAACCTGACATTTCGTTATTGTGTGCAAATTGTGTGCTAAAGCAGTGATCGGTCACCGATTGAGTAACTAGTACTGTAAATCGAGTTAACACGTTTCACGCCACGTGCAATTTAAATTTAAAGTTTATGACTAACGTTTGAAACTTGGGTCAATGGTTATATCGCAATGGTTCGTTGGAAGAAACTTGAAATTATATTCGGTACGATGTTGCTCGTACGAAGGTGTCAGAGCTAGCAATTACTCAAATAAAAGTTACTCAAACCTGGCGAAACCTTTCCCAATCTCTAAACTATGAAGGAAAGGTAATTTCATTTCGAGATCGATCGATACTCAACAATTTCATACTTTCAAGAACTTTCAATAGCTAAGTAAAATGTTGCAACGAAGATCATCAAATAACCATTAGCATCCACCGTGACGCTCGTTATCGAGATTCGAATCGCTCTTTGGTAAAGTCGAGTGGAAGATGAGCGACCAGAGGAGGCACGATATGATACTCGTTTTCTCGCAAGGACGCGTACGAAGAAGCCAGAAGAATCGAGAAGATCGAGTTCGTGGCCTGTCGCGGATTCTGGGCCAACGGTGCAAGTCTGCTGGACAAAATTTCACGTGTGGTAGAAGTGAGGGAAAGTGAAAAGTACAACGTTGGGCAACTACAGGCTGACTTGCTTTGGCCAGACTCGACCGACTACGGTGGCGCAACAATTTGGCATTCCGATATGCCATGTACCACTGTACCACCACCGTCGCCATCACCATCGTCGGTATCGAGCTGCTACCATGAACCGGCTGCATGCCTACGAAGCCTCACCTTATGCCTACCTCTATCCCGCTTAATCTCTTACCGGAATCTATCCAAATGACGTTTACCAGGAAAATGATTTAACCCTTCTATTAACTTCTAGCAAACTCAGTTTGACTTCGACGGATTTATGACCAGTACTTGTACTATCTTTAACCCTTAATATATTTTTTTGCTAAATGTTCAGGGCATCTTGTATACAGGCCCGCAACTTAATGAGCGTCGCTACATTAATTAATGCGATACCGGTAACTACACGATCCCCCTTCTAACAGACAGTCTATCTCCCCATCATTAATCAACTCGTGCAAGTCGCTATTTTATAGACATCAAGATAGCTGACATCTTCTCCAAATGCCACAACAAATATCTTTACGAAGAATTTTATCATCGTCCTTGATTGAAATTCCTTTTACTTGATTAAAAAAAAGAAAAGAAAAATAATTGAACGACCGACGTTTCTAACAAGCGTTAACTACTTTGTACCGTGATCAGCAAAATTATATGTTTTATAATTGCGTGGTAGTTTTACTTTCTATATGTATTAATCGATTTCAAAGGACACTGTTATTGCATCAGCGCATTTGCAAACGAGGGGCACGAAGAAGTATGCAAAACGCTGTCGATTATTCTTCGCGCTGTTTGCACCGCGGTAAATCCATTAATTCGTCGGGTAGCTGCGAGTAAACTCGCGTATCCTCGTGGCACAATTCGGCTTGCGACACTTTGCACTTTTCATGCGAGGAGAAAGGCACGAACTGTTTCTAAGCTACATATCACCACCTCCGATACGCTTCAATTTCAAGATACTTAACGACGAAATTTTCCAGCGATCGAGTCTCGTGGTATAAGCATTTCCAAACAACCACGACATTTAAAAAAAATTTTTAGTAATAATATAAAAAAAAAAATTGTTAGGTAGTATAGACGTTTCTACAGTGCCGCTCAATTGTAGACGACTTTACGATAAAATTTTTCAGCAAACAAAAGAATTATAAAATTCCACTGACCGGTAACTGGAAACAGCGCAGCTCAATCTACTTACTTTCGTTTCATTTCCAGGTGCAGTTCTTCCTGGTGTTCGTACACAGCACGCAGGCCTTGGTCTTCGACTGTGGCTACCCAAAACTGATAGCAGCTCTTCTTCTTCTTCACTCGACCATCTTCTTCGTCCTCTTCTCTGATTTCTACCGAAGAGCGTACAACACGGTTACAACAAGGAAACAAATAAAGGGCGAATAGAAGGAGAAACATTAACGAACACCAATGCCAAATTTCATACGATATTCGAAGTGAATTGAATTACTTATAGATCCTTATTATCAATCATCTCAGGTCTCGCGAACAACTCGAACAATTTTTATATTAAATCACTTCAAGTAGTATAAGTAGACGGCCTCTGTCAAGTAGTATCGTCCGTTCTGACCAGACCGTCTTATTACTTACTGTAATATTGTAATGTGATCGGTCCCTGGTGTCGTTAATTAAGTTACTCCAAGTGTTCATAAATCGCCAGATTTGTAATTAAGCTTAATGTAAATATAGGGGTAATACTGGTACGCAGGGATGATATCGTACCCGCGGATCTATTTAAAGTACCGCGAATTTCGAAATGATTACGCGTTTCTTGCCAAAAAATATATAAAAAAACAGTAAACGATAAAAATAACAAGGAATCAAAGCTGTAAGAAAGGAATCGCGTAATCTAACGATGAAACGTTGGCCAAGATGACTCATTTAACGAACGTTTAAGCTCAATCTTTTTTCTATTTACAATTATTTATACGTTTCTTAATACCATGTACCGTTTAAAGTAATCCCTTAAACGATAAATCATAAGCAGGCTAAATTCGCGTCGTTGCACCCCCGATTCGTTAACACGTTGACCAAATGGATTGTTAATATCTAATATTTCAGTTTGCTACCTCGAATAATTAGTGCAATTTTAATATGGTATTCAAAATGGTATTCCTTTCCTTTATTTTATTAAATTATATCTGTAACATTGATCACTGCCAAATTCCATGGCAGTCGAACTATTACCGTAACGTTAATCATGATAGTGTCAACGTGTTAACGAAATATACGCACACGTGTACATATAAGCACATACACACACTGCATACGCTTTCAAAACTACGAAATTCCTCTTACCAGTTGGTAAAGTAACTTGTTGAGGGAATGTATCTGGCTGGTTGAGTCAGATTTCGTTAACCGAGAGCTTTGCTTTGTCGTACGTGAACTGTTTGCGAAAGACGTCGCGAGCTCTTGTCTCTCCCGGTGTCGGGACCGCAATGCGATAAGGTAAACATTTAATGGCTACGCGAATGTCGAACTCTTGAAACACGTTTCTGCAACATTATCGACAAAAATATTATGTGTTTGATAAGCGACGGGAAAGACAAGTCACTGCTCGCTGAACATCTTCGAGAACTATGTATGTAGGTACACTGGGGTGCAGCGTAGGCTTCTCTTGGTTAAGGGTAAGGAGGAGACTCCCCCACCACTTGCTTTTGGTTTTGGGAGAGACTAACCTAGAACCTATCTTTACACGCAAAAAATATAGACAAAGAAGCCGGACGGTATTCCTACACTTCTTTTTAACTAAGGGAAGCCTAAGCTGCACGCAACCGTACTGGTCGGGAGTTAAACAACACTCACCCGGTTGCTCGTGAAGCTTGACGGGACGCTAACCATAAGGGGCAATCCCACGTAGACACGTGAGAAGCTCTAACAGCTGGATACTTACAGAGTACAGGCACTTTCTACCTTATCGATCTTCTCGATACACCCCTTCCTAAAGGGATGAACAGAGATGTTCATTCCAAGGATACGCAAAGGGGAAGAAGCTGCCTCGATTAGCTATTCGGTTATTTTGTTAGGAATTTATTTCGTTGAACCTGATCCCATGGTTGTAATTTATTAAGCAAGCCCTCTTGTAAATATGTAATTCCTTCTTATTTTTCTTTCTTCTTTTGTAATGACAAATAATAAATATTAAGTTACTCGTATGCTCGAGAACCTGTCTTTGGATTGCATTTAAAAAAACAAAGGATATATACAGTCTTTTGGTGTGTTTTGTGGGAGGAACATCCTGGAGCTTTGACCAAAGATTGAATTGAACACTTATAGACATCCTGTAGTAATGCATGATTTCTTTTACGTCGAATCGTTCTGATTAGTGTATTTTGTAGGTGCGGTACTATTTCTACAACTTAACTGCAAAGATTTAGGAGATATTACAAATAGATAGAAATAAATTGTATACCTTGTAATAAAAAAAAAAGTATATAACAATAATGATACCAACAATGGTGATAATAACAGTGATGATAATATTTACAATTTTCACTGATTTACACCACTGAAATGTTTTATTATGTTTATTTACACAGACAAAAAACTGAATTTTTTGCATATATATATATAATATATCCTAAAATGAAACAACCCATGCACAGAGTTGGGAACTAAGCAGCTGCTGCTTGTATAGCTTCCTGCTTCTTCTTGTGTCTAACAAGTAATCTACGTTCTCTTTCATATTCTTTCAACCTCAAGACATAACTGCAACATACATTTATTGCAATTAGAATATGCCAATACTTATACTAAATATATTTATATAAATGTGAATAAAAACTTACTCTTCATACTCGCAATGCATATGCTTGTGGTAATATTTCTCACAATTAAGAAAAAATGGAAAATGAACTCCCATACATTCCAAGTATTCCAAATAGTGATGAGCACAATAATCTCTTAGTCTCATTGGAACTTTAGCTGCCATCAGTTCTTGTTCTGTTACTTTCATAACTGTAAAGTAAAAAGTCAGCTGATTAAAATGTATCATAGCTGAATTACTGAAAATATGTGATCTAATTATAAAATATACAGGTAAAAGAAATAATTGCTTAAAGTCAAATAATTTATAAAATCATATATCATGAGAAATGTGTAACGATTTCATAGTTATGTCATTAATCGAAGTATTTATAATACGAAAACAATAGAAATAACGTAATACAAAAACAAAACGATTATGACATAATACTGTGGGGTACCAAACATATTGTTTAAGTCGTTATAAAAAATGAATATAGCATATTGTTTAAATAAATATAGTACATCGAAGGCTCAAGTAAATTAATTGAAGGTTAGGTCTGCCTGAAATACTTGCCCCTCTTTTTACGACCATGTGGAAATCCGAGCAGTGGATCAAATGTTGGAGTTCCATCAGTTTCTGGATATGGACCTGGATGAGCCCAGGTGTATATTGTATTACCCATTTCTACTCCAGTGATTTGAAAAATCAAGAAATAATGTACAGCTAAAAATGTATACTTAACTCTGAGATGCTGACATCTAGAGACTGTATCTTACGTAACTCGTGTCAGTAACTACAGATACAACAAACTTGTATACGTGCATACATATACAGTGTATAAAAAGTGCTTATTTGCCATTAAAATTACAGCTGCAATATACGAATATAACTAAAATTAAAAATTAACAGTAAGTAAAAAACCCTGTTTATAGGAAAACGGTTACTCGTTTTTGAATAAGTAATTTATTGAACTGCCACTGAAAAAAATATACATGTACATTAAAAATAGTTTAAAAAATTATTATCAGGTAACATAAATTTACAAAATCGCTTCAGGCCAATTAGGTAGTTAAATGGCTTTATTTTTACAAATATGAGTCATCTTCAAATGAAATTGCATTTGTGTAGCATATAATTTCTTATTAGCTTAACAGCTGTTTTTAATCCCAATTATGGTACTAACCAAATACTTACAGAAATAAAAAAGATTATTCTTTTTTAACCTATGTTTTCAAATAATGTATAAAATATTTAATCATCCTCTTCTTCCATTGCCTCAGGCATTGTATTTCCTAAAATGATAAGAATAACATATTTTAAACAATCGGTAAGATAAAATACATTACTTGCTTAAACTTGCAAATATAAGAATTATGTACAGATCATGTACCATTTTGCAATCTTTCTTCACTAGGCATGTGCCCAGCTTGAAGTAATTTACTAAGACGTTGCACTTCTTCGAGAGAAGTAGCATTTGTAATAGCTTCTCTAATTTTATTGCGTTCTTCTGGAGTTGTTAATGGTTTATCTGTAGATGCACCAGAACTCTGAGTTTTAACTTTCTTAGCTATTTCACGAACCATTTCCTTTCCTCTTTTACTTCTGAAGTAAGCAACTGCAGCTTCTCTTTCTTTCATTTTGATTTTTCGGAAATCTAGAAGCCTCAATTGTGGAAACCTGTATACAACATACTGTCTGTATTGAGGTTTTGCAGAAACTGGATTTTGAAGCAAACAAAGATTTGTTAAATTTTTTAGTTGTGTCAGTGGCTCCAGATCACCAAGCTCTTGAATCATGTTTCCAGTTAGCATAAGGGTTTCCAAATTTGGTATACAGTGCTCCAAACCCTCGCCGATTCTAACAATACGATTATTGTTGAAAAAGAGGGTTTTGATTCGTTTTAAAAGAGGAAATCCATCTAATTTTCTAATATCATTATCAGAGAAGTCAATAGTATCAAACTGATCCTGAAAACAATCATTAAGAAATCATTTAAATAAAGAGCAACATTAAAACAAAAGACTTAAACACACTCATTATTAGTAATAATACTAACCAATGTTGCACCCAAGTTTTCTATTGTAGGTATTTTATATCCTGCAATCGAAATAATTAATAAACGTTAATAATTGAGAAGTGAAGAGTAATGCTGAGGTTATATTCAATCAGTATACTTTATTTACAAACCTCTGAGATCCAACTCACGATCCTTTACAGGATTAATGTATTGCATAGACTGCTGTATTAAATCTGGCGTCAATTTAACCATTTTCTAATAATACTGTTATTTATTATCGCCTTGAAAATTAACTCAACACGAGTAATTCTCAAACAATAACAAATTCTATGAAATTATCTGCAACCATTAAGTTTTTTCTGTTGAGAAGCCTGATTTCAAAACAGCGCACAGAATAGCCAACACAAATTCAAATATAAATTCGAACATATCTCTTTCTAATTGCGAAAGGAATAGCAATAATACATAATTAGGGAATCACATGCTTTTTACCCGCTTATCTTTCAAAATTCTATATTACGTTACACAGACTAAAAACGAAACAAACAGGAAGAAGAACGATGACATAATAATCATTTCAGTCGAAACCTTTTAGCCGAACGAGTAAAAACTTCAACGACATTGTAAATTATTCGAGAAAAAGATTGAAAGACTTTGGCAAGCATATAATAAAACCTCATAGGTAATGATCGTTAACTTTTCCTTCTCGGAATGGCTAATTACTTTTTGCAGTTGGTTAAGAACAAATTCGCTTGCATTTGGTAGTTGGTAAATATGTTGCAGAGTTTGTTCTCTTCCCTCCATTCAAAAGATGACGCGTCGTTAAAAATTTAACTGTTAAAATTCAATTGAAACTAAATTTTTCAGCTTATTATGTTAAAACAAGACTTTTTTATCTCTTAACCGTGAAATTTCGACAAAACAAGCTTTCTCAAACATGTTTTTATGAGATCCTATCGCTGAGGTCAAAATTAATCCGACCAACCATAATGGTAAATGCGGTTCATAAAAACAGAAGAAACTGACACAGAATTTAGAAAGGCCCTGTTACATTCTTTCCTAAACGAGCGATTGTTAAAGCGGAAAAAGAAAAATCAGCTGACTAGAAGGAACCGCTAAAATAAGACATGAACGCGTTGCATTATTGCCAACGGCATAGTTCGTCCTCGACCAGTGATTTTCTGGCTCGTGTTTATATTATCCATCGATTATTATTGATCTTTGCAGCCGCCGCACCGCGTGCTGTATATGTTAAAAGCGCGCATTATTCAAATATTTAATGTAGCGTCAGTATCAAAGTTCGAAAATTCTGCGATGTACTTGAAAATTTTGATTTAAGCGCGGATTCCTATTTGCTTGAATCGTAACGAAAGAAAATGTAGCGAAAATCATTATGAATGTTTCAAAAGCCATTGTTGGCTCGTATGCAATTATTGACCACTGCAATTAGAAGTCAATCATGTATGTACTCGTTATCAACAGAACTAATTTATACAGAAGATGAATTTCAAATGTATACAGGGTGTTCCATAACATGTGACACCGTCTGTATTGTACCATCTTTTGAATGAACCTCATGTATTTTTGAAATATTTTTCCCACGTGGTAAGTAATTGATGTTTTCCAATGCGGAAGCAAAATAGATGAAACCATTACGTCCATCTGCGTCCTGTTGCAGAATCGGAGCAAATACACTCTCTTATCTAACACATCCAACGTGCAACTAACAAAACATAGTCTACTCAAATTGTTACTCCAAACGAAATTATAGCAATACACTGTTCATGTATAATTTATAGAATTGAATAAATTCAAGAACTGTTCTTATCGTAAACACCTGTTGATTATTCTTAAATACCTGTTTCTAATTTATTCCACTTTTTTTCACGCCTCTAACATTACATTGTAACTATTTTAAACAAGATTCAGAAGTTTTTGCAATACGTTCGAAGAATCATTATTATCATGCATTATCATCATGCATTAGAAAATCCGGCGATTATAGGTAATAACAGTCAATCAAACTTTGTCACCTATGTACAATCTTGAAGTCTTAATCTCTGAATATCAAAAGTTATTCTTCTTAGAAATGAAGCTGAAAACAAATAAATTTTCACGCAGTAAAAAGGTTGAAAGTTTGTAGAAAATTTAGTCACGTTATTTTATATAGAAGCATGGAAGCAAATAGAAAAAGAATTATCTTGAACAAAGATATTCAGGTGAAATAATGTGAAGGACACTGTACTCATTAGAGAGAAAATTGAAATACTAAAACGTTACTCGATTAACCCCGGGTGATCCTTCATTGCTATTCTCAAATCTCACATAAAATAGATTTTATATCGAATGATGCCACTTCCGCAGAATTTCACGTTTTTTAACACTTACAGTGAAAAATTACGCTTTCGAAAGAATAAATACATGATTGAATTTGTCTTTTTATTGGTTTTATCTTATTTTTAAAAAATACTAGTAACTTCGATATTTCATAACATACGATCCTGACAAATAATATTCTCTTTATCCGTATGTTCGACATATTTAATTTTACGTCAATGACAATGTGGTTTGCAATTTGGGGAACATTGAATGTCTTTAATCGACTGAGTAAAAGAAAGAAGAAACAGAAACCAGAGGAAAGATATAACTCGCAGGGGAAAGTATATGCATTTACGCAGCATAGTTGATAAGTGAATTAACGTCATCAAATAACGTAATTACAAGTTTTTATGTACTATTACCGATGTCTGCAACAGTGTTTTTTATGATTTGTAATTTATAGTAAATCTAAATGACATCAATCAACTTGTCTGTTTTATTTACTTATCAAATGAATTACCAACGATACGAAATCATTTTTCAGAGGAGAAATTTACAATTCGACCTATATTGTTAATTAACTTACAATTTATTAAATAGGTTTGGTCATTGGAATTCATCGAAGTATGCTGGAAAATTCCGAGGTTCTGAATAATAATACCCAGCGAAATACTACCTTATTATTCATCTTAATATGTATCAAGTTATTATACATGGATACACTTAATAACACGATACAGAAATTCATGGATTTTGCATTTGTATAATTTTTCAGACACTTTGTTTTTTCCCCATTGACGTTGTATCCGACATCAGGAAGTATTTCCCGATTATCGTCATTCAAGATTAGTTTCAAAACAAAAACAATTCAATTAATTTACTGAAAATTCATAAGGATCTTTGTGGTTGTTATTCAAAATTTAATGTTACATAAACGATCCTATAAAATAGGAAAGGTGTAATTATTGTATATCAATTTAATCGAGGTCAATTCTAAAGCTGACAATAATTACGAATATTTTATACGTAATCGTAGAATGTAATTATTTTATATCAGTCGTAAGCAGTAATTTCCACGTGCCGTTCATAAATGTATTGTATGCTAAGCTCGTCTATTTTTAAATCCATAAATATTTATAAAATGGAATGTCGATTTTCGATTTGTGTAGGCTAAAAATTTACTTGATTAACCTAGATTCCTTCGTTACTTGTATATTTTGCAATGCCATTTGACATTTTTTGCTAGACAGCATTTTTGTCATTTGAATCGACAGCGGGACAATAACAATTCTCATCTTACGACCGTCATTAGAGCGATTGCAACAATTTAACACCGGCCCAAACGAAACACGACTCTTATTTTCACGATATTACATCTTTCTTTTCGAATTGTCACCGGAAATGGTCCCCATTTTTTACGATCGTTCGCGTTCTTGCGAAAAACAAATAAAAATTTATTTGACGAATGTAAAAAGAAGGTTTTTTATCGTGTTTATAGATTATTTTTTATTATGCTATTTGCATATTTAAAAAAATTCTTAATACCATTCGAAAGTATCGAAAGCAGTCGTATGCTCGTAATAAAAATCATCCTGAAGGATTCACAAATAATATAATTATAATCAAAGAATATGATCGAAGACGATGGAACGCTAGTGATAGAAAAAGCAAAATAAGACTTGCGACAGATGTTTTGTTAACGCTTGGTGACCTCAGTTTACCTGATTTTGCATTCACTGACGTAAAAGCTTGGAAAATACCATTCTAAACAATGGCACAACGCCGATGCGTTCGTGTCGATGTACCGTCCGGTTATTCCTATTAAAAACCAATAAATTAAGATCAAGATACAAAGTTGTATGTCTTTATAAGCGCATTCATGAGGAAAAACATATTGTTTCAGTCACTTGCACACGAAAGAAAAATGGTAATTGCTCTCGGTGATAATCATCTTTTATGAATTCCTATTAAAAAATCAATTCAAGAGTTGTTACTCTTGAGAAAGGATAAGTAATGGAACATTGTAGAAGAAATCGATGTTTAAATTCATAGCCTTCATCCTTTAATGCGTAGAATCGATTGGCACTAATTAAAAGGAGAAAAAAAATAGATTGTACGATTCCATTTAAGAAAAAGAAGTTGACCCTGAAGTTTTTTTTCACGTGTACATCTATCGAACTTTATAAACATTTTGATCTATCCAACATAATTTCATTCATTAAAATAGGTCACCCTCTACACTTCTATTTTATCCGCAAATGTTTATTTTAATTATCGATTACTTTCTTCGCAAAAACGATTAATTCTTTGCTATTTTTTTTTTTTTTTTTTTTTCATTGATTTACGTTAGCGCTGATAATAAACATATCTAAGAGAATTTATTAATGAATCAATTGGATCAGTTTGATCAATTTTAATTACCTTGTTAATAATTTTCAAAGAACGCCGAATTGACGTAACACCTCTTTACATGCAATTAAGCATTTGAGGCCACGTGCTTGACCTCTTGATACCTAACGATTATTATAATTTCTTTGCTTCGTACCATCCAATCTTCATATGAACTTGGTCTTTTCGTCCATTAGAATACAATATAAGTTAACCTTTATACGGTCAAGATAAATTCAATCGACCCATGTGTGCACTTTATACGATTCATTTAGAATAAAATTTGGAAAATTTTACCAACACAAATCTGTAGCACTTCGGATACATCTTTCTACGTCTTTAATATTTTATGAATTATGCACGAAAACGGGGGAGTACCCGTTTGATTCCCATGCAAATTCTAGAGTTCAATGTTAGAGTTTCAAAATGTTGCTTTTGCAAAATGATGGAACAGCCTGAGCAAAAACTAGTTCATCGGAATTTGATACCATCATACTATTTTTTCTTATTTTATTTCGAGCAAAGTCTACTAGTTTTTGTCTGCTTCTCTCGTTGCGATTTTAGGGTTATTTTTTTTGGAAATTCGAGAAAAACAAATTCTACATATGTAAATAAATTGCGATTGAACCCATTCTTTCAGAATTATTAGATTAAAATTCAGTAACGGTTCTGGTTTGAAACAAGTTTTTTGACGATTCCATTGATCGTTATGCAAGCTGATACTTCATAATACGTTATATCGACTAACGGGATTCAATTTTCGAAAAAAATTACGTTAATTAAAAACAACCGATCTTTTGTACGGAAGCAAGAAGATCGAGAATAGATCGTATAAAACTCGCTCAAGTAAATTATTTTTATTTGCATAATTGACAGTGGATATGCATATTTAATTGCAAAAATAAAACATGAAATTATTGATAAATGTAGCTCAATAACTAATGGTGTATAACTAATATCATAATAACTGCGGCAAATTATTTAATAACACTGTGGAAAGCATTTAGACTTTTTAATGCCATATAATTCTCTACTATGTATTCTGCCTCTAACAAGGCAAAAATTGTCGAGTGTCAAAGTATACATAGTTAACACCGACGAGATGGAAAGGTAAATTGAATAGCAACTCAAAGAATCACAGACTAACAAAATTTTACTTTCATCCATGTCTAAAGTATAAAAAAATTAGCAGGTCGAAGAATAGCATGGCCAAGGTCGACTGCAAGGAAGGACAAAAATGAAATTCCTTTTACAGAATTATCTTCCTCTTACTTATATTCTTCTTTATTTCGACAAGCTGATCCGGAGGCCTTTCCCGGAGATGCATCATCATCGTCATCATCATTCTAGATACTTTTTATCCTCTCGGATCAAACCAGGACCGGCCCTGGGTCTGGCTTACTTGAATATTAATCGATGTAAATGCAAATCTAAATTAGTTATACAAGCTTTAATATTAATTTTATAAATTTCATTTGAGGTACTTTTTTTTATGTCATACCTATACGTGAAGGGCCTGGATCAAACATTTCTTTTCGGTGTTGTTTACATGGAACTTTCCTTTCTACTAGATCGAAGGATACTGTAAAATCAGGCTTGAATATTATTTGAATATAATTATTATAATATGACCATTTAGGTGATAAATCATTTCGCCTGACCGGAGAATCTATAATACCTTCATACGTTTGAATAACCAAACAGTTTCGCACGGAATTATTTCGGTTTCTGATTATTAACATAGACTGATTTGAATACTTTGCAAAATAATTCCGCGGTTGATTATTTAAATAATGTTTCTGCAGCAAATTTTCTTACGACAGTATGTAAGAATATTTTTATTTACGTAGTAGTGTGCTCACATGACGAAGAAAAATCGATAAACGAATGATATAACATTACGCAAGACGTCTCAGTAACGTCTGTTTGATCAAGAAAAAATTATCTATCGTTTGCTATTCTTCGAACTGTTTGCGTAGTACGACCGATGCACCAGCCTGGATGAAGAAAATCTCTTTGTCTAAGTAATTCTAATGTCAGACTCGATTGAAAGAGTTACAAATGGAAAAAGGATGCAAATCACAGGATTACAATTGTTCTTACAAATAACCAGATCCGTCCTCGTGATCGACACGTTTCTTTTGCAAATAATCGAGCGCGCGCCTCGTAAAACTTAGCTCTGCTATTCAAATCGAACAGATGCAATTCTTTGTTGCGATGGAAATTTCAGCTGGTTGCATTGAAATCTCCGATAAAATATTAAAATGAGACGGGTAAAAAATGTTTCTTACAGAAGACAAAAGAAACGTAAAGTGTTATTTAAGTGATATTGTAATTTCTCGCATAAACAGTGTAACAAACACGAATAACTAATGTACTTAATTAGGAAATAAAAACGGGATTGACGTCTGTAATATAATGAAGGGGCAATTAATCCTGATTAAATGCATCAAAATGTTTATGATCTGAATCTTTCCTACGATTATCTTCACTAACCGATTTTATTTTCTAGATAAAAACTTCGGGTAATTGGAAGTAAATGTGCACGTATGACATCTGATATTTCAAGGAATAACACTAGAGACGAACAAAACGATCAACTATTCGATTAACGGTAAAAAAATACTATCGTACGGCTTCACGAAATTTTATGCATACCTTTCCACGAGGTGTTTTTTTACAGTTCCGTTCACCGGTTCATGGTCCAACATGTCGAATCATCCAGAATATTGAAATTTCATTGAAAACTACAGTTTTACCGCATAGTCATTTATAAAAGTTGAAATCATTCTTTCAGTATCGTAAGGGTAGCATAAGACGCACACGGTGCGTCATCAATTTCGAACCTATGGAAATCACTCATTACTTTTTAAGAGAAAAAATTATTTTCACTGGCGTATTGACGAACGACCACCCAGACACGGAAATCAAATTGCATATAACGAACGACGACAAGTTGCATAAAGAGCTAATGGTGCTTGGTCTCGTTCACAGTGGACGCGGGTGGCTCGCGCGTTCTTCGAATACGAATTTTTTATCGACCGTGCAACATGACTAGCAATGGAAGGAACAATTTGCACGTGCAAGTCGCGTGGTGCAATTTGCACTGCGTGTCGCGATAAGGTACCAAAATAAAAACAAACGTACCTAGAATTCTGCACGAGACGTTCTTGAACCGATGATCTAGCTATTACAGATATGTTATGGAAGACAATGCCCTCACTGATTTCCACCCAATTAATTCCTATATTTGTGATTCTAATCGCAAACAATGAAATATTTGAAATTTAAAAGATGAACCTTGCGAACTCCCTTCGTTATACACGTGCCTGTTTTCTGAATCGTTTTAAGAAACCTTAATATCCGTTCATAAATTTTATTTTATGACTTGTGTTTCTATTCTACGTGGTTGAACTTTGATCTTCCTTGAAGCCAGAATTTTTTGGCCCTTAAATTTCTTGAACAGTATATTTCATGTAACTTTAACATTTATCTTTGTTTGTTGATTCCCGGTTATTTCGTGCTCTGGCTTATAGAGCAGGAGTACCGAGGTTGAACCGCGTGCCCAGACAACTCGAGTAAAAATGATGTTGCAAGGTGGACCGCGTTCAACCTTGAAAACCTTCCGCGGTTGGGTAGGTGCAATGGCCTCTCTCCTTCATTTTCATAGCCACCACATTCCCTATGCTCATTTGCCTTTTCTCTTTTAAAACCTCCAAACCAACCAGCTTCGATCCTGGCTACGATCTCGAAAGATCGGTAATAGTCAATTATACGAAGGTTGATCATAAATGCAATGAGTTCGACAGTAATTTAGATTCCCACCGGTATGCAATGATAGGAAAACGAACGAACCTCTGTGATATTGACTCTTAACAAATCATTTTAATTTTTTTTTTTTAATTGAATTTAGAAATTCAAACAAATGTTAATGAGTACTCCAACGCTTCTTGTTTTAAATTCATTGAGGAAAGAGGCATGACTTGCAATAGGTGGCTAGACTGCAATTTAAAGAAGATTCTTGATACACCTGTTGCTTGGATCAGCCTGTATAATTGAATGAGAGATGATAAGCAAGGCTTAATCGATCCTACGCACGTAATGGCGTAACGAGAAAATCGAGAATAAATATCGATTTGAGTGAATTCGAATGGCGAGTTTACATTGAACATAGTGCTCGTCCTTTGTTCATGCTCGAGAACAGCATCCGCTTGGACAGTGCGTTACGATCCGTGGTGCGAGAGTTCATTGAACGTAGAACAAAACGCGATCGTTGCCAACCAAGGACCTTCGTTCACGAAGATCGGAGTTGATAGTAAGTCGAGAACGACCTGTCGCGAGCAGCGAAGAGAGAACAAATTGAAAAAAGAAAGAAAAACAAGACGAAACGCCTACCTATGTTATTAGATGAGTTTCAAGACCTTGGATGCTTCCGTCTTCGAGTTATCCACCGGTCATTTCAGGGCTTCGACTAATCATTTAAATTGACCGATGACGTGTGTTGGGTGCAAATCTTTCTCGAAACGCGTACTATGCATCGATGCATTTTTTTTTTTATCAAATTTTCACGTTGCCGACACTGTTGGTTTAATTAAAAAAACGAAACTAATTAATGGTCGATAAAATAAGATAATTAGACATTTAAAGTTGTAACACTTCCATTATTTGTTGATCAAATAAGTGGCATTTTAGAGGAAAGGAAAAAACTGTTATTAATGTGACTGAAATTGAAATTGATGTATAAATAAGTGTATGTATATTTAAGACAAGTAAAAAAGTGGAAGAATCTAATGTAAGTACATTCTTCACTGTAGATGTAATTATTAGCTAATGTTCGCATAAATTAATCAGTGATTATGTATGGTAATTAACAAGAAACTATAAATTAGAATATCTCGTAAACTATAAAACAATTTCTAATATGTAAAGTTTCATTATATAATAAATTTTAAAATCCTAGGTTAATAATCATTCAAATACGTGTCAAACACCATTGTCTTAGTTTCTATTGTTAACAGTATCACTTTTTAGTGTCAATAACCCCGGTCCACTGAAAAATAATACATATTCTCTTGGTATTAATCAGGTTTCGTCCTACTACCAAGGAAACGGGTTTATTTGTAATTCCTTTCCTACGTACGTGTCTAAACCGTTCAACATTTGGTATGTCTCCCGTGAAACGCTTCCTATTTACAAATTTACAGAAGTCCCTAGCCAGTAAACTATGAATTACCCCGTTCGTTAAAATTGGAGCGATGTTTCGTGATAAAACGCTAGGAAATCAATGAAAATCATGTAAAACGTCGAAGGCTAGGCCTTGGTATGTCTCTCTCGTTTACGTAAATAACCATCGGATGGAATTTTCTAACGCAAATACGCGTAACAAAAACTTGCGTAGGATATTGTTTTCGAGAGGGAAGGCGTGTTGAAAAAGTAGACGAAGGATTTTCCAGGCGAAAGCACTGATCGTGACATACATTTGATCGTAGAACAACGCGTTCCTATTACCTACTGATCACGAATTAAGTTCGAAATTCTCTCTTTTATTAAATTTTGCGCAAAACTCGAAACTTAAAAAAAAAGTGATAATTCTTCTCATTCAAGTAACAACATATGTAATGAGTGCTTTACGTCGAAGACTTTCAAGAGTCATCAAAATATAAAAAACGTTTCTAATTATATCCTGACACGAATGAAAATTTGTTGCCATATACGTATGCATTGGAAGCGATAATTAGTCTATCAACACATGCAGTATTACCGGTCAGATACCGAAACGTGTTCCAATGGCAGATGACTTTAGTGAACGATGCAAAACATTTGACTTACATATATTCTGCACGTGAGAGCCAGTTAACTGATTACCGAGTTTATGTAACAATCTTCTCGATGACTACAAGAACTACACGCTTCGATCGAAGTGTAAGCCGAAGTTTAACATGCCATGAAATTTTCGCACGTTCCAATATCTGAGAATGTGAGCTGATTATAAACAATACATCGTCCCTGATAGGAATTTTCTTAACAATTTCTCAAACCTTTACTTGCCTTTGGAATTTCATTTGCGCCTTTGTTAAAATTGCTCAAGACATTCTTTAGTGTTCAATTTAGAAAAGAGCACTTTCAAGAGTAGAATCACCGAAAATAATTAAACGAGACGCGATCAAGAGTAGTTTGTCTTTTCATTATCCATCTAATCGAGAGTTAATATTCGTGCCTACTTATGTACTCGTTAGCATTAACAGATTCGCGTTAGTACATGTTAGTACAAATGAATAATTTACTGTTGACATGGGCACAAGTATTTGCTTAGCCACGATACGCATTAAAGACGTCGCCTTAAACAATGAATTCCAAAATTCGAAGAAGGAACTTTGCTCGAAAAGCACTTAAATTTCTTGTATAATTGAGTAATCGGTTTTATTTAATATTTTGCACGGATGCCTCGTAGGAAGAAAGAAAAATACACTTCCTACGTTGAATGGAGGCTGATAATTATTCTGTGAAGTCTAATGAGGAGGTCCAGCTCATTTGGAATTTGGAGGTCCACGAAAACTTGGCTAAAATTGCTTTGGCTTCTTTATTTATTTTATTATTAATGTGATACTGCTATTTTTAACCAATTTTTATTTCTTTTATTTCTTCAGATTTTTCTTTACTAATTTTATTGATTTTAATGATTAGTACACACTAGAAAAAAAATTCCAGTTCCTAGAAACTTTGTTTCGCCAAAGAGTTATGCCAGGACTAAACATAACATTTTCCCTCCAGATGGAAATAAATTTTGACACTTCAGCAACACCGGCTCCTTTTCAAAACTGCATAACGTAACAAAAATGAATTTTGTCACCGTTCATAATACTCAAAAGAATAATCAAGCAAGAAAGGACTATGTTACAGAAGATCCACAATTGTAGCAGAGTGACAAAATATGTCCATTCAAGTAAACTGAAGATAATAAAATCGCAGCACGAATTTTTCGAACGTTCTAACGTAATCCGCACAAAACTCCGAAGTAAAAACTAAAACATCAAAAACACAACGATTTGTTAAGAGAGAAATCTAAGCGAAAATTTCAACCGATCCGTTAAGAATCGGTGTGTACGACGCTCTAACGATTGCCACGCACAGCCTGTGAACGACCCTTGGACAGTCGAGAACAATCGACAGAGATCAGAAGAATTTACCTAGAAGGTTGGTGGGGTTGGTGTTACCCCACGGCACCGTACTGCCGTTGTCCACGCACAGGTGTAACGAGCTTATGCCGATATAAAACACGGTTTTGATGGAGGTAGCTCAGTTTCCTCGAAGGTGGTCAAGCACAAAGGTGCTCTCCTCGCTACGGAGCCTCGATCTAAGACTGTAACAAAGTGACCGCTCTACTTCTTCGCCTTTCAACGACTGATTAACCAAACAACATAGCAACTGTGTTCAGAACCTGTGCACGGAAAGCACATTATAAACAAGGAATCCGGTGTCCTTTGATTTCACGCTGTCCGACACGAGCACACCTCGTTGATAAACAAGGTGAGTCGCATCAGAGCTAAGTGTTTGAAATAGAAAGCTAACTTCGTGGATCGAAAGGTTTCAGTGAAAGGGTTGAAATAATTAAATATTATTTTTGAGCAGAATATACGAAATAATCGACGGCGCGAGACGAATTGCATTGCGTTGTGTTTCATATTTAGAATTCTTAGCGTACTTTACAATGGATCGCGAAATTGGAATGAATTATTCATCAGGAATTTTCAGTCTATAATTCCATGAAAAATTTAACTCAGTCAACCAGGATGTCAATCTTCTATCCAATCGAACAGTTCAAAATATTTGAAAAAATACAAAATGTGCGAGAGCTCAATGTACAAGTGATCAAATCCAGACGCAAAGATTTACACAAGAAATTGTCGCTTTTTGCACGAAATTATTCGAAAAAATAAGCAAACTCAAATTTAGACGGAACGTATGGCTAGTACTAGGAACGGATGTATGTTGTTTAACTTATCGTGGTATACTCGCCGAGGCAAGTTGATATGACATCATTATATGACAAGTTTTCAAAAGTCTGTGACAAATAATATAAACGTATAAAAAGGAGAAAAAAAACGCTTTTGATATTCATCTCGACCACGTGCTACTGTTTTCATTCACTTCTTTTCATATAAGATACTTTCAAGACCATCCAACCAAGAAAGTTTCTACGTGAATCACCCTGTATTTCAAAAGATCCGAGAATAGAGGGCAACATTACAACACGCGGATTTAACGCGAATTGTTTACAAAAGATACGTTTCGTAACACCTAAAATAAATACTATTTGCAGATAATATAGATAGTTGCATTATAAGTATTATCACGAATTGTGTAACATTCTAATTACCGTATTTCTGTCGCAGTTGAAATCATTTCTCTCGTGTCACCTGAGATTACAGTAATTATAGCAGTTATCTGCTTCATAATTGAAAATTTGCTAATTCTCTCGCGATTGTCAAAGTAATTCGGCATTATTCCAATGACTCGGATAGTGTAAAAATTTACAGAAAACGATCCTAACATCCGTATTCTTAAAAATCTGGATCTCCTTGTTTGACGCAATCTTGAATAAAATCGCCGAAACGCGTTACCATTTTTCCTGGACATGACTGAATCCAGGATATTTTCGGTTACGATTTCAGCGATGCCAGTCTGTGCGTGGGTGACAAGTTTACCGAATTCGGCAATCAGCACGCTTGCAACACTAACTAAAGAGAAAGAAAGAGCGTCTCGTAAGAGGGGTGCAGCTCGATTTCGTTAGAAGCGAATAAAAGAGGAGGATGCACCTGACTGGGTAGCAAATGACGCTTAAGAAGCGAATTGCTCGAAGAACAATCATTTCAATTGCGTCACATGATTTAAAAGTATGCGACTTTACATTAAAAATCTATTAGATTGATACATACCGAATGACTGATTTCGAAACATGAAAAGTCTGACAGGTTTCGACAACATAAATACGAAGCTTAAACGTTCGTGAAAATGATAACTCGTTAATGGATAAAAATTAGAGAAAGTTTGGTTAACAAAGAATTTGTCAGTATTATGAGAAGAGTTTTATATAATAATAAAATTATAAATTCGAGACCTTTACAATTTTTTTTTGCAAATTATTAAAATTAAACTATAAAAATTTCTTTGATTCACTGTACCTGAATTATGTGTTAAATAATTTATCTCTAGATGACTATTGGACACCGAATCACATAATGGTTGTTAATTTCGACATGATTAACGATACCATTGATATTTTTCATCGGAGAGCCATGCAGTCATTCCAACGAGAAGAATATCCCGCTTTATAAATCACGATCGAACGTTCAATAATGCATTTAAATTTCGACGCATCTCCGACGATCAAGGTTTCCCACTAGAATCACCGATTGACCGCATCCTTTGTTCTTGTTTTTATTATCCTTGTTCCGAGAAACTCGTATCATTCTCATTCAAATCATCGTAAATCGAATAACACACGCGCTAATCGTATCTTACGTGAAATATATTAAGTTGTTAATGGCGATAAAACAGTGTAAATGCATCATCACATTCCTGCACGGTGTTTATCTTAATTGGCAATTATTAATTGTTGAATTTTAATAAACGATTTTGATTGAAAGAAAAATGTGAAGGCCGCAAATCTAGTTGTCATCGTCCTCATTCATGCGAACAGCTTACATAGCATACATTTCTTACGAACCGCAACAAAGAAAATCTCTTTGTCTAAGCAATTCTAATGCTCAATTAAACTAGAAAATTTTATTTTCATATAATATAATAGCACTTTTCGATTTGAAGTAACGTTAGTTGGAGTGTAGATAATCTAATACTTTGTAATTTCAATTTGGGAGCTTTATTAATACTTTTCACCCAAACTACCTATGTATCTCCGAATAGTAAACAGCTCATTTTGAATGAATTTGCATTTATAATTAGGTTCCGGCGTCATTATTGACTAATTTATTGTATACATTTGGTGTTTTTCCGCTGACTTGCTGAAAGAACGAAGAAATATCGATAAACAGTTGAAACAACTTTGCGCAAGGTATCCCAGCCACCTTCTGTTTGACCGATTCCAAAGAGCAAAGAAAGAAATTAGCTATCGATCGCATTTCCGCGAACAGTTTACGTAGTACGACCATTGCACCAGGCTGGACGTAGAATATCTCTTTGTCTAAGCAATTCTAATGTCGGACTCGATTGGAAGAGTTTCAGATGGGAAAAAAATGCAAATCACAGGGTAACGGTTGCTCCTACAAATAAACTGATCTGTCCTCGTTACCGACACTATTGCGTCTTCTGAGATCCTCGTTTCTTTTACAAATAATCGAGCGTGTTCTTCAGAAAAGTTGGCTCGGCTGTTCGAATCGAACAGGTGACAATCGACGATCCCAAGATTCTTTGTCCCGATGGAAATGCATATCAGCTGGTTGCATTGAAATCACCGACAAGATACGTCAACGATGTTTTCGGTAAACATCGACTTTAACTGATATTCTGTAATAAGGTAATGTCCACCAAAGTTCACGCTTTGTGCGTACAAGTAACACGAAAAACTTGATGGAATATTTGGCATTCGTAGCATCCATTGATTTGCATATTCATTTTCTTATTTCATTTATTTTTTATATCATACGTATATTCAACATTCCTTCCTTTACAAATAAGAAAATGCAATAGCGGAAAGATCACGAGGAAATCATTTATTAAGGAAATACCAGATAATTACGAGCTTTCGTGAACGTCTTTAATGATATTCTTCCTGGTTCAACTTTGTACCCATCGATTTAATCGACTCGATTGTACTTATTCAATAATATCGATCGTAATTTCCGTGAGAAACTGTAAGAAATGTCCCGTTATTGTTTTTCGTTCAAAGTCCATTTGCAAACTGAACGGTTCAACTACCTATCGTACAAATGAATAATAACGGCAGTTACTTCATTCTGTAAATCGAGACGTCTGTTATTTTTACGTTTATTGCTAATTCATGGACATTTGTACGCGTGATTTGAAATCAGTTTAGTGTAATTGATCTTTGAGCGCGGCTAAATTGCAATTCTAATTCAAGAAAAGTGAGTCACAGAAGTAAATAGAATTACAAGAATTAGGTATGTACAAACTAGGATCGAGTTGAATTTTTTCGCGAGGGAAACAGGTTTTTCAAGTTATTTGCAGTATTTGATGGGTTCACTTTTCCTTTCAAGCCCTAACCGTATTACACTGTTGCGAGATCGAATTGCAAAATCGACGTTTGAACGAGCTTGCCCCTCGTATCGTTTTTCGATAGCAGAACCGTTGTTTGTTTCCTAAATTTCGCAAGTGCTAGTTACCCATTTCTTTAAAAAAATATATAAGCAATGTTTTGAAACGATTCTAAGAAACTATGATTTCGCTATTAACGAATGTTGTCACGTGCAACGTGTATCGCAGAAAAACTGGTGCACGCGAGGTTTGATATCAACAGAGACACGTGGACGTAGCTATCAAACAACTACCTGTAATTTCCACGATCTCGTTTTCAATCTAGCCTCCCGGCAATTTTCATCAACAAGAGAATTTCTCGCCAGTTTCGATCTGTAACCGCGTTCCTATCCTCCTCGGAGTATGTTCGAGAAAATCTTAGTGAAAGGACAGACAGGTGTAACCTTCCGTCACCACGTGAACACTGATCCATAGACTGACAAACCGTCGTACGAGTTAGAACTAAACGTCGAACTACACTTTTTCAACAACAAATTGTTTATATCATTTTTCAGATGGCGCAAATTGTGCGAACAATTTACGATGGCTATCGAGACCTCATGGATAACAAGAGCGATCCGAGGGTCAACGATTGGTTCCTGATGAGCAGCCCATTCCCAACTTTGGGCATTTGCCTTTTCTACGTCTACTTCGTCAAGGTTTTGGGTCCTAAAATCATGGAGAATCGCAAACCTTTCGATCTCAGAAGGGTTATGATATTCTACAATCTCTTCCAGGTGATATTCTCTGCGTGGTTGTTCTATGAGGTGAGAATTATTTCCATTTCGATAAGTTAATCAACGGCAGAATTGCTGTTACATAAAAAGTCTCTATCTCGTTTGTTTCTTCTTTTCACTTTTCAATGTCCACAGTCCGTGGCGTCTGGATGGGGAGGACACTATTCGTTCCGTTGCCAACCGGTGGATTACTCTAACAATCCTTTGGCAATTCGAATGGTACATGGTTGCTGGTGGTACTACTTCTCGAAATTCACCGAGTTCATGGACACGATTTTCTTTGTCCTAAGGAAAAAGAACAATCACATTTCCACTCTCCATGTGATCCACCATGGCTGCATGCCAATGTCGGTCTGGTTCGGCGTCAAATTCACTCCTGGTAAGGAATTGTTTTCCTTCAGTTTCATTAACATCTGGATCGTTTGAATTTACGTGAAATTTATGATAATCGATGATCGTTTGCTTTTTTTTTAAATCATCAGCTTGAAGAATTTGTTCAAAGAAACCTCGATGAGCCGAATTGTATCAATGAATTATTTAAAATTGCAGGCGGCCACAGCACGTTCTTCGGCCTGTTGAACACATTCGTGCACATCGTTATGTACTCGTACTACTTGTTGGCCGCTCTTGGACCATGGATCCAACCGTATCTATGGTGGAAGAAATACCTGACCGCCCTTCAAATGGTTCAATTCGTGCTTGTGATGGTTCACGCGTTCCAGCTTCTTTTCATCGATTGCAATTACCCGAAAGCGTTCGTCTGGTGGATCGGTATGCATGCCTTCATGTTCTACTTCCTGTTCCGCGACTTCTACATCGAGGCATACAGGAAGAGGAAATCTACGGTGCAGCTGAAGAAGAAGGAAGAAGAGGAGAGAAAACAGCGAGAAAAGAATGGCTCGGTGAAACGCAACGATGCCAAAGAAAACGGCGCGATTTACGCGAACCAATACAAAATGGCCACCGGTTACATCTCCGACAACGGTCTCAGGAACCGAGTGTTTATCGACAACAGGGGCTTCAAGGAATAATCTCTGGTTAGGAACGGTGACGAATTCGCGACGATCAGCCCGGACGATATCGCACGCTGATCGTATCGAATCATTTCGCGAGGACATTTTGATGCAACGTTTGGAAAGAGATGTTCGAGAAGACGGTTCTCGGGTCAATCGTCCTGCGAAAACGTTTCTTTCACGCTTTCTGTGGGTGTATCTGTTTCGCGTGTATGCTTGTAAGTACGTGGCCATGTGTAAGTATGTTAACAGTGAGTGAACAAGTAAGTAGTTATAGCTAGGTAGAGTCCGGGAGATACGTAGCAGCATAGCGTGCTCTAGTCCTCGAAAGTCTTTGGAACGTTCTTCGTTGTTTCATAGAAATATGAAATTTTTGTATATACCAGAAATAATTCTATTCTCAAAGATTGCGAACAATATAAACGTTCCTCGATCAGTGTGCAAAAGATACATTGATGCGTTTCAGATGTGACGGATGCCGTGAATGTTTCTTACATCCCAAGACTTTCGAGCGATAACCAGTAGCGGATTTTGCCTTTCGGGGATACTGGGATAGGTTGAAAGAATATTTAAAACCCTATTTGAACGGTATAAAAGACAATCGAACGCAACGTTTAATTATAAATTTCGTATAAATTCGTTTTCTATTTATATTCGAAAGGGGTTGGGCGTCCGTCACTGGCAATAGCCATACACCAGTTGCTACACCTAACTGGTACTTTAAGTTAGAGATAAGTTAGGGTTGCCAAATTCTACTGTTTCCTCTAATGTCATAAGTTTGGTACTTGTACGTTAGTTGATAGAAGAAAAGCTCACGAATTCCGTTGCCGTGTTAGTCGACAACGTTGACATTGCTCAAATCGTCGAAGAAATAATGAACTCGTCCGTATTCGCGAGTTTGCTATTCGTTCTTGCTCGTCCGCGATTCGCGACGAATCGTAATCGAGCCAGCCAGATTCGTAACGAATTTAAATTAATCGTAGGATAAGAGGTCGCGATTAATCGAATGATCGGGTCGATTGTTTTCGAATAGGAGGCACATTTCAACCCTTCGATTTACGTTTTCGAAATAATAAGTACAATACTGTGTCATTTAGAAAGGGTAAACTATTCGATAACTCGGGAAAATATTCAGCTGTCTAGACTATTTTTAATTTCTTACTTTAATACAGCATTTACGAATAAATCTGTATAGACGTGGGTGGTAGTCAAAATTTTTTATTGGTAATTTGCTACTGTGATAGTTGCGAATTGATTTACGATCGACTTACAGTAATGTTAAGCCTCGATTCGACAAAATCTCGACCTAATGTGATGCGATATGACATTTACAGCGCCGTATTTATAAGAAACTTTGTACAATACGACTCGATGTAACTAAGAGAGATATTTATTTTACGACGATTAAATTGTACAATTTTTAATGAACACACGTTTGCGTCGATTTATTCACCTAATCACTATCCTCCTTGTTTGTTTTGCAACTCCGAAAACTAAGTAACCTAAGCACCTACGCAACACAGTCAGTAGGTCTTTCTCCTTTCCTCTTTCTCTTTCTTTCTTTTCTTTAATTACCAACTGATACGATCCATCGATCATTTAGCTTTAATGTAGTTCCTAAAATCATCGTTCTGAACCGTAGAGTGCGCAGCACAGGTAGGTTCTGACAAAAATCATTTTATGCATCATCGATATTTTAGATTCCTGTTCGTGTTTTTAGTATACCATCTGTAGATAAATTTACTTCCTTATTTATCAATGAAGTTGTTGGTAAGTAGAAATGGAGGGAATTCCTGCGTCTGTTTGAATGCATAATCAATAATATATGCTGGAATAATATAAAGCCGAAAGCTTTTAAATCTTTTTATAATTCTGCTAAACAATTGTGGGTTCCCTTTGCAAACTTACGAAGATATGCACCTCAAACAAGAGTCTCATGCTTCTTATTATTTTCAGCAATGCAAAATTTGAAAATATTGCATCGCAAAATAGTGACCATGTTATAAATTAAAAACTGGTAACGACACGTGTGACATCGTTTAGAGCATACTAGAGACGGTCTAGCCGGTACAGATTTTCATCGGTGAAAGTGGCAGTCGGGTGAAAGTCGGTGAACCACGCGATATAAACGAGGCTCCGTATAAAACTGCATATACCACGCAAATGCATGTGCTATACATGCTAATGTATTACGACAGATATATCATACTTTTCCCGTCGATTACGATATATTGCGCTCGAGCTGAGCGAAATTGACAATTCGTAATCGAACGCTTGCTACTTCTTTATTAACCCTTCTGCCCAATGATCACAATTACCAGAACATATTTTCCAATGATGGTTATTTATTGGAATTCTTCGAAAGGAGTCTTCTGTAATCGTCTGAGAATGACGATAGATTATAGTTTTTGTGTTAGCTATAATCTTATTTCTACATCTGGTCATTTTGTCTCCTGCTAAAGAGTAGTTTTAGCTTTGACAGACGCAAATGCTGAGAAAATGGTACGGCAAGGGGTTAAAAAGTTTTCTTCTATCTATGATAGTTTTCGAGATAGCCTATTGTGGCCGAAACTTATATTATTTTTAGTATATGTTAACAATAACGCACAAGACACAAGGCACAAGGAGTCCGTAAAAAAGGGTCCTTTTGGACGGCAACAGTGAATTTATTCACGTTCTGAACTCGTTTTACAAATCGAAGCAGGAAACGTGGTAAAAAATGTCGTGCAACGTAGTGCGTGTATAAAGAATTACAAACAAACAAAACAATGCACGGTATTTTCCGTGAAAAATAAACGATAAACAGTTCAACCAATTGGACAGCGTTATAGTTTTGCGTCGTATCTCGAATTTCATTATGCAAAATGTTTTCCCAATTTACACAATACTCACAGAAAACAAAAGACAGATTTGATTGGTATAAAAATTCATTTTATGATAAATGGGGGAATAAATCGTTAACGACGATTACGTCGATCTGTACATAATTTTGTGAATAAATAAGAAGAAAAACGCGTTGCAATAAGTAGTCTTTTGAATAATCCGTCTACAAGTAGTTTTTTAACCTAATGGCTAATAGATAATTATTTTTGTTATGTAATTTTTTTTACTAAAGCTTAAATCATCGGATGATTTTTATTATTCTTAAATGCAAAAATGGAAAAACCAGCAACGTATTTTTTAACCATATCTTCAACCATACATATATACAAAAAAAATTTGCAACTACAAATTCAGACAGCAGTACTGCCCTACCCGTGAATATTAAAAAAAAAAAAAAGAAAACAAAAATCAAGGTTAACTATGAAATATACATTCGAGACTTTGAACGAAGCAATGTTTACCGAATTATCGTCATCGATATACATGATGACTTTCCAAGAAATCTGACGACATTTGAGCAAAGATGCAAAGTAATTGATAGAATACATCATTGAAATTACTAGTTGAATCGAAGAACTGATATTACGTTCAACTCGGAATCGTCTGTGAACAAAGATTCGAAGGATCTTTTTGCACTAGTGTGAAAAATGTCCATAGGACAATTTCTAACTGACGCTCGGAGTTGATCTACGAAGCGTCGTTGAATTACGAAAGAAGATACCTTCGTAATGAGTCGTATGTGGGTCACACGTACCCACAAACGATGTAGGACGATCAAGACAGAAAAGTCGAGAGAAAATTAGGAGCATCGGTTCAAAAAACCGACGTGCTGCGAACTATCGTATAATCTAATCAACATTTTTTTACTCATAAAAATGACTAGATTCATTTCTAATTTATAACAAATTCGAGTCGTGTACTTCTTACAGAAGCAATATTCAAAATCGTGATGATTTGTCTATTTTACATTCCAGTAGTTTCTTTAACTATTTCTGCCATTTGTTGTTACTCTTTACTCCGACTGAATGTACATACATATTAACATAACGAACTTTGTCTCATACTTCGTTGTATTTAAAATGTCTGCGTTATTCGTTCAACAATAATGTCATGTTTATGGGCGTATGTAAAAAAATTCGTGTCGAGAATCTCTGCTCTTTGTATGTTTGCATTAAATATTAACTTCTCCTGCACTGTTAAGAGAAAAACAAACGACGCTGGTTAACCGAACAAACTGTTGTTCTTTGTAATAACGAGTGATTAAGAGAGACGGTCAAATTTCGAGACAAGACCTTATCTTACAAGTCCTTGTAACCTTTCAAGAAAAGCACAGGGCGTTTTTTGATTTTCCAAAAAATCGACTTGTTCCAATCTGACCCATAAAATGTAAAGAAATAAAATAATAATAGAACCTGTGAAACTTTAGCCGCAAATGCCATAGTGGAAAGCAACATGTTTCAGAGGACAAAAATGACTTGCAAGTATCTTTGCTGACCGTGCAAAGCAGGCAAGAATCACTTTCGCCGATCGTCGAGACTGGAATACCCGTGACTTGCATAACCCCTCGCAAGGCTGTTACACGGCATTACACTTTCTGCTCTTTTCTTTTGCTAAATCACTCTCATTCTGGTCCAGTTGCTCGCTATTTCTCATCTCTATCCGTTAACATACGAATAAACTTTGTGCAATCTTAAAAATCTCTATCAAGCTTTAAATCTTTAACCCGTTACATCGTCCTTTAGTTCATGCAGATTTTTTTAAACAACTATCCACTTTTTCAAGTATAACTCTTCAAGTACAACAACTGTTTTGAATATTTTGTCAATACAAATTCGTAATCCTACGTGTTTATTAGAAACAATTTCCATAGCTCTTGAATTTTAAGCACATCTCCACAAAAAGTGGGAATGCCCACTTGACCTCATCCGTAAGCTAATATTTATCCACCTCGCGAAATTTATTCGTAGTAAAAAATCAGTATAAGGAAAATTTTAAAATCACCGATTAACGTCTTCGATAGAAGAAAAAAGAGGTAGCTTTTTAAATAAAATGATTTTTAGGAGCGTGAATCAATTCCATTTAAAACAGGTGATGCAATGTTATTTTACAACAAAGGGTTACCACCATTTTAAATGGACACGAAGTAGGTTAATCTGTGCGAATATGGCTGGCAACCTACAATTGGCCACTTTCCCGCTCTTGCAATCGAGTATTTCATATCGACTGATCATATTACGACGCGATAAACGTTGCTTTGCAAAGTGTTTTGATCGATCGGCATAATTAAACAACCTTTTATATCCTTTATATTATGTACATAATTCTAATGCTAAATCATTCCGTAAGTTTTACACCAAGGTTTCGCTTATATTCTTCAGATTTGCTAAACATGATTAAATATTACGTATTTTCTAAAAAAAGAAGAAGGAATATTCGCATTCATCATGAGAGTAATACCTAATTTCTAAAATTCAAATCGACTTTATTAAATTCATTTGAAATGCAAGGGTACCATGGGTACCATGAACCATTGACGCGAATTATTTAATTTAGCGGGTTAGGTTAAAGTCATGACACGAACCTACATATTCCCGATTCATTTCATTAGCATCGGATCGTCTTCATTTAAAGTATTAAAATACATGAGAATCAAATGCAAATATATTTACGAGTTCGTAAATAGTCAATGCTCTAAAAACTCTTTAGATTTTCAATAAACCTCGTTACACTTAACGATGTCTTACATTGTATACATATGTATACGACTGTATCAGTAATATCGAGTACTTCATTCTTTTTATATAAGAATATAAACAAAGTGAAAACGTAATCATTTGCTAAAATCATAAAACAATACCCGAATACGATTATTCAAATGATTTCCGCGGTCACACAAAGTTCATTATGTCACTGCGTAATGAAGTACATATGCATCTACCGACCGAACGTAATTTACGACGGAATTATTATCCAAAACGTAATCAATTATGAACGTTCATTAAAATGAAAAAATATCTTACCTTTAAGAAGTCGTTATGTACCTTTGTCATAAACCTTGCAAACTCTAGGATCAGCTTTGCTTACTGGTAATTGGAAAAATAAAGAGTAGTAGGTTATGCCTATTACTTTATTTAAGAAAGTACAAATTCTGGGATGTGATAGATCGCTTCTTACCAGTTAGCAGTTAGCATTCATTAAATTCAGTTCTTTGATGTCTATTATTTCAACAATCTCTTCAATTGACACTTCACAATAAATAACTAAAAAACAATTTTAACGACAGATCATAAATCGTTGTCAATCGCGATCACTAATGGCGGTTCCCGCGTAAGAAGAATCATTCTGATTGGTCGAATCTTCCCATTGGTGCTTCACCAAGTAGGTACCTTATTTGAATTACAGGCATCTTAAATCAGATGGATATTACTCTATATTTTATATTTTTATAATATTACATATAATTTCTTAAACATTTGTTTTTTCGAAATAATTTAAATGTTCGTATTTTACATATGTATAAAAAAGAAATCCTATCTATTTTATTAATGTTTTATCGGAACCCTGGTTCGTACAAGTTTACTGTTTCGAATGTTCTGTAAACCAAACGGACATGTATCGAATTTCATACATATTTTGTTTGCAAAACAAATCGATAGTGGATGAGAAACGTGATAACGAAAGAGAGAGAGAAATTTGAGGATCCACAGTTTGAGAACCATCGCTGAAATGTTTACAGTAACGTCCACGAGATGGCAAGTTGGCGGCAGTGGTTTCCGTGGTCGGCACGGGCGGCCCTCGTTTTCTATCGTCTTCATCGCGTCGTTCTCGTCGTCATCCTCGTCTTTGCCGCGATCGTTTTTTCCTTTTCCCCTTTTAACAAGAAAAAAAGACTCCGTTATTCCCTGTTCGGTTCCACGACGCATTGACAAGAGTAAGAACGAGGCTCGCAAGGAGGACCCGGAACAGCCCAGGTGGGAGATCCGTACGCGAGCAATGCGAAAGAGTGACAGGTTACGAACGATTCGTTGAAAGTGGGAGAGAAACATAGAAGGAAGGATAAAAAGAAAAGAACGGACGGAAGAAAGAGAAAAAAGAAGGGAGAAGTAGCGGTAGAATGAAGCATCGTGGTCACGAGGAGTAGGGCGACGGCAAGAAGCAACGAGGTGGGCAGGCAAAGGCGGGCAGGTATCGTAAACGGAAAACGGACGGCGGTTAAGAGTGTAGAAAAAGTAACCGGGAGACCGTCAGTCAAGTGCGACCGCGTGCACAGGAAACTGTCCTGAAGATAATAACGTTATTTCTCTTTCCTCTTTTTTTCCTTAGCTCTTTGGCTCCCTCATCTCCCTCCTGTCTTTTTTCCTTTTTGTTTCTCTTCCTTTTTACCTTCACCTCCTTCCATCAGTGATACGCGCTCGCGACGGAGAGGAGGAAGACGCGTCGATGAACGAAACTGGCGACGAGCAGAATTATCATCCTTATTCGCGTTTGCTTGCTTCTAACAGCGGAAAGTGAGCTGAACACCGTGTTCGATCATTTCGCGATATCGTACCCGAAACAGACGTGTTACGAGCAATCAAACATCGAGCAACGAGGGAAAATAACAACGTTCATACATCCACGAGGATAGTCGAGGAATCGCCTCTTGTATTTACAGTCGAACAACGTGCTTGTTTTTTATGTACCGTCGGTCGGTTGTCAAGAAAGAAACGGAACGGTGTGAAAATTTGAAGTCAGTGAAAAGCCGGTAACTCTACGGTGCTTACGAACACGCTGATAAGACGAGAAGAAAGATAGCCGGAAGATAAGAATAGAAACAACGACAAAAAGCAGGTGGGTGTAGTCCTTTGACATACTGAGCTTCGCTCCATATCCAATCTGTACTTCGTACGTTCGAGGCGTGCCGGCGCGCCTTTTGAGGTTAGGACACAAACCGTGATCGATTTGAAGCTTCGTGAAAACGAAATGAGACGCGACCAACGTGACTTTTCTCTAAAATCTTTTTTTCTTTCGATTCGTGTCATGATTATTGATCGACAAGAAAACTACCGGTAAATTCTGATAAACGTCTCGCAATTACGCTTACTTTTTCCCGGTAAAACGTTCAAAAGAAAATCAATTATCCGTTTCGAAATTCTCGTTGTTTAACTTAACCAATTCTAGTAAGGATGCGAATGCTGTCGATCGTATTTCGTAGAATGTATATAAATTTACGATAGGTTAAGGATGGATCGTTGTCATATGTATTCCTCTGTTTAAAAAGATGGTAATCATTGGTACGTGTTGACAGAACGCGTAATATTTACTCTATCATTTTTTATCAATTCGTCCAAGTGATAAAGAAACGATAATTATATTATGTTGCATTTTTGACGTAAGAGAAAACAGAAGCAAAAATAAATTCATACGAAAACGTTGAATTCCGTGATTCACCGACTATGTTTATGTTTCACAGAAAAGTCGTATTGACAGAGTGCGGTGATTCTTCAGTGTCATGTATCTGTCGTTTCATCGGAACAACGGATTAAGAGTAATGGAATTACAAAACGTTCATGTAAAAGTTATCTAAAAGACTGTTTTCCTTGGCTCGAAATTGTACCTGCATTTCTAATGATTCGTCAGCTCGAATGCCGTTAACATCCGCTTGGCGTGCGCACGCTTGTGAGAAATTAATCATTCTTTCGCACGCGGACGACAAACGTGTCGGGTTTGAAAATAATAATACGGAAACATTTGGTTCATTTCCGATACAATTCACTCCTGTTGCGAACGTTCAACCATCGGACTAATTTCAGAATAAATATCGCGTGTTAATAGTTCGAAATGAAGGGTTATTGTTGCAAGTGGCGGCTACAGGGGCGCTTCGGACGTTCGCGTGGCCGGAAAGACCGCTTTTTCCAATTTCGTTTCTTCAATGACGTCTGTCGATCACGTTATTTACGAATGCAAATCTGGACAGTATACGTATCATCCGTCTTCATCGGTACGCAAAACTATATCCAGAAAATTAAAACACAGGAAATCGCTTTAGAAACGATAGAAACGTCACGTTCTTGATTGTATTTTTATACAGGCTAAGCCAGCGTTAAAAGTAACGAGTTCAATATTGTAATTCTGATATCTCTATTTCTTACCGTCTATGATTTATATAACTACTATGCTATTAAAAAACAGGTAAAAACATTGTAATTATGATTACAACTACATATATACTTATTATGCAAAATCAGTGCCTTTTTCTTACGTTTTACTTTACCAATTATCATGATTAATAATGAATAAATCATGAATAGTCTATAAATGGCAATAGTAATGAAATCAATTTGATTATCACAAACGAAAAACCTGTTTCACATCATGTTCGATGGACGATCGTAAACAAAACCAATCGCAAAATTAACACTCCATAATGGAGGATCAAAGTTCTCCATTCAATTTTATTCTATTTGTCAAGAGGATATAAATTTCTGCAGAAGTCGCATGCTGAAAATAACAATTTTCAGTATATGTGGCGTTACTTAAGTCCTACGGTGTTAGTGTAAGGACATAAAAGACCGCGTGATAAAGGAGTTCCATTCGAAGGAAATACAATTATTCTACTTCGACACGTGTTTTAGCTTCCGTCGTTCTGTCTATTTATTTTATACCCTTTCGTATTGACAACAGATAGCTTTCTAGGTCAGTGATAACACTATTTGTTAAGGATAAGATTCTGAGATGTGGTCGATTTCAACCCTGAAGTCATATTTAACAGCTGAGAAATGTTTGAATAATCAAATTCGAGTATTTTCATCTGACACGATTTAATCGCGATCGATCGACATTATACGTACCTTCTTAAATGGCTTCTTCGTTCAGACAAGTTGAATGCCAAATGTAATTCCTCGTCTCTCTATTGATTCCGTTCGAATCCGATTCTTATCGTCCGATATAAGTATATATATATCGAAGAACAGCTTGTTTCGGCATCGATCGAACGATAATATCCTTATTTTTCTTCTTGCCATGCCGGAAACGACCAAGGGAATAGGGTGGTTAAGAAAGGAAGTTAATTACCGCGACATTTCGAAGCTGGTGTTCCCTTCGAACACGGTTCAAGATGGTCTCGAGAGTTTCGTCGATACGATATCTCTGTTAGAAAGAATTTGATTCGACTCGATTCTGCTAAATATTCCTTTTTAAAGGTGAACGACTCCTCGGGAATGTCTCGGCAAGAGAAAACGACGAATCGGCCAGCAAATTGAAAACTTTCGTTCATCGTTTCAAAAATGACGTCACAATAAAAATTAGATAATTTATTGGCAATAACAAAACGTATCAACAACGTCAAACAATTATTATTGATAACAAATAACATTCATAACACGGTTGATAATTATCAGTAATTAGTAAATAGGGATGGTAATTCAAGATTAAAATTCATATTCTTTTACATTAAACGAATGAATCAAACGTTATCTCTTAAAAAGTTTAGAAATATCGTTATCAATAAAATTTGCATACTTATCTAGTGTAAAAGACGTAAATCTATATGACATGTCTTTTAATCGCTAATATATCCAGCTTTCTAAAATTGAAAATACTTCCTGATACAAATATATATGAATGAAACTGACCCGGTTGAAAATATTTTTCACGAAACTCGCGTACCGTTAATAATCATTCAAGTTTTTCCGTGTTACCGTTCGATAATTCAAAGGACAGGATCTTAAAAGTAGTAAATGAGAGCCTCGCCCGAAAGTAAATATCGTTTGAGCAACGCAACGAGACATCGTCACTTTCTCCGTCCTCGACAAAAATCAGCTGCGTAATAGCCTGTATACGTCATCGTCGAATCGAATGATTTCAATCAGCTTTAGTAAAAGCGAGCGTGTGAATAGGAAATTATATAGCAGAAAATTATCGAGTAGCTATTGTAGTTCTCGATTATGAATATAGATAGACAAAGAACGTATCATTTCCTATTATTAATAATTCAAGTTGCAATATGCATTACGACAGATGATTAATATTAAATTAATGTTAAATCGATACGCGTTTATCTGAATCACTAATCAATCAAGAATTAGTAGAAATAAATAAGAGTTCTTCGTAATCGCAGGCGATCACTTGATCACTTGATGATTCATATATGTATACAATAGACGCGGAAAAGTTTGATTAACAAGATAAAGCATTATCTTGCGTTTTATATAGCCGGTGTACGCGACAAAAAGGGGCACGCGTATCCCTCGGATAGCCCTTCGGTATAGAGGGTTTCGTAGGGAAATGAAAGGGTGCTCGGTCGAATGGAAAGGAGAAAGGAAAAAAAAAATCGATAGCAAAACAACCAAGCTGGTCACGACATGTGCGATTGTAAATTATACACGCATTGTGAGAAACATGCCGCGTGCGTGCGATGAAAATGTACGTGCACGTGCTAGAATCAGGAGGGAAATGTAATTTCGATTCTTTTTTCATCTTTGATGTTTTATTTACATCATTTCTTAAGCGATCAGTTTAATTACTTGTCAAAGTATAGATCTTTTAATCCTTTTAAACGCGGATAATCTGAAAAGAAACTATCACACTTTTTTATTTCTAATTCTATTTGGAAGGTTATTTGAAAATCGGTTCAACAAATAATTGCCCGGTACATGAGCGAAGAATTTTCTACTTTTTTGTTTCCTGTTTATTGCATAGCATGTACTAGACAAAAGTAAAAAAAGTGCGCATCATATACATGAATGAATAAATAATCATCTATGCATTTATACAAATGACGCACTTTCTGCTACTTGAAATTAAGTAATGATATCAATTTTCCTGGTTTTTTAATGACAGATATTGATGATATACGTGCAAAAAGTATTAACCTTTGAAATTAAGCCAAAGAAAAGTTGCAAACACTTCAATTATATCCGTTAATTATAAAGTAACTATGATATTGACTGTCTCGGGGTCACTGAGAATTAACATCCTTAATATTTATAGGGCAGCATAGCTAGTATTGGCGAGATGACAGAGAAATTTCTAACTTCCAAAAATTTCGCCAGTTTGCTCAATGAGATACACGTGCGGTCAGACAAATTACGTTTCGTTTCCAAACTAACGAATCGACTTAATTCGTCGATGAATTATAATATATACAGGGAAAGTGGGTATGCGAGAGAATTTCAACTCTTCCGGCGGACTTTTAATACCGTTTAGAAAGTATTTTATTAGCTGCCGCTCTTTTTCGAGGAAACGATGAATCTCCATATATCCTTGATAAATTGCGAAACACCCTGGTCCTCTCGTTAAACTAATGAAAGGAAAAGTTTCTGCTCGAACGCGGTGAATTATCGGGCAGCTACTGTATCCGGTTCGAATCAATAGGTAGTATTTTTTCTATTTCGAAATACATACTCGTCAACCGTTCGAATCTACCCAGTCAAAATTGAATCCTACTTCTCATTTGTTCCGCTACAAATTCTTGTAATAAATGTTCATTCCTGTTCGTAATGCAGTTACGAACATGTATGCAACAAAGACGTCAAGCTCGCACACATAATTTACATAAGTGAGAAACGAAAAATACGGTGCCAGGTTGCGTCACCGATTACTTTTCCCTTCGTAGCCGTGTATTTGTTCTGTCAACACGTCGCTTTTACTTTTCAACCTCGCCAACAGTACTCTGTCTGTCAGACGATTTGTACAACGAAATACAATTGTTTCATTTTTCTTTTTCTAAAGCTTCGCGCGATTACAAATCTCTGATAACGTCGCGGGCGCTTTAAACGCGTTCACTGTCACATCGAACGTTGATGGATGTAGCCAAAAGTACGTTTAATTGATCGAATAGATAAATTGTTATGGCTGGATGATAAAATCGTGCGAATTTCTCTTTCGATGTTGTCTCTACGTCGATTACGGATGTGTTATATAAAGAGAGCCACGGTTTTGCTGGCATTCCAAAGGAAAAAACGAGTCGCAAAGCTGAGAAACGGTGAAGAATAAAAAGAAGAAAGAAAGAGACAGTGAAAGACAGGTAAATAAGTGAGACACAGTGATACAGGAACTCGGGTACAAGGTGGTAGCGAGAAAGTTACTAAACACGTGGTTACGTTGTGTCGAGATCGATTACACCAGATAGTTAACGTAACCGTCAGTCAGATCGAAAACTACATACCTCTATCACGTAAACGGACAACTATAAATTTTGCTTGCTTGTTTTTCTTTTCCCCTTCCTTCCGACAATTTTGCTTATGTCGGTCAATACGAGTTCGGAACGAGAATGTTAACTCTCCTCGGTGTCACTGGTTACCTGATGCCTCTGCAGATTTTCAACCAAAACAATTAGCAGTCCTTGAAAATATTTCTTAATCCGTAAATTCGATGAGTCGATCGTTCTTTTTCGCATCAATTGCCAGCTGGTCGATGTATCTTCGATTCATTTCGTTTGCGTAATTAATCGGTTCGCGATGCTTTATCGTTGCAATTACGTTTCACCGGGACCCAATGAAAGTTTCTTACAAAAGAAAGTTAAGTAACCGCGACTGGTCGCGGTGTTTCATGATTATTTGATCCAGTTAACACTTTGAGTGCCAGCTGTAATCAACAGAAACTCCCCCTAAACAGTGATTTTGTTTTGTGATCAATTCGTTACTCCGATGACATTTACACTTGCGAGCAGAAATAGACATTCGAATAGAATACATTTTTAATCAAAGGTAATCGAACTTTTTTTCTAGTGACCCGGCTTATTTACCAATGGAAAGTTTTAAAATTTTTATTTAAATTTAATTTACTGTTTCGTGGCAGGTTTCTCGAATGCAACAAAGGCGACCCGGAAACACGGTCAGAAAAATGCGTTTAAAAGGCAAAACGATCGACGCGCACGCTTTTATACTTGCATGAAAACCAGTTTTCGCATAAACGAATGCATTTCACCCTTCTGCTGTTCACTTGCGTATTTGTCCTCGTATTTTGCACACCGAGACGTGAATGGACTCTTCTGGTCGTCTCGAGAACCGATTATCCGGATTCTCCTGCGATTTCTGTCCGTTCACGACTTTCAGAAACGATCGTTGTATTGTGCAGCGTTCAGAAATGGTCGTACCGAATTTATCGTTCGTTGTAATAAACAGAAGATATCGAATATTTTAACATTTCGCAGCGTTTCGTGAAAAAGAATTTTCATTTAAACAGCACTTGTTTATTTTAGTTACTACATTCCACGAAAGTCTCCGACGGTTTTTTTTTTTTTTGTTTTTACACATTCTACGTAGAAATGGAAATATGTAGATTTTCAGGAAGGTCCTTGAAGAGATTTGAATTTTTATTATGAAATATTACCCTACTCGTCTTAATTAAAAATTTTAATTTAAACACTCTTGCTGACTTTAATTGCTGCATACCACTAAAATTTCGCTCACCTTGAGCATTAAAAAGGGTGAACATTCAACTAAATGAGACTTTTTATTTGAAAAATGATATTCATACGTAACTGTTTGGTGGTTGTTACAGACTCGAGGCAAGATGACGAGTATAGTAGCGGATCTGGTGCACGGATACAGGGACCTGATGGATAACAAGTCCGGTAAGATAATTTTCTTTCAAGTCAACGAACATTTTTGCGATGGAGTAATAAATAGGGATAAAAGTTAGTCGATCGAGTCCCATCAGGGTCCACGACATTCAAGTGGGTCAGTCAGGTGCGACTGTACTAAAAATCGAAAACGAACAGACGCGACAGAGCGGAAGTAAAACTTTTACTATCGATCTTATTTAGGAAACGGCTAAACAGACGAGCAGAGAAAATAAATTAACCGCCAAGGTTTTCGAGTTACTTAAAAAAAGAATTCAATTTCTGTTGTTTGTGACCCCCTTACTTGATACAAGTATCACATACGACACTTCTCTTGTTTATATCTCATGTGAATTGCGTTTCCGTATAATTGATATTATTATCTCGTATGACCCTGACAAACGATTCCCGAAGAAAAATATCCAACCGCATAAACCACCTAGTCCAAAGGTTTCTTAGCTGACTAGACTGGACGTGATGCTGTCGTATCTGTCACATATAGATAATCGGCTATGATGTAGAATAAAATTATAGATAAAATATAGAAATATCGAGGCTCTGGTAAAAAATTTCCTAAACTTTTCTAAATATTTCTATCTGCTTGGAAGCATGTTCATCTGTTCTCGATAACCTTGTACATTATCTACTAATTCGCTTGATCTAAAACGGGCGACATTACTTATGGAATGGCCTGATAAATCGACCCAATTACTCGTTCGATTAACACGTGTATGGTACGACAAAGCGTTAAGGTCTTGGTACAAAGTGTTTTGTAGTTGGAAAGCGATGGAATGCGGCAAGAGATCCTTTTGAGGAAGCTTTCGTAATAATCGTTGAACGGGGACACACGAGTGTACAACGGCGATTCAACGAAAAGCACATCGCCACCAGCACCAACAGTGCTCCAAGAGGAACCCGTACTCTGTTCGTCGTGCATATTTTTTCAAAATGACCTTCCCCGTCTGTCAATAAAGTGTCGCAACATTGCTGTCCGTCTTGTTCCCGATTTCTCTACGATCAACAACGAGATTTTCCTCGCCCGTTCCACTGGACGATGGTCATCGTGGAATTTCGAGCTGTCGCTCGCAGCCAGAAAAATTGACCGCGTCAGCGGTTCCTTAATTCGGTCATGACATATCTTATTTCTCTGTAAAGTTCTTCCGATTCAGAAATTCCCAGCCCGACATAAACTCGTTTCTCAATCGCTATGATTCTAAATTGACGTTAGGTTCGTCAATCTACTCGAACGCGTTCGAGTAACCTAGCTACTAAAGGACTCTAATTTATCTGCCTATTCGTGACCAGGCTGTGGTGTAAACGTTGCTAGACTTAATAGCAGTTAAGGGGCACAAATTGACCAGGCCTCTTTTCATGTTCCCGTGTTATACGGTAGGTGGATTATCGATTTAATAGCAGCAAACCAACAGGCCGTGTTTTCCGCTAATCGTGTATCGCGTAGACCAAGAGACGCCCTTGCCTCATTACACCCTACCTAATGCACCGCTGGAATCTCTTCTTGCATTTATATCCGAGGATCGTTCGGTTAAACATTCTCCCCACACTCGTGCTTACAGAATTGATATCCTATTTAACCCTGTTGCTGCGGCCAGCGTGTAATTTTAAACGAGGTACTCTATTTTAAATGGTGTGCAAACGATTCTTGGACCCACTGTATAGCATTTACAGTCTGATTTGCTACAGTTGTTACTGTCCTCTGACCTACGGTGAAGTTATCTACAATGCTGACGAAACGTTGGAAACGACTATTAGAGATGGCTCACACCCGAATGGCTTAAACCATATTTACTCTCGAGTAATTAACCCTTTGTAGTCCAAGCGTACCACTTCAGAGCTAGCCACCGGTTAAATTAAGCCTCGCCATTTAGAATAATTATGAAATTTCAGAATTCTAACGAAAAGAAAGTTTCCCTCAGTTATCCTAACCAACAGTGTAAAATAAGGAATTGAGATTCTGAAAGTTTCCATTATTTTCATCATTTCAAAATGGACTTTGTCGTAAGATATCAGCTGACCCCGCGTCAATCGAATGTTTAATATTTCCAACGCTCGTGTTTATGAATAAAATGAATCGAAATCATTCAGAGAATGTTCGATTCTGTTTACATAAGGACGACAGGAATCGTCGACGTTTTCAAACATGTTTGATCACAATGAATAAACATCGAGACAAAAATTTAATATGACGAGACCAGACGAACGTCCATATGACGATTCGTTATTTCCATACGCTTAATTCATCTGAAAATATAACTTTTTTTTCTCGTTATTTAATCCATTTGGTTATTGCTTTCTGCTTTTTATGGATGAAATGCAAATATGAAAGAAATCAAAGAACATATTTTGCTAAAATTAACGTGCATCAATCGAGTTAGGCTAATGAGGTTAATAAGGAACATTAATTACTATGTTATTTTCTTCCCGTTACGTCATTTTCGTTTGACATGTAAGTACGTTACACAAGTATTGATTGCTTATTGACGAGCAATCAACATCGCAGCAAAAAGTTTGAAGAAAAAAAACAAAATATGGAAAACGTGAAATAGTAGACTGTTGAATGTGTAACACGTTCGCTATCAAATAACTGAGATTCGCGTGACACTGATAGGTGAATTTTTCTTCAACTTTTATCAAGAACTTTGTAGAAATCAAGATAGGCAGAAACCACGGGGAAAAAATAAGAATGTTCCCTGAAAAAAAGAGAAAATGGAGCGAAGCTGTGTCCAGCTCTGTTCGTTCGAGCGGACGTCGAGTTGACAATGAGCGTCGTTCGCTCGGACCATGCGAGTGCAAAGGTAATTTACCGGAAGGTTTGGCGAGCGCCTCCTGAACAAACTCTCGCGTCTTCTCGTACGAGGGCTGAATTAAAAAAAAAAAAAAGTGCTCGAGAAATTTATCCAAGCTGACGGACACAGCAGACGCATTTTAGAGCCGACTGAATTCTCCACTTTTGAAAATCGTTCGCTCTTTCGAGCCGTTGGTTCATTCGGGCGATTGTCACAATTCGCCAACCGTGTACACTCATTTAGCTAAGTGTAAGAGTAGAGAGGAATATTATTTGCCTTAGATTTTAGAGAAAGACAGGAAGGAAAAATTTACCGGTTGAAAAGCGGGAGATTCACTTTCGTAGACTACGCATGAAACACAATAGACAGGAAATTCGATTCGATCGACGCAATTGACCGGCGCATCCGGCAATTATCGTTCGGTGACGCACTGCATCGTTTTTCTTTTTCTTCGATTTCGTTATTACACCAGTCGATCGGCCATACACTAGAGTCACCTTACGAAATCAATGCCCATCCAGTCGGTTAATAAATTCGTCTGGGCAGCGGCTTCCTGGCCGGAAAGGCAGAGTTCCGGCATCGAGGCAGGTGCACGATGCACCATCGAGGAATTGCATAATGCTCGGGCAACTTGTAAATCACTCGCTGATTGCTCCACTTTTCAACCTCCACACGATAACCCCTTTCACGGATACAAACGCGTTATACTGTGTTGAGAAAGTAACGATCTTGCCGGATAGCAACCGCGATATTATTTAATTGACACCCCGAAATTGAAATTCAAATTTGGCAGTACTTATTCCGAATTCGGTGCCGTTGACCTCGAGAAGTCGATACGAAGAATTTTACCTTTTGCCTTTTCCGTATTAACGAGCAATAAAACATAATTCAACGACAGTTTGAAAAACTTCTCGTTTGCCCATTTCCTTCTTTCCTCTCGAAATTCAAATCTCGAACGTCGTAAAATCTGATGCGAAACTTTAAACCAACCGTAATTCATTCTCGCGTTTGACAAACGATAGCCACTTTAATTTTGAACATTAAAGTCGCGAGCAAGAACAAGTTAGATTTCGTAGGTATATATTTAGCATTTTTACTTCGTTTCTTTGATATATTTTCAACTGAAAACTCGAAGTCTGTGGGTATATTGAAATAATTACCCTGTTTTCTTCGCCCCTCTCACATTCGATACGCCACCCTTTCTCGACACGTTGGCCATTGTTCTACATCGTGGCCAATGTTCCTAATGACACCATTGTCGTCGAAATCTGGGTCAAAGAAAGTAAACAGTAAAGAGGGGTGATCGTAAAAGCATAATTGCACATTGTGCCAGAATAGTTTGTAGAAGCAGCTAATTGCCGATTTCTTTTCAACAAAAATTACGAATCTCGTTAACGTGTATCGATTTTAAATCGTTTCATTTGTAAAATTAAGTTTTTTGTTATATTTTAGCATCGCGTATTTCAGTCATTAATTGCGTAAGATGATAAATTATTTAATTATCCTGTTAATTAGGAAAGAGAAGAGAAAAGGAATCTAATAACGTGTTTACCAAAAGATTTTCGTCCCTCGATGGAAGAAAAAGAAAAACACATCACATTATCATATTGTAGGATAGAAGATAGATCATCTCTTCTTTACACGCTCTTTATTAAACGTGCAAGGGGAGGATAGCTCTTTTTCTGGTTGAAAAATGACTCGTTTAACGTGTTAAAGTAAACTACCTGATAACTTTGTTCTTGTTCTAAAAATAATTGCAAAGAGGTTAACGAACCGGGAAGGCTGTACTTTATCGTCGTTTAATGACAGGAAAATCATCATGACGAAGCTTACTGTACCGTACTGACGATGCACAAAGTTGTAAAAGAAAAGGAAGAAGGGGAGAGTAAATGATAGGAAAAGAAAATTATTGTTTGCTTTCTATTCGTTGCTCATTAGGAATCCTGACTGGGACATTTGATAATTAAACGCAGGGTACTTTTACTTATTCCAGTAATTAGTGATACCCTCTTGATATAATCAAGCTTCTATTGTCGTACGACTTGAAAATGACCATCATTTTCGTCGAAAGGTAGCAGTGCTATATTTCTGATAAAATTTAGAGACTTTCATTTTCATTCCTACGCTTTGATACAACTTTTGAAAAGAGTGAGAGGATCTGGTCCCTTTAATTTCAGGACTACGATGAATCTAACGATCCTCCATTGAGTTTGAGACTCAACGCTGATTTTTGCTAATAAAAGTGATAGGATCCTGGTTTGAAATGAAAAGAAACCATGAAACTTTTTTTTTTTTTTTTTTACAAAAACTGCCCTGTCTTTGAATCTAATGGTCGCTAAATAAATACTAATGCATTATATTTTCATTCTAGATCCCCGGGTGAACAGTTATATCCTGATGAGCAGCCCGTTTCCGACCATGGCGATATGCCTATTTTATGCTTATTTCAGCAAGGTTTTGGGACCGAGGCTAATGGAAAATAAAAAGCCTTTCAAACTTCGGGGTATCTTAATAGGGTACAACCTGATACAAACAATATTCTCCACGTGGATCTTCTATGAGGTTCGTATAGTCGTTATCTTTTAATCTTATTTTTCGTTGAAATATCCTATTTCGCCGATAACGCGGATGATTGATGAATGAAATATAAATGACATCTTTATCTTTATAACATTCCTTAATACGTGAATAAATATGTCACTTATTACTACGAATAATGGCGCTTAAGTATAACTTCGACTACCATTGTTCGAGGATTAAATAGCTTTCTCTGATACGTTTCGAACAAAAGGAGCGCGTTATTTGATAAAAAATAAAACTAGGTCTTCACGCGACGTTCCCAATTTGTCGCGATGTCAGGCGAGGGTCAAGAATGCGTGCGCGCGTATTCGATCAAATACCAATCGTATTTGGTCTGCATTTAGTATGTTGCAGGTACCTCCGGGTACAGTTATTTCGTGAGAACTGTACTCACGTAGTAGCACGTCTCGTAACTTTCTACGCGTTTTCCGTCGATCTAATTATGATATCTTGCTAGTCGATCAGTTCATTCTTCTTACAATTAAAAATCTGCAATTCTCATTTTCCATTTGAAAAGGGAAAAAGAAAAATTTCGATTTATCTAGGTCTATTCGATATACGCAGTTTGATTGAAATTGAATTTTGCTAGAAAAGAAATTGATTGTAACTCGATTACTTTCTTATCTGAATCTATCGATGAGCAAATCATTGAACATTTTATCGTTTAATCGTTTAATCGCGTGCAAGGTCTGTCTGATAATAGAGATTGGTAAATCGTCCCCTCGCCTAGTCGTTGGACGATAAAGAATCCTCGGACTTATTCATGAATCCGGCCAGACGGTTCCTGGCGACGTATCCGACATTCCGTTTTCTGTTCACCGTGTAAACGAGTCTAATAGAATTCAAATGAATTTTGCAAACACAGCACGACATTGTTCGATGGTAACTTGGTCATCGCGATCGATACGCTTCTCGTTTCCCTAAAAATGTACTTTCGTTACAGAACCACTGTCTAACGCGTATACGCAAATTTAAGCCAAATTATTTAATTAATCTAAATTATTTCCTTTTGGAAATTTATAATTGCCTTCGTTTTCATTAGAGTTTCGAGCAATGGATTGTTCACGGCATTGTTATTTAAAAATAACTCTTTCAATTTCCTCGTTTTAATTACGAAGATTCGTGGTACTTTAACTGGAAACTCGCGTCGGAAACGGCGAATACGAGAGAGCACGTTAATCATACGAGTGGTGGTGCGGTTATCAACAAAACTCACCAACGAACGTGTGCATTCAACTCTTACGTATTTCTCGATCAATGACTTCGAAATGGTACGATATTCGCCAGCGTAATGACTCATCAATAACATTGATTTTCATAATCTCGTCACGTGAACGTTTTAATCGTACTCGCGCGTTGCGGTTTGTCAATTAACCGCGTAAATTCATTTTTCAAATTGATAGACTTGCATTGAACGATAAGAGAGAAGATTGCGCGTTTTGCGAGTGAATTCATTGCTCGTTAAAGTCATCAGATATTTTTAGAGCTACGGTTTATATTTCTGTTATCGGTGACGCGATTAATTCGATGCAATTAACATTGAAACTGAACGGCCAGTGTATTTCGAGTGAAATTTCATGCGGCAATCGCTGGGTCCACGAGTACGTAAGAACGACGATCGATTTTCATAGAAATTCTTCGAGATTGGCGTCTTTCGCGAAGCCGAATAAGCAGTTTTAGGATGCTGGTCGAGACCACGTTCGACGAATATCGGAAGAATTTTTCTCGTCGCCAGCCGGAAGAAGTTATTAGTAAGCCATCGAGGTCTGGCTCAACCGTTCGATTATTTGGTCGCATAATTATGAATAGGAAAGAGGAAATTCATTTTTTATTCAAATTACTCTCATCGAAGCGAGTAATATTAGAAGCGTTCCTTCTTTTTATTCTGCATAGCTAGTTAAAAAATTCTCGTTGAACTGTCGATAACTCTTAGCTACTGATAGGCTGTAAGTCTGAAGCACCGAGGGTAGAGCCATCAGCCTCATTACTTCCGGCTTTCAGACGAAAGGCACAATGGATTAGCGGGAAAACGGGGCGGAAAGTGGAGCAGCGTGGCTGGCGAAATTCTAATTAAGCGTTGATAAGCCGTTCGAAAATTGCTCTCGCTCACGTTATATACGTATTGTAGATGACATGTAACGCGAGATATCTCACATGCCGACCTTGACACACAACTCTCTAGGCCATACGTGCGTGGTGTTCTCGTTAGTTGGCCAACCCACGCAATCACACTCGAGCTTTTCCGACTGCTGCTGCTTTAACACGGTCAAGTTTAAACGGAATATCGTCGTGTTCCCGGCTTCGATGATACCAATCGAATGTCGTGCGTCACGCGACAACGAGATAACGCGAGATTTCGTCGAAATGTTGAAAATTTTCTTTTCTTCATGGGGGAAGATTTTTCTTACAACCTCTTCTTTCGCATTACGAGCACTGTCAAAGTCGGCGTTTCATCATTCATTTCATAAGTTTTATTTTATAAGAGTTGTACGACACGGGTAACCGCGTTGCTTGCTCATAGATGCATGGAATTTTTCAATAGATATTAGCGACAGCCGTATGCGCCTCTTAAGTTATTTAACGCGTAAACTACCCTGAGACTCGCCTGTGTCTGGCCGCTAAGGATTTAATTAGTTTACTTATGAAGTCATAGACTATTTTTCGAGTCCTTCGCGATTACTCGCAACACTGTTAAGCTCAAATGTAATCCGTCATTTAGTCAATTATAGCGGCGACCTCGCTTTTCGTTTCCGCGACACGTTCTTAACGCACGATTGTTAATCTTGACCATTTTGAAATTTCTAAGCTCACGGTTATAATCGATAATCTACGTTACGTCACCGGGAAATAATCGATAGTAAATATCTTTATAGACTTTAAACTCGACAAGCTCTGATTAGAATTCTCCTATTCATTCCGTAAAGGAATTAAAAGCAGCAAAAATTCTTATCATAAATTCCATCTAATCATTTAATGCACACACGTGCGCGCAATAAGAGCACAATTGTAGCACAGTTTAGCGGTGAATCGATCTGGACCACTGCTTAGGGTCAGGCTAACCAACCGAATGACCTGGTTCGTTTTTTTTTTTTTCCGAAAAATTAGAAAAAAACAAAACCGAAACAGACACACGTATACACGAATGACAGTCGAAACAAACACAGTGGGATTGTTCTGTAAATCTCGAAGGAGCGAAAGGAGGGGACGAGGGTGGAGGAAGAGGGTGGTTGGCTTTTAGAATTTTAAATAGACCCGAAGTCATCTTGCGAGAGAAACGTTAACAGTAGCGGAGGATTCTTTTGTTTCCCTCCTCCTCTTACCCTCCGTTCGTCCAGCATCGCCAACCGGCTTCTTGATCGAACAAAGCGACCGGCTACAGAGAGTTTCTCCGTGAAAAACGAGCGATCGCGCTTCTATACGCTGATTGTCGTTCTACCCCCGTTTGAATGCAACCCTTTTATTGTCCTCACTTTCCGGCATTTTCTTGTTTCAGTACTTGATGAGTGGCTGGGCGAAAGGATACAGCTTCCGGTGCCAACCGGTTGACTATTCGCACAGCCCAATGGCGCTACGAATGGTGAACACGTGTTGGTGGTATTTCATCAGCAAATTCACCGAGTTCTTCGATACCGTAAGTCTATATTTTCTATCTTCCTATTATACTTTCTCATGAACCTCGATCTCATCCAGCGGAAGGCGTAGAATCGTTTAACCAGTTGTGCTTTTCTTTCAGCTATTTTTCATTTTGAGGAAGAAGACTCAACACGTGTCGACGCTTCACGTGATCCACCATGGTATAATGCCTTTCTCCGTTTGGTTAGGGCTCAAGTTCGCGCCAGGTGGCCACAGCACTTTCTTCGCCCTTTTGAACACTTTTGTTCACATAATAATGTACTTCTACTACATGGTGGCTGCGATGGGCCCTGAGTATCAAAAGTACATCTGGTGGAAGAAGTACCTGACTACCTTGCAAATGGTAAATCGATGAAAGAACAATCTGTTTCACTTGGCACACGACGGCTGCTACCAGCAGTCACTTGAAAAGTACACGTATACTATGACAAACAGTTGAGTAATGTCGATGCGTTTTTCGTTTCAGGTGCAATTCGTGTTGATCATGAGTCACCAGTTCCAGCTGTTCTTCACAGAGTGCGATTATCCTCGTAGCTTTATGATCTGGATCGGTCTGCACGGCGTGCTATTCCTAGGATTATTCTCAGACTTTTACAAAGCAAAATACGTAGACAAATCGAAATTGTCGGCGAAACAAAGTTCACAGAATGGCTCGTCGACGACCGGCATGTGTATGCCGGTACTCGAGGACGAATCGACGCCACGGCAAAATGGCGTCTCGTCGTACGCGACCATCTACAACAAAGAATACAACAGTTGTTACAGCAACGGCACGAACAACGGTTACGTTGCCAATAACAACACAGAGAAGAAGCTCGCTTAGGACATTCTTCTGGTGTTTCGTAACTTCGAGAACAACAATTATTGGGACAGAGCAAAAACACCTAAACATGTACACACACACACATACACACAAAATATTGTTTAATTGTACCGTTCAATCTCGCGTCCTCGACGTTTCTTCGAGGATCCTGCAACGGTTCCACGTTGATCGCAGTGGCTGTTTATTTCTTTTTTTTTTCTCTCTCTCTCTTTCCCTCTCTCTTTTGTATCTTCGCCACGAGGAGCATGGTATACGCGCGAGAATAAACGATGCTAGTTAAGAATAATTGCGGATTCTGTGTTCATAATAAAACGCGTACAGTCGTCGGCGAGTGATCAGCTGAACGCTTTAAATCATTTCACGTTAACACTGTCAACGGGCTGACGATTACTTTTCTCTCTTCCTTACGTGGTGGATGGATCGGCAATGTTACGAGGGAAGGACCTGTTTAACCCTTTCGTTATGACGCTATAGTGGCTGTGCATTCACGCTTATCCTTTTCTGTACCATTGTAGCGACTGAGACTGTTGGTACACACCTAATCACCGCCACTATAATGGTTTTCTAGTCGTAATTCGTTTTTAGAAAGAGAAAAGAGGAAGAGGAAACACCTCCGCAATGTATCCAATATTTTCACAAACTTGTTTGATTTGAACGAACGTTGAAACTTGTAAACTGACTATACGTTTTCTATCTTCGTAGCGAAAGGGTTAAGAGAATAAAGGTCACTTCTGCGTTGTTGTGTATACATATATTAATCTAGCAATCGCATTCGCAACGGGATTGCGAATGAAAAACCGTGAAATATCGTCGGCTCGTGGATGGCTTTATTAAGCAAACGAGAAGAACGACGAAGGTATGCAAATGGCGTATAAAGCGCACACGGTTCATTGAATAATAATCGAAGTAATTATATAGAACAGGGTCCAACACTTCAGTAATTTCAGTAACCTTGATACATGTTATGGAGATGAGTGTCCTTAGTAATTTTATTGTATTACATATAGTTATCGCTTGTTTTTAGTTTTAAATGATCCAATTTTTTTTTCAGCTTATGAACATTTTTATGCGACAGTAGTTTGAATAATCAAATTCACATAAATTATTTATATGCTGCGCGCTGTTTAAAATATGTTTGCGTATATTACTAAAATTGAACGATGATTATATGTACCCATGAAATTGCTTGGAAAATTAATCTTAATAATATATGTCAAGATGATTGAAATCGGTGAAGTGAACCCTACCTTATACAGGATGCCCCATACAATTGGGACAAGCTGTATCTTTAAAACGGATCGTTGTAAAGATCTAGTTTGACCCAGTTGCACGAGACACCTTGTATAATTATTAATAATCGATCCTCGTCGAAAAGGTTCTGTTTCCCGCACGCGATTCCTAGTCGTGTATTTTTTCGTTTTTCTCTCTCCCTTTCTCTCCCTTTCTCTCCCTCTCTTTCTCAATCTTTTTTTAATTGTCAGTCGCGTGCGTTGCGTGTGGATGAGAAAGTGTGTGATCGGTTAGCTAGTTTAGACGCGATTGCGAGGCATTTCTCTGATTGGGACCCCCCTTTACCTTTCAACCGTAATTCCTCCCCTGTCGTCGTCCGACTCTGTCTCCCCAATGCCCCGATTGTGTTCAAAGCTTTGGTGTTCGTTGTAGAAAATAAGCGTGAGTCGATTCGCGTGCAAGGAGATATAATCGTACGGCTCTTTCCTCTCGAAACATATGGTTCTGGCCACCGTGATATACGAGCGTTATTGGTTCAATAAATTGTTGTTAACACAGTGGCTGCTATAGGAGTTACCTGAGGAGAAAAAGCCCTGGGCGCTACCTGAGTTACCGAAGCTGATTAACAAAGTGTAAATCTTTACACCCTTGGACATTGATTTAATTTGAAGATTCTTTTTTACATAAATTTAGGAAGTGAAATAACAAAGTGAAATTCTGATCACCAATGACCCCGTATATCAGACAACGTGTTAAGAAATATTTAGAATTGAAATCGTCGGTGGTGAGATCGAAATTCCAATGAGTTTTGAAGAGGAAAATAAAAAAAAAAAAATCTCACGACGAAATTAATCTCTTGTTCGCCGTTTGTTTTGAGCTTGGGCTAGATTAACCCTTGCGCAACGGAATCGCGGCCAAACAAGACGAAACAAAGTAAATATTGTCATTGATAAATGGTTGAGTAATTAAGAACTTTCTACCGTAGCAAACCAACGATGTAATTTTTCTTTAAATTCTTATTACATAATTATTGCAATATCGTTCAACTGTCACACAGTCAGTATACATTGACTCTTCAATGACCCGGTATCCGCTGTTCAAGGGTTAAAGGAGAAGGAAATGGTGGAATGTATACTCGTATGTTGCGAATAGAAAGGAAAGAGAAAACGGTTTACCCTAGGAATCGTATACAAATCTCGTGTTAAGATTACAGACTTTTTGTACTCTTCCTGTTATGGGGAAAGAATTTGAAGGGTTTTTATTTATGACCGCACATAGAAATAAAAGAAAATCTAAGGTAAAAAAAAAGGAAAAAAAGAAAAAAAAAGTGAAGAAGATGAAGATGATGAAATCGAATTCGATCCTGTAAAAATTTGATGTTGTATATTTTTACAAAGGAAATAGATCGGATCGCATAATAAATGAAACGTTGACGTTAAATATGGGTGTCAAAAGACGTGCTTTCCTGTGAAAGTATTCGTATTATTGAAGTTTATTATGCCAAGATTTTAATAACGTATTAGAGAAGTATTTCAGAGCAATTTGTAATAAAAAAGACAAAAAACGTTGAAGAAAAAAAAAACAAAGATACGCTGAAAGAAAAGAACATCGTCAAGACTGTTAATGTAGACGTAATGTTGTACGAACTAAAAAAATATTATCTTCGAATTTCGACTAAAAAAAAAAAAAAAAGATTCCGTTCTTTTACTATTATTTTAGCTTTTAACGAGTTTGTTATTGTTGTTGTGGTTGTTTCTATTTTTTATTTCGTCTGATCCTTGTCGTTTCAAATTGTACAGGAATTGATCTTCGAACAATTTTTATATCTTCAAAGCTCAAAAGGTGTTATTTCTCAAACTGTTTCAACAGAACATTGAAAAAAACTGATAACAGAAGCGGAAAACTGTTGATTGTACACAAAAAAAAAAAAAAACTAACTCGAAAGTATGGAATAAAATGTTTTCGTATGTAACTTCTTTTTCGAGAAAATTCATTTTGAAAATTCAATAATGGTGGATATAGAATAAGTTTAAAGTATACAAATTGTTGAAAGTATCAAGGGGCACTTGCCCCAGAATTGAGGTCAGGTTTGGGTTAGGTTGGGTACCCAAACTAGGCCACACGCTTAGTGACTTCCGCATTTTGTAAAACTTCGACATCGAATCGACAGAATTGCGAAACGATAGGAAAATGTAGTTCTTTTTAACAATAAGGATCGTGAAAACGGCTGCGATGTTTTGTTTATTATTGATAAATAAATTTTACATTTATTATTCATCAGTTTTTGCCCTGGGCCCTGTAGATTTTAGAGCCGACTTTGGAAGTGTCGCTGAACTGTAGCCTGTAGTTTAAAAATTGATTTTCTCGAAAAGGAAGGCCCGTACGAACGAAACTTCGTTTCATAAATTTTTTTTTTTTATTTTAAATCATTCTTCGACTTGTACCTCCAGTTATCTGACGCCCTGTATACAGCATGATCACATACTGCCATATATTTTTATTTTGCAAAACATCAGGCGCTGATTGTTTTGTTATCCGCGAATTTGTGAAGATACCTTAGTGAAGAAAGCAAAGGAACGAGGCACCTGATAAATTTTTGCAAAAAGGACATTAGTACGGTGCGCGTTGAAGAAAAACAATTCTGTCGATTCGTGAACTCGTGTCTGTCAATGAGGACAATAAATCCACGTGGACGTCGAGGCATGGGGGTTGAATATCCTTGTGGAAGTTGTATGTTACAAGTGCATGCCTCTCTGAATAGTAGTCATCATCCCCGTCACTTGTCGAACAATCAGTAAAGGGGGCAACACCTATCTCGTTCATATTTGCTTCACTTCATTTCCCTCTTTCCACGCTAAAACGTCCACATCTGACTATACGAAATGAGTTCAATTCCTCTCCTCTCTCTAGTCGACCGATTTTTCGTTTCTTTTTTTCACTCTGCACGCGCACACAAAGACGGGAATCAAAGGAAACAAGCGAGTTCACACGATCGTCATCTAGCTTTATCAGTGGACGGATCTTTTCTTCGTAGATGGAAGTGAAAGAGATAACGCGCGCGTGAATGACTGACTCAAAAGACGAAGTCGATTTGTCTGTTGCTTTCAAAAGAATAGAAAATTATTCAACCACATGGAAAGGTGTCGAGACTAGTTCACACGTAGGCGAACGAGACAAGAGCACACATCGTCATGTACCTATAATACTATCTAATGTTACGAACTCTGTAATGATTATCGATTCTCATTATATTTTTGTACATAATTGGGGAGAATTACACGAGAATAAAGTGAATTTAAATGGAGCGAGTTGCTTTCAGCCACGAACAGAGGGAAATCGGTGTCCTTTTATTTTGATGATCGTTGCACCCTTCGGGAATAATTAGTCACGCGACTGTTACTACGTCTTCGGAATTTGGTATCTAGGGATGAACAGTGAAACCTGTCTATATGCTTCTCTATACTCTATTAGTTTGAAGTTAGTCACCCGAAAGTGGTTGCGACCCCGCAGATGGTCTTACAACTGTCAATGTGCACTATGCATTGTTAAGGACTAAGGACTTCCGCCAGTCACCGACGGAATAAGACAGTGTCGCTTTTGTCCCTGTATCATCTCGGCTGAATTCCTTCCAACTACCCCTAGTAATAAAGCTACTATAGACAGGAGTTTCAGAGGAGACCAGATTTGCTAAGATACTCAGTCTCCTAAGCTCGAATGCTGGATTCATTCAATCACTACCCCCATATAGCCTTTTCCACCACCTACCAAGTGATTACAACTTGCAAGCATGTAGACAGGTCTTACTGTACTCGATAGAAATGGTAATAGCGTACTTACATTCGTTATCATATAATGCAGCAACTCGGTATCCGGGATTAGAGTCGCAATTATTCCTTCCGTTCTTGCAAATATGTGAATGCTTTACACTGTCAATGTCGTTAAAGGTTAAACGACAAAGACAAGGTTTAGTACTTTATACTTACGCAATTCCTGTTTACAGTAATGACTTTTAACCCGCGGACACCTATGACCAATCGACACAAGGATTCCATTAGCGATTCGTCCTATATTTTGCTTCTACTTCGTTTTTTGTTACGACACTTTTGTTAATTGCAGTATAATTACGATTTTCAGAATATTAAAATTCTGTGAAACACGTGAAACGATTTATCAAAGATTAACCAGTTTTATACTGGGCCAATTGTCTTACCTTCTGTGCTCTATTTACAAGATTTATATACCTGCTGCTATCATCTTGAGCATGTACGATAAATGCTTATATTCTTATCTAGCAAATTTCTTTTATGTAAACTTATATAACTGATGCGTGAAAGTATGAAGTTTCTCAGATAAAAATATATTTACAAATGGATCGGTTGAATTGTAACTAAAAACGTATGAACATTTTTTTTTCCAAGTTCTTTGATTTAATGTCAGCGAACATAAAATATCGATCGAAGTCGATGAATATACGAAGATTCGAAAGAAGAGAATTTTGAAAAGATGATTTCTTTAGATGTGTATATCTCTGAAATAAATAGTTTAGCTGATGAAATGTTTGCTCTTCTCACGAAGATAGGGGCGGCAAGATTGCTAGGTACGCGTGTGCCGGTGGTTCACGGCGCACCCACGTGACGCACAGTGCACCATGGGACGTCAAGAGAACACGAGGAAGATACGGGACAGTTTCGCGGCATAACGGCAAATAATATTGTGTGTCCGTGAATACGTAATACTAAAGTAGCGAATAATATACCGAGAACGCGAAATAGTCTTTCGAGTGGGATCGAGCATCTCCGATTGAGCCCCGCCCTGTATATATTTATAACCGGTTCTATCAAAAGTCCGGCCGGTGTGGCACACTGTACTTTCGTGACATAAGTGCGGGCTTCCTATCGACGAACAGACTAACAACACAGGGAAAAGGAAGAACGTGACAAATCAAACTGGCGCAACAATTGAAGAAAGCATTATCCTGTTCCAGTTCACGACACGGTATGTTAACATTTTACTGTTGACTCCAATTGTCGAATATACCGGTATGATTTGGATGTGATTCGAGTCTCCGCGAATCGCTGCTGCGCGGCAGCACTATTCAAGGTTTATTTATACACAACCGTACCGTGTAATTTCCTATCCGTTCCTTTCGTGCAGCTTGTAAACTTAGTCGGCAAAGACGATGTCTTTTACAAGCAATCGCGAAATAAATTACGTATAATAAATACAATGCGTGCATATATTGCAAGTTTTTGATGTAAGTCTAAAGCAATGAATATGTAGCCCCTTGATTCAGGCTACCTTGTTTACAACCGCGACAGCAGTGCTATAGGGCTAGAGGTTATCCAGGTGCACGTGACCTCCCATGCTAATACAAGTAGGAATTGTTTTCAATTGTAATTAAATCGATCATAGTATTTAAATATATAATTAAGGTTTTTATAAATAAAGGGTACAAAGTTTGTGAAGTATGACGGCATAAGGGAGGAAACGTTTGACTTGTTGAACTTTCGGATCATTTCGGGAACATGTTAACTTCACAAGTAAAAAATTGATATATTCAATTGTAAATTTGAACGATACAAAGTGCACAAGTCGATAACCCTTATTTTGCTTAATAATTGATAGTTACCTCTAATTTTAATTGAAATGCCTTTGGGTACCTTTGGATGGTCTTAAAACCGTATTTCAAAACAAAAAGTAAAGGGGTGGTCAGGAGATACTTAATTAACAACATCCTTTCACTTCCTTTTTATGTGCAATATTCAATCAATGTATATGTATACAGAAATTTCTGCTAATTTGGCAACACACTATGTACCAAATGAAATTTTAATTGACCCCCTTAAATTGATACTTTCAACAGCTTTTGGTTCTTATCGCCATCAACGAAACATGGTTTACGCAATTCTACGGTTGTTTACGTTACGTTTCGTTAATTTTACCGTAACTTTTCTTCTCTGTGATTTAACGCCGCAATAAATGCGATAATGATAATTTACACGACGATCCCGTTGAAACACATGAACGAATTCCTATTTCAATCGTGTCTAGAAATGTCTAGAAATGTAGTCCATGTTTCAAAAAAAAAAGAAAGGGCGACTCGAGGGTAATTAAAATGATCCAAGTGAAATCTTAACCGAACTAATAGCTTTAGAAAGAAAGAACAAGGAATTGTTAATATCGAAGCAATGTCGCAATTCGTTGATTTGCATTTCAATCGAACGTCTGAATAAATTGAACGTTCAAGAGCAGTTAATTACAGGTACGACTAAGTAAATTTGCTTCTATCAATTATCCCTTGAAAGAATAATAATTAACACGGTTAAGAAAAAAACAATTAAAGGAAAATAGTGTTACGTATGAATATATGTTTTCAAGGTATTCCTCGAGAATATTATAAAAAATTTTGTTTAAACTCGTGTAAGATAGACTCAGTGCATTTCTGTGAGTCAATCGTGAACGTGACTCGTGTGTATGTGGTTATAAATGATGATCGTTCGTTTGTAGAGGATTTTTTAAACATTCCGAACGCGTTGGCTGCAGACATTTCCCCATAACAAGGCCTTCGAGCCTCGTAATCGATAAATAAATTAACCCTTTTTCGTATGTGTGCAATTATCCTCTTGTTTATTGCTTAGATCAGTTTTATAGGATTCTTGTGGGGGGTTGTCCACTCATGATGGCAGGGTACTAGATTTTGAGTTAACCCTCTGTAGACATTTCAAGACAAAAATTTTTTTCAAATAAATCAATGGGCAATAAGGGTAGATTGCGATATCCTCGATCCAGAACACTGTGGAACATTTTTGAGTGTTCTTTGAACCGAATGAATCCACTTCCTCGATATAGTTTCGACACTAGGACAGAACAATCAGTTTAAAGTTTCGTCACCATCGAATCCACGGTGAAAAATTTCGAGGATTACGTGGTAATCAACATCGGGTTGCGTTTCGCCGGAATAATTAACCGGCGATCACTATCAAGCCGTCTAATTATTCATCGCGATGTATAATTCTGCTCGATTGGTAGTAGCGGTTAGACGAATATTGCACGGGCTAGCGATCATTTCGAAGCCGTGTAATTCACCTCTGGAAGCCGAATGCTCCAACTTTCTCTCTCGCCGCATGGGCCGGGCTTTGATTCCATCAGAAATTCCTCTCTCTCTCTCTCTCTCTCTCTCTCTCGCTTTGTCCACGTAATCGTGACGATCAATCGAAGGAACTTGGATCATCGAACCGACTAAACTATCATTCATTTTACAACCCGAGATGACGTCGTCGCGATGGAAACTGTGTAATCGGTTTGTCTTCTTCACTTGTTCCTTCCACGTGCATTTGCTCGTTGATAACTTCAGAACAGTTGGAATGCTAATTAGTTGCGAGATGATAATTTAACAAACGAAGATTAAATCTGCGGTCTGTCTTCCTGTGTGCTTTCAAAAGGTTCACGATTCAACTGTAATCGGGTGACCCGATTGAAACCCTAACGCAACTATCTATGCTCGATTCTTTGCAATTGTTTTTTTACCTCTAACATAAAACACGATTCGGTAACCGAGTCGAATTCCAAATGTGCTAGTTTCAAGGTAAAATTTGAAAGTTGTCGAATTTTCGTAGTTTCGTAGAACCTGATGATCCTTTTAATGAAACTGATTAAAGTATCCGGAACAGTTTCAAGGTTTCAACTTTTTCAATAAGTTTGAGCAAGAAAGGGTGCTCGTTTGCCGAAAAGGTGTTGCGAAAAATAATGTAGGTCAGGAGGTCGCGAAGGCGAGGCGCGATCCATCAGCTGGCTGAGAAACGGGACACAATGTCGAGCATACCGAATCGTGTTAATCACGATTCACAAACGGTACGAGTCGTTCCATTAAAAGCGAAACTGCCTCAGCTGGGAAAGACGTTTCGGCGGGCACGTATCGGACCGTTCGGTTGTGCAACACCGGCTATCGGGGCACTCATGCTCGATTTTTTTCTTGATCCTCGTCCCCGTAGCCCGTACACTTGGTGAAAAAGTGGGCCAAGGGCAAATTCTTCGTGTACCCTCGCCGTTATCGCGAGGACCCAACGATTGATCCTTCCAAAACTCCACATCCGTTTCGATCATTCCTTTATGCAAAGATCCTGACGGCCATTCGTGTCCGTTACAGCTCAATTAGGTATCTAGGTGTTTATAACAGTTTGAATTCGATAACGTGCATGTACGTACTCGGTCTTTAAAAGGTAAACTGTTGGCTGTCAATTATTCGCAATGACATTGTCGAGTTAACGCGGATTAATTGCGAGCATGTGCGTATTGCGATCAGCTGAGCATGAATGACTCAATGTTGTCGATTATGTAAGATCTGAACGAATTGGGTCGTGTGCCATGTGGAAAACGCCGAGAACTCCTCTTCGATTCTTCTTCGAGCCATTCACTGTACACGCCACACATGAGATACCGTTCGACATTCAAATTTCTGCGAGTGAATGAGAATTTTGAGGCTTTCACGACTCGGTTTGTTACAGTCAACGCTTACGAGTATCATCGAACATTTTATGATACCTATCTCCTTCATCGTGTTAATTAGATTAACTTGCAAATATTGGTTTAACGTAATTACTATTAATTAATTCAGTAATATCTTTTCGTATGAATAATTCAGCTCTTATTGAAACAGGTAAAAAGATCCTCGTTAAATTCCATGTCGTTTAAATGGCCTTTAAAATTCTAATGTGATAATCTTTTATCAAGATTATAGCAAATATTGATATTACCAATCTAATTCCATTTTTTAATAGAGTATCTATTCTACAATAGCGATCTGTATAGGAGACTAGGCCACTCCTTAGAATGAAACTATTACGTGTTCTTATATCAGGAAAAAGGTCTGCTCTGGCTGGTAGCGAGAGCAACCGTGGGCACCGAAAGGCAACCGAATGTGCCCGAGTTGCCCAGATCAGTACATAGGATAATAACGAAACAAGCCTGTCGTTTAAGACAAGCTTCCGTTTCACCGTTCGCCGACAATTTAGTCTCACGCTATAATTTTCTGCTCGTTTCGTAGAATAAAGATCGTTGATTCTGTAGCTCTTTACCTCGCACCGTTTACCAAACTCAATGACGAAACGTTGCTCGTTCGCTTTACGCACCTTTTACCATTCGTTCGATTTGTAATCGCGCGAATTACGAGCACAACGTGTCTTGTAATACAGTTGAAATAGAAAACTATTACGTCTCTAAACTTCCAGTTTTACTCGCTTCTATAATAGTTTAGAACACGACGACGAGAGGTTTGTCCTTCGTTTGTTACAGTACTAAACGTCAATCCCACTACAAGTCCCACGCGGGTATAAATTTAATGTCTTCTAGTGACACGAGGGTCATCGTTGGCCATTGCTACGAATTCAATTTGTACAGATAATTAATGTTGATCGAAATTATATAATTAATTAGTTTTTCTTGAAACTCTTGAAACATTAATGATGCTTAAATGTATCTAGTATGTAAATTGTACGTCTGGATAGTAATTATTTTATCCGTAATTAGGTAATGAATAATTACGCAAGTGTACATTTTTATAAAATATTTATGCCTCTTAGCATCCTCTGATTTACTTTGAAAATCTGCAAGAGGGTGTGTCGAATATCCGTCATTAATTATGTCTTCCTAATTAGTCCGGATAAGACGAGTTTGATTGTATTTCAAAAGAGGCCATTGTTAAACATCGCGATCGATAAGACCGGAAAAAATTCGTGAATATTGATAAGCCTTAATAACGTAGAATCTTAAGCATGCGCACAACAATACGTGATCCCATGGAAGTTGAAAGGAGGGCTCATGTATAATCATCGAACTTGTGTCATCATATCCACATCATTGTGCGGATTTAATCGCATTTGTTTTATTTACCTTGCTAAACGGTAATTCACCTTTGCAACTTGAGGCCAGTTGCCATTTGCTCACTCGCGAGGAAAATAATCGGAATCAGTATTTTAACCCCTTCTTGACGAGGCGGTAAAGGGGTAACAAAAATGAAGATAAATTTTTGTGGATCAAACGATATTTCAAAGTCCATGGTAACGAGTTACGTGATCCGATCATTACCAGAAAGGATTGACCATAATAGCCCCTAAATTCCTAGAGCCCACGAAGGTCATAGAGAAGTTCAAAGACGAAGTACGATACGTTTCGAATCCGAAAGTCGGCATACGTCGAAAGACTGCGTAGATAGAAGGAATGTTAATGAAATTGATGATCTTGAAGCGGTGCTATCGACGTATGTACAGTGGCTCGGAAAATTATTCGGACGCTCTTTAAAACAGAATACCTCATTTAAAATTGGACCAAATGACTTGAGGTTTTTTGAAAAGTTATACAAATTAGTTTACTAAGATATGTGCTTTTGTCGTTTTAAAAAATTACAATTTGTTGAAATCGTGAAAGAAAATAGTGAAGGGTAATTTTTCAACTTTTTTATGTGAGCCTATAATGAAAATTTCTGAAAAAACCTCAAGTCATTTGGTCCAATTTTAAATGAGGTATTCTGTTTTAAAGAGCGTCCGAATAATTTTCCGAGCCACTGTGTATGACTTGACCATCTTCTTCGCGACCTTGAACTTATCACGTCCTTTGGTATTTTATGCTAATTCGGCTCTCTTGTCGCAATCTTTGTGTGAAAATATACTTATATTCGATGTTTTCGAAGATTGCCCTTCGACCTTGAAAGAAATTACGACCTCCACGAGTACCTGTTCAACGATATTGATCTTGAAATATGGTCGATCATGAGTGTAAACAAAGTTTAGACCATTGCGCGGCAATGCTGTGATATATGAGCAGTAATTAATGGATTTGAGTGTCGCAACTTTGACATTGGCTACTTTGAATTTATTTTTATTAAGAAAGATAAGGATCGATGAACGGGATCAATGCCCTTTCAATAACACTCTGTTCATTTAAATGTCGTTAACGAATTAATAAGTATTTATCACGGTTGAAAATACGTTGAACTCGGCGAGCGAAACAAACCCGGGCGGAAGTTAACGATCAAAGGTCGTTCCTCAGATTTTCGGGTAAGGTTCGCACGGATCATTGATCTTTGCTCCAACGAACAGTGCCGAAAGCCGAATTTGCATCGAACTTGACGTAAGCGACATTGAAATTACGTCACCGGCCGAAAACGTTTTTGTCTCTTGTCCAAACTCGCCGGATTTGATCCCACAATTTTCGACTAGTTCTTCTTCGATATTTAAAAATTTCCACTTGGAGATAATCAATTTCCTATAAAGGTAATGAATGAACCAATAATCAACTTTTTCGTTTTAATGATTGATTGATATTTTTATTTATGATTGATTTTGATATTCGATCAACTGGTATTACTTTTTCATGGAAGCATGTGTTCGTGTAATTTGTATCACTTTAAGTATACGTGACATTTGCGTCTCATGTTTAACACTTTTTTATCACTACTTCTACGACGTCACTATAACGATCAAAGTACGTAATAGTTATAAATTATTGATTTCTGTTAGATCATAAGAAAAGGAAAAATAGTGTTCTGATAGTAGATTGAACGTCAAATATACACTCTGTATAAGATGTTATTAATCTACATACAAAGACTTTATTTTTATGTTTTACTTGAAATCCTGTAGTTCACCGAATTGAAACCCGGCGATTTCAGTTACTAGATGATAAATCGTGGTGCACGTATAACAAGCAGCAAAGGTGCAAGTCACACCTTGAATTGGCCAAGAAAGCGTACCATAAATCGTTACGTTTTTACTTTCTATACAAGAATGGAATTCTCGTTGTCGTGGAAATCGATGAATCCTGCGGTGATAGAAAAAGAAGATTTATCTCTTCATTTTTCAACACTCGTGTATTACGTTTTAATTACATCTAATTTGCAAACAAAATTGCTCATAAAATCAGTAATGTAATCGCTGTACGAGAAGTTGCCATAACACAAGTAATGTAATCTGATAAACATTGATACTTTATTCGATTCAATAAAGATCGCTGCTCGAATAAAGTTGGCAAACGTCGACATTTCTTTTTAACATTTTGAGAGAAGAGAATGCTGTCAAAAATTGCAATTGTAAATGTTTCTTTTCCGGGTAAAAATATTATGATTCTACCATTTAGAATTTTAATTAATAAAGCTCCGTTGCCACAAACTGAATAAAAGAGAAGCAATTTTGGAAGTTTTAATATTTTTATTAAGACATAGTTTTGAGAAAGAACTAACCAGACGCAAAAATAAAATTGTTGATCGTCATTTTTAGCGAGGATTCCCACAACAACGATTACAAAATTTGGGACGTATACATACGTCGTCTGTCATCAGACGATTAATAGAAGTTGCAGACCTTCGAATGTAAATTTTTAGAACAGCTATTCGTTTGCATTCACTGTAAACATTGCCAATCGGTAACAGGTCGTTCATCTTTTACCCACATCGTAATTAATGTTTTTACTAATTATATTTCTTGTGTTAACGATTCCCATTGACGTGAAAAATTCATCATATTTCTAGTGAAATATTTCAAAATCTGAAACAAAATAGAAAAAAATGAATGTCTATAAATTATTAATCACAGTGAATTGCAATATTACGGCAATAACTTTCAAAGAAGTACTTCGTATTCATCAAAAATGATACTAATTAATCGAGTTCATTAGCAAGTTTTTAATACGTCTGTCGTTCTGAATATTTTACATATTCGTTGAAACGTCTGATTAGAGGAATCTGGTTGTATAATATCGTTTAAAAGTGTTTCCTCATAGTTCAACGATCACTTAATTATATTGATACACCTTTGAAAAGTAGTTAAGCAGGGGAATTTACGTTTTCTATTGCTGAATTATTTATTAAAATTCAATAGGAGTTAAGGTTAAGTCAAATTAGGCATCATTTTATTGATCTTTAAACGAAAGTCTATTAATTAAGCCGTTCAATAGTTCCTGGTTTCATCTATTAATCGATCAGAACGATAAAACCTGATACGTATTAGGATTAAACAAATCTTGATAATACAGGTTACTCCATTATTCCAGATTATCCTTTTTAACAACTAGATAAAATGTTGAATCTATTATGGTATTCAGATGACTTTTTTTTTTTTGTTTTTGCATTAAAACACTTAATGAGGATTCCCAACAATCATGTAAATTTGTGTAACACACGTGGAGAATTTGCATTGACGTTTTCAATATATTGTAAATGTGTTAAAAAAATATTGTCCCCAGGCGATAAATTTTACAAGGATTCTGCAATCGAATTGTAAATCACGATTTATATATCGCTACGAAAGGAAAAAGAAATGAAAAGCTGTTCTGTAAATAATCGAGGTATATTCAGTTTGACAAATATCAGGTACTCTTCGCAAGATAAATCATCAAACGTATTTCTATTTTTCTACAATTTTCAACAGTTTTTTTTGGCTTTGAAAAACTGTTGAAGAGGATCCAATCCTGTCACGATTTAAAATATTTTAAAAATATTTAAAAAAGGTGCGCAAAAAAGTGGTAGAAATTTTTTTGTTGACTTCCAAATAAATGTTATTGGTTGTTGATCATTACAATATAGTTTATGACATATTGTTTGATGTAAAATTTCAATAAACATCCATATCTAATGATAATCTCTTCGGGATTTAAAAAAACTTAATTCTGTTCATAAATTTGGTAATTTGTCGTGGAATATAACAATAGCCTTGAACGTCTAGACGTACCTTTGGGTTTTTACACAACAAATTAATGGTATAGAAATTTTAAATTTAAATGATGTACATCGATCTTAAAATAGCGATTAACACGCACTGATAATGTTTTATCTTATAAATTATTAAATTCCATAAAAATCATATAATTCCAGTAAGAGTACATATATTTCTTTTATGAAAACCAATGTGCGTCAGTTAACCAAGAGGGGATACACTAACGTCACTTTTTATTATGAATACGTAAAAAAAGAGCGATTATTAACGATTTACTTTTTTACTTCTTCTACGCTCATTAAAACATTGATGCAATTAAAATGAATTGGTAACAATGAAATCTCTAATGTTCATAGCATTAAAGTCGCGACACGATATCTTAACGTCGTAACAGCACGATGCTTAGTCTCGTGACATCGAATGTGACAATTTTCCGAAGTCAGGCTTCGGGATGGTTGACGGAAGTCTAACGAGCCGGTAAACGAAACGCGATAAGATTCACAGGTGAAATGAGTCGTTAGGGGACGAAACAGGAAGATGGTAAAGAGCGGGAAGAGTCGCGTCTTTGACTAAATAAAAAAGGTGGTCGTCCGTGAAGTATAGCGCGCATCGTGAACCGCCGAAGGATCGCAACAGGTAGAAGGGATGTGATACCAATATGGCGACTCGGTTAAAAGCAAACAACCGGCGTAGCCGCAGTCAGTCCGCTACACGGCACGGCGGTAAACGCGTTTGTTTGTACGGTTATCAGAATCTGTGTCGTCGAAGCACGAGCGCGCACAATCCTACCCTTTCTTCTTCTTTTTTTCCCTTTTTTTTTTCTTTTTTTTTTTAATTATTTTTCATTCGCTCCCTTCGATCGATTCTTTATCCTGTCGACTGGTTTCACGAAACGAAGGGAAGTCACGTGACTCTGTCATCGATCCGTTGTGCCTGATTATTCGGTACCTGTTCGTCTTCCGTGATCAACGACCAGTTAACGAAAAACCGTTTGCAATCCTCTTTTTGTTTCTCGGCGATCGTCGATGTGTCGACGAGGGAACAGTGTGTGTTCGATTGTTTGAAGAGCCGATTGTCGACAGATAATTGTCACTGGCGCGACTGTCCGGCTTTGTCTGGTAAGTGCGGATAACGTAACACTGTTTTTGGAAGCGCTCCTTTTCTTATTTTGCTTGATATGACGTAACGGATATCGCGGTCGAACATTTTCACGGAAACGATAATTGATAGCGTTGATCGATAGCCTCATCGTTAGTTTAGAAATCCGGAGATAGTGATTGGAATTATAATTAATTAAGGGGAAAGGTAGAGAGATAAGGGTAGGAATTAGGGAGAACTCGGGAAGAACCTGGAGAACCTGATACGACCCTTGAACAATCGGCAGTTCTCATTTTCTAATTTTTGGTCCATCTTTCTTCCTAGATCTGAATCACAATTAACTTGATATTTTCTATTAAGAAAGTCAAATATACACGCTGTTCGTCATATGAATCTATGTTTGAAATTTGATGAATACGTTATTTTTATACTCTTAGAAATTACGTATTTTTAGATTCCCAGGAAGTATCTTTGTTACGTGGCTCGATATTAATTCAACGTTCGCCTTCTTGTATTATATTAGGTATGTTAGTAATACGCTTTACAAACCGTGAATGTACATTACTTATTTCAATATTTTTAGGAAATATTTTCGTTCTTTCCTGGCTCGATGTTTACTTTCCTGTATTAGGCCTGTATGTTAGTTGTAATGCATGTTTCATTTTCAAAATGCACTCCATGTTTATAAAGATAATTTGGCTTTTTTTATTCGATATCTGATCGATTCATAATTTTTTGAACATTGTATCTTTATTAATTATTATCTATTTGATTATCTTACGATTGTTTGCTAACAAGTAACACGCGATCGCGATCGGTCGTAAACTAAGAGAACTGTATTTCCACGATACGGGCACAGATGTAATTGTACGAAAACAAATACATACACGATCTGAAGAGGAATAGGTGTGATATTATTTTCACTGTCTATGTCTGCTCTAGCGCCGTGACATTGTGTTTGCCTCGAACAGCTGTTTAAATACTGTTTTATTAAAAGATTAGACTACACTTTGGTCAATTGAAAAAAATATTACATTTTTTAGCTGTTGCGATGAAAATCGTACAAAAACAATTATTTTGTAATAAAAAGTAACGGTGTGACGGCGGTGGTTTCTCGAATATTGGTTACAGGTAACCGATGACACCGATGAAGTCATTGCACGTTTAACCAAGCTCATCGTGTAAAAGTCTTTCTCTCTTCTCGTCGTTTCGTTCATCTTTCTCCATCACGAGTACCTTGCCGTGAATCACCATCCACATGAACAGCCGATTCGAACTTCGATTCACGTTCTACTCGATCGCGACTCCCTTATTCGACCGGCGTACACACTTATGTATGTACCTCTGCTTCTTTCGTCTTCCATCCTTTCCAGACCGCAACATTTCGATTTCACGTGCGTTCTTCAATCGTTTCAAATTACTTCAAATTACTTTTAGGTACCAGATATGCACCCTCTCTTACCAATGTTGTTATCAATAAATAATTGCCACAAGATTGATTGAATATAAAATTGAATAGTTGAGCTGGCACTCGTCGAAATAATTAGAAACGGATTAGATATCGAATCTTAATTGGCAGTGTCATGTTATTTTCCGTTTATTAAGCATATTCCATTCTAATCAGTAGTTCCTATAATTACATAGAGTGCACGAAAAAAACGTGCATAACACATTTTAATGATTACACATTTGTTGATATTACCTGATGCTTTCATTGCATGTTATCTCTGTCAAAATGACATGTTTTCTGATATGTTGATTCAATGTAAACTACCACTTTTTTTATATATATGAATGTATTCATATATGCAAATAATACCTGTGCCTTTTAGAGACAGGACAAAAAACAAATGAAAAGTAATCATTAAATTTCAATGTTTTGCAAAGGTCGTAAACGTTAATTTTTATTGTTCATTAAATTATACTTTTTTGTTTGCTTTGCTAAACGAACGAACAGGTAGTTTTACGACAAAGAAACACTTCTTTTTTGTATTCCCTCGATTGTACGGACGATTCGAAACGCATATTAATCGTTGCTGGATCATTGCTCGCGAGGATCTCGTGAGCCGGAATAAACGAATCTTGTGCTAATTGCCGATTCGATCCTCGAAACTTTTCGTCCTTCGTTTGATCTGATACAGGCAAGATTTCGAGACTTCCGCAAAAATTTGTCGCGGACTCAGAAATGTCAAGGTTTCTCCAATTTTCGTGGGAGACGTTCCACGTGCAATGATTTTGAATCGTCATGCTCCTTGAAATAGCAAAAGAACGTTCTCCTCGGTTCTTTTTTATGTCTTTCCATATTTTTTTCTTTTTCTAGTAACCGTCTTCCGCAAACAATATTCCTACCTCGTAGAAGGTTTCTACGAATTCCATCTACTTTACCAATCGATTCCTACACGTTGCTAATAGATTGAGTCAGGGTTCAAAGTTTGCATAAGCAAAAGTTGCGTCGATTTCACGTTAAAGTGGTCATAGTTATCGTTGTATTAATAATCTTTTATTTAAGTGGACAGATCGTTATCTTTTATTCATAGTATAAGTAACGAACGTTGTTCCGTTTATGATATCTAGTTATAGCCAGGAAGATTGATTGATTGACCAGTAAAAAAATATCGGCATCTTCAAATTGTTAGTTTACTCTACAAACATTATTCCATACTCGTAGAAGGTTTCTCTGAATTCTACATAGTTACTTTGACGGTCAACTATTATGAGTTGCTAATAGATTGAATCAAGGTTCAAACTCGTTATGAACAACATTCGTGTTTCGATGCTAAAATGTTTATAATTATCTATGGATTAACAATACTTTTTTATCCAAATTTATTTGAAGACTATTAAAACAGCAACACACATGCAATTTAATTAGCGGAAGTGTTCGTCAATTTTACCGATGGAATAGGTAATGAAACATTGACTCGTTCGTGATGTATTCAATTAAAGCTAATGAAGGTTAATTATTAGTGAGATAAAAGAAAAGATATCAACGTGTTAACGATTTCGTTCCCTCTAATTTCCACGTCGTCTTATCAACTTACGTTTTACAAGATGTAAATACAATTTATATTTATAAGTGATAGAGAGGTGATAAAAAGTATATCTTGGAAACGTGTTTTATCGGTCGCGGTTTTTAATCCGCTATGCATATTCATGATGTTTCGATTAATAATGCACGTGTCCCTCTGACAAGAGTGACGTCGTGCGTGGAATGATAGCTTCGGTCAAATGCTGCGAAACAACAAATTAAACGTCCGACCTCCGTCTTTCGAAGCCTTGGATACACGCGCGATACGGAAGTTTTTGGCTCGCGTAATTCGCAATGAATTTGCAATGACGATAAAGCATGATGCATCTTTCATGCTTTCGTCGTTAACTCGCTTGAAACGAAGGTGACATTTTTTCTACCCATATTACAGGTATTTGCTCGACGATTAGAGTAATGACGTTTGTTTGTTCGGGTGGTCCGAAATGTCAAAGTCTCTAGTACCTAGAAGTCGAACCATCGACTTCGACTTCCATGCCTCGGTGTAATAAACGCGAGAGATTATGGAAACATAGCGTGCCGAAATTGATCAAAAATCGATGATTTCTCTGATAATATTCGATACACGCTCGCTGGGAACTTATCTGTTTAGCTATTACGCGAGAGGACGTTGCGACACTCGGCAAATTTTCTGAAACACGCCGAAACGAGTTTTGCTTTCTCTCTGTACTTTTTAAACATCCCACCAGATGGTCGATTACTTTCGTACCCCGAATGGAGTAGATTAGGAAGAAGAAAAAAAAAAAGAAACTAATTAGGTACCATACGTTAATGGGTACCTTGCCCGAATGACGTTGATAAAATGCATTCGATTTCAAAATCTCCTTGCTGGAAGTTTAAAAAAAAGAATACTTTGCATTCGTTCCAATTCGTGGGGTCAACACTTTTCCACGCTGAACTGGTCGAATGATACTTAATACCATTAGCTTTAAGTGAAATTCTTTTCCATAAGATGGCCGATGAGCTATAGGTCACCCAGATGTAGGTGACTTCGCGTGACTTCGATTGAAAATCGATCACTATCGCGAGTCGATGCTTGAAATTTGCTAAATAAATGATTTAACACGTACGTTAGCATTCTCGTTGTACTCCTTCTAATAATTTCGAGGTTGGTAGCTGTTCGTTCGGTGTCGTTAAGAAAGAACTTTAATACGATCGTTACATAAGAGGATTCTCTTTCCCTCCCTCCCTCCGTTCTCTGTGTAACCAACATCCCGCCATGCAGTACCATTAAAGCGTTATGGCAGCTCTAGACGCTTTGCAACTTGACGCATGCAGCTATGCACTTTCCCTGCAGCCGCAGGTGCACCGGCCAATTCGATAGACAACGAATCATGATTCGAACGGATAAAAAAATCGATCGATCTTCTTGCTTCGACACCGTCTTCCTCGATTAAATTCTACGAACGAATAGGGAGGATTGTTATCGGAAATAGACGTAATCTTTCAAGGTAATCTTTCGAGTATAGTTCCTTGAATTTTGAAATTCGTGCGAAGTTGTAAAATTTCAGTTTGATCGACATTATCGTCGCAAGATTGTACAACGATTACGAATTAAATTCGATTTTCTTTTATGGCATTTCTAATTCACCACGTATAGAGAAGACAGACAATTCGTAACAGTGGTCAAGAGTGAAAGTATTTTAATCTTCTTTCCTGAGGGTACCAATAGATTTATGAGATTGAAGTAGCCTTCTTCTGGACGAAGAATCGTTTCTTCCTTCTTTATTTTTCTTGTTCGTACATTTAGAAAGTATGCAAAACAGTGGTCGTTATCTACATGAAACTACTGGAATGTTTGAACAAATGAATTTTTGAAAAAGACACTCAAATTTGAGCCTTGACGTGCTGTTAATGTTTGACTAAATTTTACGAGTAAAGCAGATACTAAATGCAACAGTGACTGCTTTTTGCAAGCAATATCTAAATATTGGACTTGTCTATGTATTTGGGTCTTTTACGACACCGTGCAGGGGCACAGAACAGAGAGAACCGGTTAAATAGACGATTAAAACGTCACTCGTGGTAGATAAGTTTACGATTTTCTGCTCTACTAACGTTAAACACCACTTATTTTATTTATGTTATTCGTTGAATGTTGCAAGCGACGTGGTTAAAAATCTGAAACGAGATTCTTGACGTGATCGAGGAACATATTTTTATTTCTGGTGATCTGAATTGTTGCAACATTCGAGTTAACGATAAAATGGGCCGTTGATTCGAGCATTCCCTTTCGATCGAACGTGCTATGTTGTTTTTTGGACCATTAATTATCAAAATATATCACGTAATGATGGAATCGAACGTGTCTCGGTATCGTTTCGCATTTAACCAGTGATAATTTTGAAATTTCGGTACATAATCGTTTCTCTACGTGAGGTATGCTCGTTTAATTCTATCAAGAAGTAAGTATTTTTTATCTTGTTGCATGTCATATCTTTATTAACGTATAATGATAAAACAAAGAGAGAGATTCTCGAAACACATGAGATTGCAAGACGATCGTTCTGAGTTCGAATTACTGTCGAACGCATTGCCAATGATTCGAATCATCCTCTTGCTTTCCGCGTACGACAAAATTACGCATTTCATTAGCGTACTGAATACAGAAACTAACCTGACCTCGACATAGTCTCGACGATTTCACGTATCGTTGTTTTATTGCTACGTATCGCGCGAATTCATTTTCTTAACTATAACAGATAGTTTGATTTAGATTACTCGCGATCAGAGGTCTGCAAACTTAAACGACTTCTATCTAAGATTCTATCTCTAGGTAAGAAAACGTTTCTCCGCTGGTAGGAACTTTCTTCTTTTCTTTCCCGACGGTTGTCGCATCGCGGTATCGAGAATCGCAATTAGTCGTGGCTTCAGTTCATCTCGCTTTTAAGACGATTGCGTGTTTAGAAGGAGAAGTGAATGGCCTATCCTAGCACTTTCTTTAAATCCTTGTTCACTTCAACGTAGAAGTATGAATTTAACTTCGAAAAAATCAAATCTGATCCCTCGTCAAAGACTTTTCCACCTGTGGAAACGCAGGAAACCCAATGACATAATCGGAATGGTACTCTTCAAGATTACTCGACTAGAAAAGCACGTCCTTTACTTTTCTTCGGAAATTACTTGGCCGCAATTTTCCGCTAGTGTCAACAAGGAGGCACGCCTGATTACTCCTTTCTCTCGTTGCGCTCCTCCTTCTAAAGTGCACCATCTCCTTTCTCATTCGACGGTGTACATTCTTCTTCCTTCTTTCTATGTTTCATTACTGAAACGCGCAACGGCCTCCTTGTTACTTAAGAACAGCAGCAGGTTGCGTCGTTTATAGCAGTTACACTTGCACTTTCATAGCGGTGCGAACGAGCCACGCGCCCTCGACTTTCCCGCCCAGCTGCACCACGAACCTGACAGTACAGTATCGAGCATTGTACGCGTCTTCAGGGAAAACGTAGAAAATGGCATTGCTAAAAATGGCCAGTCGACCACGTGCCAATCCTGAAGAACGTAATAGCAGTGAATTAACCTTGATGCAACGTCAAGGCTAAATTTCGTTATTAAGATTTCTATTCGATGATCAATAGTGGTTGATTCGCTAAAAGCGTTCTCCCTATGTCGCAAGTGCCATCTAATTTGTTCGTGGCACAACGATAATTATTTTGACGAAATTTTTTAATAAGTATCATCGATGATCCAAGCAAGTGACGTCCCACTTTTAATGATCCTTTCCTCCGTTTCGTTCAGCTTGGAATAAGTGGCGGTATATTTAGCCGGCACGGGGCGCGAATAGACCCGCTGGCTCCGGTTCGAGTTAAATAAAGACGTTGCAGCTATCGTACAAACTCCCCGGACTATCGAGTCGTCGAAGTCATGGCCCTATTTATTGCGCGAGCAGTAGCAAGCGAAGCTTTATCACCTTTAATTTTCATTAGCACGGCATCTTTCAATTTACTGCAAGAGATCATTTCTCTGCACGCGACTAGTAGAGTATCCTTTCACCATTAATGAGTCGGATAAACGCCTAATCGTGTAGCAATATGGAAAGATTGGCCTGAATTAAGTTCGAATTCCATCTTATGATGGAATTTGCCCGAGAAAAAAATAAAACAACTTCATCTAACCGGTTGCAACTCGTGAAATTCGGTCAGCAAAAGGCTTCGAACCACCTCGAAATCCGCGAAGAGTTCGCTCATTCGGCAAACGAGACTTTTCGAATAGTTCGAGGCCTCTGAATCGCTACTGGAACATATCCAAACTGAGGCAAGACAAGAGGATCGTGAAAGTGGTTTCACGTTTGCGTCTATCCTCGATACGCGTCGCGATTAGCGATGGGTTTCAGCAAGACTCGCTTCTAGCCCGTTCTTCAGTTTTTTCTTTTTCAAAGCTCACGTTCAAATGTCACTCAGATTCGGATTCCTAATAATTTAGCACTGGAAAGGTTAATGGACGATGACGTTCAATTGGAGCGTGGAATTTTACACAGCGGATGAAGTTCAAACGACCCTGAATCTTTCGAAATTAGTCGTTTAATATACAGCAGCCTAGTATTTTTAAAATATAATTTATTAATATTATCAGGTGTTTAATTTATTCCAAGAAGGAGAATGTCGAAATGAATATAGATTGCGAAGGTTTGCAGAGGATTTCTCGATGAAGAAATGAAGGAACTCTCTTGGGAATGAGGAGTTAGAAACCTTGATGTTTTGATACCGATTCAAGGTGAAACAATTAATTTTCTGCCAATGTTTTCGACGTTTCTCAGATATCTGCCACTTTGTTGCTTTTCCCTATCGGGATTAGGGAGGGATGTTACAACATCGTTGAATCGTGTCACGGCGAGTACGAAATAGCGAATATAATTTTCTATTTCACGACACGGTTCGCTCATTTGGTATGTAAAGTCGATTAAATCACAGAATCTCGTACAATTCGTCCGGGGACATGAAATTTCACGAGAATCTTCAGCGTGAAAGTGATCATGTCCAACATGGATTTATACCTACTTTGTACATGGTAATCTTCTCGACCATTCTCCATTTCTTTCCAAGTAGAATTGTCATTAGGAAGCACAAGTACACTCGAGAGCAACGTAGACTTCTTTTGCATAAGGGCTAGGGGAGAATTCTCCCTTCATTTGCTTTAAATTTTGGAAGGTTCACAGGTTCCTTCCGAAATAGAAAAGTTCTTCGTGATTTTAATAGTAGCTCGCACGCAACAGGATTGTACACTGGTCACAATATAGATTTCTTACATGTATAAATACCGATTGTGTCACTGCTGGGTATGAGCAATGATCTCATTGCAATCTTGTAAGTTTCCGGGAAACTTAAACCCACTACTTCTTTCCCTAGTAGTGGATTTACATGTGAAAGTCTCACATTTGATAAAACTCTTGTCCTTCACCAACATCAACATTGTTGATAAATATACTTGTAAATTGAAATGGCCTTAAATTTGATAATATACAAGTTTATCAATATTGGTGCTGATAAATTATCAAATTTCTACCTTGTATGATTACTATGACAGTAATGCTATTCAGAATAATATTTTTCCCATAATCCTATGATTCCAATAATTTTAAGAAACCAATGACCTAAAATCTGATTTCTTACAATAATCCACTTGAATCATTAAGATTCTCTATCAATGATTTTAGACGATGTGATTCCAAAAATTCAGTATTTCTAGAATGAATCAGAAATGTTAGCCAGTTTTAAAACACCTTGTACAGGTAAATCACGATTAAAAAAGCGAAGTACATTAATTTGCAACGTTGTGGGTCAGTTATCGCGCGTAGTTTGTTACCAGTGAATCAAAACATTTAGCCTGTGCATATTGAGGTCAGTGATTTGTTCATCCTATCGTTAATGACGATTCCAGCGCCGAGACACAGGTTCTGCCGTCCATAAGTCACTCTTTAAAATAGAATACCCTTCTCAAAATTGGATCAAATTGGACTTGAGATTTTTTGAGAAGCTATCAAAATTAATATACTAGACGACGTGCTCTTGTCGTTTTAATAAAATTATAATTTGGACAGTTAAGCTATATGCATGCTGAAAATTTCATCGAGATCAATCAACGCGCCTAAAAGTTATAAGTGATTTCATTACAAGCTCAAAAAAAAACAATTATAAAAAGTGCGACCGCGACAAATTGTAATTTTATTAACGCGACAAAGTCACGTCATCTAGAATATTAATCTTTATAGCTTCTCAAGAAATCTCAAGTCCAATTTGGTTCAATTTTAAAAAAGGATATTCTATTTTAGAGTGTTCGATGACTTATGGACGGCAATGTATATACAAGCGAGTAAAGCAAGCGTTTTCTTGCGTAACTTGCGCGCAAAGACACAGCAGTGTGTTGTGGCCCGTTTTCTGCGCCCGGCCCATTATAATGTATACAGTTTTCGCAATATATTTCTCGAGGTATTTCGCTTGCTCGACGCGTTTTCGACTTTTCGTTTTGCAAGCGAGAACACAGGACGATCCGATCTATCGAAGATCAAACATACTCGTCGATGTCCAGATTATTTTGGATAACACTTGAATGGATGTGTCGTGCCACCTTGACCTATCTGCTATCGATGGCGTTCATTTAACAAGGGTGCAACAGAGGCTTCCCTTAGTCGAGCGTACGTCGCGATTTAGGGGTTGAAATCATAAATGACTATTTTTGGAAAACGTACATATACGTTGGAGTAGTGAGAGAATCGTAGTCTAAGCGCCTCCTGTACAAATCGGCGACCGGCTGACCGATGATAAATGACGACACCCATTCAAGTCTGTTGTCGATTGGCCTTGGCGAGAATTCTCTCGCCGACCGAGTTGTATTGAAAGCGAAATTCAACGGATTACCAAACCATCGTCTATCGCGTGGCATGTACACGCTGATAGCCATTGGCTTTCAGGGACGTAATTAATTACCACCCAGCACCCACGTTATTCCTTTTTCTTTTTTTACCACGTCCTTCGGACCGTTACCACAGGAAATGACTTGGACGAACGGAACCAGTTACAATTAGTCAATATTTTTATCATAGAGTAATCACAGTGTAGGATAACATTCCAAAGGTTGCAAAATTAAGACCGAGGGCAAATTAATTAATTAAAATAAAAAATACCTCGGTGAAAGGATTAATTGGGGTTAGAGATAGAATCGGATATATAAGAAAGAGATCAGAGTGATTAGCTGTATTCGCAGATTCGAAGCATCGTTGACGAGTGAAATTCGAAGGTTGGTCGGTTGGAAACGGTAAAGGTAGGCTGGTTGGTAATGGTTCAAGGCCGTGACGATTCATGGTCGGCCCATAAGTTGCGCAGCGTCTTGTCCGTGTAATCCATAACAAAAATTCTCTGCTCACTTTCGTAAGCGAAAGTACGAGGTGAATTTCGGATCGGACCGATTTTGGGCGGCGTGCTCGCGCGAAATCGCTTCTAATTCAATGGCCATGCTGAAAATCATGACACAGATCGGTTATATTTTATGTAACCGATTGGTCGGTCAGCTGGTGTTAAGTAATCCGCCCTCGTTCGCACTAATAGACCAACAGAAAAACTTCTTTCCTTAAGGATATTAAAAATTAAAAATCAAGCCATATACCAGACGTCTGCCGAAGGTTTTTGGTACAGTAAACAGAGAACATTAATACGTTAATACACTTTCAGGATTGACCTTCCTCATTGCATCTGATGATAACCGGTTTCTTTTTCTTTCTTCATTCGTTTCAGGAACTCGCGAATCTGTTGGTGAAAAGCTGCGCCACCCTTGATTTATTCGTCGGGAATATATCTTGTAAAGGATCCCTACGGGACAAGGAGGAAAGATGTCGATTGTAATGCAGTACGTGGACCGGCTCCACGAGATACTCGACAAACATGCAGGTAAGCTTATAAATCAGACTTATAAATATACAGTACGTAAAAATCTTTGATCGTCTGAGGTCAAATTTATTATCTCGTCAACGAAGATTAACCCTTCTTTATTCGGCTACCTGAATAAACGACAGATGTTTGTTTCTTCGATGATCGTTTACCGTTAATTGAACAAACATTTTCAGAATATTGAAAGATTTTGCAACTTTATTTCAAATGTTGATGGAAATATTACACTCGACCAATAAACGTAAATAATAATAAATTTAAAAGAAACTTGAATTGCAAAATGAAAAAATTGTGCGTTGCCAATTATTATAAATCAAATACAAAGGAGAACTTCAGAAAATTTTCTAGAAGTTTAAAACCCTCTAAAGATTTTATCTTAAAATGCACATGTTTTCGAATGTAGATTTCACCATGATTGCACAACCATGACCTTGCGAAAAATTCTCCTAAAAAATAATGCAAACACACTCGTCTCCTATCGCAATCAGGACACAAGTTTCGAAGACTTCCTTGCAGGAAACATAAAACAACGAAAAAATTTTCGCAATACGAAAAAAAGAAACTCTATAATAGTCTGTTGAATTCAGAAACTTCAGCTGTAACATTAATTCGAATAGATTAATCATTGCCCTGTTTCACAATCTCGTCAACTTTCGCCGCTTACCTACCGTCTGTTTCTTTTCCTTCCAAATTTCTAAATTAATAACTTTTTTTTTACGTTTTTAATTAAAGGTGTTCAGATCTGTGTAAACAAAAAAAGGATAAGATTTTCGTTCGCTGGAAGATGATATTGAGCGTCCATTAACAGAGGAGATGCTTAGGAATCTGGAGATTTCGATGAGCGCACAAGCATGAAAAATAGGGTTGAAATTACATGGAATTTCGTAGCGGTTAAACGAACGTCATTCGTCGCGGTGTTACGGTAGCTGCACCGAAAATGAATTATTCATTTCATGCGATTCGAAGAAACAGTCGCCGCTTTTCAAGGAAGATTTTGATGCTTCTTTCCGCCGCGCAAACAGGCAAACACGATACTTTATTCTTGAATCTTCCAATTTTAGAACTTTCCACGACGCGGAAACTGAACCTTACGAATCGTCACGATCTTCGGCATTCCATCTTAGATTCATGTCAGGAAAATTAATAGCTAATTAAAATCGTCGTGAAGGTCTGAAATACAGGAAGCTTTGAAAAAATTTGATGGGCTTCCATGATTCACGACCACCCTGAGGCGTGTTCAAGGTCGTTTCGACCAAAGACCGGTTAATGAAACAAATTTTACGACTGGTTCGAGCACAAACGACGCGGTAGTTGATTGAACTTTCGAAGGACAAGAAGGGTATGGATGAGTGTGAAGTAACCTCGTAGGTCGAGGCTGTTATGCTTTTACCTCAGTGAACAGATACCTTTCGAACGGGTTATTTTCTAAAAGGAACCGTTTGATCACCCTGTATTTATAGAACATATTTTTCGTCCAAGGAAATAATTAAGATGGTAATGATTAGAATCACTCTGTTTCATGTTTTTCATTTTCAGATCAAAGGACAACGAATTGGTTCCTGATGAGTTCACCGTTCCCAACGCTGTTCATCTGCCTAAGCTACGTATACGTAGTCAAAGTTATAGGCCCTAAATGGATGGAGAATAGGAAACCGTTTCAATTAAAGAACGCCTTGATAGCCTACAATCTATTCCAAATGTTGTTCTCCGCGTGGCTGTTCTATGAGGTAACAACCCTGTTTCAATCGCGTATCCCGCTTTTTTACGTCTGTTTGTTCTCTGTCTCTCGCTCACTTTTGCACCTTTACACTTTTCCGTGTTTTTTTTCTTTTTTTTTTTTAATATCGTTCATACGTGTTTGTTGCATGCACCGAACCGATATGTCTATTATTCATAAACAGTGAACAGAGAGATGAGTGTTTCATTTCTGGCGGGAACGTCGAATGTCCGAATCGAGTCGTCGAGTTCGAAATCATGGGGATGAATAACGACAATGTCGCTTTTCTGATACTTTTCTGGAAAGTCTTAACTAAATTTTTGAAAGTATTTCGAACTCGAGACCGGCTTTCGTTAGGCATAAAAGAATGTGCAGAACAAGTGGTTAATTTTGCAAAAAACAATCGAATAACGATAAACAACAGTGCCTGATGGGAGGATGGTGGGGCCACTATAGTTTCCGTTGTCAACCAGTGGACTATAGCAACAATCCGACGGCGGTGAGGGTAAGTTCAATGTTTCGTTCGTTCAACAGATGAGCGATCATCGACCACCAATTCAACGAGACGAACTTCAACGAATGCCAAATTCTTCTTCTTCAATTATACTTACCTGCGTACATGAAGCTACATAGCAACAATGTTTTTTCATAGCGAAAAATTCTTTCAAAAATGACCAAAGCAATGGAACGACTTAATCAACAAACAAAATATGGAAAACGTAGTTTCACAAATAGTTGCATACTCATGGCCGGCTGTGACCACACGAGTCTCTGTATATATTCTTGCAGTAAATTATGTTAATCATAGAATACTTGTGGCTACGTGTACGCATACGTCGACGATTAAACGTTTCACGTATTTAAAGGTGCTAGCTTGTGGCTTTTGTAGGTAGTCGACCAAGGCAAGGGAGGAAAACGGCCTGCGATGAACGAGTAAATTACACTAAAACGCTTCGTGCTTTTCTATTTCGTTTTCAATTGACTTTTTCTTTTATGTTCGCTTGTTTATCTGTTGCTAACAGTCTTCTGTACCGATAATGCTTACTTACCTATTTAAATGAAACTTATAAACTCGGAAAGTTTTATTCAAATTGGTGAGTAATGGTTTCTTTGTTGAATGAAAATGAAGGATAATTGTATAAATACTCGTAAAAGGGATTGCACTGGACTATACCTGTCTCAGCTTTTATCTTTTATGTCCAGTGTCAATGTTAAAAATATCGAGTATACGTATATACGTATTCACTGGTATCAATTCTGCACTGTATTTGAACTATTCCATTAGGCATGAACTCCTTGCTAAGTAGTGGATTAGTGGATGTAGAGTATGCCCCTAAGGAGAAGCACGTACAGTGACGAGCACGCTAACCCTCCCTAAGGAAAATGACGGTCTAAGAGAAAGCTTCACTAATTACATCGATACTCGAGAGTTATTATACATTATGCCTGAGTTAGTCTGGGTTAAGTTACATGAAACGAGTATTCGGTTCACCTTGTTCCTTAGGGAAAACATTCCAGGCTAACTATGTACTATTCCTAGGTAAAATACATGTTGGTTCCTTCGTACATTGCTAAATAAATCAATTACTAAACTTGGAATCTCCTATCTCTAGATCAGATTTTTCCTTAAACAAGGCCGCCATATTCGACACTATATTTATAAATAATTTGTGCTGTTTATTTATCTCTACCGTGCCTATCTTTCATCTTTGATTTGTTTATTCTTTTGATTGATCGGAGTATGGTCTGTGGGCGGTTGTGGTTCCAGATAGGATTATCCGGCTGGCTGACTGGCGACTATTCTCTAAGGTGTCAACCCGTAGACTACAGCGATCGACCCCAAACAATGAGGGTGGGTGATCTATCCCCAAATTAACATCGGAAACTTTTACATTGATTCATAAACACATTTTCGAGATATTTCTTTGTGATTAAATTGAAAAGCAATGGATAAATTTTCTTCTGCATTTCTCATGCATCCTCTATTATTCTATACAAGTTCATATCACTCGACTCTGTAGTTGCAACTTATATTAACACTAAAATTTCTTAAGTAGTATTAGAATACACTGTAGTTATTGTAATAAGCTTAACACACTTTGATATAGCCGCTTTATGCAATTAACGCCACTTAACACACCACGAAACGTGAACAAAAGAAAAACATGACACAGAAACCACCTTTATTACACGATGACAATTACAACACTTACAAATTCCTTTTTTATTGTTTATTCGATAGTCCAACAGATATACACAGAACAATGCACAGTGACACCAGTGACTGTTTATCGACGTAAATCTTGCAAATTGAAAGCAAATCCTCGAAGGTTTCAGTGATACTGGGTCAATCGTGACCCAGACCTATCGTCGAAGCAATTTTTTTAAATTTTTTGAAATATTTAAATGTTGAAGGATTTGCTTCTCAATATTCGTTGTACCACGATGATTAAGAATGTTATCTAATTAAAAATTTTGAAAAGCGCAGATGGTGCACGCTTGTTGGTGGTATTACTTCTCCAAATTTACGGAATTCATGGACACGGTAAGTAGAACGATAATCTCGAATAAAAGTTTGCATCGCAATTTATGATTTCTCTTTCCTTCGATAACTCGTGTTGGTCTAAGATTTTTCTTGTTGTACACCAAATTTGTAGATCTTCTTCGTACTGAGGAAGAAGAATGATCACGTGTCGACGTTACACGTTATTCATCATGGTTGCATGCCAATGTCAGTGTGGTTCGGCGTTAAATTCACACCTGGTACGTACGTGATCTTTTTTTCTAAATTAATTAAAAAGATGACAATGATTGTACGAATGCAAATGAGTTGAAAATGTCAACTCTTGTCAGACAGATGGTATATAAAAACAGAAGTTGATGTTGACTTAAAATTAACTCACTGCTAACGACACTTACAAACATTCTACTTCTTCCTTTGTTAGAACAGTGATTTGCAGTTTTAACGACTTGTCGAGCTATAATAACTAGTAAGAAGAAACAAGAATTATTTAAAACAGTTTGAAAATTACTTTAAAATTACATGCTTCGTGGACAATGACGACTACTGGTGTAACCCGGCCATGATCCTTGGGCCTTGCTTTAAGATCACCTACAGTCACTGTAAATCAAATACAGAAACAAGTCATGTTTCGTAAATTTAGTTCGATTTTAATTAAGCTTGAATGAAGTTTAGTCCTTTTTCCTTAACACTATAGGCAGGTTCCATCTCCATCGGCCCGTGGTACCATTCTGACGAATACATATTTATTTAACTTTGATGTTTTCCAGGCGGTCACTCTACCTTCTTCGGGCTATTGAACACGTTTGTTCACATCGTGATGTACACGTACTATTTACTGGCCGCGATGGGCCCGAGGGTGCAACCTTACCTCTGGTGGAAGAAGTATCTGACCGTCTTCCAAATGATCCAATTCGTAGTCGTGATGATTCACGCGTTCCAATTGCTTTTCATCAATTGCAACTACCCGAAGGCGTTCGTTTGGTTGATCGGTCTTCACGCGACCATGTTCTTCTTCCTTTTCAACGAGTTCTACCAACAAAGTTACCTGCAAAGGAGGAAACCTTTGAAGAAAGACCAGCAGAATCATCACGCGAACGGTGTGTCGAACGGAACGATCGGCAACGGAATCAGCAATACCTCCTCGGGAAGAAGGGATGCGGCGGATTATTACGTAAAGGGCGACAGTTTGGCCGCGTCGGAACTGAATCTTCGAAAATCCTACACGACGACCGAGTGACCTGATCGAGTTACTTCGTGGCCATCATCGATTCGTCTCGTTCTTTTCCATCGATTCACCGAGTCGCAATCCGGGGTATCGTTCTTTCATCTTTCTGATCTGTGACAGGTCTTTCGTCGAGATCTAAACGGATAAATCATCGAAGATACGTCGCACCATGGTACACAAGAGTACAAAAATAATTGCTCCGTATTGCGACCACTTTTAACGTGAACTCGTGAGAGGGGAAGAAAGAAAGGGAGGGAGAGAAAGGGAGAACGCGCGTACGAGAGAGTGAGAGAGAGAAAGAGATATTGTATGCACGTATGTATTTAAATATCACAGTACAAGTGGATGGTCAGTGAATATAAATTATTTGCGATCAGTTGTACGACTTCGATGAAGTGTAATCGGTGAATGGGATAATAATAAATCCGCGCTCACTAGTGATCGTACATCCTCCTTAGTGTTTTGTTAGCCTTCGGTTCACTAACGACCAGCAAACGGAAATACACTTTCACTATGGAATGTCAGCATTCACCGACCATCCGCTTCCACTATGACAATATACAATACGTACGTTTTACGTATACAGAATGAGGTACTGTACCCAAGGTAGACCCGGATGTCGCGACTCAATGTCACGGATTCCTGTTGTCGCGATTCAGGTATCCATGATATATTATTTCGGTTCGCTGTACGTACACCTGCCTCGGCCGATAAGTTAGTTCGTCCATCGATCCAGCCAGACCCTCTTTACGAGTATGGTACACCAGAAAGCATGAAACTTTTGCGTTATTACGATAAACGTTAGAGACTGAACGCATCAGCTATTTCTGGTAACATCGCGTTGGTATGAAAACCGAGGGAAGATTATGTAAAAAAATCGCTTCGGCGTATAGATTAGTATCGTCATTATATTACCGACCGTGGTAATTTGGCCTGTGTTACGAGGCAACAACCATAATCGAGGAATAATTGTTTTTTTATTGACCGTGGTGAAATTGCAAAGCTTTCCGCAATGATTCGAGTCTAGCCATAAGTAAAAACTACTCTCACCTACTTCGATCCGGGTGAAATTACTTGATCGAACCCCCTCCTCGTTCTAGCTTCCAATCGTCGACAGTTTTAGATATTGTTAGAATTATTTTTCAATTTATATAATTTTCAAATACTATAGAAAGACGATAGCAAGACCGCAGAATGTTTTGCTGTCATCAGCGGTCGTGCGCCGCTCAAAGATTATATAAAAACAGGGAATTATATAAGAGAGTTAACGGTGTGTCTTGAATCAGGATTACGTAACAATGCCACCGACCGTTATCGTTACGTAATTCGGGAAGATCTCCTTTGATTCTGTTTTTTTCTTTTCTTTCAATTAGGATACTTCAGGTGTCAAAAAATTCATGATTCATTACACTTATATTGGTGACCTTAATTGGACCGATCTAATAGAATTGTCCACATACTTTCATACCACGGTTTCATGGGTTACATAAACGCCACGGAAACGGGGTTTTAAATTTGCGTGCATGTGTCCAGAATTAAGTTTCATAGAATTACTCAGTTGTGAGTAAAAGAATCGGATCGCATTTCTTGAATACATTTTTATGGTATCGTCGTTGTATAGTCAATACGTTTTAGAAGTGTATGTACTCGTCTAAAATTTTACAAGGTGTTGGTAAAAAGAAATTCGATGGCATAAGAGGTAATTTATCTATGCGGCAGTGGTAAACACGGCTAACCGTAATTCAACATTGTATATAAAATACGTTATCTATCCGATATGTTCGACTCAAAAGCCACTCAGTTGAAAATAAGAAGATAGATACGCTAGGTAAACTAATCATGTATGTACAGCGGATAGTATGTAATTTAGAATGTTTTACTGATTGGCTTTTATGCCGATTATATTGTAGACATCACGAAGCCGCGCAAAGCAAAGGAAACTCATGTTTTCAACAACAGACATCCGAGTTTTTGTTTTTAAGAAGACGATTAAGGAAGAAAGCGTCATCCGTGCCTTGCGAGTAAAGAAATGTGCCTTTAACGTATATGTAGAATGTTCTTGACGATCGTGCGCGAACATCGTTCGAATGCACAAGAACCGTCAACGAATTGTTGTTGACGATAAACAAAGGGGTTGCGTTTCAATTTTGTAACACGGTTGGCAATGTCGGATCTGTGATTATCGACATATCGCGTCGTTAAACATACGTTGTATCGGGGATGTTAAAGGAAACTCCGCGATTCCCCTTTTCCGTGTCCATTCACTTCGTTTACAGTGACCGACAGATAAGAAAGGACATCGTACCCAGATGGTCGCAAAATGGTCGCAAAGCGAGGGGAACTAGGAGCTCCCTTTGACTCCTCTACGTTATACTGGTCACGTCCGAATTTTCCTTTTCTACGACACCTTCCCTATCACCCACTAACCCAACTTGATCAGGGACCTTCTCTGCTGCTGCTCAACCTCCCTTTGTTTTCTGTTATGTGGTGGAAGATACCTCTTATATGTAGTAGACACCCCTTCTTCCTTGAAGGAAGATGGGGTAGTGTGGGATTTTTAAGGCTCGTCCAGACCTTTTTGTAGACAATTTTTTGTAAGTCTGAGCGAGCCTTTGTTCGCTGAAATCACCACGACGACCTACCTCGGGCACATCGGGGAAGCTCCGAAAAACACTCCACTGCTGCTTGACCTCCCTAGTGCAAGTTGGTCCCTGCGTGGATCTACCTCAGTGTATCTAAATATCTCTCTGCCAATAATTTGGACCGTTATACATTTTCAAACTTACAATTAGCTCTACCACCGCCTAGAAATGATCTATATAGAGTCACTTCCTGGATTGTTAAATGTGTTCAACATGCCAACAGCCGCTTCTGAATGTCTTATTGCTTATTCTATGAACTAGGTAACGGTGGTAGAGTATACTAAAGCTAGTGAGATAAGTCCGGTTACTATACTTAGGAGAATGTTTGAGCAGTAGTTAGCAGAGTAATTGTAATTAGTAGAGTGGGATAGTACGGTGGTAAAGTAATTTTACTACTAGCCTTCTCCTAGCGCTGGTATTTACTTACTATACCAACATAGTCTAACGATAAATGTAATAGTACTCCGAGTATAAGTGCACAGTTTAGAGATCTATTATTGTATTGTAGGGTTGCGCAGTATTACTAGACGGTTATTGTACGGGATTCAGGAGTAGTAAGAGAAAATAAAAGCAGGGGAAAAAAGGATAAGGACTCGGACGTGACAAATACATACAGAATTAACCAGCGTGTTTTTCTATTTAAACCGCGAATCTCTGTAGTGCTAAATTGTTGAATCGAATTGTTTAACCTCGTCGTCGGCGTTGTTAAAATTGTTGTTAAAGAGTCAGGGATTGTCTACAAGCGTTTATAATAGTTTAACAAACCGTTTCGAATGGGACACGAGGATCAAAGTTTTATCAATTTCGCACACGTTAAACCTAACAAAGCAAATATTTCTATTTTTCTAAGCGGGTGGTTTGTAATATAGGTCGTTTTGTATATTCCATAAATGAAACGTTTTATGACTGTGAAAAAAAGTTTGGGCGTGTTTCGCGTACTACTTGCTATGCGATATTTAATAACGGATACTTGCTCACCCTTTCGACGTGAAAGGGATTTTATATAGCTGTTTGTATGCTCGAAAGAAACCATTTTTACGTATTGCCGATAGAATTACAACAATTAACCATAACGATTCTCGAACTTTGTATTATAATACCACACAGGCAGACATGTAATCGGATAGCATGATGACACAAAACGGTCCGCTCGGTGTTTCGTTCGCTTTGCACGTTTCGTACACCCTGTACATAGCTAGGATAGTTTTGTACCGTCGCGTCGTAAGAAAAATGAGAACAATCATGATTACAGTCATTGCGCCATGCTTTACACTGACGCTAGCGTAAAGGAAAAAAAATGAAAAAAAAAAATTAATAGAAAATAAAATAAAAGAGGGATAATAAAGTCAAGTAACGTGAGTACCGTGCGCATAATAATAATTTATATACGAATTTACATTTAGATATTACGAATAAAAAAATTATTTAAAAAGAATGCAACAACGAAAGAAAAACCTTTTATTATAATTAATGAATTTTGTTCTGTAAACGCGGCTATGTACATAATAACAATTTACAAATGAACTAACAATAAGGAAAAGTATCGAACATCTATCATGTCTCTACTTATTTCTTTCAAAGGAGAGACAATACATTGTAGAGTAGACCTCCGCATAATACAAATTTTTATAATTTGCGTAACATGAAATGTATCCCCTATGTTATACTGGGCTCTACTGTACATACATTCGTGTACAGCGTAGGCTTCTTTTGGTTAAAGAGAAAGATAAAGAATGGAACGCTTCCATCATTTGCCTTCGGTTTTTGAGAGCTTAGCCCATTCAGGCCCACTTGAGTAAATCTACCCCTATCAAAGAGACGTCGCGATTCAAAGGGGTTGTAAAATTGCTGAAGTCACAGAAAGCAATCGTTCTAACGAAGATAAAACCAAAGGTCGATACTAGACGAAAAATTGCCTACGTTACCGATATCTTTTAATCGAACAACTCGCAAACATTCCAAAAACATTGTTTTTCTTCTCTTCCCTTTCTTTATTTTTTCTTTTGAAAAATGATAAGTTGTTATGTATTTTTTACGTCTATGTTATATTTAATAGAAAAAATTAGACAAATCCTTTGTGAAAAATAAAAGGAACTGTTTATTATTTATTCACGGTTTTAGTCTTGAACTAAAATTGCAGATCATGATATAAATTTAAAAGAAAAGTAAACATACATCTATACAAGTGAACGCCTACAGTAATGAATGTAGCATTCAATGGATCCTGACCTATTTAATGAATCAAAAATCTAATTGAAAGAAACTGTTCTTCGTATGCAGAGTACCATGCTTTTTGTCATCAGAGACTTATAATAGTCGCTACGCAATCGCTGAAGTAATTAACATAATGTCATGGTTCAGTGGTGCATAAAAAAGTTTGCGTTTTATGAATCGGTTATGGTTGGGATACTATCGCCGGAATGAACAATTTCAAATGAATCCGATCTCGGCCATACCGTATAAGAAATTTACATTTATATTTAAATCTACTCAATATTGACGGGAAAGTAATTCGTATAGATTTTATGTCACATAAATAATTCAATTAATATCTTATAATATTTAAATAAACGTAACGACAGTTGATGATACCGAGAATCATTATCACATTTGAATATACATGTGGAAAAAATTGATAAATTACGAAATCCGTTCAACTGTTGTTTCGTTCTATACGAATCAAATTTTAAAGTTGAAAACCACTGGGCCAATATACATATAGATACTTAGCACTCTGAAATTGTCGAGAGTTAACTACCGCGATCATCTGATCAACTTTCGTAATTAAATTTCAAAAGAATAATACTCTGTTAACTTCTACTCTTCTGCCAATAACGAATTAAACATTTATATCAACAATATAAAAATGATCGAAACGTTGTAAATTTAACAACTACAATTATGCATTTTTACAAATACAAATGTAACTTTTGGCCAACGCTTCAGATAACTATAGAATAATTTAATTTACTTTCGTAAGTTTGGGTCACAACTGGCCCGATATCTATCGTTTTTTATACAGTAACTATGCGGTATACACAATGATAAAAGTATTTTGAGACAAAGGAACAGAGGTCGCTTGGTTTCTGTACAATAAATTATTAATTAACCGAGATACCGGAACGCGAGCAACATCTGGTTGAGAATCACTGTAACATCTTCTGCTGCGCGTCAATGCCCGAACTGTCAAGATCGTTCGACCACCATCCGCTACCACCTACGATAAGCTTGTTTAGCACGCAAGATATTACTTTTTCATGAGATAAATTTGTGTATAACATCTTGTGACGCATCGTAAATACTAGTGCCGCGCGATTAGTCAGCGCCAACCACTGACTAGCGCGGTACATACTTTCGGAGCTGACGGACTAACGTCGTACTCGGGTGCAAATGACTACATGTCAAAGCCAGTGAGCAGTGTACTTTGAGTATATTTTTTTCTACCGGTGGAGTAAGATTTTGCTCCGAACGATTGAAAAATGTTGGCTCTCATCAATCGGATCCTGGACTGGTTTAAATCCCTCTTCTGGAAAGAGGAAATGGAACTTACTCTTGTCGGCTTGCAATACAGTGGAAAAACCACCTTCGTAAATGTTATAGCGGTACGAGAAATTTCTTCTGTTGTTCCATGTTTCTAATCGATAGTTTTGTCTTCGATCCTTTTTAATGAAATACATTTTTAATGGACACTTTGTTCGTCCGAAAATTTTTTGAATTCATCCTAACGAAGCCCCAGAATATGCACCGTTTTGGTTAGATTCTATACCTCGTTCGAAATAATTCGTCATCGGTATAAATCTCGAATCCGCCCTTGTATGAAAATTTCCTATATTCATGTGTTAATTCTTGTGTTAATTTTTTATTTTAAAAACATGCTCCTATTCGTTAGCATATTTCTTCTTTATGCAGATAAACGTAGGTGGCAAATATAATTGCATCAAATATATAAACATCTGCTTTCTTTTAATAGGTGGTGTACTGTTTTGAAATGTCTGATTTTATAACTTATGTCTTTTTTTTTTTAGTCAGGACAGTTTAGCGAGGATATGATTCCCACAGTTGGGTTTAACATGCGTAAAATTACAAAAGGCAATGTCACTATAAAGGTATGGGACATTGGAGGCCAACCAAGGTTTAGATCTATGTGGGAAAGATATTGCAGAGGAGTAAATGCAATAGTATATATGGTAGATGCAGCTGATGCTGAGAAAATAGAAGCAAGTCGCAATGAGTTACACAATTTGTTAGATAAACCACAGCTCTCTGGTATACCAGTGCTGGTTCTTGGCAACAAAAGGGATTTACCCCATGCTCTTGATGAGAATGGGCTTATAGAAAGAATGTATGTGCATTCTTTCTTGTATTTTAAATGAGACAATATATAAAACTGTCAATTAATATATTGTTAACATAATATGTTTATATTTCAGGAATCTATCAGCCATTCAAGACCGTGAAATCTGTTGCTATAGCATTTCATGCAAAGAAAAAGACAATATTGATATAACATTGCAGTGGCTTATAGCACATTCTAGAAGTGGTGTTCGCTAATACGCATAACAAGTTTTACATTCTCGTACATTCTTATCAAAAAGCCCAAGACATTGATAGCAGAATGGGGATCAAATGTGCAAGGGAGTGTTCAGCAATGATTTTATTCTGAATTGATTGATTGATTTATTAATTACTGTAGAAAATTTTTTTAAATCTGAGCTTTAGCCGTTCTTCGTTCAAAATGTATAAAACTCATAGAAAATTTAATGAAAAACAAAAAAAATTATACTTAAACCAAATACGCTCATATAAATGATAATGAGACACATACATTCTTCGAGCACCTTAGGAATAAGTAAAAATTTTTTATATTGTGTTTTTAGCTGATCAGTTAAGTAACAGTACTGTTGTTCTATCCTAAAACCATCGAGAAAAAATAAATATAACATTTAAAAGTTAACGTAGAGACGATGGTAGCTAGTATGAAATACAAACGCAAAATATCAATTATCATATAGTACACACTTTCAGAATGATTTAATTAAGATTAATTCATCACGGCATAGAGATTACAAATAATTGATTGCTATATGTACACAAATATGATGCTAAGTAAACTTGTATAATTAATGGAGAATTATTAACAATATTATACCAATTTATTATGATCCTTAAAATATGACAGTTGTGTTATGTATATACACGTATATATATGAAGAGGAATAAAATGATGTAATCCATTTTTTAAATGGAATGGCTTACCTTTACAAAAAGTTTTTACTATCGTTATAAAAATAAGAATAATCAAATACTTTACGTCTTTAAGTTGACAACATTAAGCAGAAAATTTTGAATCATTTTATGATATTATATATAGAAATTTCATTGGTTGATACTTGTGACGTCACAGCATAATCGATTTCACCATGTCGAGAATCGATTCATTCCCGCAGGTTGATTTGTGCAGTACGCAGTACGACCTACATAAAGCTAGCCGGAAGGAATAATAAAATATGATTATTTTTAATTTTTCTTAGTGTATTTCGTTTGTAAATCGTTTGTGATTAATTGTGAGTCTATTTTTAACGTGTGTGAGAAATCAGTTCTTTTGTAATTAGCAATTTTATTTCAATTATGATGTGAGCCGAAGCTTTTTAGCAATTTTTTATAATAAACAGATTTTGCGATAACTGTAATTGATTGGAAATCGTTTGTGATTTACAAATATATCATTTTCATTGTTTGTGAGTGAATAATTTCTTAATTATCGAGAAGTTTGTTTTATAATAAATAATTGTAGTGCGCATGCGCAAAATATACTCAGGACTCTTGCCAACAGAGAGCGAATCGGCGCGTTACGTATAGCGGAAACCGTTTAAATTTTCTATGTTTCATATTCTATGGGTAAAAGTTCTTTTAATTTTATGGAGCAACTGTTATTATGCTGAAGATCTTTTATAATAAAATAACAAAAATAAGAAGATAAATGATTTCATATATTTTTATATATTATATATTATTTATAAATATTGTAAATCGAGTTCCTTTTCTTTCTCTTATTCCTTCCGGCTAGCTTCATGCAGTGACTATAGATAGTGACTATCTATAGTCACTGCTTCATGTAGGTCGCAGTACGATACAGTATAAACTTGACAAGAGTTTTTTTGTGTCAAAAAGCAGTATAAGTAACAAAATATTTATTTAAACATTTAACATGCCATCGGCAAACGATGAGGATCCTTATGCACATGTAGCAAAAGGACCCTTAAAGCTAAAAAGTGATCAATGTGTAAGCAAAAAGTACGTATATAGACGTCAAATTTTATTTTCGTTTTAGGTTAAGTCGAGTTATACTAAATTTGACAGATGTCTCACAACTCTGAATGTTGTTAATTATACACGTAATGAACTTAATATTAAACATATAAATTCCAATTAATTTTATGATTATATTTATTCAAAATTAGGAAGAAAAATAAAGAAGGTAAGAAGAAAAAATTGGTGGAAGTGACAAAAGTTTTAGAGGAAGAAAAGAATAAAACTGTGGAAGTTAAACGAACGAAAGCCGAATTAGCTTTTCAAACGATGCAAGAGAAAATGGTAATGACTTAGTTTTTAAATTTGTACCTAAAAATTAATAAGTTCATTATCCATAGTCATATGTATAATTATTTACAGCAAACTGAAAGAATAAAACAAAAGGCCTCCATGACACATAAACAACGGGTAGAGGAATTTAATAGACATTTGGATAGTTTAACAGAACACTTTGATATACCCAAAGTCAGTTGGACAAAATAAATTGTTTGCATGTTTTCTCATTTTATAATTTTATTCATACATGCATAATAAAAACATAAATAGTATAAAATTAAATGTAATCTTATATAAAATTGTACTTTATTACAAAAATTTGTAAAAAAAAGTATAATTAAACTTTAGATCTCTATATAATATAGCAATTTTAAAACGTATGAGATTATAAAATTTCTGTATTTTTAATTTATATGAGCAATTCTGAAGATTCACTTTTGAAAATATGAATAAGGCACTTTTTTGTAAATGTATTCTACATTGTAACATATATAAATAAAATATATCATTTTGTTACAACACATCAGTACTAAAAATTTCTATGTACTTGGCAATATACATTATATAATTGTAAATATAAATTCAGTACATAATTATTCTAATAAATTTTATATACATAAAATGGACGGATTTAATATTAGCACATATTAGAGGTATAAAAAGTTGTTAGCTAAAGTCGAAATTCTAATCTCTTAAATGTAACAAAATGATGTAATAAAAAAGTATCAATATACTATGTGATTATAAAACGTATACAAATTACGTTAATTATTAACGATAAGGACGGATATGAAAATGATATTTTTATACCTCCACTTCCGTAATGGAATACTTGGATATAATTTTCAGTTTCTACCCAAGGATTAGATCCATCATCAAAATACATTGGACATCGATCGCGTTCTCTTTCGTATTCCTAAATTATAAAATGTGTTATTCAATATTTAATCCAGAAATAATGTAGATATTTAATATTACCTGTAATTCTAATGCAACTGCAGCACCCTCGGTATAATTACTACTTGTAACATCTTGTTTGAGATCACAGAACGGTCCAATAGCTTCAGACATAAGGACTTTGTTTAAATCTGCTCTTTGATATACCCAACAACGATATTTGCTGAAAGGATCTAGCTCATCATGCGTTATTAAGTACGATTTTAGATTTTCTTTCCAAAATCCGATGCATTTCATTTTATAATCCGGCAAACCTGTACATTTCAAGTTAAACATCAAACATACAATTTTAATTATTTCTAATATGGAAATTTAAACTTACTGTAAATGTCTACAGGTCTTCCTAAATGATCTACTGACAAACAATAGGTTTCATCAATAGCAATTTCCTTTTGATCAGTATCGCATACAGAGAAATCTGAAATATTTTGTTTGCAATAGATATTTGGACGAGGTGATAATGTAACACCTCCTAAGATTCTAGTTTCGAATAACACGTCTCCTTTTTGGTGGAACATATATTTTCCAGCGACAGGACAACGCACCGGTACAGGATTCTTGGCTAAACGTACAACAAACATTGATAAGAGAAAATGATTAAGTGCATTTACCTGTAAAGTATATGTTTTAGTACGAACCTAAAAATAAATCATACTTCCAAGCTTCTTTGTTAGGGAATTGAACCCAAGAGCAAACTGTAGGAAAGTTGTCTTTAATAACTGCAATACCGCGTCGATATCTTATAATGTTGTGATGTCGACGTACGAAATCGAAACAAACATAATCTTTCTGACTGAAAAGGAAACATCAAAATTCCCAAATAAAACATAATCAGACACGTATTCTATTAAATAATATTAGATATTCGTACCATCCATCAACAGTTAATCTTGCCATCATTACCCTTGTATCTTTTGCTTCGCGGCAAACATAAATTGTACGTCTGTAACGACCTTCATCCGGATACCAAGTTTCAATGATATGTGTTTCGTTAATAAAAATATCCGCATCAATGTTGGCAGTGTTTATCCATTGTCCACTCATGTCCTCTGGTAATCTACATCCTGGCTCCACAACTTCTGCTTTAACAGGTGTTACTCTCAATCGTTCTGGACTTTTTTCAACAGTTTTTAATGTATTACATTCAGCAGTGATAGATACTCCAATATATAGATCATCATCACGATTTTTTAAGAAACATCGATATTTTTCATCTTTCCTAGATTCCTTTGTATTTGCAACCGCGAAAAAGTGATTTTTGTCAACAAACCAGTCACCCAAACAATTATATTCCACCACTGCAACATTTCAAAGACAAAGGTAACAAACAATACTGTAGAAATTCTGCAGTGAAAAATTCATTAGGACAATGAAAATCTTACCTCCATCAAAAGTGTCTTTCATTCCAGGACACTGTTTGTATGTTATATTGAATTTTTGATTGGTTATTAAAAATTGTGTTCCTGCAGTTTGACACGATCGAATTTGTGCATCAGGATGATTACATTCTCCTGTGAACCTAAATCGATTCTATAATAACAATGGAAGAATTAAGCCTTTGTTCATAAGTACTCCATTGCTTTATTGTCAAGTACTTGCCTGATATGCAAATTGCCAAACACCTTCAAGAGATGATCTACAATTTACAGGGACATAATTCTCTGAAAATAATGTTATCAACTGTTGATCAGGTCTTAATCCTTTACATACATTTTTCACAGTTGGCTCAACATTATCAGGCAAATTCACACAACTCACTAAAACAACAATCAATTATAATGTACTATAAGTAAATCATGTTAGCATATTTACATTATTATTATCAATTGTTTTAAAATTACTACCTTCAAGTTTTTCCAATACATTAACTGTTCTAACAATTAACTTAACGCAATGATAACATTTATTATGTTGGAATACAAATGTATAATTAACATGATATTCTTCTAACATATTTACACAATAGCCACGGTTTGTCATTGATTCAGCATTTATTTCTGTTAAAGTATTCATGCCATTTTCCCATGAAAACCATGATCCTCTTATAATTAATGGAATTTGACATGAGCTTGAATCTTGAAGGGAGGGTATAACTGAAAAACACATATTAATGTTAACAATATAAAATTCTATATTGCATTTAACTAACAAAACTAATTCATTAGTTCAGTAAAATCCTTAAGAATATAGTGGTTGCACCATAGCTATAAGGAATCATATACATCTTTTCTACTATTTTACTGCAATTTAAATTGTTATACTATATACATATGCATAAAAAGTACAATTTGATAATTCGCTTAAACTTACCTTGCCACATAAAACATGCGGCAAATAAAAATAAATATAACTTTTCTGTCATCGTGTCATTAAATGAAGTTATAGTGTAATGGTACAGAAAGTTTATTTTGATTATAACGAATTTACAGCGCGTGTAAAAACATTTCCAACGCCCATCTCACTCATAAAGCAATGACTACAGATCCAACGAGGCTAGATATGCCTATTTTCAAGGGGGTTTGAATTTGTGCCCCGAGAACGAACGCCATCTGCTCTACCCCATTGATCTATAGATCAGTGCTCAAACTACTCAACAAGTTACCGATTGATTTTTCGCAAAATGGGACACTATCGCCCTCTGCCAGGAAGTAGTTCAAGTTACTTACCGATTTACCATACGGTAGTCGGTAAATTATCGAGTGGTTTCAACCATTCTTGTATAAATGACGCTAGGATCGAATTTTAAAAATAATTTATGGCGATATTTTTTAAATACAAATTTGCCAAATAATTATTTGAATAATTTTTCAGTCTTTATTTCATAAAAAAGTAGAATCAAAAAGGGCCAAAAATTAAAAGAGGGTCTGGTAAAAAAGGTACGACAGAGACCAACCGTGCTCTCTAAATACAGATTTAACCTCACCTGTGGTGCATTGTTCATTATGAAGGCTTCATCTGGCAGCGGTGCTTGTAACTCTTCAAACGTGTAATAATCCTTTACAACATATCTGTCATGTAACAAAAACTGAGTTCAGATCAGTTAAAACAAAATATCTAATAATTCTATTGGTTGAATTTAAATGACTTAAGAAAATAATTTTCACTGAATACTTCAAAGGTTGAAGTTTTACAACATTTGTTGTATTCTATAATGTAAAGTATTTGTTATACATGCTTTGTTTAATAACGCACATTTGTATGCACATAGAAGTTGTTCTGTATAAAGGAAATGTTATCAAAAAATTATCTTTTCCAATTAAACATGCTTCTATAAGTACCAAGAGTTTGAGTTAAGAAGTATTACATGGTGTTACTATGTAGCTAGTTGTAAATTATATTAGAAAAGTAATTTTCCTTACAATTATTGTTTTCAATAAGTTTATACAAAATTATTTATTTTATAATGTCATATAATGATTTATTTGCAACTCAATTTTGTAAATAAAGTGATTGCATAATAAATAAATTGTTAATTAAGTATTGATTACAATAGTAAAAGCATAACATTCATAAAGTACTATTGTATGTATCATCAAGAACAATGACAAACACAGAAGCAGTTGAAAATATGACAATTTTAGAACCATTGAGATTGAGCCATACTAAACCATCCTTTAGTGCTCAAGAATCAACTATAGCTTCACGTCAAGACTTATGGCACAAATTCATTCTCTTTGGTATTGGACAATATAAAGCAAAGGAAGTATTAAGAGTAATCATTCTTGCTTGTGAACCTGAAATAATACTGCCTGTTATGTATAAAGAAGAAGAACCAAATAAGAGTAATTTCATAGCAAAGTGTAACTCCAATGCTATTGAAAAGCTTGTGAAGCAAGGCTTATGTATAGCTTTGCCAAATGGACAAGAGTTGCACATAGATATTGTGTTGGGATACTTAAATTCTCAGGATCTACAATTAAATCCAAACAGAGTGATAGCCCAAGCATTATATTATAGATACGAGCCAACTAAAAAGGTATTGAATCTTGATGATTTTGAGAATGAAAAATCACTAGGCTCTATATTTTGTCCTATATCTTTGCCTAAAGTATTGCACTTTGTTCTAAGATGTACCAAAATGGGAATTTTAAGTAACAATCGTGATTCAAAGTTACCTGTTAGAGAATTAAGTTTAAGATATAATAAAATCACAGCCATTGTCCTTCTTGAAAAATTCTTTAACTACCATTTAACAAAATTGGATCTAAGGCACAATCAAATTGGTGATGTGGAATATTTAAGGTATTTTAGTGAATTCAAAATAAGCGAACTTTGGTTGGATGGAAATCCATTATGTACAAAATACAATAAATGTCAGGACTATGTACAAGCAGTAAAAAATGTTTTTCCTCATTTACAAAAATTGGACGGAATTGTAATAGGTATGGAGCAAAAATTTGTCCCTAATATTCAGAGTACTTTTCTAAGAGATGGTACAAAAACTTGTCTCATCAAACAATTTGTAAAGCATTATTTTACATTATATGATCAAAATGATAGACAAATAATGAATGGCTTATATGATAGAGATGCTCTTTATTCTATGACACTAGGACCTGTGTCAAATTATGTTCATAAACAGTTAACTAAAACGTTTGGAGCAAATAGGAATCTACTTAAATTTGTTGACTATGCCAAATGTCAAGACTTTTTATTACGTGGTCCAGAGAAAATTATATCAACATTTAGAAGTCAACCACCTACTATACATCATTTAAAAACATTTCAAGTAGATTTACTACACGAAGGGGAATTACATCTTGCAATTTCTGTACAAGGATTATTTTCATTTAGAGAAGTTTCATGTCCACCAATGTTTTTCAACAGAACTTTCATTATCATGAAAAAAGAAGATGATGAATATTGTATTACTAACGATCAGTGTTATCTTGATGGAACACCTGCTAATAGTAATTCATCAGGAACACATAACAATGAAGTAAAATTTGAAACAAAAAGTGCACCAAAATTTGTTCCAACTGTTTTTAGTGTTTCTGAGAAGGATCAGTTACTTACGTTTCTACATGAACTGACTACAATGAACATGAAATATTGTCACCAATACCTTGAAGATGCCAATTGGGATATAAGAACTGCTATCACAACGTTCATGAACATGTACACAGTTAACAATGTACCACCAGCAGCTTTTTTATGACTTGTTAGACGTATCTTAGTCTATTGTATATACCTATAATATTATTTATAATATGTTTGTAATACAATAAGAACATTTTATAACCTCAGGTACAAATTTATGTATGTTCTAAATGTTATTTATAATTTGTTATTGTAACAATTTCATCAGTACTTTTCTAACACTGATGACCTATTACCTGAAGAAAATAAAATAAGTAACATTTTTATGAGAAAAAATTTATTTTATTTTATACAAAATAAAAAATTACGTTTTTTTTTTATAGTATTAACAACCTTGCTGTGTATTTAACAGAGCAATGGTTTTATTTATATATGGTATAGTATTCACATTTGAATTTACTCCTAATTCAAATACCTTCTGCATCAATGGTAAAGCATGTTCTGAAACAACATAAGCGTGTTTATTAATAATCAATAAATATATTATTAAAAAGAGCGGTAAGATAAATTCAAAAATGATAATAGTTTACCTTGCATACATAATACAATTTCTGGTAACTTCTCCAAAGCTGACATTAGAATATCGGCTCTAGAACTATCCAAACACCTTTGAAACGCAGACAATATATTTGTATTTGATTCAGGGCGATGTTTTAATGCTCTCGCTAATAATGTATGAGCAAGAGATCTTATATTACTTTGCGGGGAGACAAGTAACTCTGCTATATTGTCTGTTACTGATTCCAAAACTGAAGGCTTTCGAGACGATAAATGCTCGATTTCCTGGAGAGCACTAAATACGTCTGAAACAAATACACGTTTATTGGATTGTAATATATTTATCAAAATTAAAATGTTTCTTATAATAATACCTTCGCCTTGCATTTTAGATAAAGTAGCTAACAATGATGGCCAATGTTGTGGGATAATGGGATCCGATGGCGGAGGAGTAGGAGGAATCGTAATTAAAACCTCTTCAACATCTTCTCCTTCCTTTAACACTGGAATACTCGACACAAGCGTTCTAAGCGATACTAAATTTGGATAGTGTGCCTGTAATTCACTATATGTAAGTGTAAGCTAATGTCTGAAGTTTATCAAAAGAGATTAAAGCTGTTACTTACTGAAGAACCTGAGCGTGTTTCTGCAAATATTTCAATGCTCGTTGTGGATCATAAGAGATGTATCCCTGCAATAGTGTAATAAACCGATTTAATAAAGGTATGAGATCCTTTACCGGTCCGTAATTCTGAAAATAAAATCGAATTACAAGTGTCGAGTTTTGTCGAACTTTATAATATACAAGTATCTCATGACATACTTGAAAACATTGAAAATAATTCTCAAGTGTGTCTTCCAAAGCAGTTTGATGTTCTTCGTTAAACAAATGTGGTTGTAATAGTTCTAACAGTCCCATTATTTGTACAAAAAGATTTAAATGATGGCCTGATCTAAACTGGCTAAAATCCAAATAACTTCTTCCCATTAACGATGATGCTAACATTGGAAGTTGTCGCAACACTAAAATAGGGTGCACAGCAGCCATTTTTCGAGCACACAATTCGAAATCCTGAGATTTCGAATTCCAGGACTTTTGTCTTGGTGTTGCTGCTAAAGCTGTCAACAATGAATGGCTCATGCAATCCAAAACAGAACCAGTCCATTTTGTAATCTTTGCTCCTCCGACAAACTTTTTAGTTTGAAAAGTGTCCAAGTAACATATCACTTTTGGTATCTTCATGTACATATGTAATAAAAACTGGTGTGCCATATCAGAATCTACGCTGAAAATTAAACACACAAATTTATATACAGAAGCATTTATCGAAGAGAAGTAATAACTCTGAAATAAACATACTCTGAATCATTCATCATACGTTCAGCCAAGTATTTTACAACACTAGATACTAAATGATCATCTGTGGAAACGCAATGTAACAATAAATCAAGACGAGAATCCATTCGAGCAACTGCGGCGTTCCTATTTTGACAATTGCATATGATAACAGCTTCTGCCACTAAATATGCCACCAATGTCAATAACTGTTTCTCGTGTAAAAGTAAAATATTTTCAGGCACATAATGCTTTGGCGTAAACTTGTCTCTGCCTTGCCAAAGTTTTGGATTACAAGTTAACGCCCATAGAAAATCTAAAACAGCCGTAGGATCATACCTATAAAAAGAATATTTTTCATTATTTTAATACAATATTCCTGAAATTTCAATTATTTTTTCACTTACCCCTCATCACATTTGTCTAATAAATGTCCGATACATTTGTACAAAGTTGCCCAACTAGCTCTGTGTGTTAATAAAGTTAACAAATAAGGTCTAAACGAATGTGAGCTTACAATGTTGTTATCAACTTTCATTTGTATTTTCGTTTTTCCAAACAGAAGCTTCATTTGAAGAGTTGGACATGTACCAATTAATTCCGGTTCTACAGATGCTAACCAATCAATTAATAAACCCGTTCGTGGTTTTAAAATACCCTCGTTGCTATCGTTTACTAATAATCTTGCCATTGCTTCAACAAGAACATCAGTTTTCTGTTGTTTCAAGCAAATATCTAATAACTTCCTTCCAACCGCTTCTAAATTTACAGGATCTGTACTTTCTAAGATAGAGCCAGGATCTCGATTTTGCATCAACATTGTTAATTCCATGCTTTTTGGTGTCTTAGTTAATTGAACATTTGCGAAGTCTCTTAAAATTGATAAAACTGGTGCTTTTACATCTCCGATCAGTTGTATTAAATTCAAACACATATTTCGTGTCAATTCGACCACTTGTTTTGAAGTAGATGATTTTTTTAAAGGTAACAATATTATCCGCATTAATGTACAAGAAAACTGTGGCATATGAACAAGTGAAGCTAAAAACTGTTTAACTTGCATTGAACTTAATACACTGTATATGTGTTGTATCGCCAAGACAACAGCTCCGCTTTCTTTCGCAGATTTTTGTAAATCTTTCGCTAAGGTTTTGTGCAATCGACGATACGCGTCTACTTTTTGATTCATTGGTATATTTTCGATAAATAATCTGTTGATCAAATGCGGCACGTCTGTCTTAACAGAACACTGTATGACAGACTGTTTTTGAACCATAACGCTAAGAGGCAATGGTTCTTGTAAATGTCCAACAGTCACTGCATTTTCATCGGGTAACTGTGGTTCCAATAATTGTAAAACTTGTACAAAAACAAGCCCACCCGTGGCTCCTCTTCTATGTTGAACTTCAACTAATTGTGCCATGTAAGTTTTATCTAATACCGCCTCACCAACTGAACTCGGATCGATTTGCACTCCAGCATCTAAAGTATGAAGTAATTTAGTCATCGAGGGTACAGGAATACCGAAACTTTGAATAAAAAGAACCAACTGTTGTGGTTCCAAGTCCTTGAGAGCTGCATCTATTAAACGTGGCACATTACTCCTAATCATTCTTAACTTCAACCAGTCCGGTATGAGCAATGCTTCTTCGCTAGTGTCGACAAGAAAAGCTTTAGGTGGTTCTGTATTTAATGGAAACCACGTTTCTAATAGAACGTCAAACAGTTCATCGTCCTCGGAATTGTAAGTTAAGAGAATTATCATTGCGTGAACAACTAGAATATGCATGGTACATTCTTCTCCTGTACTCCATTGCACCAATATTTGATCCTGGCTCTCAGACCACGTGTACTCTTCCGCTCTTGGAGATCTAGCTTTTTCTAGGTAATTGCAAATAATTGCCATGAAAGCGTGTAAAGTTTGTTTAGCTTGAGAGTTGTCAATTTCTGGCTGTGGCAAAATAGCTGCTATTATTGTGCTTCGTTCAACCACTAATTGAGATATTTCGTTCGCTAAATCGGTCAACTCGGGTAAGTCATCTTCTGTAGTATGCGTAGCAAGATAGGATATATAAGCGTGTACAAGATCAGGATTGTTTTCAACTTGACAAGCTCCACGAAGCGCCGTGGAAACCAAAGACCGTACTGATAAAAAGTGAGGTATAGACGGTAATTTTCGAATAAGCCAGACCTCCCTAAAACAAATATCCATTAATTATACGTTTAAAGTAATATTATGACAGATAATTATTTGTAACATTACTTTTCATTTTCCCCGTCTATGTCCATAGGCTCTTCTTCGGTAGGTATAGACCCAAGAACCATTTTTAGGCCTGTTATCGCTTGAAGACGACTACCAGTTTGTTGGCTACTCAATCTTCTTAAGAAATATTCTAAAACCTCATAAGCATGTTGTCGGTCTTGTTCCGGGTCGGTCAACAACATCTGAAGATGAGCCAGTAACTGCTGTTGTCTTGGTTGTTTCTCCACGGTTTGAGCACTGGTAGATAATAAAAATTCGCAGAGGCATTGTACAGGTAATTGACTAAGAGATCCTTCACTGTTTTGCACAAGATCTGCTAACCAAGGCATACTTTGCGAAGAACTTTGTTGTTGCCTTTGTATTATATCTAACAAGAAATCTGGCTTGCGAGACCGACACAATAAGTGTCCCAACCTGTGGGACACATTTAAAGATTGTATTTGTTCCAATACCGCTGGAGGTGGTCTCCTAGCAATGCCAGTTGGTTCCATCGTCATCAGTTGTGACAATAACAAGCTATTCTGTTCCGATATTTGTATTCTCGTTGATGCAGCGGCTAAGTGTGATTCATATTCCAATATTTCCTGCTTTTCAATAGCTTCAACTTGCAATTCTTTCGAACGTTCTTGTTCTATGATTTCTGGTAAAGCCATCGTTGGTGGAGGATACGAGAAGTGACTGTAAAATAATATCACATTAATATATTGAAACTTTTACATCGTACAAATACCTTTAAATTTGCAACAAATTTCAAACACACTTCGTAATACACATTTCCATAAGCGTTCGTAGAATGGGATATCGTTTCCATGCAACAGCACCAATAGTAAATGGATTGTGAGCAGCTAATATCAATAACATTATCCATCCTTTCCAATACAAATTCGATATTGCTAAAGTTGGTGGAACATAACTACGTAAAAGAAATAAATAATTGATATAAAAATATTAAATCAATTTTAAAGTATTATAAATATGTTTGAATACTTTGATGGTATGTTTATAGTTCCTGGAGGTTGATAAATACAAAGATTGAAAATTAATTCAATTATATTTAATTTATCCGCTTGTAATGTCGGAAAACTTTCTGTCGAATTAACTGCTGCTCGTCGTATTAATTGATCTACCAAATCTAAAGTTTCCGAATGCGTGATACCATTTTCCTTAAACACAAAATATTAAATTAGATATTTTAAGATAAGACACGATAAAAAAATTGGATACTTACTTTTGAATATCCAAGTAGCAACAGTTTCAATAATGTATTCTGTAATAGAGGGACATCGGAGATTAAACGAAGATAAAATACTCTATCAGATTCAGGAGGCCAATTGTCCAACTTATAGTACTGTTCTGGAGATTCAAGTAATAAAATTTTATGCAAAGCATGAAGGAGTTCATTTTTTCCAATAGAATACGTTTGAGGTGCTGAATTCTGCAACCATAATACAGCTTCGAATTGTATTGTTGCTACCATGTTCTGAAATTGATGTAACAAAGCAATGTCCTTTTTGTCGCCTCTTTGTGCTAATGCCGCGGCTTCTTTGACTTGAGGACTGATAGCCAGTAACATACACAAGCACAATAAATCGGCGATTGAAATGAAGACTCGTTCTTTAAATTCAAAATTAAGCAATTGTTGTGCTATATCTTGCCTTTCGGTCATTAACGTACGCGCAAAGATAAGTAAATTAATATCGTGCCGACAGACACGTACAATTTCTCGGAGCAAAGCGCGCAGAGGTCTCAGATAGTCTTCTCGATTCATCAACAAGTCTTGAAATATTTCCGCAAGTAATTTGGCCGCTTGTTCAGGTAATGTTTGAAACATCACACCCAACATTGGCATATTATTCGGATTTCGTGCATTCGATAATTCATTATAAATTGTATGCTTCAAGATAGTGGATAAGTTCTCTGGGTGTAAACCAATTAATTCTTTTACACCGTTTAGATATAAATTAATTACAGCTTTGGTCTTTAATCTCATTTTCACTAATTGACTAATAACTTCAACGTCCCTCTGTGTATGAGAAGTACAATTATAACAAATATAACTCAATAATTCTTGAGCTGGTCTCATCAATTTCGGATTATGTAACCACATTTCTAATCTTGGAACAGCAATATTTCTGATTTCTACAAAACCACAAGCTGAAGAAAGTAACTTTAAAAAGTTCTTAGTAATTGACTCTGGTTGCCGCCTGTTCAACTGCTCTTTCACAGCTTCAAGAACAATTAATTCTATGTTCTCTATACAATGACCATATCTGGGAGTTACAGGAAATTCTATTTTTTCTTTCTCTCCAGAAAATTGTACAGATGAAGATCCAGTGTCTTCGTCGTCAATCGTCGATGGACTATGACAATCGCGTGGTGTTAAGACAGATAGTTCTGGTTGTAAAATGCTTTTCGGCGGATGCCGTGTGTTAAAACCTGTTAAAATATTATCCACAAAACCTTTGCATTCTTCATGATCAACCCATACCCTTTCACCTAAAGCATCCTCAATGTACAGCTATAAAAAAAAGGAAAAATACAAGTTGATTTTAAAGTAAAGGAATAAATATAAATAATTAAATATATGTATATATGAACAACCTTTACAAAAATATCTGGCCAATTTTTTTTATCACAAAATCCTTTCATTAACAAATTAGCTGCAAGTACAGGGACCAATGGGTTTCCTTTAGCTTTGTAATTATGTGCTTGATCCCTCTTTAGTAGCGATGATAGTGCATGTAGTATACAATCATTTGAAAAAATAGAAGGACGAATTTTTGCTAAATATAATAGTCCCATGTAAACCAATGTATCTGGTTTCCACTTTTGATTTTTAAGCGTTTTAATGGCACCACAGATAATTCCAATCACTTTGTCACCTTCATCATTATCATTAGCTTCCAGAACCATTGGAACAAAGTCTGCTGGATCGCTATCTATGGCTACTAATTCCCAAGCTTCTGCACTTGAAAATGGTGGTCGTTGATGAGACACATGTGTTGCAAGTTTAGGCTTCTTTTGTGGAATATACTGAAAACTCTGAAGTGATCCCGATGGTGCTTCCTTTTTCCTATCATTTCCTACATAATTTTTCATACAAAAAAATCATAAACAGTAACTTTAATAGAGTCTATTCAGTTTTCTCCAAATTTTCATTTAAACATATATTAAAATAAGAATAATATATTTACCAGAAGTTGAAGAACTACCACTTGGTTTAGAATGAATAACCCCTGGCCTTTTAACATCGGAGCTCTCGCTACGTGAACTTTTGGATCCAAGTGCAAATAAATCAGGAGGATGTTGAGCAATTTTACTTTTTGCACCCCTACCAATTCCTGCCTTGCTGCGATCCATTATACTTGTGCTTCCTAAATGTACAAGTAATGAACAAATATATACAAGTATAAAGTAGATAACTTTAATAATAAGTTTATATTTTTTGTTCAGTATTTTAGAGTGTCATCAAATATTAAATTAGAACATGTTTTTAATGAAGCACTAACCTATTCAACATTTATAACACAAATTTTCAGAAAATGTTTGTCCGAAAAATGTTTCTAATATTATATACGATTAATAACATTAGATCGATAAATTAGTCAATTATAATTAAAAATGTACATATAACAATATTTCTCTGTCAACAAATTTATGCTTTATAAACAGAAAGTTATCATAGCAGACACCGCTATCGATTGCGCCTCTTGTAGATTCGATAGTATCGAAACGATCGAACAAAACGATTATTAATTTTAAATTATATACTTCAGTGACTACACTGCATATTTCAAAAGCTAAAGACAGAAATGAATATCAATGTTATAAATAACTTTATTCCTTTCAATAGTTTTCATTTCATTAATTAAAATTATACTTGCATACTTGTAAGATGTTATGTATTTTAAAGATTTTTATTAATTTTTCTGAATGTAAAATTGCCGCTATGAATAATTAAAACGCACGCTGACTAATGAAATAAATATGCATCCAATTTTGGAATATATAATCTTTGAGTATTCTTTCAACATAAACACCACCCAGTATTTTCAGTCTCAACACGTTCTTGCTTATTGCAACGCATGTATGTATAAATAAACCAATCGCACCGCAGAGAATTTGAATTTAAATGCGAGCTAAAGCAGTCGTCATTTCAAATGACAGTTGCGAGCCGTGGAAGTGGCGTGTAATGAGACTGGAAAGACGCAGAAATTAATATCAGGACAAAGCTGCCTCGTTCTAAATTCTTATGCTGCTTCGTGATAAATATTTCCAAAAGAAAAATGTCAAACGGTATTAAAGTGGGGATTAAACTGAAACCTTTAACTAAACAGGAAAAAGATGAAAATTTATCAATAAAATGGATCGTACAGGAAAACTCTATTGTTTCCTTGGATCCAGAAATAAAAAAACAGAGGAATAATGGATTTCAATTTGGTACGTGTGAATAATTCATTTAAGGGAAAGTATTTTTATTTAAAATATAACCCTACTTATGGTTTTTATCACATGACATATTTTGTTTCTATTTCCTAGTTTTCTTTTAAATTATAATTGGAGTATGCTCTTTGAAAGGAAAACAAACATAAACAACTCACACAAAATCAACATATTAACTAACATTGGATACTGTTAATTTTTAATATTATACTTACAGATTATATTTTTGATATGAATGCAAACAATTCCAGTGTGTTCAATAGTATTGTAAAACCTATTGTTGATGGTGCTATAGATGGTTTTGATGGAATAATATTTTTTTATGGTCAAAGTAATTCAGGTAAAACATATACCATGTTGGGTACTTCAGAAGAACCAGGAGTAATACCACATATTATTGATTACATATTTCATGCTATTTCAAATATAAATGGACGTGAATTTTTGTTAAGGTTTGTGTTATTAATACAAACACAAATTATTGCTTATTGATTTTATGAAAAAATATTCTTACCTTTCAGAACATCCTATTTAGAAATTTATGATGAAAAAATAAATGATCTTTTAAATGAAACAGAAACTGATTTAAAATTAGACAAAAATGACAGTGGGCAAATAGTCATTAATTGTAAAGAAGAAATTACAAACTCTCCAAATGATATGTTATCCATAATGGAAAAAGGAATAAACAATAAAAAGACAAAGACAACTAATAGGAATAAATATAATAGTAGTCATAACATATTTCGAATTGTAAGATCGCATGAAATGTTTTATATTTTAAATATTCTATACCCTTGTACAATAAACCAACATCATTTTTAGACAATTGAAAGTCAAGAAATTGGAGAAGATTCAAAAGATCTTATACAAGTATCACAATTAAACTTGGTAGATCTTACTGGTTTTGTTAAAATTCATCATAAAGATCTTACGGAGGAATGTCAGATTGATATATCATTTAATACTTTAAAATCACTAATTGTACAGTTAACTGAAACACGAGTTGCTCAGAAAAATACTGATTGTGATAACACCAGATTAACAGAATTGTTACAGTCATCGTTAGATGGTAATGCTTTAATAGCATTGATATGTACTGTGACACCTGTTGCTTTAGATGAGACATACTATACTCTATTGTTAGTATACTAGTACACTATGTTATTAATGTATTTATTATTTTGTTTCTAACATTTTCTTCTTAATTATTAGACTTGCATCTCAAGCTAAGAACATTAAAAATGAGCCACAAAGAAACAAAGTTATATCTGCTACATCACTTCTAAGACATCATTCAAAACAATTAGCTGAACTTCAAATAGAGCTAAAAGTATATATTATTAACCGTACTCTTATTTGAAGAATTACAATAATTTCTTGTATTAATTATATATTTTTTTGTTCAAATCTTGTTATTAGAAAATGAGGAATGGAAACTCTATAGAATTTGAAGAAGTAGAATCTAGTAATTTGCAAGAGAAAGATCACATTAATTACTTGTTTGAACAAATAAAATTATTAAAGAGTCAAATTATTTCTGGAAGTATAAAAAATTGCGAGGAATCATCTAAATATAAATCTAGAAGAATATCCAAACAGTATATACCTATATTTCATACTAAGATTGGTTTACCAACAATAAAAGAAATGTCACCTGAGAAACAATGCAGAAAAAGCATTAGGGAATCAGGCGATTTTACAAACAAAAGTAAATACATGTGTATCTGTGCAGTTCTTTTGTTGAAATTGTTGTTTGTGGTTCAATAACTCATCATTACTTTACAGACTTTGAATTACTTAAGTGTAAACCAGATCATGAAACCAAAGAAAACGGAAATAGTACCGAAGAAAAGTGCGTTGAATGTACAGAAAATGACTTTAGTATCGCATCTTCAAATAATAGTCTCTATGTAACACCTGAAAAACAAGATTCTTCGGTACAGACCTTAAGGTAGGTGTTTATTAATAAAGTGTAATATCATTGATGTATAATTTGAATTATTAATATATAATTCTGTATCAGTACACCAAAGAATGTTTTACGGAAATATATTTTCGATCTGACAAGAGATCTTACCGAACTGCGGGAATTTACAACCTTGGAGAAACAAGTGATACGCGAAGAAAATGATTGTTGCATACATGTAAGTGTAATTAATGTTTGTGCTTATGCATATTGGTATGTTCATTAATTCTATCTAATGTTGTGTATTATTTAAGGGCCTGGAAGAACGTATAACTGAAGCTAATGGAACTAATGAGTTGTCTTCAAATTTGATAATGCAATTAGAAGAAGAGAAGATTAAATTAACAGAAGATTTAGAATTAAAAATTCAGGAACTGGACGAAATAAAAAATGATATTCAGAGTCTGAGATTAGATATAGAGAAATTACAAAAAACTATTTATTTACTGACCAATGAAAATGTGGAAATGTCGACTAAATTAACAATTGAAAGAGAACGCTTTCAAAAAGAAATCGATGAGCTTCATACACGTATTTCAAACATTATGGCTGAGAAAATGAATTTAGAAAATGGTTTAATGGTTTTGAACGAACAGTTACAACATACTCATTCAAGAGCATCAGAAATATCTAATGATGAGCAACTAATTATTAAGTATCAAATACAAATAGATACGTTAAAAGCAGAAAACATTGAATTATCAACTATCATTGCAGAGAAAAGTAGAGAACTCGAAACCGTTAAAGAAAGTAAATCGCTTTTATATGATCACGACTGTGTATACAAGGACAAAGTTGCAATTCTTACAGAAGAGAACAGTAGTTTAGTTGCAGACAATAACAAATTTTCTACTGACTTAATGGATAAGATTGAAGAAAATGACATGTTGAAAGAACAGTGTAATATTTTAAGAAACAAATTATCTGTAGCAAACAATATGAATTCTGATGAAGACGACGTAGACCAAATAAGATCAGAAAATAAACATTTGAAAGCCGAAATTGTAGAATTGAAAATGAGAATAACAATGTTAACGGATGAAAATACAAAGTTTTCAAATAATTTATTGGAGACCATGGAAGATCTTGAAAATTCACGTCATGAAAAACAAAGTAATAACACGTTACGTTTGTCCACTAAAAATAGTGTCACAAAAATAGACGACTCTACAATAGAAGTATTACAAGAGAAAAATGATGAGATATTGGCAAATAAAGTTGTAATATTGCAAGAGGAGATTAAACATCTAACTCGTTTGAATAAAAAGTTAAGTGATTTAAAGTTATCATCGTGCAGTCAGTGTGCGCATTTGAAAAATTTAAACGAGAATCGTAGAGCTTTAAAACTTGAAGCGACAGTTTTAAATCACAAACTGGAAGACTTACAAAGAAAATTTAATCGCAAATGTGCCGATACCGAAGCATTAAAAGTTAAAGTTAATCAAGATCTGAATTTAAGTTTCGCCGATTCATCTTTCAATACTAGTTTTCCAGATGGAATGAATGTAAGTTTCGTAGAAGAAAAAGTTCAGCATTTAAATAACGAACTACAAGCATTAAAAGATGACCGAGACAAACTATCAATTTTATACAAAGAGAAATGTGACGAACTTGAAAAGCTCCACGATGAAGTAGTTGATATAAAGAATACAGACGACGGTTCTACACCAAAGAAGTCTGGACTTAAAACTGAAAGTAGAATCGAAAAGATCCAAAAAAGTATCGACCAAGTCAAAGATGACATAGATGAATTAAAACAGAATAGTACCAACTTCAGTTCCGTACTGAATAAATTTAGGGCAGAAAAGGCAAAATTGTTGGACGAAATTAATACACTGAGGAATATTAACGAGGAATTACAGCAGAAGGTATCTAATAATGAAATATCAGCAGCTATAGCTACAGAGAAGGCAGAGATTCTTGAAAATGAAGTGTTAAATATGAATAAAGAAATTGAGCAGTTCTCTGTACAAGAGAAAACTATAAGAAGCGAAAAACTGATGCTAGAGGTAGAATTAGAAGATTTGAAAGCTGAAAGAGAAAGCAAAGATATTCTCATCACAGGATTGCATCGAACGATCGATGATTTGAACGAATCTATTTCATCATTGAAACAGGAGTTAGACTTGATGACTAATCAAAAGAACGAATTAAGCATTTCCACAGAAATGATTAAACGTAAATATGAAGATGAATTAGAGTCATTTAAAAAACAATATGAAGAATTGGAAAAAGAAAAGTCAGAAAGTACAGAAGCAGAGAAACGTGCGATATTGCGGGCAAAAGAATTAGAATCAGATGTAGAAAAGCTTCAAGCGGATTTGATAAAACAAGAAAGTCTATGTAAAGAACTGCAAAGGAACATTTGTCAGCTAGAAAATCTTTTGAAAGAAAGTGAAAATGAAAAAGAAACCCTCAAGGAAAAGTTACAGATACTTGAAGTTCAATTAGTTGATTCTGAAAATAATTTAGTGGCGAAGTATAAGAATGAATTTGAAAGTATAACAGCAAAGTTTGAGGAATATACCAAAGAATCTGAAATTAAGTTAAACAAAATTAATGAAACGTTGCACGAATATGCCTCAGAAAATGATAATTTAAAACAGAAACTTACAAAACTTGAGGATATTGAGTTACAGTTCAACGAAATAAACGATAAAGCAAAGAATATATTAAATAAAGAGAAAGTTTTGATTAACGATAATAAAAAATTGAAGGAAGAGTTGGATACCATTAGAGAATGTATGATCAAAGAATTGAAATCACTGAAACATAAAATAAATTCCACAGATGTTTTAAACAAAACCGCGAACGAAATTTTCATAATGTTCCTTCAAGCAATTATGACAAAAGAGGAAGAGATAATTAAGACAATGAGAGAATCGTTCGAAAAGGATAAACAACAGTTAGAAGATGAAAAACGACAAAGCGCGGATGCAGAGAAACGTATGATATTATGGGTTAAAGAACTTGAAACAGAAACTGAAAAATTACAAATGGATTTAACAAAACACGAAGCTTTATGCGCAGATCAACAAAGTAAAATTAATCATTTGGAACGCCTTCTGGATGAAAATAACTACGAGAAAGACATACTTAAAGAAAAGATAGAAGCACTTGAAAATGATTTAGGCAATTTACAGACGGAACTAGATAAACAATCCAACGTGGATATTCAGCAAAAAGAAGAAGAAATTATCGTTGCTCAAAGAAGAGAAAAAAAGGTACAAGAAAGTTATCAGAAGAAGGAGATTGAACTTCTCTCTAAAATGAAATTTGAAAAAGAAATGTATGAGAAAAGAATAGAAGATCTTCTTTGCACCATAGAAAGCTATAAAACTAAAAACATGGAATTAAAAAGTAATATTGAAGGTCTTGAGGCCAATGAAAAACAACTGAAGAATATCATAGATGCAAATTCTTCAGAATTAAAGTTGAACCATCAGAAAATAGATAAATTGAATCTTGATTTTGAACAACTTACAGAAGCCTACAATGAAGTGAACCGTGAAGTAGAACAAAAGGCATCACAAATTGAAAACATTACAACACTTTTGAAACATAAATGTGACATGTTATCCGAATACAAGAATAAGCTTGAAATTGTTATGCCAGATTATGAATTGTTGCAAAGTCAAGTTAAAGAGAGAAAGGAAAGTATAGAGCGATATAAAGAAGAGATAGAAAACCTGAAAATGGAAAAGGAGAAGCAAATTACAATAATTAAAGATAAATTAAATTCTGAGGAAATAAAGAATGTTGGTTTGAATAAGCAATTAAACGAATTAAATAACAGAAATATAGCTTTGGTTGAGGAACTGGATAATCTGAAAGATAAATATGAAGAATTGCAACAGGCAAATGCAAAACTAGAAAGAAAGATAAGGAACAGTACAAGTAAGTTGAAAGCCGAAGCAGAAATGGAGGAATTAAAAGACATAAACAAAAGATTGCAGAATAATTTAGAAGGAGCAAGTAATCGTATAAATGAGATGCAGGATAGTAAAAATAAAATTTTGAAAGAATTAGTCAATTTGAAAGGACAATATGAATTACTGTCACGAGAAAATATTGAGATGAAGAAAACTCTATCATCGTATAAACAAAACATTCCGTATTTATCTGTAGAAGAATATGATGCTCTCCTTCAAGAGAAGAATAAAATTGCATTAGAATTAGAAGGTAAAAAATTGTTGCTAAACCAAAGAGACAGGGAGAACAAAGCATATGCAAGTCAGATAAAAGAGTTGACTGCTAAAAACAAAGGTTTTAATAATCAGTTAGAAAAATATATTGCTATCATAAGTGAACGCGATACAGAAATTTCTAATTTAAAGGATAAACTGAATGTTAACCAAACAGAAAATAAATTGGCAAATGAATTGGAAGAAAAATTGAAACTTTTAGATGAAAGAAACAAGAAACTTGAGGATCAATTGCAATTGCATAATGAAAAAGTTTTACATGTATTGAGGAAAGAAAATTCCGAATTATACATTAAACTTAAGGAATACGAGAATAAACTAGATTTGAAAAGCAGTACCGGTAGTTCAAGATCAGTTAGTCCAGCCTTTGAGAATACTAGACGGAGACATAGCAGAAATGAGATGTTTAATCAAAGAAGACAATTAGAAATTGTTGACATAGATGTTAATGAAAATGAAGATACCTGTCAAATATTGAGGAAAAAAATTCAAGAATTGGAATTACAATTAGTATCAAAAGATGGTCAAATTGCAGCATTAGAAATTCAAATCCAAAGTGAATATTTCCCTTATCAGCAGAAATGTAAAGAACTTGAAGAAAATTTGTGCACATATCGTAAACGAGTACGTATAAAAATCATATTTTTTATTTATATTCATTAAAATTAATTGCTAATTCTATTGTTTTTCATAGACCAGTGAACTTAATTCTGAAGTAAGAAAACTTCGAAAGACCATAAATGATATTGATGTATGGGAATGCGACAGGTGTAGACGATGGCAAATTAATAAAAGAGAAAAGGCCTGTCAAACAACCTGTAACAATACATCACGATCTCTTAATAATGGAATAATGGATGTATGTAACAATGAAAAGTACTGTAATAATTTAACTTAATATTAATTGTAATATTTGTTTTATAGGATCATGATAAAATAACGAAACTGGAAAAGGATAAGGCATTAATAAAAGATTTATGCCATTCACGATGCCGACGAATAAAAGAATTAGAAGATAAAGTAAGAGAATTAGAGGAACTCCAAGGTACATCAGCCTTAAAGTCTGTTGAATCTTTGCAAGAGAAACAGCATACTTCTTCGATGTACTTCAATAAATATTTTGACTTGGAGAAGAATGTGAAACCGTGAGAAACACATTTCTTGAAACATATTTGGCTTAAAACTGTGCTATCAAGATTAAGTTTCTTTGCAATGGCCTTTAACTGCTGGAATGCAATTAACTATTAGCATGAAAGCTTTTCTAAAGTATACCTTCATTAATGTGTGCAATGCATGGCACTGGTATTTAATGCTATTAGGTTTAGTTGTAAATTTATATTTATTTATTTTTTACAGACAATATTCAAATGACATAATCTACATTTTATTTGTAGAAATATCTTTATATTAATTGTTTACTTATTTTGCACCAACTTCACTTTATTTTCATATGCACGTTATACATATAGTATAAGGTTTGCATGTTCAGTCTATTATCACATTTTTGTTCTTACTTTATTTTCCGCTTTATTTTCTGAAGGTCGAATTTCTGACTTTACATATTGTGTATTTATTGTTTTCTGCAGAAAGATGAAAGAAAACATTCCAACGACGTTAATAGAACTTACAAATCTTTCAAATTATAGACGAAGCATATGGAATAAATATTGAAGATGTCTTCCAGATTCTTAAAACGAAAAGTATTGTTAAATGCAAAAGAACTACTGTTCAAGTATTACATTCATTCCTTCTGTTCTTGAAATAATGTAAATAGTTATAGAATTAAGGTATTTATATTGAAGGCATTATATTTTTGTATTTTCTTAAAAATAGTGTAAATAACAATAAAACCGATTTTTATATACATATTACGACGTTAAAGGTGGCTAGATAGGTGTTGTATTTTCGTGCCATCTTTATACATATATAATCTGTGATTCAGAAAAATATTCATAATATAATTGTATAAATAGTAATACATATAAAATGTGCCATACATTCATTCCTCTTTTCAGATCTTGATTAAAAAGCAACAGTAAAAGAAAAGATGAATTTATTTGTTATAATATAAATGAAAATTTATTTAAAAATAAAAATTGTGTACTTAGAATTAATTGTTAGTACCTTCGACACGCGTGTTCTGTGAATCAAATTTGTAAAAATGTCTTCATATGGATAATAAAAGATTTGAATTTTATGTTCGAAATATTGAAAAAATGTATGTTTGTAATACCTGCCTAAACTAGTTATATTTTCTTACTGCCTACACTGATAATATCGAAATGTTTCGATATATCGTATTTAGTTACATTCCCTAGTGCTTTCGATAAACATATATATATATATACAACTTTTAAACTGTTTTGAACTGTCAACCGGTGTATAGAAACAAAAATATTAAATGTGTTGATTCGAAAACAATTAGTTTAACATATTTAATTTTTGATATATTTTGCATAGTTTATAATACATTTTTATAATTTCATCTTTTAATTTGCTCCGACTTAAAGGTATATGCGTATTCGCATTCAAAATATGTAAACATTTTATTTCCAAATGCTGAATAAAAAATAAATTCTTTTATATATATGTATATGTTTTTACATTTCTCTTTTTTATAAATTTTAGTAGTTTTAGTTATTTTGTATTCACATAATGTTTCTATAATGCATAAAGGAAAACCTTTTATTATAATATGATTTTAAAAATGTTGAAAAAAATAGTTTTGTATATCTGTATGTGCATGCAGACATATACATATATGCAGATAGATTAAACAAACGTTTATAATTTGAAAAACATATAGTTGGTACACATACATGTTTCAACAAATTGAATGTTTCATATGTATTAAAATTTCTTTATATTACATACTATTCAAAAATGGACTTAGAAGCAACAATAGTTGAACGTTTACAAAAGTTGAGACAATGGCAATCTGAACAACAAAAACAATTATTGAAACAGCAACAGATACAAAGAGAGATATTAACTCAAAAACAGGACAGTATATATAAAGCACTTGAGTTATCAATACAGGAACTTGATCTTAATGAAGATGTATTAAGTACAAATAATTCAAATATTGATACTGATAATAAAAATGTTGAAAATCAAATTTTACAACAAGAATCTCCTACAGAAGAATTAACTGAAAGTTCAATTATTACTGATAGTCATTTGAAAGAACATTTAAAAGATAAAATAATGTCTAACACAAAGAATGATATAAAGCTAATCATAACTTCTCCAGAACATGAAATACAAAGTGGGCAAGTTATTATAGATGGAATAGCACCACTACCACCTGATAAATCAGTAACTACTCATGTTTGTATTGATGATTTACCAGTTCCTTCTCCAAAAAAAGATTTTCATACACTACTTGAAGAAAAATTGAAAGATTGTGATAATATACCTTGTGAAAAAGTTAATACTAATTCAGGAAAAAAGGTGAAAAGACCATTTCTCAAGAAAGGAGAAGGTTTATCCCGATTTAGATTGAATCAGAGATTGCATCTTCCTACTATGAAACCAAGATCACGCAGTGTTTCTCTATCTAACAGTATGCAATCTAATTCTAAGCCTTCTAAGAATGAAAGCAAAAGTAATAATATTGCTCAATCTTCAAGAACAACATTGTCAAAAAATACACATTGTACAAATTCAGCTCGGAAGCATTTATCTCTAAAAAACATTCCATTGCCAAAACAGAAACTTCGTTGCAAATCAGAATCCAATACTTCAGATATACCATTAGAGAAATATATAAATGAAGTTAAGAATAAAATTGAATTAAATACTTCAGATTTTCAGTGTGGTGCACAGGAGGAATCAGAAGAAGTAAGAATATTTGAATTATTAGAAGAGAAAGCAGAAAATTCTAGTTTCTGTTCTACATCCAGTGCAGTCATTGCATTTCTGCAACAGTCAACGCCATTTAAAATAAAAAAAGGTAAATACAAAATGGATAATGACACAGTTAATGGAGGACAAGAAATTAGTCCCTTAATTAAAAATTGTATTGAGCAATCAGTCTTAAAATCCAACCAAGCTTACAAATATAGAATGTTTAATAAAAATACTGATTCTTATTGTGATTTGATTCCTTTTATAAATAAAAAAATAATACAAAATAATATGCAAAATAATAGTGAAAATAATAAGACAGGAACAGTTCATGATACTGAAAATAATAATGACTCAGATGTTAGTCTTCATGTCAGATTTTCTGAATACAATGAATATAAGACTATTGAATTAACAGATACATCTAGTATATCAACTGAGTCATTAGTAACAGGAGACTTCTCAGATGACAAAGTTTGGAGTGATTCTTCAACTCTAGAAACATCTAATATAGAAAACTTATCAGAGATTTTAGAAGCTCCTATAATTACAAAAAGTACAATACAAGATAATAATTATAAATCTAAATCAGAACACTATAATATTCAGGAAAAAGTAGATTGTGAAACAAATTTCCATCAGAGTGTTTTTCATAAAGATGAGTCAGAATTTTCAAACCAATCTTCTGATGATGAACAAAATACCCTACATAATTGTAGCCAAAATAATTCAGTATTAGAGGAAATTGATACATCTAATGACACTGAACAATCAAAAAGATGTATGGACCAACGTGATAGTAGAAAGATAGGCAAATATGTAGACAATTACAATGGTAAAGAAGTAATTGAAGTTAAAGAAACTAAGGAAAATTTACAAGAAACAAATGAAACTATTTTTTCATCAGAACTTCTAAGAAGTCGTTTGTTGGAATTAGAGCAAGAAATCAATATATTTCGTAAGGAAAATGCAGCTCTATCTTTACAACGGAAAAAGTTACAAGAAGATCATAGAAACATACACAAAGAATATACGGAAAAAGAAAAAAATTTCGAGGAAAATAGAAAACAAATTGAAAATCGTTTACAAGATGAGAGAAAAAAGCTAGCGCGTGAAAAAGCCGCACTAGAAAGTAGACTGAGGGATTCACAAGAAAAAGCTCAACAAAGTAAATTAGAAAGACAGGAAATACAATATTTAAAAGAAGAAATAGAAAAATTAAGAGAAGAAATACACGTAAAAGAAAGTAGATGGAATGCAGCACAATCTAGACAAAAATGTCAAATGAGAATACTAAAAATGGAAAATTCAAAACTAAAGCAGGAAGTTGAGAGATTACAAAATTTGAAGAAAGATAACAATAAAAATAAAGGGAGACCTGGAACCTTTTCTAATACTAGGGCAATTCATCAAATTAACAAACAACTTAATATGCAGCTCCAGGAGTCTAAAAAAATTAGTGACACTTCATCAGATAATAGCGCTGGAAAATCAGGAGAATCAATAAATAAGACAGAAAATATGATAGGTGCTAAAAATATAGAAGATAATGAATATAATTCCACTAACAGCAAAGATGTTATGAATAAAAAACTACAAAAAGATCAGACCACTATGATAAATATTGCAAAGAAACGTAGTTTATATGAGAATTTAATTAAAGAAGCAACATCGGACATGACCGACTTTCATGAACAATCTAGTACTTCTGAAAACTTGAGTCAACTTAAATCGGATTTAAACATTAAGTTTAAAAAATTAGATACCATAACAAATGATGAAGAAAACTATGAACAATTTTATAAAGAATCTAATTCAGCTTTTAATCATAGTAACTCTAATGATAAGATACAATCACAGATACAAAATGATTATATACATATTATGTCTCCTACAAAAGCTTGCACAGAAAATTACAATGAAGAACCAAAGTCAGGATCATCGAACGAATCATTTAATAATGCACATGCGGAAAATACAATGTTATGTAGCCAAGATAATGCTAATAAACAACATATAAAACAAATTGAACGCGCAGATGGTTCAATAGAATATCAGTTTCCAAATGGAAATGTTAAAAAGGTTTTTCCTGATCAAGGTTTGACTAGATTGATATATTATAATGGAGACATTCGTGAAACTAATAAAGACGGAAAGATAAAATATTTTTATGCATCCACTCGAACGTGGCACACAACAATGCCAGATGGTTTAGAAATTTTAGAATTTTCTGAGTAAGTCAATACTTGATTATCATTTTTATAAATGATAATCCATTATATATTAAATGCAATTTTTTCTGTTCTATAGCGGTCAAGTAGAAAGACGATCACACAGTGGAACAGTAGAAGTTTTATTTCCAGATGGTTCAGTAAGAATGTTAGAAGTAGATGGTACTGAAAGATGGACATTACCAGATGGAACATTAATTCGAATTCTTACTAATGGGGAAAAGGTTCTTACTCTACCAAATGGACAGCAAGAAATACATACTAAAACTCATAAGGTAAATAAAAATTATCATGAACATACAACGCAATAAGTAAATTAAGGAAAACATACATCTACATAATTCATACGATTTTTTAGAGACGAGAATATCCTGATGGTACTACTAAATTTATGTACCCTGATGGTACCCAGGAAACAAGATATTCAAATGGTAGAATACGTCTTAAAGATAAGGATGGTAATCTTTTAATGGATTCATATCAGTAAAGGCTGTAAATAATCGTGTAATTTAAGTTAATATTTAATAAGATAATGAAACTTGATTCAAAATCATATATTTTTTTATGAATTTTAATATAAGAGTTAAAAATGATCGGATGTAAGTAACATTTAAGTTTGAAATAAATTAAAATAAACGAAAATTGGATTGTATGACGGTATAATGTTATTAAATAATAACTCTCATACTCAAAAATGGTTCAGGCATCTGATAAGGGGTGCAGATTGATTCCAATGTTGACCGTCCAAGCGCTGAAGATAGTTACCTGCCATGTTGTATATATACACAACATAACCAAAGTTAACCTATGTTACGTAGAAGCGTCGTGTGTTTATATTCTTTAAAGGACATACAATCGTTTTTGAATAAGTGCAAGAAATATAAAAGTTAAGGATGGATTTTCAAAATCGACCTGGAGGCAAAACTGGCGGTGGAGGCGTTGCCTCCTGGTCAGAGAGTAATCGAGACAGAAGAGAACGATTACGACAATTGGCGTTAGAAACTATTGATCTTAACAAAGATCCATATTTTATGAAAAATCATTTAGGCTCTTATGAATGTAAACTGTGTTTAACGCTTCATAACAACGAGGGCAGTTATCTGGCCCATACACAGGGTAAAAAGCATCAAGCTAACCTAGCTAGGAGAGCTGCTAAAGAAGCAAAGGAAGCACCTCAAACTCTTGCTCCTGAAAAACCTCGGGTAGAACCAAAAAAGTTCGTAAAAATTGGACGACCCGGTTATAGGGTAACAAAACAACGTGATCCAGAATCGGGACAACAAAGCTTATTATTCCAAGTTGATTATCCAGAAGTTGCCGACAATGTTATTCCACGGCACAGATTTATGTCAGCATATGAACAAAGAGTTGAACCGCCAGATCGTAAATGGCAGTACTTATTATTCGCCGCAGAACCTTATGAAACTATAGCTTTTAAGGTAAATAGCAACAATATGAATCTAAATATTTTTAAGGATTTTACTTGCGATTTTTTATTTAAAAGTATAATTATGTTCTAGGTGCCTAGTAGAGAAGTTGAAAAGGCAGAAGGAAAATTTTGGACTCATTGGAATAAGGATACAAAACAGTTTTTCCTGCAGTTTGCATTTAAGAATGAAAAACCATCAGTTGGCAAAGTACCACCACCTCCAGTTCCTTTAATACGACCTGGTTTAGGACCAACTATGGTACCAGTTCCACCACCACCAAGACCACCAATGTTTAATCCAGTACCACCACCACCAGCACTTCTAGCCACAGGAATGCAAATACCTCCTCCACCTCCACATTTAGCATAATTCTTTAATATAACATACAAAAGCAAAATAAGAAACTTATAATGTATATTTCTTTTATTATAAATAAAGTGAACGTCTTTTATTCTAATGTAAAAAAATACTAACCCCTATTTTATTTTATAATAAAAGAAATAGAAAAATTTGATTTTCTGTTTTTAATTTTATTAATATAAACTTAGTAGAATGTACAGCAAGTTTATCCGTAAAAATAGTTCCTGAAACAAACGAAATCAAAATACTTGTTAAATTCACTAAAAATTGAAATAAAAATATTATTGGATTGCACTTAGATATTTTCAGAATGAACGTTCAACATGATGTAAAGTGTTGTACGCACTTTTCAGACCGCCCGTTCATACTATCATCATAAAATATCTTATTTACAAACGTAAGTAATCAGCTAATACTTATACTGAAACAAAAACATATACATACTTGCATGCTTAAGCACTAAGCACACAAACACCTCCAACAGCCTTAATTTTGTCTTCTGCTGATTTACTGAAAAATTTAGCTCTGACAATAACTGGTTGTTTGGGAAGGTGTCCCTTTCCTAAAAGTTTGTAGTATCCCTGAAAAACAAAATAAGGAAAAATATGAACACAAATATCAGCTTATACATAAGTAACTACCTATATTTTAAAACTTACCGCTTTTACAAGATCAATTACTGGTACTTTTTCTGTAGAATCCTTATATTTAAGCCTGGTCTGTTCAGAAACCAGTGTCCATAGTTTGTCCAAATTTAAAGTAGGACACCATTTTGTATTTCGCCTTAAATGGTAATTTCTCATACCAAGCTACAAATAAAAATGTTAAAAGTTACAAAACCCTTAGTTTCAAATAATATATTTAACACTCCTATACTTTATCAGAATAAGTGTAAAGTGCATTCAATGTAATTCAGTTCGCCGGTGAATAATATTATCATCATTATATCTACGATTATTGACTACAATATACATAAAAAACTTATGTTCACCTTTCCAAAGTAACCAGGATGGTACTTATCAAAGTTGATACGATGGTGGTGTAAACCACCAGCATTACCACGTCCACCAGGATGTTTTCTGTGTTTACCTAAATTAAAATATTTCAATATTAAACTTATTGTTACTTAGAATAAGAGTAATGTTCTACCAACACGTATAATTGTCATACCTATGCGACCATGGCCGTGACTCACATGACCACGAAGCTTCCTGGTCTTCTTTTTGTGTGTCGACTGTCAACAATAATAAACAAAATAAAATAAATAAATTACATAAATCAATTATTCACAAATTTATAATGATTTTAACGTATGTTTCATCGTGAGGGTTATATTTAATGCAGTCATAAGGTTAGGAATATTTATAATCAATATCTCAACATCTATAACAAAAAATAATAACTCGAAGAAAAGATTCATGAAATTTTTAATAAGATTATGATTGCTTTTATTTTAATAATTCACAGATGCTGCTAACAATGCTGGATAACGTACAACAGTTTCAACATCAGCTACTCACCATCTTGATCGCAATGCAAAGAACGGGAAGCGTGTTCTTCGCAGGAAAGTTGCCACTTTTAACGCAGATGGCGCATGTGTATGGAACTGTTTATTCATAAATAATGAAAATTATTATTAAAAAATATATTCAAATAGGATTTCAAATTGCATAGATTCAATGATTAAACAAAAATATGTAAAATATATTTACTTAAGCAAACACTTTTACCACAGAAATGCATCAGTTCAATATTGTAATGTATTAGAAGAATACTAATTGCACTAAATTTGTTAAGAACTTTAATGGTAAAAAGAGAAAAACTATATAAATGAGTAGTTTATTCTCTTGTATATAGATATTAATTTATCGTACATTAGAAATTATTCTTAATTTTCATGCGATGTGTATCTTAAACAATTGCAATAATACATGGTTTAGTAATGCACATAGTCGTGCAGGCCGGGTTAAAGGTGCAGGTAGAGGTTTGGGTGATCTCATGAGTTATTTGTAATCATTTCAAGTTCTCCTGTAGATATTTGAACGTGCAATTGAGTCTTTTTGTAAAGACAATTTTATAAGTAAAGCTCTAAGAAAATTGTGGACGTGTACAGAGAAAATCTTAAAAGTAGATCAAGATGCAGGAATCTCAACCGAAGAAAGGCAAGAAAGGTGAGGAAATAGCGGTGTATTTTCCATAAATGTGTCATCAAATAAGAACAAAATGATAACCTTTCAAATCTGTGTATTAGCCTAGGTTTTTATTGAAGTTTTGGAGTTTCCTACCCATTTAAGAAATGTCGTCTGCTTTAACTTAACCTCAACTTAACCGCTTTACGTTACATACGGAAAGGATAATAATGTACTTTTGGTAGTTTTACAATGTCTATGCTTTGATAGTTTAAACTTTAGTTTGTCTGCGTTATTTTAAAGCTATCAAAAGTTAAAAAATGTTCAATAATATTTTTAAATTCTCGTAATACTTTAGTTTTACAACTCATATTTCATAACTTCAGCATGGTATTAGATAACGTAATCTTTTCTCGAATATAAATATGTAATAAATAATTGAATTCATCCTTCGAATATTCTATCAATTAAATGTTCTATAAATAAAAACTTGTAGAAGGTGAAAGTTAAGTTATAGTGTAGAAGGTGAAAGTTACAAATACCATCAATAATGTAGGGTAATTTCCTGATTTGTTTAAGTGATTTGTATATAATTTACTAGCACTGAAATATAATTTAAATAAAATAGTTTGTAATATTATTGTAAATTTTTAAATCCTTATATATATGCAATAATATAGGAATAGTTTATATGTATATATATTTCAATAATTTAATGAGTTTGTAGTAATATTAATGCTGTATAAATTTACTATAAAATAAAGATATTGGATATTTAATCTAATGTGTAATTAATTGTATGTAATTAGCCAGAAGAAAGCGCAATGATAGTGATGAAGATATTGAAAAGGTCTTGGCTGAATTGGAATTGGAATACACTGGACAAAAGAAGGAAGAGGAAACTGTTGCACCAGTTGAACAAAAACCTGAGGATGAGGAGAAAAAGAAAAAAGGAAAAAAGGATAAGAAGAAGGATAAGGGGGACATTTTTGAAATTAAACAAGAATTGAAGAGTGGTATACTTCTTGAAGATGAAGATATTGATGATGAGATGGAAATGAGTACTGTAAAAACTGCAGCACAGAAGAAAAAAGAGAAGAAAGAAAGAGAAAGACAGAAGAAGCTTGCCCAAAAGAAAGTAGTATGTAACTGAACATTCTTTTTTCCTTTTGCATTTAATATAAATATTACAATTTAATATACTTAATTTAATTGTAACAGGAAGTTACTAAGAAGACCGAAAATGAAGAAGAAAAGAATGAAGTTGCCCCTGAAAACCAAACTAAGAAAGAACCATCAGCAAAAGTTCCTGAAGCAAAGGAAGCAGTAGATGCTGCTGTATCTGCTGAGGGTGAAGAGGGGAAAAAGAAGAAAAAGAAGGCAGTGAAAGATGAGACAAAAGAGAAAGAAAAAGATAAAGGTAGCAAACAGCTTTATCATTATTTTTTTCCAATATAATAAATTAATACGATTTGTAATTATTAGGATATAACATTAATTTATCTCTACATTTAGTATAATTAGATATGTGCAATAGGCAAAGGTCCTGGGAAGAAAACTATTGCTGCAATGCAAGAGGCTTTAAAGAAATTAAAGGAAGAAGAGGAGAGATTAAAAAAGGAGGAAGAGGAAAGAATGAAACAAGAGGAATTGAGAGAACAAGCTCGTTTGGAACAAGTTAGGCTTGAACAGGAGCGTAAGGAAAAGAAAAAACTGAAAGAAAAACAACGAAAGGAACGATTAAAAGCAGAAGGAAAGCTTTTAACAACCAAACAGAAACAAGATAGGGCGAGAGCGCAAGCTATGATTAATGCGCTTAAGGCTCAAGGTTTAGAATTACCGGATGTAGGAGAAAAGAAACCTAGAGCAGGTAAGTAAATCTGGTTTATGGAAACATATTCCGATACGTAACAGCGTATTGTTTTAGGGACTCGTATAAGACCAAATAAGATGAAACAACAGGTGAGCATCGACGAGAAAGATGATGAGAAAACTGAAGAAGGCATAACAGATACGGACAGAGTCGAGGTAGAAATTGTAGATCAACAACCCAAAGAATCCGAAGAAAAGAAAGACGATGTTAAAGATTCATGGGACGCGGAAAGTAGCGACGATGAGCAAGAAGAAGGTATTAAAGTGCATAAAGTATAAAATATTTATTTAAAGAAACGTTTTTTAATATATGATAATTTAACAGATAAATCGGACGAGGCACCAAAAACTCCTAATAAGATTAAAGGAACTATTCTTCCACTTGGTAAAGCAAAACAAGCCCAAACCAGAAAAGAATCCTCCGAAAGTGAATCGGAGAGTGAAACCGGTAGCGAATCGGAATCAGATGAAAGTGAAGACGATAGTGGAGTAGAAGACAAAGTATCGGACGCGGCAAAGAAGAAGGAAAGAATTAGGGAACGAATACAGCTTCGAAGGATAGAAGCGGAAAAGAAAAAATCGTTAGATAATCTCAGAGCCTCGGTGGTATGCGTTTTAGGTCACGTCGATACCGGAAAAACAAAGATTCTTGACAAATTAAGAAGAACGAATGTACAGGACGGTGAAGCGGGCGGTATTACTCAACAAATTGGTGCAACAAACGTACCGATCGATGCCATTCGAGAATCAACGAAACATGTCAAAGGGGTAAGTTATGTTTTTACTTATAATTGTTCTCCGTTTAAAAACATTTAATAATGTTTAACGATATATGTTTTTTTAGTACGCTGACAAGAAATTTAAAATACCTGGACTGTTGATTATAGATACTCCTGGGCACGAATCTTTCAGTAACTTAAGAAACCGAGGATCATCTCTTTGTGATATAGCGATATTAGTAGTAGACATTATGCATGGTTTAGAACCGCAAACCATCGAGAGTATTAATTTGCTAAAGCAGAAGAAATGTCCTTTCATCGTAGCTTTAAATAAAATCGATAGGTAAAATACTATAAATCATTATGTCTCGAGTGAAATATGTACATTGCGCTATTAATCATTAAGATATGGAATTTTGTAGATTATACGATTGGCAAACTATGAGTCGGAAGGATGTTCAAGATATCGTAAAGACTCAAGCTATAAATACGCAGCGAGAATTTGAGAAACGTTCGAAAGATGTGATTGTACAGTTTGCCGAACAAGGCCTGAATGCTGCGTTATTTTATGAAAATCCAGATCCTAAAACTTACGTTTCCCTTGTACCTACTAGTGCGATTACGGGTAAGTCGGTATATTATATTGATTTCGTTTTAATTTTTTTAGAATATGAGAAAAAGTATATTTTTCCTACAGGTGAGGGTATGGGTAATCTATTGTCGTTGATAGTCGATGCTTGTCAGGGTCCACTAGCCAAGAGACTCATGTACAGCGAAGAGCTTCAAGCGACAGTTTTAGAAGTGAAAGCATTACCAGGTCTTGGAACTACAATAGATTGTATTCTAGTCAATGGAATGTTGAGAGAAGGTGACACGATGATAGTAGCGGGCACCGATGGTCCTATAGTGACTCAGATACGTTCTCTTCTCATGCCACAACCGTTGAAAGAATTGAGAGTTAAAGTAAGAGAAATTAATCGACATTATCGTCATAGAAATCTTCTACAATCTTCGATTCGCACATTTCTTTCAGAATGCCTATATAGAACATCGTGAAATCAGAGCTGCCCAAGGAGTGAAAATCGCTGCGAAAGATTTAGAGAAAGCAATTGCAGGTGGGCAATTTATTTCTTCATGTATATCAGCTGCACAACAAGATAGTAAATTACACAGTTTCGTGATTTCTGAATAGGATTGAATCTCCAAGTGGCTCAAAAACCGGACGAAGTGGAGGTATTAAAAGAAGAAATTGCGAAAGAATTATCCACCGCCCTCAGGAATATTCGACTCGCAGAACGAGGGGTTTACGTGCAAGCATCAACTTTAGGTGCACTCGAAGCGTTGTTGGACTTCCTGAAAAGTAGCAAAATACCGGTAAGTGTTTTATTTCAACTCCGTAACAATTATACAATATGTTTCATAGTGTACAGACAGTTTGATTGAACTATCGTACTATTCGTTTCGCGTTATCCGTTTCGTCGGTACCTTTCTTCGTAAATAGAGTTATAAAATAGCGAGTGAAACGTAATCGCGGGAGCGAACAGTGCAACCAACAGAAAAGATAGACAGTGAAGCAGACGGAGAGGTAGTAAGAGTGAAAAAAGACTAGCAGTGAGAGGGACGAGAGAGAAAGGGAGTTAGCGAGCGTGTGTATGTGTGTGCATGAGAGAGAGCGAGAGAGAGAGAGAGAACAGCAGCAACGAACTACTTCCTTCTTAACAGTTTAGCAGGATACGACTCATTGGTCGCATACGGTGCTTGTAGTTGTGATCCATCGTGCTATCAGCCCTGTTGTGCATCCGTGAGCACGCCTTATAGCCTTCTATATAAGGTGTCCCGTATGTTACTTGATTTTTCCTCAGCCAAACAGAAAACTGACTGTCAATGCACATTCAGACAGGGTAGATGTATCATTTGCAACGTAAATCGTTACGTAAAACTGATTCATAGAAGAGGTAGGTCAGTGTCTGGCGAAACCAATCACTGCCTAATTTGGGCGTAGTGAAATTTTCCAACGACTATTGGTACATAGAGTCTAGAATAACGCATAATGTAATATATTGCAATAAAATATTTGCTCGACCGACGTGGCACGTGCGTTATCCAGTTGACGGATATCCAGAGTATCGCTCGGTCGGCATTGTTCGGTTCGTAGCTCTCTGGCAGCGGTGCATCGACGTTCGCACGATAAAGTATAAAAGAAAAGGAAAGAGAGTAAAAGAAGAGGAGGAGTAGCTACGACGGTTCGGTTCGAGGTAACGTCCGAAACGGCCTTAAGCCTGTCCTTCCTCGGATTATGAATGGGCTACCCCCACTCGTATCGTACGATCACGTGGCTCGTGACGTCAGGTTTTATCGCTGGCATACGCGACACACGCACGCAGCGAGCCGCAAGTACGTCGGGTACGGCGGGTACGGCGGGTACGGCGGGTATGCTTTTACATATGGCACGCAGGAGGGAGTCGAAAGAGATAGAAGAAGACACGGGGGGATGGGGGGAAGAAAGAATGACAAGGGGCACAACACACCGTTTGTCTCTCTTCTCTTCTCTTTTCTTTTCGACGAGAGTCGGGCTGGCGGGCTAAACTCACGCAGCATAGAGATTCTCCGAGAAGGCCCTCTCTTCTGCCAACACAGAGGAGACACACGGACGCGTGTGGGCTGGAAGAAGGAATACGTGATCAACATACAGGAAACTGCCCACACTCGGAGCAAAAGCACCGTGGGTGGACGGACGGATCGACGAACGGGCGGACGTACACGACTGGGAATCGTAACCCTGTGTCGGTCCGTAAAGTCAGCCGTGTGTTGCGCCACAGATGAGACACGAATATCGTGCACCGGCTGCTATCCCCTGATCGATTCGATTATCTTTCCTCCCGCGGACATCGTTAATATCGATGCTTCGATTCCGTTCGATCGAACGAATGCGCGATGTTGAAACGATTTCCTTCGATGAAATTTATTTCCTCTTCGATTTTCCTCGAATAAAATGACTCGTTTGTGATTTCTTCACGATTATTACTCGTTTCGAAAAAATTTTCAGATTTTTATGCAGCTCTCCAGAAAAGAGAAATACCTATATTGACATTCGTTCATAGTAAACAACGAATAATTGTCGTTATCGCGTAAATATCGCGAACGCGAACGTTTAGTATTTACGAAGCGAGTTGCTTCGCTTCAGCTTCGAGCGCATACGTACGCATATCCGCTCGATTATGACGGTGTTGGCAAATTGAAGATTCTTGCCGAGCGTCTTCCTGTCCTCGTCCTGTTTAGACGAGCAGGATCGGAATAAATAGTTTAACCGGGACACGCGCTATTCTTCTTGGAACGAGCCCTGGCCACGCGGCTCGATTAATAATTAACCCGCCTCCTTTTCTCATACTCGTCACGTACAAATTAACGTTTTAAGTCCTCGAACGTCTAGAATCTTTGAGGAAAAACAAACGATCGGAAAAGCCGCTCTGTTAAATCAAAGTAAATCATCTGAAATTTCGAGCTTTTAATGGTTTTTTGGGGGGGGATTTTGTCGTAACGTGTCGGCTCCGTTGTATCGTGAATCGTGACGAGCGGAGGTGCAGTTCGCGCTCCTCTTCTGCAGCAGCAGGAAAAGATGGCTCGTTTCCTCGCATTGTTTTTAACCGCGGCATAGAAGCAGCTATACCGGGACATGGGAGCGGATATGCGGAGCGCGGACACGCGAGTGCACGCTCTGTCGGTTGTGTGCCGGCATCCTACGATATACATATACAGGCTGTCTCAAAGATGATGCGCGTCAGCAAAACAATCCATCGAGTTAATCGTGGTAAAAGAAACAGAAAAGTCCTTTACCATTTTTCTCTCGGTGCTTTCGTTTGCAAGATAGAAGCGATTTCAAAGCGGTGGTTCCATTTTTTGGACCACCACGTTTGAATCTTTGGCGAACGAACACGCATCTTTTGTTAAACTTCCTGTACACGTACACGTTTTCACGAGGAGAGAAGCCGGTCGAAGGATTAGTGGTTGAATAAAAAGAAAAAAAAAAAAAAGAAATAAACGACGTTGACCGACAATCGCGAAATCTTGACGGAAACTGATTAACGATAGCACTTTGTTGCTCCCTGTCAACGTGTTGGTACAGTGCTGTTCCATTTTTGATTCTGTCCCTCGTAATCGTGAAGAGATAAAATAATGTTTGACACGGTGCGTCCTCGGTGTGTAATTCGTTGAACTTTACCGTCTTAATGGAGTAATTTGGTCGGAATTTAAAATTGTAATCGACGAACCGGATATCGAACCCCTTCGATGTAATTAGAAACCAATTATGATAATGTCGAGAAAGTTCTCGCGGTTGAGGGTACATTGAATTCGCACACAACAGGTACGGTGTGCAAGGGAATTTCAATTAGCGAGCAACCGTTCTCCCGGTTTCTTACATTTTGTTTCACGCGGATAGATGATTATCGAATTTCGTTTCTCTACTACCTAACACGGTACGCGGTGTAATTATACGAAAGTGGAAAAATTCTTTGATGCTATTTATATTATACGAATCGCAAACACCGTGTCGAACCAGTAATTATTCGCGCTCGCGAATCTCTAGTGGAATCAATCCGCTTTATTGCCAGCCACCGACAAACAGTATAGTACATGAGTAAAGTTCTATGAGAATTATTTTTCTTTTTCTTATAAATCGTGTCGTTTAGAAGCGAGTGATCTAAAGCAGAAATTAAGTTAAATTCTAAAGAAATTTGAAACGATTTGAAAAGCGGAAATCACTTTTTAACAGAGGCGTAAGCTTAATAAATTAGAGTTTCCTTGTTCGGGAAACGTTCCGCAGTTATGACGAGAGGCTGAAGAGGATCCGTGCCCTGCCGGCCGGTTTTTAATGCCGGAAGCGTCCCTCTTTCTCCTTCAGACCCCTCTGTTTCTCTCTTCCTCTCGACTTCCTCCCGTTTTGTACCAGCATTTCTTTCGCTGGCAACATCTGTCGTCCGTCTTTTCTCCGTGAACACTGTGTCTCTTTCCCTCCACTTTCTCCTCTACCTTCCTTCTTTTATCCCGTTCCCTTTTTCTTCTCCTTCTTTTCTATTTCCCCTGTTTCCTTCCTTTTTTTCAGCATCTGTTCCATTCGAACGTGTCTATTGGCAAATTTAGATAGACGTCACGATATTTTTGCTTCGTCCTCTAAAACACGTTGATATTTGACGCGTCATTAATTGCATTCCCCACCTTTCATTCTTCATTCTCATTGACCACCTCCCACGCTACACCTTTTTCATTTCTCTCTCTCTCTCTTTTTCATTCATTCTCCCACTCGTCTCTCGGTCCTTTTACCTTATTCCAACGGATGGTATCACAATTCACTGCTCATCAATGAAACATGACTAGCTGTCGGTGTTTCGGTGAGTAGGCTCATTTATCGAGCCGGTAGTGCCTTCTAATTGGCTCTCGTTTTTCTCTCTCCTTTTCCCCTCCTTATTCATCGCCGACAGTTCATTCATTACGTAAAGGTCATGGATTTCACCAGGTTTGTTCTGTTACCCGTCAAGCATAAAGGATCATTCATGACGATATCTCTTTCTAACGCGTTAACTCCAATTAGGGAATCAAGGAATTTAATTGAAAATTCAAGGTACTTATCACGGTTCGAGTCTACGATGCCGGCTTGTTTGTAAGTGCATAATGTTTATTTCTATGTGTCGCGTCTGGTACCAGCCGAATCCGGACAGCATGCGTCACTAGTTATTTTTGCGTCCAAACAGAATACACGCGCAGCCTTCCACTGTATTTATGGTGCAGTGACAGTGGTTTATGTTTTACTCGAATATTTTTTATGTCCCTTCCAAGTACGGAACAACGTTGCGAATCGAGAGGTATTCGTCGTGGACTACGTACAGGTTCTTTCATAAAACTTGTTTATCGTGCAGATTCTTCTTGGCGTGCAATCATTTTGACGCGTCCTGTATATTCATCGTCGGAAATCGCCTATTAACGACAAAATGCGTACGTGCACGGCTACCAATCTGGCTGCTGAATTAGTGTGTCGAGTTCACAATAGGATAGTGGTTTTCTTCGAGAGTACCGAGCAAATGATTTATCAAGATTTAACGATGAGTTTCTAATTATTCTTTCTTTCTTTCTTGCAGTACGCTGGAATTCGTATCGGTCCTGTTGTCAAAAAGGACGTTATGAAAGCTTCTATCATGTTGGAACACGACAGTCAGTAAGTATATTCTGATTGCTAAGTTTTTTTGTGGCCCGTCAAGACAAAAAAATTCGTCTCGTATTTAAATAAATTGAATATAAAACTGCCACTATTTTATTGAATTTATATTTATTGATTTTTGTGGTACATAAAATCAATACCTTTCTGAAATGCAAAGTTAACTAATGAAAAGGTGCGGCCCTCCGTTAACCTCCGCTTCCATAAAGTGGCCACCGAGCCAAAACAATCGCCCACCCCTGGCGTAAAGCAATTGCTTAATGGTCGAATAAGTATATTTAATAAAAATCTTTTAAACAGATATGCTACGATCCTAGCATTTGATGTGAAGATCGAAAGAGACGCACAAGAATTAGCCGATTCGCTCGGAGTGAAGATCTTCCAGGCAGACATCATTTACCACCTCTTCGACAAGTTTACCGCTTATAGAGAGGAGCTGAAGCAACGTAAACGGAACGAAAACAAGCATATCGCCGTGTTTCCCTGTAAACTTCGTATATTACCACAGGTACGTATCATCGGAACGGAAGTGGAATCGACATTGCCAAAGCAAATATGAATATGTGTACTATCAAATTCGAAGTTTCTAAGAAAGCGGATGTATTTTTCTCATAGCACATCTACAATTCTCGAGATCCAATCGTCATGGGTGTAATGGTCGAGGCTGGAATCGTCAAAGAAGGAACACCAATTTGTGTGCCCAGTAAAGACGTGAGTACTCGTCCTTTTATTTCTAAATTTCCAATCGCGGGTATACGGTACACCCACGCGCATAACAGTCGATTGAGGGGAAGCGTAAGAGGACACTCCCATCATCGCCGACGCGAGCCGAACTCGCCCGAAGCCATGCGAGCGATGGGAGGCTCCTCCCCTAAGCTTTCTCTTAACCGAGAGAAGCTATCGTTGCACGCGGGTGTACTCGGCAGGAATATAAATTGAAAAGAAGTTCTGTCGTCTAGCATAATTGCATCGCGAAAAAAAAAAAAAACAAATGTTGGATCGAGAATCAATTTACAGTCTCGTCACGGTATCAACGTGTCTCTTTTTCCCTTCTCATCTTTGAATACGATTACCAGCGAATTCGAGTCGAATCCTTAAGGGGTTCCGTTGGTTAACCGCGCGTAGGTGAACTCGTTCGAGAGAAATACGTCGATCCAATTGGTAGATCGATTGCTCCGATCAAACAACCGTATGCATAAATCACTCTAAATTGTATAGCGAGACTATAATTTGGATTACCTTCTGAAAATGATACATCTAATAGTTAATATCACCGTAATTACACAGGCAGGATCGAAGGGTATGAAATCGAAGAAAATGTTCACGTAGCTATTCGAACCGTGCCGGTGGCAAGTGTTAATGCAACACTGTCGACGAGTCTTTGAACAGTCTGGATTTAATAGACGATAAAAGGCTGGAATGATTGACGTGTTCAGCTGGTAGCTTCGCGAATTCGAAGGGATCGTAGCCTACGGCTGGCTGGTTGGTTGGTTCGTTGGGTCGACTGGATTGGTTTCCTTGTCTTTCTCGTAGGAGGGAAAAGCTGGTGGGTAGCCAGTTCCTTTAGCTGCCTCGCCTTACGCGGTAGCACGCGATACCGGTACAGGTTGCCTAGCCTCGATGTCTCGTGGGCGTCGCGATGCCATTAGCAGCCTGCAAATTCCCGGTAAACAAAAATTCCAGGTATATTCCCGTGAAACACCACCCACACGCTCACGCCACCAAATGATTTACTAGGCAAACCGTAAGGGGAGGGTTTCGCCTCCGAATAGAGGAGAGCCAGAGCGAAACAGCCTCTTTGCGTAACATCGTTTCAGATTTTCACGCGTGGGAACAGCTTGATTTATACGAGCATAAGTGTTCTTCACCGTGATCGTTTTATGCTGTATTCAATAGAAACTCGACAGCATTCAATTAGTTTGTCAAACTCCGATCTTCTCTTCTATTTCTATCCTTCTTTTCATGTTCGCTACGTGGTAAAAAGATGAACGATTCATGAGATGTTATTAAAAAAAAACGAATTGGACGTGGTTAGATTTCGAACGCGGACAACTTTGGTATAAATTATTTGATTCAATAATATCGGGTCGTATGTGGGTGATAGTAACGCATAAAATTTGTATCGGCCGCGTTTCAAGCAATCCCCGTGGTGCACGGCTGCGTGTGCAACAAGCATTTCTCGCCCGCGCGTAGAAAGCAGCTCCGACCACGTTTTCTGGCCCACGCGTCGACACCAACGAAACTTATACGTATATATATATATGTATGTACTTATTTCTTTCGGCCCAACCCTGCTTCTTCGTTGCATTTTGGCCTTTCGTTAAATTCAACTGAAATTCCTCCGGTAGAAAGTGTCCGATGCTATTTTTATCATCGTCGTCGAACAACGATTCACACTTTTCATTTTTTTCTATAAATTTTAATGTTCGACTTTGGATTCTATTTCCATCCGGTTGGATGTTTTCAATTTATCGAAGAATCTTAAGTATGCTAAGAACACTTCTCGAACTTCACAGCTTGAGCTCTCTGTCTATAAATGAAATCTTCTTCGTTTCGAAAATATCTTGAAGTAGAACATAGATTCTTTTTCCGAACGGGCTTGAACATTTTTACGCAACGCGATGAATGCATAAATACGCGGATGAATTGAATCAACGTGCATCTGTCACGATAGTTCTTTTATTGAGAAACGATGATCCCGACCGGATGTCGGATATCACGAAAGCTAGTTGGCTCAGGTCAGTTCCGTGATGTATAGGTCTAGTTTCGAATGGATGTGCATTCGCAAATCGTAAAGGCAGACGTTTTGAAGCTGGTGTAAAAGAAGGGGGACACTTTGTACGTGATTCAGCAAGCATCTCGCGAATCTTAGTTTTATGCGTTACACAGCAAGTGAGAGGCATTCGCTGTAGGATTTTTATTTTTTATTTTATCATTAGTTCATCGATCGAATTTGTTTTAGTATCAAGAATTTTTGATAAGATCGACGAGAGAAAGAGAGAAGGAAAAATCGATCGGTTTTCAAAGATAAAATCTGTGAATGCTAGCAGAAGGCATTTCCACGGGTTCTGTCGTTATCGGGCGTGCACGCGCGTTGCGCAACGGCCTCGATAGGTGCTTTAACGTCGAGCGGAAATCCGGCGGATTCTTTTAGCCTGCCGTTTTCTTGCCGTTCCGCCATTCCTTTTCTTCGTCTTGTCTCTATTCATCTTTTCCTAGCGATCGTTCAAAGCTACTCTTGCCAGGCGCTGCTGAAAATTATTTTAAATATAAAATTATAATCTTTCAATCAATTTTCCTTATTGTTAGTTCATTAAGAAATCTATATTGAAAATATGGAAATCTGCCTTTTTAGTAGAATAATTAATTAAAAAAAAAAAAAAAAATTGTAATTAAAAATGTAAATTACTTCATTTGAAATTAAAAAAAGAATGAAATAAAATATTCTACGTCTAAATTTCCATAAGAGGAAAGAAGCGTACGTTAAGAGATTAATGAAACAATAACGGAGTGTAATGTGTTAATAACGACAACGTCCGAAGCATAATTAGCGGAACGGCGTTACGAATTTAAACGCAACTTCCGGTCGGCTCGGTTGGTTCGACGTTCGACGATAATTATATCAAGGAAACGCGAAGGAGATTTTTCGAACCGCCACGAATTATATTCCCGTGGCGAGTGACAGGAACTAGAAACTCCGTGGTGTGTGAGTCCCTTTCCGGCGGAAGGCCGCTCGTAACGTTCTTCCTCTTTCCTCTCCCCTCTCGCTTCTTCCTCTCGATCCTTTACTACATATACAGGGTGTACCAGCCAACTATAGCAACTTGTATCTCTTAAACAATTAAGAATGGATAAAACAATTTCATAGCACGAAATTCGAGTGAATGCATTTTGATGCATCGTTGCATCGGTACGCTGGAAACAGTACAGTTGCACTCCGGAATAGAGAATCACTGTCATGATTATTTAAAGTTAAACACCTCGTACGCTCTTCCGCTTTTTTATCCGTCTAACAGCTATCAGAGAATACATTTGTAAGTTTACTGGTTACGGGTTGAAAATTAACACGTCCGAGCGGATTGGCCGAGCAGGGGAAGCTAATTAACGAGCACGCGAACGGAACGCGAAACTTGTTACATTGTTTGAACGCTATCTAACAACCGTATATGGTATTTCAACCGACTGCTTTGATCGACGAGAATAGAGACATTAGCGATTAATCCTTGCGAGGTGTGGGAGGTCGACCTTCGTTTTGCAATGGCCAAACCCACCCTAGCTCCTATCTGGTTACACTAACGAAGGGTAGAAGGGTTAAATCCCCTGTTTTCGAACGGGTCAAAGGTGATGAAAAATATAGCGTGGCAAGCATATTCGATTCTTTTGAATGGTACCTGGATATTCGTCGACGCGGCGATAATCGTCGGTATTCATCGTTGGCAAAATTAATCGCGAGCCCGGGTAAAATGATCTACTCGACATTGGAAACTCGACATCCGGCCAACTACGTCTCTCTTTCTTTTTCTCCTCCCAGTCGGTTCGGTTCTTTCGCCCTCTTTATCTCTCTTCCTCTTGCTTCTCACTTTCCCAAGCTGTTTCTCTTTTTTCCCCCTTACTTCTCTACGATAGCAACGTTAACCAGCTGCCTACTTAGAGAAACACGATAGAGAGAGAGAAAGAGAGAGGATATATACCAACACCAACGCATCGACACCACTTACTCACCAACCACATCCCGTCTTTCGGCCTTCCGGCTTGCCTGTAACTTTCGTGGAAACGCCTCTGGCTTCCTTCCGGTCGTTTATCACTCGGTAGACGCTCTAAACGTAGATACGCCGTGTCCCACGTATCCTCGTTTTCACCCTCAACCCTCCTCAGTCTCGTCACCCTTTCCTGTCTCTTGTGTCTCTTGTGTCTCTCTACCTTCTATATTCTTCTCCTCTTTTTTTTTCTTCACATTCCTCCTCAGACGGGGGCGGCATCTTCATCGTTTACACACGTCCTTCTTTAGAGTTTGACCTTTTCTCTAATATTAGCCGGTGTGCTTGTTCTTTTTCACGCGAAAGAATATTCCCCAGCAGATATTTAATTTGGATCCTTACAGTTTTACGACATAAAATTATCTCCTCGAGTCTTCGCAACAGTATCACACGGTTAATTATAATAAAGCCACGCGAAAGAAGGTTGTAGATAAGTACTTTCGAATAGTTCAGTAAGTGTACGTGTTTCTAGGCGAGTTGGTATTTCACGTAGGTTTGAAAATACTCGAGGCCCGTACACGCGAAAGATGGAGAAGCGAAATAGTGAGAAAAGGTCGCAGAAATCTGAATTTGCGCGTGGACTCAAAGCAGCAAAGCCACACCGACGACGGTTGGCTGTTAGCCGTTCAGGCTCGTACAAACTATAAAGCTTTCTAAATCGGTGCGGCTAACGAAAATAGACTTCCGGTTCCCGTCTCACGCGTTCACTCGCTGCGTCGCGTCTGCCTCCGAGTAATGCCAACACCGACCCCTCTTTCTCTCTTTCTCTCTCTCTTTGCTCTGCTTTCCAATCCTCCTCCTTTCTTCCCTGTTCCATGGAAATCTGTCTGAATGAAGAACATTTTCAACGTAATTTCGTGCTATTTTAAATTACAAATTTCCTTCAAACCTTACGGTGTTTCAGAGCAATTTCTAACATTGCCTCTGTAATTAACGCAAGTTCCATAATTCGTCGTGTAAGAGAAAGAGAGGTGTTCGTTTGAGAATCTGACGATTCTGAGTTATTAGGGTGAGAAAGAGTAAAAGAGAGTGTGGCTGGTTGGCTTGACGCCGCTTTATACTAAACTTAGACTCATTCAGAATGCCCGCTTTGAAATTGGGTGTCGCGGGGGACACCGTGTCATGGCACGTTTCTTGGCGACCGTAAACAAGAGAATCAGGCTGCGAGACGCCTACTACTACGTATACCGACGGCGAAGGAATGAAAACAGAAATACAGACACACTCGATCCTTCCTCCCTTAACCTTCTTGGTATTTTATATTAACGATAAGAAACATGAAATTGAATCGAAACAGAAAAGAAAAAAGAGAATCCCGAAAGCTTCGATAGCCCTTCCGAAGGAATCTAGCGTTACATTTGAGCACTATAAAAGGAATTTGGCGAAAGCAAGGAAGGCATAGCCTCGAAGCAGAAGCACGGGTGTCGATCGATGGACAATGACCGACCATGTATTTCGAAACCCACGCCAAAAGAGCAATATGCCCACACACGAGTTGGTGGTCGGCTCGAAACGAACCACGAGCCTCTCTCGGTTCGTCCCCTCGAACGTTTTCTCGTCTCCCATATTCTTCCTCTGCCTCTGTCCCTCGTTACTTTTATGGTGTTGAGATCGTCCGATTTTCGACACTCTTCCACCACGCGTTTCTCACCATATACATCTAATTGCACGTGTACTTCTGAAAAGAGTAGGTACACAAAGCTTTCGTCATTAAAATTTATAATTTAAAAATATAATTTAAAGCAGGTATATTTCGTCGTGAAAATTCTGTTTCCGTCCATTTCCAGGCAGGTTGTTGAAACGCTTCTAAGAATTATTTCCAGCCTTTCAACCGAACCATTCTGCACCGTCTTGTTCTCTCTTTTCTTCTCATTATCTCGGTGCTGGTTGTGTATCGTGTAGCGATACGTGGATACCAGATACTCGGTACACCACTGATTAATACCGACGTTTGTCGCCCGATATATCCGGTGATTAACGTCACTCTTCCCGTCCGGAAAAGGACGCGCGACTAAAGTGGCGACTTAAAAATATATATTCGCTTCCCGTACTAATTAACCCGGATTGCGGCATTCAAAATTATCGGGACAACCTGTAGAAACAAGAAAGCTCAAGCACGTCGTTTAGAATCGTGTTATTGCTGTAACACACCTGCAGCTGCAAGAGCGTCATGTGGGCGACAAACCCGGACGCAACTTTGCTCGGAGACACGCGTAGATTGCCGCTTATCTTTTCATAGAAATGAAAAATAGTTTGTGCAATTATGAATAATTAACCATTTCGCTATGCGCCAATATACAGGGTGTAAACCATCGTTAGAAGGAATTGGTCCGAGTATTTTTAGTGCTTGGATAGTTCAAGACTTTCAGTAGTTGTTGAATTAATTAGAAAACTTTCAACACGGAGTGTATATGAAATATCCACGACTAGCTAGGAGCATTCCTTTTTTTTTTTTTACCACCCTGTAGACGTCGTCCTACAACATCCAGCAACCTACGTAGCCGCGTATCTGCCTACTCGATCCACCGATTCTCGCCGGCATTCACGTCGAAAAACGTTACCTACCTCCGAGTCGGCCCTGACGACGCGCAATGCTCAGGTACTCGGTTTTCTCTCGACTTCCGGTCGCAGAAGGAATGCATAGGCGGAGTTATACCCACGCGACGAGACACACGCCGATCGTGGATAGAAAATAAAAAGAACTTTCAACGATTAAGATTGAATTAATACCTCGTCTATTTTGATTTTGCAGTTTATAGATCTGGGCATGGTCACGAGCATAGAGTACGATCACAAGACTGTGGAATCGGCGAGAAAGGGTCAGGAAGTTTGCGTGAAGATTGAACCGATACCCGGAGAGGCACCCAAGATGTACGGTCGTCACTTCGACGAGAAAGATTTCATCGTTAGCAAGGTAAGTTCCCGTAATTAGTATTGAAAAATATTACAAATAATGAAAGAGTAAGCGATTATATGAGAGAAGGTTTTAAAAGGCAGCTGCTTCGAAGGAATTCGATCGACAGGTGGTCTGGGTCGTTGATGAAATTCCGCTAGAGAATCGAGTATGCTTTTTCCTTCATCTTTTTTCTTACTTCTTTGCCCCACTCTCGGTTGTTCGCTGTGGTCGATTCGCATGGCTTTGCAATTTCATCAAAATCAGAGGCGAGACGGAAACGATCCTTATTAGTATGCGAGACTTTGGTCGAAAAAGGAAGATGCACATCCGGCAGCGATCAGGCGTCCAACGTCGACTTCCGGCCTTCGCAGAACTTCCATTCCATTCTTCCTCCTCCACCGCCACCACTTCCTCCTACTCCTTGCCTTCTTCTTCTTTTTCTATCTTTAACATTATTTCCTCTCCTTTTTCTCTTTTGCCACATCGATTGATTTAAAGCAAATTTTTCGACGACGCTATCATCCATATTATTAAAAATATTAAATTATGAAAAATTTTACAGTGCAAAAAGTTTCCTCTAATACTTGATATCAAATAAAATTCACAAAAGTGTTGGAAAAAGATTCGAAGAAAAACTGAAGGTTGATCGTTGTACAAGAATTCCATGTTGAACAACGTGTCAACTATTCTTCTTTCATCTTGCTCTATCTGCTTTTTTCCGGTTATGCACGCGTGCATTCGAGTATCCGTATACCGCGAGTACATAGGCTGTTCTAGCTCCGGTATCTTTGTGTGCTGCCAAGGCGAGCGGAAGTCGTCGTTACCGTTTGCTTCGTAGAATCGATTCCCCGGAATCACCTTGTTCCCACGATGATTTGTGGACCGATCATTTCGACCTCTCCCCTGCTTCCTTCTCTCAGCTTCTTCAATTTCTTGATGTCGATCGAAAATTCTGATACACCCAAATTACCAAATTTCCAAATTAAATAAAAAAATCAGCTATTCGTATCCTTAATAATTAGAGTTTCGAATTAATTACACACACGTTCGAATGTTTAGTCAGCAGTGACCAACATAATAATATCAAAGTGTGAAAAACGACAAAAGCGAGAGAAAGAGATAAAGAGGTGACTACGAAAACATAGGACACTTATGAAAGAAAGAAAAGATAGAAGAAGAGGGGAAGGAGAGGTGCGTGCGCATCGTGCGTGCGTAGAGTGCGTACGCGAGTGAGAAAGAGTGCGAAAGAAAGAGTACGAGTATGAATGGTAGAGAGTATAGAAGCGAGACAAGGTTGTACGATGGATAGAGAGGTAAGCGGGAGGAGGGGGGAGTAACAGGGGCGTGGCGGGAGGCAGGCGTCCTCAATAGCCGCGTAAAACCACCATTGTGACCGATCCATGAATGAAACGGGACTTCCGGCCGGGAGTGGGGGGCGGAAACAGTTGTAAAGCGTTACGTTAGTGAATGGACCGTGTGCGCGAGCATGCTCCCGTCCTCGCGAAAACCGATTCAAGGAAATTATTCGTAGACTAAGCTGACAACGATTAATACGGTTTTACTAGATACGTGCATTTTGGCGCGTTGACAATTTTCTTCGCTTTCAATCGCGAACTCTTTTGCCTTTATAAACGCTCGTTTCACATGTCAGATTTAAAGGAAAGTCGATTGCCACGTCATCCGTATGTGGATTTAAATTCAATTTTGTGCCGTTTTTTCTTTTGTTACAGATAAGCAGACAGAGTATAGACGCGTGCAAAGAGTACTTTAGAGACGATTTGGTGAAAACAGACTGGCAGTTGATGGTGGAATTGAAGAAACTGTTCCAGATACTCTAGGAGTTGCTAGACACGATGGAAGTATTCAGAGTAAATCGGCGGCTCGAGTGTCTGGCGATCGAGGCGAGACCTGCGATCAGTAAACTCACCAACCTCATCGAATCTGATCGTTGTCGATCGTTCAATCAATTTGTAATATATGCCCAAGTTTTTGATCTTTCAGTCGTTGTCATTGATATCCGCTAAAAAAAAAAAAAGAAAAAGAAAAAGTCGTCGCACGCCTTGCTTCGATCCCTGTGATCCTTTTCAACGCGATATCCTTGTACGAGCGGTGGTTTTCCTCGAAAGAAAAACAAATTATTTTTCAACCGTGTTTAACCGTTTCGCTACAAAGTTTCTCGCTTGTGCAATGGAAACATTTAAAATGATACACGCACGATTGATAAAATTATTTTACTTACGTTCTTACCATTTCTCGGGAGAAAATAGCCGTAGCGAAATGGTTAAGCGATAACAAAACGAGACTGAGAATTCTTTTTGTCAAACCTTTTGCACAATTTAAATTCTTTTGAATTGAAATCTCCTCTTGTGGTGCAAACAGTTTAATTCGTGGGTTTAATTGAACTCGATAACGCGTAATAAATTGAAAGATAGAGGAATCTAGTGCAATTGTTGTTCCAACGTTGATCAACGCTAAAATTTATTTTTAATAGAACCCCGTGTGATAGCTTCAGCTCCTCCCCCTAAAAGATAAGTGGCTCGTTTTGAAATAACATCTAAACTACAACTCAGTTCTTTTTACCTTAGATACACATTTCTATGTTTCATTTAACGATTTTCTTAGATTCCCATAAAAACGTCAGCAAATCGCATACGATATAGAATATTTTAGCATTTGTATTTTTTATGAAAAATGAATAATGGTTTGGTATGGTTAATTCGAACGGCACTTATTTTGAAATGCCCTATATAATTAAAGATTCCCATAAAGGCAAACGATTCACAAGAGCTTCGCTGTACTTAACCATCGAGTTTATGCCTGACACATTAACGAGCACGTAAAACAGGAGAAACTGAATATCGAATAGCTGAATCGTTTGATGTGTACAGTCAAATACCGTTAGCCGTGGCTTAGAAAGATGGAATCGCGACCGGCGAAATATATATCGCGATAAGTTCAATAGTGCGTAAGTGTTCCACGAATTCAAGTACATATTTTCGAAAACGGAAAAGGAGATTAATGAAAAAAAAAGGGATAAGATCTTTTGCGTTTCTTTTTTAATCCGCTGTACTCTCATATATCTTATCTGTAACAACGATGTTTGTATTATTTAAAAAAAAGAAAATCCATTTGAAACTTGAACGCGAAAGGTCTTATGAAAGAGGATAAAAAATAAAATATATCCGCTCTGGTTTATTTCCATAGAAACGTCGCAGTGTCTCGGGCTGAATATCCAGAAATTAGCATAACAGAGAAGGAAAAAGAGGGGCCTTGCGAATTAATTTTATTACGACCAATGATCCACAACTCAATAGCTACATTGGATACGCTGAGCGAAAGGAAGTGCTCAGCGTTTCCTAGTTTCCGGCCACTCTTCGATCCCTGAACGAACCGTCGAGACGAGTCAACGAGTTTCGTCCCGTACCTCCTGTACAGGGTGTTCAAACAGTAATAGTCATTACTTTTGCAAAAAGTAAACTTAATCATTGGTCGTTGAGTGAAAACCTACTGGATCTTGAATGACCCAACATCCACCGTACAAGAGTTGAAAATAAAATTAAAAAATTAATTTTAACCTTCAGTTTTACAAACTTCTGTTTAACGTGACGCGGAGGAGGAAAAATCTTTTTTAACACCCTGTACATAGAGATGGTTAGGCGAACAAGAGGCGGTAGCTGTTTAAACGACAAAAGGGACTTCCGTCTTCTCTCTTTCTCTTCTTCCGGCTAATTTCACGCGAAGATAATTCTTTTCTCTACGTTTTTGGTTTCAGGAAAACATGTTTAGAATATCATTCTAAAGACAGCGAATGCATCGAGGAAAGAAAGATAAAAGAAAGTTTTAGATTGAAAAATGAAGCCATCGTAATCTGACTAATTACAATTACAGCACCATATCGCATGGTGTAACAGAAGAAAATATAAAACAACGATAATTACGAAGCAGGGATTTAATCGTTATTAGTTATAGAAGCAAAGAGTGAAGGCAGGTATTCACGATCGATTCGTGGAATCAGAAGCGTGTCTCGCATAAAGTTTCCGACGTGTTTCCGGTTTCATCGCGCGAGTAGGAAGAAGCAGAAAGAGGGACAGAAAGAGTTAGTAGGTGTAGATAAGTGAACAGAAGAAGGATAACGAATGAACGAGAGAAATAGTGTGTCTTCTGTGCGTGAGTGTGGTGGATGCAAAAAAGGTAGAATGCCATAACATTAGAAGAAAAAGAAAAATGGAAATGATATACGAGAGCCTCATGTGTTTTGTATATGTACCCACTTTGTATAAGATAATCGAGTGAATTATTGCGATCGAAAATAAAGACTATACAAGTTTCACAGTAAAAGAAAAAAAGAAAAAAGAGGAAAGATGCTTGCACATAGAGTGTATCAGCGTTTAACCTTCTTCCTGTTTTTGTTTTTGTTGAAATGTCAAGAGGGTCTAATGAAGATTGATTAGCAAATACCATTCTTTCCTGTTTTCGAGGAAAGATTTGTTGACTTTTTGATACAAGACACACGGTAACTCGTGACAATTTTTCATATATTTTTTGTTTCTTTTAACGTTTCGTATGGCAACCCTCGGTAAGGAAAGTCAATAGGATCTGGCATCTAGTTTTCGATAGGAAACGAGAGCAATGCTTCGTGGCACTGAAACGGTTAAAACTCCACGGGAAGATAGGATGTCTCATTAACTTCGTAATGGTAGATATAACTGTTCCGCTTCCTCCGCGTCGGCCAGATCGGTCAGTTTGAAATCTAATTAACGAACGAACTCTGAGACGAAGCTCCTCTGTGTCGTCGTTTTGTAGCGGCGCACAGGAAATGGTCTGTGCGCTTAACTTGTTACATAGTAGAAGGAGAAACAAGTTCGAAACGCTTAGATAATTCCTTTGCAATCGTCAACTCCTCGTTGCTCCTTCTACGATAAAATTTATTTTTCTTTGGAAAATTTCTCGTGAAATTTTTCAATGCTTCTTAGATTTACACGCGCGCTTGCAATTCAAGCTCTATCGTCTGTCTGACTCTAAGAAAAGGTATTAAAATGTTATATAAAATGTATAGATGTTTGTAACGTTGTAAAACCGCATGAACTTTCTGGGGCAGCTAATACATAGGCGTCTTGGACGTGGCTGGTCGAACCGGGACTTATGTAAGTCGTTTAATCGGTTTACCGATGTGCTCGCCTCTGCACGCGTTTACTACACGCTCACGTGTGCGAGTAAGCGTAAGTGTGCGCGCTCATTTCCTCCAACTACCTTTCCTCTTCCCTTCTACCCTCTCCTCAAGCCATCCTCGCGCCGATACCACTCGCTCGCCACAGTCATCGATACTGCTCGTTATAGCTATCGAAAGATTCAAACAAACTGCTTGTTCGATCAAATTATCAAATGAAAATTAATCGTATTTCAATTTACTTGAATCTTCTGAAAAGCACCGATGATCATTGCCACGAAGCATCAATATTCTATTCATTTTCCAATGTGGAACTATCAAATACCGAATAATTATTATTGCAATGTAAACGCGTTGATATTTTGTTTCGCAACTTTTACTGTAAGTACATTTGTAATTATCTTGAGCGTAATTATTCACTTTTGTCCGAAATGTTAAATCGCAATATTTTCTTCTGTATTATTAAGATATGTAAATAGTCGGTTCAAATCTTTTGCTAATACGAGTCAGAAAATATGTCGTGTCCTTGCTGGGAGCAACCGAGAGCAGCAAGTCGGCACGCCAAGCGGCGCTCAATGAACACACGTCATTTCGAGTCATTCATGCATCTGCAGGTTGTCCTCGCGCCTCTATACGCAACACACGTGGCTGCGTGTGAGTTAGCGATGGGAATGATGACCTCGTGTAAACCACTCTATCGACACTTACGTAGAAAGTACATCAACACTTTTCATTTTTATTTCACTCTTACCATTACTCCCGTTTATTGCACTTTGATAACACAGCGCATGGTTTCGTTGAAGCTACGAAATCGGGTCAATTTCAGCTTAACTGTTAATTATTTTTGCTATTAGTAGAAAAGGTTATAATAATTATTATTACTAAAGATTTTGAAAAATTATTGCAGTGAATCGAGCGTCGGTACTACCGTATTACTATGTACTCTCTTATCAATAATTACGGTACGGTATTACGTATCGTCGCTTGCCAAGTATTATATAATTTGTTTTTCCTGAAATTTTGTCATTAGCAGTGTATTTATAAACCTCGTTAAGCTGGACTAGTACGATGTGTTTCGTAGCTGTTTTGTTTGCTCGTTTCACTTCCGAGAAATCATTATACTTAATTCGTACATTTCATTCTGCTGTAAATATTTGATTTTTGATAAGTCGTTACGGTATTTCAGTTATTTTTTCAGTCACTGTTTTCTTTGCAAATTGATTTAACAATCAAACTGCTAAAAATTACCCGAAATACGTAATTGATATAATGAAATTACTGAAAAATTTCCGAGACAAGTCACTTCCAAGAATACTCATCACCACTAATAGAATTAATTACAAGATCTCACGTTTCTGAAACCTCATTAATCGACACTATCAAGTTTCTAAGAATTTCCAAAAGTTCCACAAGTTTCTATTAATAATCTTCAACGAAAGGAAAAAATGAAAATTCTAAAAAAATTGATGAAAGAATGTCTATCGAGCGTCCTTCGGTGTAAATGGGTGCGAGTATTTCTTGTTGGTAGAATTGAATGAAGGTCAGTCGAAAAGACAAGAGAGAAGGAAGAAAGGGAGAGAAATGTGTCGTTAGTATGTCGTAGGTTACAAATCGTCGAGTCGAGGGAAGCGTAAACAGCCGTAAGGTTAAACGGGCGTGCACACTTTAAGTGCATTAATGAACGCGCTTAAGATACGCGGCGTGCCGCCGTTTAAATATAGGCTAAAACCAGTGTTTCTCAGCCTGTTCGTTAAATAAAGCCTATTTAGATCCGTCCAAGACATTTGCGTCATGGCTACATATCCTCGATGGTGTTTGCTTGCCCTGTAAACGTGATATCGTGAGAACGAAATTAGCCTCCCTTCCTTCTTCAGACATTTTTCTTGCCTACCAATTACTTTTATCTTTCCAATTGTAACAACGATAAGTAAGTAAAGTAGATTTCACGGATTTCCAGGAAAAAGAAAATTTCTCTGTGTCCGGTTATTGTACCTGCATTTGCATGCGCTCGCAATGGAACGATTACCAAAGAGAACGGAACAGGTCGACGTCAAAGTGTAACGGGTAGACGTGAAACGAGAAACGAACAACAATGTAGAGCAAATAAACGGAAGCAGAGTAAAATGGCGAAAAACGAGGGTAACTTTCGCCGTTTTAAAGCGTGTTGCATGCTCGATATCGCGCGAGCCTCTTAGTTAATTAGACAATTAACCCTTGCAACCGTTCAACACTAATGGCGAAGAAAATGGTCATCCACAGAGACGAATGTTCTCTTGTTCTCTTAACCTTTTATGCAAACGTGTTACTTAAGAGTAACGCATCATGTTTCAAAAAAGAATAATCAACACACGTTGCGATAGACTGGAATTATTTCAACGGAATCATGCAAATGGGTTAATGGGATAGTTACATTTCGTTAATGAAACGGTGAAACTGACGCGTGTTCATTGAATGGCGGATAGAAATACGCGAGGATGTACTATTATCACGCTAGGAAAGGTGATCATCGAATGTAAAAGGGGAAAGGGGGGATTCCAGCGTCAGAACGAGAAGAAGGGAGAGGTAGGACGAAGCGTTTCCACACCGGATATCCTCTTGAGGGAAGTGGTGCACGCGAGTCGCCTCGCCACGCCCGCACTTATATATTATTATAATACATCATCGTTTATATCGCATCGGTGACAAAATGAAATAATGAAAGACATGGAAACGTTATTGTGTACCGCGCTAGATGCGTACGGCTATTTCTACTATGTCAATTAACGTGTTAATTGGATTTGTCCTTTACGTGACATTAACAGCAAAGTCATTCTACTTCGTTATCTAGTTTGCTTATCAATTGCATCTCCGACCGAAGGAAGTTCTATCGCGTAGAAAATATATCAGTATCAGGATCGACTTGAATGAGAACGGGTTTTCATTCATTTTTTCTTTTTATAACTGATTCTTGATAGCGTTGAAAATGATCGGAAGATATAATTTAATAGAAGCAGGTATTCTGATACTTGATGGATTAGATAGAAATTTGATTTAGATTTCAATCTTTTCCGTTTTCATTCTTGTAAATCGCCTGATCTTTTATTAACAACAGCTACGTATCTTAGACACAGAATGATTGAAATTTTTATTTTTATATAAATTTCACAATTTTGATCGATACGATCTTAACTTGAATTTTTTTAAATTTTTATTAAATTTGCAGTTGTAATCAATGTATCCGGTGTACAGGCAAACAGCAAACATTTCCACGAAACGAACGCTTCATGGAAACCTTGAATGTTCCTTAGACGGGTGTTTGCATGCATAGAAATCAGCCATACCAATTGAATCTACTTAATCGTGTTTAATTTTTTTTTTTGCAATTTTCAATTCATTTTCTACTCCCTTCGTGTTGTAATTGATAAACTTTAAATTCATTGAAAAATGTTATTCGCGAATTAATCACGCTTTTAACGCGCACGCTTCTCGCATTCGAGATTAGAACAGTAGCATTTTTACGCGAAAACCGGTTTCCATGTACTTACTACCTCTAGCTAAGCTCCTCGCCAACGATTCATTTCATAAAATCAATTTAATCCTTTTTACCATTTTTTTTTTCTTTAAAGAAAAAGGAAACAACAAGTGGAGAAGATATTTGATAAAAATCGGAGGGAGAAAATAGTCGTAATGCGACAAATCTCGAAAGCGTCCACGGAGGAAGAGAGTACGACATGATGCAACTCGGTGTATTTATGGTAATTTTATTTGCAGGAGCCTCGTCGATTTATCTTGACAATATTCCGCTTGTGATTCGAAACTTGCGTGTCCGATTAATACCCGAACTGCCTGGGTGCCCGGCTGCCTCCCTACGGGACAGAGACGGCCAGTCTGGAAATGAGAAGGACAGGTTCGGTTTATGCTCACTGTCTGGCGTACAACGGGAGAGTGGGAGGAGGAACACGCACACACGGCCGCATAAATAACGTGGCACAGGCACAGAGTTACGGTGCGACTTACGTGTAAACGAATCGAGCGAGATGAAACGTGTGCGACAAGGACGCACCGACTGATGGTGTAATAAGAACGACAAGGACGAAAGAGGATGTAGTCGGCGGACATTTACGAAGAGAACCGAGTATCCCCGACATGTGGGAGAACCCGTAGTACACAGAGGGGTATCGGTTTTACGACGTTCGATCACCTGAACGAAGATTTTTCAAGCATTGTGGAGCAGCCAGAGAATACGAATGCAACCAACGTCATTCTCTTTGATGAATAAATCATTCGAACTACATAATTCCATCGGGAACGTTAACCTCTCGCAAATCTTACAAGATATTAATTACAATTTTATTTTTATATCAGTATGTACTCGCATGTATTATCGCGTTCGTCGTATCGCGATTGCACGAGGAATGAAAATAAAAAAGTACGTTTCGATAATCGATAAGATGAAGAGGGAGAGAGGAATCGTGCGGGGGTATCAAGGATTACAAGTCGTATACAGCGTATAGAAAAGTTTGTGGAAAGTACGTGGGACCTGGATGCACAGAAGCAGCCCTGGTCGCACAATACGAGCATGAATGAAGTATCGCGTCTGGCTCGCGGGGTACGGTACACTGTGGCGAAGCAGGGTGAAACGTAAAGGGGGATCGCAGGCGTCACGGTGCTTTCGTGGCGGTGAGGTTGCGACCGAATGTATGTATTCGCGTTTACGTGTATACGATCACGCGAGTATAAGTGAGCGCGCGCATATGCAACTTTCGGTATGATCGAGTGCGCATGCGCGTTGTGCGCACCCCACCCACAGAAAGACAGGCCGCTGCTTTGCTGTTTGTAACAAGCAGAGAGTCTAGAACGCCACACCAGCGTCGAGCGCAGCCGGTCTCGGCTCGAAACGAGAGACGTCTGCTCCTGCTGTGAAAACGAACGGTATATTAAACCACGCTATTCAGATAAATAAAAGAACGTACCGTACGCGGAATAGACAGGAAGAAGAAAGAAAACGGGGAAATGAACCGTGAGTGAACGCGTGCGCGTTATTAGATTCTGTCTCTGGCAAACACGCGAGACGTGGTTTTCGTAAGAATCGTACAGTGCGAGAGAATCGAGGGAAAAAAAGAGAAAAATGTTGACCGTTTGCTCGAGAATTGGTGTTGTATGACGTGTTTATCCGGTTCGTTGCGTCTCGACTGTGTTGCGATATTCCGAGGAAAGCACGATGTGTACGTCGCGATCGAGTGGGTGCGATCGAAAGTGACAAAAAGAGGGATATCGATGGATACGAGATTTCGAGATCGATTCGACTGTCGACCGGTACGACGACACGGACGAACGTGAAAGAAACGAGCAACAGAATAAGAAGAAGAGGAAGAAGAAGAAGAAGAAGAAGAAGAAGAAGAAGAAGAAGAAGAAGAGAGGTTAGAGTGAACGAAGAAGAGGAAAGATTATGTTCTATACGTGAGCTTGCAGAAATACATCTTAGGCGAGAGAAAAAAGGGTAGCGAGAGGAGGGCGAGTAGAAAAGAAGAGGAGAGCAAGAGGAAAAAGACAAGAAAATAGAGAACGTGTTGAGTGGTGGCCCCGCGGGCCGGATAGTACGTGCCTGAGCTGCGCTCGCACGATCTACACCGGCATGGCCGCCGAGGCCAGCTGAACTTTTTCTTCTCTCTCTTGCACTAAGATCGTTGCTCCCACCCTCTTTATCTATCTTTCTTCCTCCCTTCCTTCTTTCCTGCCTCGTTTCTCTCTTCGTCTCTTCGTTCGCGCTCACTACCCCTCCTCTTCCACCATAGCAGTCCCGTCGTTTCGTCTCTTTTTTCTTCCTTCCATCCAACTCGTTCCGATTCTCTTTCTCTGCCGTTCTGCTTAACGCGAGAGAGGACCGTGCGCCACGAATACCCAGCCTCCGTGTGTGCGTACCTCCTTTCCATGTATACGTGGTGTGTGCAGTGTGCGCACAGTTTGCCAGCCATCGCGGGGAAATCGAGCGGAGGCTTGCCATTCGAGAAAACCAGTGAACGCAAGCAGCAAACCCCTTTACGCTGCTACTTAACCGCAGACACGCTCGCGAGATCCGATGCAGGAGTAACTCGTACCACCGAGTAGAAAAGCGTGGATCGTGAGAAAATAAATACAGACTATCTTTGATGAATCGCAGGAAGTAGTAACCGTGCCGCGAGACAATCGAAAGAGTGTATGTACACGAGAGAAGTGATAAATAGACGTTATCAAGGACTGTTAAAAAAGAGTGTCAATCGCGAAGGATAAGGGCGACGAGGAGGATCGTGACGCACCTGTCGGGCATCGTAGTCGCGGGGTGCTGCTGGCAGTGACAGAGTGTACCAGTGTCTCGTGCACCGGGAAACAGAAGACGGAAGAATAAAGGAGAAGCATCGATCGAAGTTTACGGACACGAAGGATAAACGAATCGAGGAAGAGGAAAAGAAGGATGCGCGAGAAGGAGAATACCAGCGAGAGCCTCCTACTCGTTGCTTTTCCACGGAGAGCAGTACTGTTGTTCGAGGTGCGAGCCGCGTGACACGAATGCGAGAGTGCGAGAGAAAGGAGAGCCAAGAACGAGGGAAAAAGAGAGAAAGGAAGATCTACCGAAGAGCTAAAGGCATATCCGGCCGTGGCATGTGTGCCGGACAAGGACAGAGCGAAGTGGCTATTTCTGTGGAGCATAGGGGGCCGCCCGTATAAAATAAGCAGTGAATGAAGGAGCCTGTTTACTGGCAGACGGCCTACGCGAGATTCACTCCGGCTCTCTTTCTCTCGCGCTCTCTCTCTCTCTCGTCCGCACGCGCTAATCGCCGTTCTCTCGTGCCTTCTCTTTCTCCGATTCTCGCTCTCGCTCGACTACGCATCCTGTAGCGGACAGAGAGAGAGAAAAGAAAAAGAGACGAGAGTAGCGCATCGTTGCCACGAGAGAGAGCCGTGCGTGTTCGCCAGTGTGCGAGAAGAATCCCGCGCAGTGTGTTCACCGATCTTGTCCTTCTGTCTCGTCTCGGGTCCGACTCTTCTCGACTCGACTCGACTCGGCTCGGCTCGACTCGATTCGATTCGACTCGCTTCGTCTCGCCACACCTCGCCTTGCCTCACCTTTCCCTGCTACTCAACCCTTTGGCTCTCCTCGCCGATCTGTCCCCCTCAACCGCCAACACTTCAACTCTTCGCAACTTCTTACTCCTTACTCCTTACTCCTTACGCCTTACGCCTTACGCCTTACACCATTCTTCCTCTCTCCGCGAGTCTCTTTACCTCGCTTCACCTCGTCTCGTTTCGCCTCGCCTCGCCACGCCTCGGCTAACTCCGCCCCTCCTCGTCTCTCCTCGTCTTATCCGAAGAACCGTCCCGTCTCAGTTCTTCGTCTCCTCTCGTCGTTGCTGTGTTTTTCTCGCGACTACTCGCGAGGCTGTTACGTCGGAGCCACTGTGCCGCCGCGTTACTTGCTTTCCGTTCCTAACCACCAAAACACACCTCAACGATCGATTAATACGTCGAGAGGATATTAGCCCGACCAAGTTTCTTGTTACGTTCTATCGACGCCCGCCAAATCCGTAATAACGTGTGTATATATAGAGAAGGTATACATACCGGAGCATGTGTTTACGTGTTGTGACGTGACCAGTGCGAAGAAATAGAGAAAGAGAGGAGAGAGAGCCGAGTAAGAGAAAGGAGAAATATAAGAGATTCCGGGAGTTTCGAAATCACGCTGCTGCTCCCTTCTCCATAGCTGCAACCACCACCCCGCTTCTTTAATTCTTTCATTCTCGAACGTAAACCGCGAGTGTGTTCCCCGCGCGATTTCGCGATTTCGCGATTTCGCGATTTCACGGAAAAGGAAGTGAATAACTGTGAAGAAGATTAAGGAAAAGGAAAAGTCAAAAGTATCTCGCTTCTTGGTCGTCCGCCTTGGTTAATGAAATTTGTGCGCGACGTGCCTTTCGAAGACTAAAAAGAGAGATTCGCGGTTCGGTGAAGGGTACAGGTGAAACGGAAGTGCCGAAAGTGTGGATACCTTGGACTACGAGCCGCCCCCGGTGCTGCCACCGCGGCGCCCGCCCTGGCCGTCCAACAGCCCGAGCAGCACCGCCTCGAGGTACATCGGGCAGCGCACCGCCACCATCACCACCACGTCTTCGCTGACACCGACGGCGGCTACGACGACTACCACGTCGACGACACCACTGACAACGACGCTAGTACCAGCGCCGTCCGTGTCCCAAGGCTCAACGACCTCCTCGTCTGCGCGAGTGTCGCCGCAGCCGCCACCACCCTTGACGCCGCCCCAGTATCCTGCGCCTCCACGGCCCCCTAGTCGAAACGGTAAGTTCGCAATACATACATCATTATTTCTTTTCAATTGTCCCTTACAATTTATTTCTTATCGGTCAAACGAATACTCTATGTACATAGTTCAACTGTTTCTTACCTTTCGGGGGGATTTTACCAAGCTTTTCGTATCTTACTGCGTGATAAATTTCTCTCAAACATACAGAATCGATCGATATTCGTTGGTTTTTCATTTAAAAATCGTTTTGATATCAGCTACGTCGTCAGATAATGGAATCTTCGTATCGGGTGGTACCATCGAGCGCTTCCTGTGTTTAAAATAACAAGAGGGCTGATTAAATATCGAGTTGTTGCATATCATATGACCGATTTCTAAACATAGAAAGTATGACGTCATTTTATAACATAAAAGTAATAAAATGAACGTAAAGCTTACGTAGTTATTTTCTTAAAACATTAAGCTTTAAAATGATATATCGTAAGTGGTATTTTCCGATACTTTTATGTGATCAAATGGTGAGTTAGATTTTGTACATGTTGCGAAAGAGTTTGAGAAACGCTGCTCTAGTCGTATCGTTCACGTAGCTCGTGTATTTCACTCCCTCCTCTTTTGTTTGGTGAATCTCTGTCATTCAGCATTAATTCAGCTGAGCGGTCGGCGCGCAAAGTTGTTTTTCACGTGGCTGACGATTCAGAAAGGAGCGAGGTCAGACGATTGGCTGGCTGGCTTCGTGCTAACTTCAATCGACGAGATCGGGCGAGCGTGACTCGCCACGGTATTGAGTCACATTACGCTTTCATAGAAGCCACGGCCAGAAGTAGTGAATGAAATTTACTGGTGTAGAAAGTTTGCGAGAAAGTCGTGCCCACATTTCCGTTCGTAACCACCGATACGAATCTACCCAGCTGTTCATTCTTTCACCATTTTAACCCTATCCTTATCGATTTCCTGTTGTTACAATGAGAATCCTGATCCCTTAGTTATACGTTCAATTAAATTTCAAACGAAAACACAAGGTAGCGTTTACGATTTTCTTCAGAATTTCAAATAAACATTTCTCTTATCGTCCTTTTATCTCCGTCCGTGTTGTTTCGCAGACCTACGTTAACTGTACACTTCTTATCGTCTTTTATGATTACCGCGTTTGCCACCGAACATCGCTGCGTAACTTTTGTCTCCGTACAAAATAAGACCGACGCTCGAACGAAATGATTTATCGTCGGATACAGTTTTAATTGAAAACTTTCAGACGGTAATTGAATTAATCCTGTCATTACTTTCCTTTCTCTCTTTCTCCGTTGAACGGAGAATACGCGAACGGCCGCGCGCGATTTCTCACCAACACACGCGCGTCATTCGTTCTTCGAACGCGAGTAGGAATGAATGCCATTCGGTTTGACGTACCTGGCGGAGCTGCCGCGCCTGCGCCCCCGTGTCCGCGTCAACGTGTCCACCTAAGTTTCTTGCGTATACTACACTGGGTGTCCTGGAAATCACTGACAAGGATAACCTCGAATCTATTCCTTATTGATTTCAATCAAATTTAAGCGATTTCAACAGAGTTTAGGAACGTAAGATATGTCTTTACGCGTACGTACCTTGGAACGATGAATCGAGAGCGAGATTACGATCGATGTTTGGAAAGTTTCAATCGTTTACTCGAAAGGCTTAGTCACAGTGTACTAGGATATAAGATCTGACACACGTAACTTTGATATCTGATCGTAGATTAGATATCGTCGAGCAGCTGGTGTAATCTTATTCCGAAATGTGCAGCCGTGAATGAGGACAATCGTGTTGCACGGATTCAATTACAATTTTATGACTGATCGTTCCGATGCAACTCGAGTAATTTTGAAGCCTAACGCACAGAAATGTAGAGAATTTATTTGCAATCTAACGTATAGCGCTAAAATGTTACGTAGGTGGTAGATTTTTAGAGCAACTTGTAGATGTATAGTTTGTGTACGAGTTGTGTGGCAAGATATCGACAGGCTTCGCGAGCATCATGACACCGATACACACGTGTGGCAGTTCTGGCATGAATGGAAGCATGATTTACTTTGCGTAGCGAATGGATAGGTGACTCGACTATCTTTGACTCATCCATGACGAAGATTTATTTATCTATGCTGCGTTTTTACAACTATTATTTTCAAACGTTGCGAAGCAATAAGTAGAATATTTTGTTAAGAAACTATTAAATATTATATTTTCACTTCGAGTCAATTTCACTCAGCGGGTTAAAAATCAAATAACGTTCTCTTCTGCATTTCTTATAATACGTGTGCTGACACTCTGCAAACGCATTTGATGATCTCTGTTGAAAGACTCGGTGGTGTCCTTGAGGTGACAGATGTGTCCGGAATAATGAATGGAAAGAATATAAGCAAAGTCGCGAAAGGAGTGGCAAGGTGTGTTGCATATATCGCGTTCAACTCATCAAGCAGGTATTTAAATAACGCATCCTTCGTCTTTCGACTTACAATTATCATTTGTTCATAGGATGCCAGTGATTAACGCGAAATTTATTCGTCACTCGTAGTTTCTACGCTTCCGTTTTCTTCTCATCGAACGAAGTACATATTCGTGCCATAACGCACGTATTTTCGATGAAAATAAATTCCTTCTGTTTCTTCGAGAATTTCGCAACATTGATACAGTTGCGAAATTCGACATTCGCTGGAATGTTAAGGATATTGTTGCATTTTTTCACGATTCGCGATTGTCACGTAGCAGCCTTTGAAACGGAGTGCCTGATAATTGTTTAAATAATTTTGTTGGATTCTATTAAGAATCTTTCTGGCAAACTACATATCCACCTAGGTGCAAGCCCTTAAGTGTTAAATTAAATCGTATAAATTCGCATCCTTTGCTAAAGTTCCATTCTCTCCCTGTCTGTAACGCTATCTTCGTGTTTGCCAACCCCGTTATCTCTCGTTCCTCGGTTTTTCATCTCCTCTCCTTAACTCTGCCTCTCTCCGTCTCTCTGTTTTCAACCGTGTTTCACTTCTTCGTCATGTCTCATTTCTCTGTCTTGTCTCTGTACGGTTGCTACTCTACCCTCCCAGTTCGTCATCGTTTCATCAACTCGCCTCCTGCTTGCTCGGTTGCTTTTGCACAAGCAGTGAACGCAATCTACGATCATCGTTATGTACTGTCGCGTCATATCCGGTCTGCCCGATCGCCTCTCTACTTCTCCCTGTTCATCCTTCTTAATGCTTTTCTTTTCGTTCTTCCCGTTGCCTCGCTCCTTCTCCTCGCTGATCAATGTTTCTACTTCTAACCACGAATTTTTACTTCTTTTTTTTTTATGTATTAGGAAGTAAATGCTTTATAAGATTAACAATTTAAAAAAATTCTTAACGAGAGGTAATAGATTTATAACTTAAATTGTCGTATCCCGTATTTCCACGGTGACAATCAACGTGTTAATTAATCGTAGGAGAGAGGATAATTTATTGAACCTTGAACCGAATGAAATTGAATCGAAAGCTCTGATCGTCAATTAAAACGCTCACGATCCAGCCTGGTATCTTGGTGTTCCCGCGACTTCCGGTCAATCTTCGGGAGAATTGATCGCGACACACGATATCTTGGTGGCAATAAACTGCATCAAAGTAATTCCCCTCCGTCGTTAGCGACGACTATAATTTTCGATACACGGCTGGGAACTAGATGGAGAATATTAAATTCGAGCAATACGAACGCGATGGGAACGTTAACTGGTTTCAGACGGCCGGATATCGATGCTAAAACGAAACGATCGAAACTTTAGCTTAGAAAATCATTCAGATTTGTATCCTACATAGTCAGCTTCTTGTGATTATCATTTGCCAATGTCTGAGAAAATCCCACAGTGATAATTCTACAATTTTTCTGGCTAGCTAGATTCGTTTCTATGCTGAAAAGCTGACCAATACACTATTTATTTATCGAAGCAATTCATGAAAAATGTTTCCGAGATAAGGGGCAAGATGTTCCCTGGCGATAGAGAAACACATATAGGTCAAACAACTAGGGGGGAAAAAAATGAATATGAGAATCTAGAATAAAGTGTTACGAAATGCTGACCTACGTGCCCGGATTTTCTTGTTTTTTCTTCACACACTACTGGATCGTGATATCAATATCGGATAAAACTAATCCAGTCGACCGATAACGGCGGACAAGTTACACGTATTAATTGCCTAATTAACGACACTTTCCGTATATCATGATGTAACGACAAAAAAGAAACGATGACAGGGAGGAAGGAAAACCGTACAAATACAGAGACACGATGTTTAAATACTCTCGTAAGATTTCTCTTTAGAAATTGATTAATCGTGGCAATATTAATAAGGAAAGGGTGAAATTTTCGCCAAGATTATTATACAATTAACGCGGTGAAAATTTGTGTGTCCGCTGTCCACCTTACCATCCGGTATCTTTCTTTCTCTCGAGCATGCTGGTCTCGCTCGACTGTTCTTCGACTTTCCTCTGGCCGTCCTTGAAGGGAAGGGAACGTTGACCCTGTCGACCGTCCATCTGTCCGTCCGTTCGTATACGTACGGTCGTTCGAACGTGCTTTCATTCAGAATGCGACGCCAGCAAGATCGACGTTGATATATACCGGATGAGGAATGATGCTGCAGAACGTGGAACAACACCGACGCTGTTGAACATTGCCCTTTTTTTTTTCTTTTCCTTTCTTTTCTTTTCTTTCCTTTTCTTTTTGATCCGTCCTGGTGAACGGTGCGCTTAGATGAAGTACTCGAAGACAGTTTCAGCCTGATGCGAATAACGTTTGAGGGAATTCGGGAAACATTAGATAAGGTATCGACTCTTAGGTTTCACTCGAGTACGAAAGGGTTGCAGCGAGAAGAATTTCTTGTGTAGTTGGATAAATGTCGAGGCGCATGTAGGCCGGCAATATGTTTACGCGCGTAAAACAGGGGTTTCCGGCGGTGTGGAGTTCGCGTATACACAATGCTCGGTGTCGAAAATAGTTTTTCAGGGTGCACGAGGGCCGCGTTTCACGACATGTGGCAAAGTGTGGGTCGACCGTGCGTGGGCTTCTGTTTATATACAGGGTGTCCCATTTACGGTGAGCGGCAAGAATTCAACCTATAAAATCATTTTACCCCATGAAATTCAAATACCTCCACAGATTCGAAAAATGATTTTCAATAGAAATGAGATAAAGCGTAAAATGTTTGAAATTCGTAAGCAAGGGTAAGAAAAGCTAATCGAACCGAGTCGAGGCAGCAAAGGTAGAATCAGAATTCCCGGTTGGTCAGTGATTTCACGTAACGCGAATGTGGTAACACCGGCTATAAATTTCCATTTCACGAGTCGTGCAATTACGTTTGAAATCGCTAACGAACTTTTCTCCGAGCCGAGTAGAGGTGTGGACGCGGTTGAAACGCGTCTCGGCACTACGACGACGACGAGTGGGTGGTTGGGCGAAGATCCCGACCATATGGTGTCCACATTCCATTTCTCGTGTGTCGGCGATCGCACTCTCTTTCTCTTATATTCTCTCGACGTACAGAGAACCTCCCGCCTCGCGAACGCGTGTAATTCTGCGTGTTCGTTGAGAAAAAAAGGCCGCTGCTTTGACAGTAACCTCGCTTTTTTCTGCTTATCGTCGATTCTTTGACGAGCCACTGCTACGATTCGATGGAACCGCGCTTTCTAGGAATCTGAGGATCCTTCGAAAACTATTCTTGTATCGTATTATTCTAATTGATCGACTAATCAATGACCCTCTCAGCTAATAGACACCGCTACATTGGCTTCCGTCTAAATGTCTTTCTAAGATAAAACGATATTCACAGTGGCTTCTCTCTAATCACCACTGTTAACCCTAAATGTTCGCTCACGTGATATCATGTGTTAGAGTACCAGTATAAAACACCTGCTGGACGGAGTAATTTTTCAATGGAGATTAGAAACAGTCGTAGTTTAATTACCGTTATAAATCAGAGGCTACCGTTTCTAAACGCGATAGACTCTGAACGAATGATTTTATGGGGCTTTTAATATTTGAAACCGATGACGGGTGTAGGTAAGAGGGCGAGCTGGTGTCACAGGTATCGCTTTCAAAAGGGCAGGTAACGCAAGGTGGCAGAAAAGCAACGAAGGGACCTAGGATCCATTGTCTTCGTTCCCTTCCTTTGTAAGGAGATGACTCGTTTCATGGATTCCTCGAAAATTTCACTCCGAAACTCCGTCCCGTCGTAAACGACCATCGATACCTCTTCAAGGTATCATTGCGTTCCTTGAAGAGGGTCTTGTACCGTGACTCGCTTATGGCAACCCAAAGGTACAGAAAGAACTTTGTTTCATTCATAGACATCGATATTTCTATTGGTCCTTCGAGGATTTTCGAAAGAATGCTTTTTGTAATACGATACTTGGGATTTTGATTTAGGATCTTTCTTAGACATTGCCCACTCCGATGCAAATCCTATTTACCAGAGCAGAGTTTCGACAATTTGGATTTCGTAATTAATCTACTAGTATTTTTATTTATTTTCCGCTCTAAAACTAGGTAGACATTTCGGTGCTGGTTGTCCTAGCGTTAAAAATATGTCAGCATTGAATCGCGCAGAGATACTCTGGTGCATCTTGAATATATACATACATACGTGTAGAAGTGTATGCACGAGTGCATGCATGCACGTTGCGTGGGTGCAGTCTGAAGGATATCCGGTGCTGCTACTTCGTTTCTTTACTTCTTTTTTCTCTCTCTCTGGATAGTTTGCACTCTTTATTGGATCGCTTTATCGTTTGCTAATTATTATCGTGTACCCAGCTAATCTGGAGTATTTAGTATATTGTACAATTACCGATAAGCATTTTTATACCTGTAGAAAATTTGTCAAGTAGAATTTTAAATCCAATAATCTATCGTTCAAGCATTTTAACCGAATGAGAAACGAGCGAGACGAGACGAAATTAAAATTTAATAATCCAACGAAGCTGTCGTCGCGATAGGAATTTATAGCGTGGCTCGATTTATGGCCGATTCGTTATTCGACATTTACGAGCGTATTAAACGTACTATATAACGATTAATTTCTCCGTCACGAAAGAACTTCTTCCCGTTGGCTGGGCTGTGGCTGGTTATTTTGCATACGAAGTCAAAACAGCTTCCGACGAACGCTTCGTTATAATACATACTTGGCTGTTGGGAATGTTGAACAGAGACGGTTTAAACATCTGTCGTAACGTTTTCGCCGCGTGGGGCAAAACGTTCCCTCTCTCGGATATGACAAAAAGCAGCAACATCCTGGAAAACGGCTTCGCAACTATGCTTCTTCGTTTCCTTATTATCGTTGCTGTTTACTGTTATGAAAAACACCGACTCCATTGTGTACGTTTTTACGTAACAGGGCTGAAAACAAAGTAGCAAGCCGTTTCAACACTTGCGGAGCAATTTCTTTTTATCTTTCTATCTTTTTATTATTTCATGCTCGAGAAATTCTAGACTCTTCTTCTTCTATAATTCTTACGTCCGCAGGATATTTTCTAGAGCCTTGACTTTGTCGAGGAGAAGAATTTTCTCTGTAAAGGCACGGTAAGACCAGCTGCTTTGATAGCTCATCGTAGAGAAGCATAGTAGCCCGTAAGCTTGAATCGTGCGATCTTGACACAGCGGGAAGCAGAATTCTCGTTAAAATAACTTCACAGAGACGCTCTAATTTTATCGACGTCGTGGACGGGCGTCGTCGTGACACCATCCGTCCGTTTGAAAGAAAAATATTTTGGATCAACGTCAACTCGTGTCTTCGAAACTTTTACCTCCTTTCATTTGCCCATGCGAAATTTCACTCTGCAACTAGCCTAATCAGAAAGGCGTTCGTTCAATAAATTTTCAAATATTTAACAAAATTATTTGTCATCGAGTAAGATTGTTTTCAATATTCAAGCGTCAACTAGATACCGGTGACACGACACCCAAAGTGTTAATAAAGAAGGCAAAGGTGCGAAGTATCAACACGAGACATTATGATTCTGTCAGTGTGGTCGGTAGTTCAACCGTGGGCTTGGAATTTATTTTATATAGAAAATTTCTTAGCGCACAGATGTTTGCTCGGAGGCGAGCCAAGCCCTCGTCAAAGTTTACTTGGCTGTTCGCTTGCTTCGCTTCACGTTCCTCTGCCCGCTTGTCTTTCTACGCTTCAGTAGCGTATCGCCAATATCTGAGAACCCTGCGAAAAACTGAGCAAATATTCCCCTTTAAAACTCGGTAATTCGTTAATGATTTTTCTTCATCTTGTGATAAGAGCTAATGGAAAATGTCTAGGGTTGCATCAATCTTTTTTTTCCATTGCGTTATATGAAAATCGTTAGCGTGGTTCGAAAGCAACGGTAGATTTTCGCGATGAACGATAAGCTCGCAATACAGCGTGCCGTTTCGAACGATATCGCTACCGATGCGACACACTCGCGATACACTAAGGAAATATTACACTTGGAACGCGATACCATTTTATCTGCATTATTTAGTTTTCGTGTGGCACTGCAAGGACCGCGACCCGGAAACACGCTGTTACGCAACCAGGATTTGCGTTGACACACGATCGGCAAGTCTGCACCGTTGACACGTGAAAAAGATAGCGCACGAATGTTGACAGACTTTAGTCATTCTTCGATTACATACTCTATATAAAATTCAATTTACTTTTTCGAACGAATCGTCTACAACGATATGGAGCATTGATTTAGTATTCAACTGCTTAAGAGTGTCAAGGAAAAAGCTGGTGTAACTGTACACCGCGACATTTCCGAAAGATTACCATAAACGAAATATCGTAGACGGAGTGAAAGCATCGGTGTTGATAAGCGATTGTTACGCTACTGGCGTCTGTCGTGCGGATGTGTGCCGGTGGTGAGGGCAGGAGAGCGGGAGCGCGAGCGAGAAAGATGCGATCCCTCGGACGGGTGGGGGTCGAGTGAACGAACCGGAGCGAGACGGAGGTGCGCGCGCAGCCACGATAGACGGAGACCGCGAAGGAACGGGTGGAAAGTAGACGGGCAACGGGAAGACAGAGAGGAGATGAATGAACGTACGTACGCGGCAGAGAGAGAGAAAGACGCGACGACTCGAAGCTGTTCGCTTCGATAAGATAAAGCGAGACAGACGTTCGAATGAATGAACGGTGCACGACGAGGACAGAATTAATGAGCGGGATAAATATAGAAGCGTGTAACGCGACAGAACGAGACAGTTTATCGGTTCTTCTCGCTCGCTTTTCTATCCGCGCCCTCTCTATACTCGCCTCTCTCACTCGCTTCGTTGCTCGACTTGCTCCGACTGTCCCTATGCGCTCTGCCAGCGTGATCGAAACTCACGATCAGGACTCTACGTAGATAGATAGAAATGAAACGAAAGGATCCTTCTCGTACTACGCTGGAACTGGTATTGAATCGACGTTGTAACGGAAACAGGTTGGACCAACATATCGCTGCTATAATAGTACGTTCGGAACTCGATCAGTTATCGATACGAGGATTATTGATTAATAGAGTTTCAAACGCGGTCTGCGCTGATCTTATAATAATTATCATTTCCTTGGAATTAGAATTCAATCGGACGTATTCATCTGTAAGTTAGTTTTACATAACAGTATCTGAAACTTTTCTTTCTCAGCCTTCCTCGGCAGTATATCCTGTTAGTTGTCGGCATCTTGTAAGTCGTTCGACTTTCACAGGTTTTCTTTCCGTACTAGAAATTAAAAGGCGGAACAGTGAAATGAACTATGAGTCGGTTCAAGATGCGTTACTCGATGATAAAAGTACTGTTAGCTAACGTTTTTATAAAGGTTTACGTGAAATTTGAGAAATTTTATTCGACCCGTGCAAACAGGCCGACCTGAAATTGACAGGAACGGAACATCTGTCACGATTTATTGGATGTGGTCGATTAATATTTATGAGAGGTACGTTTGAAATAATAGAACGGATACAGTATACGCGTAGATGGAAGGTGGGGTGGGCAGGTACGCGGTCAGGTGATTAAATAAACCCGATGAAAGATGCAACCCGCTTACTTAATAAGCCTTTCAGTATTTCATACGGTTCCAGAATGGTATCGGTATTAAAATATGTGTAACGGTAACTGTTTCGCTCTTTTATTTTTAGATCGTTGCATATTAACGCGTTGAATACCGCGTGAGAGTTAAGATTTATGATAAGTGCTTAAAAACAGGTCGAGAAATGAAATTCTAATACATTGAGCTTCGAACAGATATACTTTTATGCCATCGAATCGTGTCAAACGAATATTGATATAACGATCTAACGCTTTCGCTCATTGGGTCGCTACGACCCGAAGAGATACGAATGGGAGTCGTAAGTAAAGAGAAGGGTAGGGTTAAATTCGATCGATAAGCAGTCTCTCAACGGCACGTCGAACCTCCGAACGTCGGGCAAAAAAAAATTTCCCACAGTGTGTGAAAGGGGGCGTGCGTATGAGAGCACGTTTGACACGGGACGATGAAGGAAGAAAAGAAAGAAAAAAGAAGAAGAAAAAAAAAGAAAACACCGCGGCAAGCATTGCCACCTCCATCGAAGGCGACCGACGACCGTCACTGTCGCCGCGCCGACGCTGTCGGTGGTATACACGGTGACGACATAGGTAATGTTTTCATTCAATCTAAAGCTTCAATGATAGCTTCCGCCCATTCATAAAAAGCTTCGTGTTGCGAACGAGTCGTTGGCCACGATATCGCCAGATGGCATACCGTGCACGGAACTCGACCGGTCCTCCTCTTTCCTCCTCTGGCTCTTCCTGCTCTCCCTCTCTCTTTCCCGCTCGTTTCTGTCTACTTTTTCACCTCCGTCCCCTCATCCGACTGTCGCCATTCATGGCTTCCTTCCCACCTTCTCTCTTCCTGCTTTCCCTCCCTCCCCAGCACGTTTCGTCCTGGCTTCTTCCCTTGCTCCGCCGCAACCCTCCACCTTCCATCCGGCGTCTCTCCCAACTCGGTATACCCCCTCTCCCAACTCTTACCGCGACCCGCTTACGCCTCGACCAATAGCGGCGCCGTTTCCCCCTCCCCATGCCCCGCCGCTACACAGGCTCGACTAGTTCTCGGGGAACTCATTGTCAGTCGTTCGCCAGCAGCTGCCGCGTTCGCTTCGCCTCTTGACGTTTCGTTCGTATCCTGTCGTCGGTGTTTGCTCGAGATTCATTCATCCCGATCTCGCGTGTCGTTGAACGCTATAATTTGAAATATCGAACACGTTGTTACGAATGACAGCATCTTGGAAAGAAATTAAAATTCTATTATTATTGATTGCTAAGGTTTTGGTGTAACCAGCATTACAAATTTGTAAATGAACTTTTATTGTGAATGTACGGTAGTACGACCACGTTGATAAAGTGTCGAAGAGTTTTATTGGAAGAATTAGAAGGATATTAGAAAAACAGATTAGTGTTTCCGTTTAGTGGCAAGACTTCCGACGGAAACATACGGCACACGATGCGAGTGACACGTCCCACGGCCGGAAGCTAGTGTTCGGAATTGGTCGAACCGCGTGACGCGTGTCGCTGTGCGAAGAACGGAAGTCAGGCAAAAGCTCGTGTCGTGGAAATTATTAGCGGACGGGAAATGAGAGCGGGACGAAGTCGAGACAGATGAGAGAGAAGGGCGACGAGAGCAACAGCTGCCTGCCGCCCGCTGGAATCCGAGGACGTTCCTAGATCCGTTCAGTTTGTTCGCTTCGAATGGACTCTCCGTTCCGAAGTTGTCGTGTTTAGTGCGCGTGCGTGACGTGGAATAGTAGACACGCCTCCGAGAAGGATCCTGTCGGCCCCGGCGTGGGCGAGCCCACGTTCTTTTCTGGATTTTCGCTAGTCCCATGAATTTTCAGTAAGTTTCGACACCGATTTCATTCACTCGACCCCTCTCGGAGCAACCGACCCCTTCCAAACGAAATTCTACTAAACTTGACATTTTGATTAACGCCTCTATCTTACAGTCTTACGCCCCTTTTTCTATTTCAAATAAAATTACAGATAAATATAAATAACGTAAAAAGAAATTCAACCACGTTCAATTTGCTTCTGAGAGACATTATTTCAAGTCAAGTGGTTAACTGACCGGATTTCCTTCCCATATTTCTTCGGTGAGAGTGGTGCAGGGGAGGACTGATTGCGTTGTAAAAAAAGTATTATAAATTTGTATACGTAGAACATTCATATCTTTTTCATACAGAATCTTGTGTTTGGTACGTGATGTCATTCAAACCGCAGCCAGCAGATAAGTTTATTGAACGGAAATATGCGTGCGGTGAGGAAGTACGTCCGGTCTTATCGCGACCATTTCCGCCGCGATTCAAAGCGTATCTGTACCGGAATATAACATAAAAATTACTTTTTTTTTTTTTTTGAAGATGACTTGTGTGAACCTTATTTGGAACATCCTGTCGAACGTATCTATGGTTTTTAATTAGGATTGTAAATTACTACTTGAAATAATAGTACTATTACCGTTTTATTTCAATTAATTGAAAATACCCACTATTCGATATCATTCATAATTTACAAAACCTCCTGTCAATCATTACACTGTAAAAGCACAGACATAGTATGTTTAATGTTGGATGTATCATCGTCATTAAGGTAATCATCGCTTATAATATTGGCGGGAAGCGATGATCGTGTCACAATTACGCGAGTGGTAATCTCCTTGGAAGGCTGTTCATTTCATCTACCTACCGCGTGATTCACAATTGATTCGTGACTTATCTTATCGTTACCTGGAAGACAGGCTTATTCACTGAATGACCTACACGTTGCACGAATACCTCTTCCACCGTGACGAACGAATTCTTCGCGTGTACAATCAACTTCCCTTTCGCCTGTCTGTCGTTTTCAATGTGCGAGGCGTGGCTAGCTGAATAACCAGATATTGATACTTGATATTAACCCTTTTATTAAATAATTTTCTGAATATTTAGTTGTCAAAAGGGTTAATATTTTACACGTCAAGGTCACTTATTTCGATGATTCATTGGTGACACTTTGGAAGCGACAACTGTAGTAAAATTTTCGATTTCCAGAAACCCATTAGCGGGTGGTTTATCTATCGGTTAACAACTGTCTAGCGATGGAAAGTGGAGAAGTATCTTGTCTGGTCGAGGGACAGAGAGAAAGATATTTGGCTGTACAAGCTCACAAAACGTTTTCTCTTATCTACACTCGACCGTATACAACGACTAAAAGCTCTGACCTATGGCAGTCGGGTCCGCGATAGCCCGCGCATTCCTCCACGAGTGCACCCTCTGAATGGGCCGCCTGTTTCTTCACGAACACGATCGCGTAGTGGACCGAGCTGGTTCGTGCGTTTGCACGCGTATCTGCCTCGCTTCACACGTGTTCCAACTCTTCGAACTCATAAAAGTTTCAGTTTCCTTGGTCCATTAAAAGTGTCGCGCGACACGGAACAATACAGTAGCGGAATGTTGGAAATGCATCCCCGTCACTGGCATCGTTGACATTTGCGAGCAACACGAGGAATACGGACGAGTTTAGATCCGTGTAAGCTATGTGAACCTGGCACCCGACTTTTAAAAAATTAACTTTTTTTTTCATAAAACGGTAGTATATCGTTTGTAGTTGATTGTAGTAAAAATATTTTCGTTTGTAGTTGAATCAATTAATAAATAAACAAAATTGAAAAATTGACCAGCACCCGACATTGAGATATTTCAAATCGGTTTTTTGCATATGATAGAGAATCGTTTGTAGTTGATTGTAGTGAAAAAAGTTTCGTTTGTAGTTGAATAGTTTAAAAGTTATGAGCAATTGTTTATCCGCACAAGAGGTAACTTCGTAAATTTTCAAGATTTTTGAAATCGGTCTTTTCCATGTGATTCAGAGTCGTGTGTAGTTGTTTGTAGTGAAAAAAGTTTCGTTTGTAGTTGAATAGTTTAAAAGTTACAGCCGATTGTTTATACTCCGAAGAGGTAACTTTCTCAATTTTTAATATTTTTCAAATCTTCCTTTTCCATCTGATAGGGAATCGTTTGTAGTTGTTTGTAGTGAAAAAAGTTTCGTTTGTAGTTGAATAGTTTAAAAGTTATAGGTCATTGTTTATACCCATCAGCCAACTTCGTCAGTTTTTAATATTTTTCAAATCTTTCTTTTCCATCTGATAGTGAATCGTTTGTAGTTGATTGTAGTGAAAAAAGTTTCGTTTGTAGTTGAATAGTTTAAAAGTTATAGGTGATTGTTTATACCCATCAGCCAACTTCGTCAATTTTTAATATTTTTCAAATCTTCCTTTTCCATCTGATAGGGAATCGTTCGTAGTTGTTTGTAGTGAAAAAAGTTTCGTTTGTAGTTGAATAGTTTAAAAGTTATACATGATTGTTTATACCCATCAGCCAACTTCGTCAATTTTTAATATTTTTCAAATCTTCCTTTTCCATCTGATAGGGAATCGTTTGTAGTTGTTTGTAGTGAAAAAAGTTTCGTTTGTAGTTGAATAGTTTAAAAGTTATAGGTCATTGTTGATACCCATCAGCCAACCCTGTTAATTTTTAATATTTTTCAAATCCGTTTTTTCCATGTGATAGGGAATCGTTCGTAGTTGTTTGTAGTGAAAAGAGTTTCGTTTGTAGTTGAATAGTTTAAAAGTTACAGCCGATTGTTTATACTCCGAAGAGGTAACTTTCTCAATTTTTAATATTTTTCAAATCTTCCTTTTCCATCTGATAGGCAATCGTTTGTAGTTGTTTGTAGTGAAAAAAGTTTCGTTTGTAGTTGAATTGTTTAAAAGTTATACATGATTGTTTATACCCGTCAGCCAACTTCGTCAATTTTTAATATTTTTCTTAGCATATATCTTAGTAAATTAATTTTTGTAGCTTCTCGAGAATCCTTAAGTTATTTGGTCCAGTTTTAAGGGAGGTATTGTGTTTTAAAAGGTGGACGAATACTTTGGCAGTGCACTGTACATAAATAATCCACATTTTATTTCAACCCTGCATCTTATCAAACTTAAACAAAAAATAAAAATATTAAAAACAATATTATTCACATTGTTCTCTTTTATCAATTAACCAATAATAACAATAAACCACCTTACGATATCCGACCAATTCCGTTCATTCCTCTAAAAAGTGTGAAATGAAATAATTTCTATCAACAAACTACAACAAACTTCGAGATGCACTAAAAAGTATAAAATAACTTCTATTTCGTTTCCACAATTACGTGACAACTACTAATAAAATCTCCTTCTACATTAACAAAATGCACTAAAAAGTACAAAATAAAACAAAATATAAAATAATTATTAATTACCAAGTTCGCCATACCGCGATCAAATCGTTATTGGCAGCATCATTTATTCGACTATGTTTAATTTTGCACCGCCTCCGAAAAGATTGAAATGTATTTAGTATACTATTTAACGATTAAATAGCTTTTATTATTAACAGTTATGGTATGTTGGTATAAATGTAATAGAAATTATTACAATAAGAAAATAGAAAGTATTTCATATTATTCAGTGCATTTAGAACTAGGTTGTATTTTCGTTACAAATTATTTTATGTCAGTTTATATATTATTCCAGTACCCACACCTATGGGGTACCCACCAAACTTTTTTCACTACAAACAACTACGAACGATTCCCTATCACATGGAAAAAACGGATTTGAAAAATATTAAAAATTAACAGGGTTGGCTGATGGGTATAAACAATGACCTATAACTTTTAAACTATTCAACTACAAACGAAACTTTTTTCACTACAAACAACTACAAACGATTGCCTATCAGATGGAAAAGGAAGATTTGAAAAATATTAAAAATTGAGAAAGTTACCTCTTCGGAGTATAAACAATCGGCTGTAACTTTTAAACTATTCAACTACAAACGAAACTCTTTTCACTACAAACAACTACGAACGATTCCCTATCACATGGAAAAGGAAGATTTGAAAAATATTAAAAATTGACGAAGTTGGCTGATGGGTATAAACAATCACCTATAACTTTTAAACTATTCAACTACAAACGAAACTTTTTTCACTACAAACAACTACAAACGATTGCCTATCAGATGGAAAAGGAAGATTTGAAAAATATTAAAAATTGAGAAAGTTACCTCTTCGGAGTATAAACAATCGGCTGTAACTTTTAAACTATTCAACTACAAACGAAACTCTTTTCACTACAAACAACTACAGATGACTCTGAATCACATGGAAAAGCCCGATTTCAAAAATCTTGAAAATTCACGAAGTTACCTCTTGTGCGGATAAACAATTGCTCATAACTTTTAAACTATTCAACTACAAACGAAACTTTTTTCACTACAATCAACTACAAACGATTCTCTATCATATGCAAGAAACCGATTTGAAATATCTCAATGTCGGGGGCTGGTCAATTTTTCAATTTTGTTTATTTATTAATTGATTCAACTACAAACGAAAATATTTTTACTACAATCAACTACAAACGATATACTACCGTTTTATGAAAAAAAAAGTTAATTTTTTGAAAGTCGGGTGCCAGGTTCACATAGCCATCCGTGTAAACGTTTCCTAAACAGGAGGATCGTACATAGAACGGCGTATAAGAAAATTAATGCATACAGTTTTGTAAGCGTCAAAGCGTACGAAAGCGTCGTCGTACCTACACAGCGGATGCGTGTAGGACGCGAGCGAACGCCGTCGTTCTTTCCAGTTCTGTAGGCTCCTCGAGAGTGGGTCGAGAGGCACGTTGAACGGATTACGAGGCAGATTTAATGTCATCGGGTTTCTGTGCATTCGCTTGCTTTCCAATTATTCCACCATTCTCCGTGCAACGTAGGAAATTGCGATTCCATTTCGTTCAGTGTATTCCTTATTAAGCGACGGACAGATTTCTCGGGGGGTATCCTTAAAATTTTGGAGATTCAAGTTTCCAAATGTCAGCGCGGAAAGAAAATGCGTGACCTATAGCATCTTTCGCGATGGACAAGATCGGTCTTGGTCGAAGGAAACGCACGCTCGATTCCTCCAGAACTGTGGGCGCTTCGAGTGGGCCGGTGTGACCACTGAATCAAGAACCCCGGTGCACACAGGCCACAGAACGCGCCCACTCGTACCACATTCGCCCACGTACGACACAGGCCAAACCTACCTCGAAGCCACGTAGGTAGGTGCCTCGTAACACGGTATCCTTCTTCGTGCCTGCCCTGCTCTGATTCAAATATTGCTTTCAAACTTTCATCATTTCCCGTAGAAAAAATCTCAGACAGAGAAGAATAAATTGGTAACAGATTTGTGTATCGTTTCAGGTGGGGATGAAGCGCGTGTCGCGAGGGCGAGAGGAAGCGGACGCGGAGCATTACCGAGCATCATCCTCGCTAATGGAACGCCCTTGCCGAGAGTGCCACCACCTCGCGCGGGCTGGGCAGTGCGGATCAACGAGACGACACATACTACCCCAACTCAATCAACTCATCTTCATCAACAACAGCAACAGCAGCAGCAGCAGCAGCAGCACTTTCGCAACAACCATATATCGAGTCCAGGCACACCGAGAGCCATCGAACAATGGGCTAGCGAGCGGGCAGCGTCGTCGGCTTTGTCGGTTCGTGGTTGCACATCACCATCTTCACCAGAAGTACCAAGGAGACCTGGAACAGGATCAAGAAGAGTGGTCGCGTCGTCGAATCGTGTCAGAGCAGGAGCAGGAGCAGGATCGGCTGGTAGCGGCGACGAAGAAAGTAGAGGAGGAAGCACAAGTATCGCCGGTGGTGTCAATTTCGCGAGTGATTGGCAGGAGGAGGAAGAGCTGGAGGCGAAGAAGAAGGAGGAGCAGCGGAAGCGTAGCGCGGATTCAGTGGCGCGTTGCCAAGCCGAGCAACTTGAACTGAGAGGTCGGCCGATGTCGCAGAACAATGCGATATCGCCGCTATCGCGGCCACCCTCCTCGCAGCAGAGTGCGAACGGCCACGACGCCACCACCGACGCCGTCCTCGACGGCAGCAACACCGACGACGGAGAGGCGTATTCGGTTCAGCAGGGCCGCGTGCACGATCACAGCCGGCCGTTTCCGCCGCCGCGATTGCCAACCGTGCACACCACCGCTACCACCCTGGCGACCGCCTCGCCGCTTCCGTCGAACCAGAGTCCAAGAACGCTGCGAACCGCGCCTCTCAGTCCTCTGTCCAACACTTTTAGAAGCAGACCGCGAAACACGGATGCGTCCAACGAGACGAACACCAGGGGGCTGTTGTCCACCGACAGGAGTCCGCCAAGGAGTCCTATCGGTGAGGTGAGTCTGACCGTGCCACGGCCGGACGGCGAGAGGACCATCAACGAGTACGTCGAGGCGCCGTTCAAGCACTGCGCTAATCATCAGGAACGACGTTACGACGAGGACAAACGGGGCGTCGCCGATTGCCCGAAGATCGACAGGAGACACCACCGACAGAAAGGTGCCGCAGACGCGTCCGTCGCGGCGACGCATCGGCTGCACGCGACCCGGGCCCAAGCGTTCCGCGCGTTAAACGCGAACGCGACCAACGCGGCCGCCTCGGCCGGCTCCGTGAACACAGCGACGACGAACCCCGTGACGAAACAGCCCGTCTCGTTCACTAAGGAACCCGCGAACAGCCTCGCCTCCAGGACTTACGACCCGGCCGGTCTCTCGATAATGTGCAATTTCTGCGGCCGTTGCCGCTGCGAATCCTGCCGGGAACCACCGCCGTTGCCCAGCAAATGGTTGTGCGACAACAAGTGCTTCTGCTCCGCGGACACTATCCTCGATTACGCTTCCTGTCTGTGCTGTGTGAAAGGACTGTTCTATCACTGCATGGACGGGAGCAGCGCGAGCGGGATCGACGGCGAAGGGGTGGGTAGTTGCGCTGATGAGCCCTGCTCTTGCACCGGCAACAAAAGGGCGTCCAGGTGGGCCTGTCTCAGCGCCCTCACGCTCGTCATGCCCTGTCTGTTGTGCTATTGGCCGTTCAAGGGCTGCGTAGCGTTGTGCGAGCTCTGTTACGCTCGACACGCCGCCCAGGGGTGCAGGTGCAACCCTAACACGCTCGGGAACGCCGGCAATAGGCATCATCCGATCACCAACGACATCAGCGACTCGAGGGACCCCGAGAAGAGGTTACTCGATCCGGTTACCCCGGAACTCTAACCGACCAATCTTACAATTACAGACTTGTTGTACAGTTGTCGTGCTGTTGTTGTCGTCGTCGTCGTCGTCGTCGTTGTTGTCATTGTCGTTGTCGTTGCTTCGTCGAAACGGTTTTTTCCAAGGCGATTCGATTGGACATTGAAAAATAAGTCGTGCACACAGGGGACAGGGGCCGCAAGCTGGACTCTAATAGGGGTTATCGAACAACACAGGGAGCAAAGCGAATCGCATTAAGTACAAGAGTTGCATTTAAGTCGAGAAAACGATGTCGAAGTTCTGGACGAGTTTGTACGTCTGATGTCGCGAGTGTTTTATTTATTATTCTTCCATAACGAGCGAGCGAGAGAGAGAGAGAGAGAGAGAGAGAAAGAGAGTGAGAATGAGGCGGCGGGAACACGCGAGGAAAGAATCGATGGAGGAAATTATACGCGTATTAAGAAACAGAGACATACCACTTACGTATAGACGATAGCTCTGTACACGATAAATACGTATAAATAGTACGCGCACACACAGGTAGCAAATGGGAAGAAACTCGAGAACGAGAATGAACGAAAAGTATGCTTGTGTGAAAGAGAGAGAAAATGATTTCTAGATGAAAACCACTAAAGTATATTAAAACGCGATCCAGGTACACGCACCTGTACACGAAGTTAGCGAAATCAGCCGCGCGTGTGGGAATACGCGTGTACACGTACGTGTGCATAGCTATATATAGATATATATGTATATTGTATATTACATTTGTATAAAGAGCAAACAATTTTTTTTTTTTCTACGGTTAATTTATTCGTTGGCTGAATCGGCCAAGTAAGATAGAAAGATATTCACATATTAGGGAGGCACGCGAACGCTAAATGTACACGAGATGTTTGAACTCGGATGTAGTAGGCGTGCTGGTGTGTATGTACGACGCGACGCGATGCGGGGATCGTGAACAGAGTCTTTGGAAAATCGTGTGTTTCCTGTCGCTTTACCGCTTGAATCATCGAGAATGGATGATAACGACAGAGAAACGCACACGTATAGACAGACGGGATGTAGAAGAAGGAAAGGGAAAGATGTGTGTACGTGTGTACGCGTGTGGATGGTTCTGAAAAGAAGCATTGTTCGCGTTTTCCTTCGCTCGGTACACGATATATACGCTTTTATACTCGTTAACACTGGAGTCGTATCGAGCTGTATGACACGAGATCGAGATAGTGCACGGTGTATGAGAGCGAGAACGTATGTAAGAATGAACACTTTCGTACGTATGTGTTTGTGTTTCTGCATGTGTGTAGACGGCGAGAATGCGGGCAGATGGAAAAAGGACAATTGCGTGGGGGGGTTGGGGGGGGAGCATATGTGGCGAAGAGATCGGGGCACGCGTGAAATCTGCTCCGTTCTACTTGTACGTACACGCGTTCGAGCGTCCTTTCCATTTTGTTAATTCTTTTCTTTTTCCAGTATTATCTAGTCGTGCAAGTTTTATTAAATAACGTTTCGTAGGATCGGGCCAAATGGATGTGCGTTTTTGTTAGATCGTTTCAAGTGAATGGAAGGAAACGCGTTTCACAGAACCGAGCCTCTTCGATCAACGAGCCGATTATCTTCGATATTCGAGCCTCTTCGATCAACGTAAGTTTCATTATCCTGTTCAGTCAATTTTTCGAGTATTTTTACAAAGAAATTAATTATTTATCCAGTTTTATTAATCACAACGAATACCACGGTTAAAGATTTAAGACTTTGAAGACTGCTTTTTGAAACTTTTGATAAATCTACTTTTAAAACTTGATAAATAATTTCGGAATATTTCTTTTTCTGGCTCCATCCTGAATCGATATCTATCGCGAAAAGTATGAGAAAAATGATTTTTCTTCCGATTGCTCGCTCGGCTTCGTTCCTCGCGAAGGAAAGCAGCGAGAAGAACAGAGAAGAATTAAATGCATTCTCTGCTAAGAAAAAAATAAAAATGTAAATTTATCGAATCTCTGAACATCCATCTTTTTATATCATGAAATCGATCAATACTTTATTTTATAAATACACGTAAAACTACCTTTTGTATCTTTTATACTTTTCACAAAATTTCTTCACGGTGATTGAAGAATCGAAGGCTGTTCATTGAGATTCGTCAAATTTCATAACAAAATCATCAACAAAATGTTAATCAAGGCTTCGATCGACGTTCTGTGCATACCTATTCGCGTATACGTATGTGTATGTATGTTACAAACGTGAGTTTTTTGTGTGTGCGCGCACGCGTGTCTCGCCAAGCGAAAGAAAGTAACTTCTTTTTTAATTAATATTAACTCTATATGCTCTGTATATGTCTTGTAAATATATACATACATATATATATATATATATAAATATTATATATACACACATACGTATATATATATATTTATGCATTTTTTTGTTTAACATATTCGAAGCAAGTAGTTCGAGGAACAGTCAAAATTGTCTACGATTATAATTCGAACCTCCGATTAATTTAGGGATTGTTGATCTTTGCAATCGCGTTTATTATAAAAAAGAAATATACAGAGATCGTTTGATAGATTTCACTTCAATTTCAATTTTTGTTTTCTCTTTTTCCGAATTTTTTCTTTTATAGGACTTCATCCTATTAAGATATTTTTTTTTCTTTTTTCAACGTTGCAGAACTAAAGATAAATATAGCAAAGGCTGCATATGTTTATAGGATATATTGACAGGTTAATCTTGAAAGGGTTAAATTTTCACTTGGATTTCAAATAGAATTTTGAAAGATTGAAAATTATCAGAAGAAAGTTATTAGTCGTCAGTTTTTTCTTCTTTGTTTTCAAACGAATCTAGTATTTCCCTCTCCCTAGTATCCAAACGAGAAATAAATAAAAATCCCATTGAATTTCCACAAAAATCATGAAGCAAACGAATACTGTATTCTTACATGCAACATTCTGTTGTTCGTGAGACGAACGGAAAGCAAACTGTCGCGTGATTGGACCAATATTTCATCGAAAAAGAGAAAACAAAAAGAAATTCATTCAAATTCTCAACATTTTCACAATGGAATCATTGATCCAACGTGTGTTTCTCTGTTTCAATTTTTTTTTAAAACACGTAATTGCAAAGTGTTAACAATCAACGTAACTACGATATATATATATGTATACATATATATTTCGTGTACACGGACGTACAGTACTAAAAACGCAGAATAAAAATTTTTTGATGTAAAAATAAAATAAAAATGAAGAAACATACCAATTCGGTGTATTAACCCCCCTGATGGACGATCGATACAAATTCGCCTCAAACTGAATAATCATTCTATCTTTGATATAATAATAATAATAATAATATTAATAATAATAATAATATATTTGGTGATGTGGAGAAGGTCGAAGAATAAGATGATGATGATGATAATGATGAAGAGAATTGAAATTCCATTACTTCCGGTTGATGCGAATTCGTTACGTCCATAGGAATGCGTTGACGCACATGTTGTTATCTAATTGTTAGTAGATTCAGGTTTATACCGACAATTGTTAATAAAGTTAGTAAGCAAATATATATTTTTTATCTTATTTTTTTTTATATATATATATATATATATATATATTGACCCTCTTGTTAGTTAGTCAGCGATATTTTTTTCTCATTTCATAAAAATAAAATTTGCTACTCTACTTGACACTATTTAATTTTTGATAAATATTTCTACTTCAGATTTTCATTCCTCTGCGATCATCTATTTTAAAAAATTATCTCTTTGATAAATACCAGTATGACCTACATGGCACTAAGTTCTATAGAATGACAAAAAATGAAAAAGGAAAAGAAAAATATCCATCATTCGTTTCACTTGCTCTTGACCGATTCGTGACAGTTCGAGTTAATCAAGAATAAAAGGAAGAAGAAGAAGATAATACCGACGATGGTTACCATGGGAGCAGGGGAGTTGAAGAGCCGAAAATAAGAAGAGAGCAAAGTGGTAGGCTGGCTGGTCCAGTATTGTCACGTGACCGGAAGCGGCCTCTTCCCCACCCTACAACTCCACCTTCGATGTCGAGACCTGTACACGATCTCCCTTTCCCTCTTTCTCCCCGCAGCTTCATCCGGTTAGCGATGGCCATTCAATTCCCTTTGTGGTGAGTTTTCAACCGATTCAATGTTATACAGACAGTTTTTAATCCTCCTTTTCTTTCTCCAATCATCA